>NC_056055.1:65248663-65912592 GCF_016772045.2 Ovis aries
GATGCTAAAGCTGAAACTCCAGTACTTTGGCCACCTCATGCGAAGAGTTGACTCATTGGAAAAGACTCTGTTGCTGGGAGGGATTGAGAGCAGGAGGAGAAGGGGACGACTGGATGAGATGGCTGGATGGCATCACGGACTCAATGGACGTGAATCTGAGTGAACTCCGGGAGTTGGTGATGGACAGGAAGGCCTGGCATGCTGTGATTCATGGGGTCGCAAAGAGTCGGACACGACTGAGTGACTGAACTGAACTGATAGTTCTTCTTACTTCTTCTGTCTGATCTCTGGTGGATAAGGCTAAGTAAGAGGTTTGTATAAGCTTCTTGATGGGAGGGACTGGCCTTGGGAAAAACTGAGTCTTGCTCTGTGGGCAAGGCCATGCTCAATAAAAGTGAAAGTGAAGTTGCTCAGTCCTGTCCAGCTCTTTGCGGCCCCATGGACTGTAGTCTACTAGGCTCCTCAGTCCATGGGATTTTCCAGGCAAGAGTACTGGAGTGGGTTGCCATTTCCTTCTCCAGGGGATCTTCCCAACCCAGGGATCGAACCCCAGTCTCCCACATTGTAGGCAGCCGCTTTAGTCTGAGCCACCAGGGAAGTCAGGCTCAATAAAGCTTTAATCCAACTGTCTGCTTGTGGGTGGGGCTGTGCTCCCTCTCTGTTAGCTGTTTGACCTGGGACATCCCAGCCTTGGAGTCTGCAAGCTCTGTGGCGGGGTTAATGGCAGTCTCCACGAGGGCTCACACCAAGAGACATCTCCCAGATTGCTGCTGCCAGGGCCCACCCCCCAGTGGTGAGCCACTGCCAACCCACACCTCCACAAGAGACCCTCTAACTCTAGCAAGTAGGTCTAGTTCAGTCTCCTGGGGTCACTGCTCCTTTCCCCGGGGTCCTGATGGGTACAGATTTTGTTTGTGCCATCCAAGAGTACAGTCTTTGTTTTCCCCAGTCCTGTGTACATCCTATAACCAGATCCCCTTGGCCTTCAAAGTTAGATTCCCTGGGGGTCCCTAGTCCTTTTGCCAAATCCCCAGGCTGGGAAGCCTAATGTGGGGCTCAGAACCTTCACAACAGTGAGAAAACTTCTTTGGTATTATTGTTCTCCAGTTTGTGGGTTGCCCACCCGGCAGGTATGGGATTGGATTTTATCATGATTGTGACCATCCTATTGTCTCACTGCGCCTTCTGCTTTGTCTTTGGACGTGGGGTACCTTTTTTTGCTAGGTTCCAGCATCTTCCTGTTGATGATTGTTCAGCAGCTACTACAAGTAGTAGTAGATTTTGGTGTTGTTGCAAGAGAAGATGAGTGCGTGTCCTTCCATTCTGCCATCTTGAACCAGTCCTCCAGAATCTGGCTTTTTACTGTTATCTTAAAAGCTTTCTTATCAATAATACTCTGTCCTAAAGAAAATGTTTTCAAAGGAGAGATCTTTGGGCTTGGAAGGTAAAGAAAAATTATTACTATATGGGAGTATCAAGTATAATTGAATAGATGTATCATGAAGCTTATGACACAGACCAGTATTGATCACCTCCTTGGTCCTGTGCTAGTGCCTGACACAGGTGATGCACTTAATATATGGTTGCTAAGTAAATAAATGGACAAAGTCTATGTTGGATAAACTGGGTAAAGTTGCTGAGAGGGTACAAGTTTAGACTGAAAATCTAACCTGTTTGAACGGGAGTTTGTCTTAGTAAATAATCCATTCTATTTTTCAGGCAATGTTCAGATCTACATTTGAAAGCAGTTTTTGCCATTTTAAAGAATATCCAATGTGGATTTGATGAGATTTGATGGGCTCAAAATAACATAAATTCCTCATCTTTCACTTTCAGTCTTTGTGATGTAGAAATGAGTTCTGAATAAATGCCTTGTAATATTAGAATCATGAGTTTAGGTTACTGTACTTCAGATTGCATAATCCTTGTCTAAAATTTCATTTCAGACTCCTCTGATTTAGGTAAGCAGACGTTTAATGCCAGGGATTTAACTCTGTCATTCCTTCTGCTTCTGGAAAAGACGTATCAGAGAACTATGGGGGATAGAGGGGAAACCCCAAATCTTCCTCTCTGAAGTATTTTTTTAGGTTTAACCCAATAAGCATTCATAGAGATATCGTATGTAATATGTTATATGTAATAATCAGCAGACCTTAGGATATCAGGAATCTCCATTATTAAGATAGGGTTCAAAAGAGTATTTGATTCAGAAAAATGGTGTATTATTTAGAGTAAAAAGGAGAAGCAAAAACTGATTTGTGGTTAGACCTAAAGGTCTTAAAAAACACTAGAATAGTATTGGAAAATTTATGCTTTATAAACAAAACCTGTTATCCCTGACCAGCAGCAGCAGCAGCAGCAGCAGCAGCAGCAGCGGTACCCTCCAGATAAAGACTATACTGTTCTTGCTGTAAAGGAGATAATAGTAGCTTCAAAAATGGTCCTTCTCTAAGTAGAGATACATTTCATTGTTGGAGCAGCATCGTTTTATCCTGGTTTCCAACTGGACTGTTTTACTTAGAAATATCTTATTACACTACATTAATGTTACTGAATTAATTTTTTATGTTGGAGACATATTTCTATATTATTTGTGATATAAGACTATTTTTCCTGCCTAATAAATTAGCGTAATTAGGTATAAACAAACACTGGCAGAACAAAGCTTGTGCATGTTTTTACTCAGCTGTGTATGTTGTGCTTTTATTTTTTAACAGAAGGATTTTGTTCCAAAGATTGATTTTAATTTTCCTAGACATGACTCTTAAAAACATCTTTCTTCTGAAATGATGCTCCTATGATTGGGATTTTCCAAATGTAAGAGCTTAATAGGATGACTCATATATAAAACTGGCCCTCTGACTTTAAAATATTCTACCCCATGACAACAAACCTACTGCTTTAAATGAAAGCTAAATCAAAGTTTCTGTAAACAAACTATGGTTGTTTTCCTCATGCTTAGACACTAAATCATATCTGACTGTTGGTGACCCCATGAACTTGTATCCTGCCAGGTTCCTCTTTCCATAGGATTTTCCAGGCAAGAATACTAAAGTGGGTTGCCATTTCCTCCTCCAGGAGATCTTCTTGACCCAGGGATCAAACTAGTGTCTCCTGTGTTGGCAGGCAGATTCTTTACCATTGCACAATCTGGGGGCCCCATGATTGTTTTTTAGCTGTCTAAAATCAAACTGTGTCACATTCTGGGCTTCCAAGGTGGCGCTAGTGCTAAAAATCCTGCCTGCCAGTGTAGGAGACATAAGAGACGTGGGTTCGACCACTGGGTTGGGAAGAGCCCCTGGAGGAGGGCATGGCAACTCACTCCAGTATTCTTGCCTGCAGAATTCCATGGACAGGGGAGCCTCACAGGCTGCAGTCCATAGAGTCACAAAGCGTCAGACGTGACTGAAGTGACTCAGCATGCACATGTCACTCTCTGGACTCAACAAACAATTAAAAGTTGTTTGTTAAGTGCTTTGATAATCATTACTGACGTATAAACATGTATACATCAAGAGTATCTTCTCAAAAAAGAGTTTGTGAAAAGAATTTATAAAGTTAAATGTAGAGAAAGTATATCTGCTAAATAATCTGTGATAAATTCTAAATATAATGAGCCAGAGCAGAAGACCAATAACTTTGCAAAGTTATTTCTGTTGCCAGCCTGCTTGAGTCCGTTTTATGGCTCTAAGAGTTGTTTCTCATTGGTCATGGAATTAAGGTCAAATTACCAAGCTCTTCTTCAAAACAATCCTCTTACTTTTATTAACTTTCCAATTTATATATATATATTTTCCATTGTAGCTTTTCTAAGTAGATTTCTGGAATATTTTCTTCTCCTGACTTTTTATTTTTTGGCCCTCACTCGTACCTTTGTTCATTTCCCAAATTCATACCCAGGGAAAATTATTCCGTGCTTTCAGACTGTCAGCTCCTAAACATTTACATTAATTCTTGAATTCCATTTCTCCCACCAAATCTTCTTTACTGATTAAAGAGGGCATTAATTTTTCCTCCAGCTATGTCTTTTCCAAAGCATGTAATTTCTTCTTTGTTCCCATCTTCTGCTTCGAGGTTCTCTCTCCTTGACCCCCTACTAAAAGACATACTTTAGGCCAATTTTGATTGGCATGAAGCTTGCCCAGCACATGAATCTAATACATTCTTTTGATCATAACGAATGAACTAACATAGAGTTTTAAGACATTAGTCAAGATGTCTAATCAAATGTTGAAGTAAGCTTTCATTACTTTGCTAGCAGTTAGAAAATAATCAGAAAGGAAAACAGTTAGTAATGTTTGATCGTCTACTTTGGTACCAATACTGCCTTGAGTATAGTACAGGTGTTATCAGTTATATTAAGGTTAATAATTCACCTCAATATGTGCAATTTCTTTAAAAATAACTTCCCTAGAAAATCCAAAGTTTTTGTAATAGTTGACCTTTTTCTGTATAACCTATTCTGGTTTGTTGACATAGTGCTTAGCATTTCCTCAATTATAGTACTCAGAATTTTCGTACATGACCACACACTCAGGAGCTCACTGTTCAGCTGTGGAAGGCAGAACATTTATATATGAAGTTGTTAATCCTTACATAAAAGCATACAATTAAGTACCAAATTGAGTCCAAGAGATGAAGATCCAGAGAAGGGATGTGATGAAGGTGTTGGGGGAAATTTCCTAGAGAAGACAGATTGGGTTGAGCCCCACGAGAGAACAGAGAATGAGAAAACAAAAGGCTTCCCTGCTTCTCAGTAGAAGTGCATTGGCGTTTTGGCAGTACAGCTCTTCATTATGAGGGACTCCTCTGGTCACTGCAGAATATCTGGCATCCCTGGTCCAGGGGTACTAAATGACAGCAGTATCCCAGTTACAGTGGTGATCAAAATGCCCTACGCAGGTCCAAAACATTTGTGTGGTGCTGTGCTGCCTTGATCGGGAACCACTGTGGAACATGCCATCCTCTTATGGATGTCTTGATTTTGGCTTTCCCAGGCAAAGTTTACAAAGTCAGAAAGTAGAATTGTGTTGATTCACACTGTAACATATTTTAGGAGATGTAGAGTTGAGTGTTTTTAAAGACAAGTTGGGTTTTTCTCTTCAAGTTATTTCTAAATGAATTTCTCAGTTATCCAGGAGAAACATTTTGGTAGGTTAGAGAAAATTATCTGTGAGATAGATAGATCATACATAATTAAAAAGACTAGGATGTGTGAGGACAACCTAGGCACCAAAATTATGTAATTTCTGAAATTGAGTCTCCAGAAAAATTTGGAACTGGTCAGTTTTGGCTGACTGATATACCCACACAGGGAAAATATCTTCCTATTCATTCTGGAATCCTGTACTCTCTATGTATCTTTATAAATTATGTATAAATAATACAAATTAAATCCCAAAAAAAGAATACATGCTTATTTAAGAAAATTTATAGGATACCAAACATTGTGGAAAAATAAAAATTATGGCCTCAATAATGATGGAAATTTTTCCAAAATGTTTTCTATGGTTCACACATGCGATCGATATATACAATGTAGTTTCCGGCTTTTTTTTTCCACTTAAAATTATGATGAAGATATTTTATTGGGTTGGCCAAAAGTTTCGTTCAGGTTTTTCTGTCGGATCTTACAAAAACTCAAATGAACCTTTTTGTCAACCCAATACATATATATTAAACCCTTTATATTTGTCATGCATCAATAATAGACTATTTAATATGAATGAGTCAATTGTAGGACATTTTTCTTTTATCAGTTCTATGAAAACTCTCATGTTAAATGAATTCTGGCAAGTAGGTGTCATTTTTTTTCTCTCTCAGCAATGATTATTTCTTGCATCTTACATCTCTTTGAAAAGAGGGCCTTAGGAAGTCAGTGGAACTCTCCTCAGAAAAAGGCTTATGTATATACTCAGAATTTCTAGCCCACCTGAAGACTCTCTGTGGATCCTTTAAAGAAATACAGATCTTGGATTATGGACTCCTATTTTTCAACATAAAGTTTCTCTCAAATATGGGAAGTGTCAGAGGAGAATGAATGAGATGGCGTCACTTAGTGGTCTCAGTGGAACTTAACACGAGTGTGCTATGTGGTTTGCTCTTGCCAACTATTCGGAACCCTGAGGCCATCTAGAGTTTGTTTATTCCAAGCTGTTGTACCAGAGCTTCCCTGGTGGCTCAGATGGTAAAGCGTCTGCCTGCAATGCGGGAGACCTGGGTTCGATCCCTGGGTTGAGAAGATCTCCTGGAGAAGGAAATGGTAACCCACTCCAGTACTCTTGCCTGGAGAATCCTATGGACGGAGGAGCCTGGTCCTCCATGGGGCCACAGAGTCGGACACAACTGAGCGACTTCACTTTCACTTTGATTGTACCAGAACCTGTTTATTGATGGAACTGGCTGTGTAGTGTTGGAAGGAGTATGTAGAATTTCTAAGTTATTAACTTGGAAAGAACTGAAGTCTACATTTCCAATGAGTCTAGAGATAAATCTTTTTCTCTGGGCAAAACTAATTTGCTGCAGAATTAGGAAGTATCTAGGTTTTTGTTGGTGACTTCCAACTTTCCCTTCAGGTATTTTTAATCCTTTTGTTTGATGTTGTGTCCTTAAGTTAAGCTCAACTGCAACTCTCCTCCACAAGCACACTAAAGTAGCACTTACCAGCATCTCTCTTTTCATATCTTGCCCCATCACTCTCTCTTCTGTTTTTTTCTTTTCCACTTAGGTCAAATTCTGGAGCATGAGAATGAAAATGGATATTGATTTCTCAACATATGGAGCATTTCACTCCATATTATGCTATTCAGTATTTATAGAAATATCCACAAAGTGATGTTCTCTCTCAAACTTAACTCTGTGCTTCCCTTTGAATTTTTTTTTTTTTTTGCCATAGAAACTTTAACACATTTAAAAGTCAATTCATTTATCTCACTCATTTGGCTTGAATAGAGCTCTCCTTTTCTTATTGCTACATTATTTCAATTGGCCCAGATTCAATTGCCTGGTCATCTTTGACATCTTCATTTCACTGGCCATTTAGAACTATGGCATCCTAATTCTTCGTGGAAAACAAATTGTTTCCTCCTTTTTAGTTCTGACTACTGCTGGCCTAATCAAGGCCAATAATTTATGTTCTAGGTTGTCCTTTCTATGTGGTTCTATATTCCTACCAAATAATGTTCTGGAATGTTACTTTGACCACATTACACATGTACTTTTAAGCGCTTAATGGCTTTTCCATTTCCTAGAGGGTAAAATGCTTTCAAGTGAATAATTATTCAAGTAACATGTCTTAAATGCATTCTCCATACTGTAGAGGGTACAAATGTAATTTAGATGTAGTAACTCAAGAAATTGTCCCATAGGAATATGAAGATGTGCATAGTTAACTATAATGCTAGATAGAAGGTGATCCAAATCTTGAGAGATAGAAAGTTATAGTGAATTTTAATGGACTGATGTTTTCCCTCTGACTGAGAGTCGGAAAGGCTTGTTAAAGCCAGAGCTAAAAGAATAAATGGGATATAGATGAGAGTGAAATGGGGCAATAGCCTTTGAAAAAAGGGAAAATGATAGACTCACACTGAGCCTGGGCACATTTGGGGGATTCAGGTTACGCAGTTTAAACTTACTCTTGCATTGAGGACCTTGCAGATCTCGGGTTAGCCTTCTTTCTGGACTTCACTCCTTCCATCTCCTTATATACATCCTTTGTTCTAACAAAATTGGCTAATGCTTTATTTGCCAAATGCCTTGACTCCCCCTCCTTCCTGTTTTTGCATTTGCATTTCTGTGAGTAGGCTCTTTCAGATTTTTTCCATAACCAAAATTCAGACTATCAGTTACAGGTCCTGATTCGCTTCTGAAGATGTTAAGCGGGTATAAAGTCTGTTTTTAAATTAAATTTGAATGCCTGAATGTGGGGCACACATGCTCTCATTCACCACTGTTCCCTTATTTCTCTTGTCATACTTTTAAAAATGGCTGTTTTCAGTTCCCACCCAGACCTTCATCAGCATTTGAGTTTCTGATAATCTCTATGAACTTGTTCAAATCCTACTGAATTTTTCTCTAATGATTTTCCAGATCACTCTAGCCCATGGAAATGACTTCTGTTTTTAAATTGTTTTCCTTCTCTGAACTTACCATTTTATCCCCTTCATCTGGAAATTATGTACTATTTTAAAATGTCTGTGGATTTAGTGATTATGTTTGCATAAATATTTGGCTATTATACCCTGTGTCTTCAGCACTGGTTATGTAGGAACTAGAAATATTTTACAAGTTTTTCATGCTACAAGAATGCCTTACATTTAGCATGAGTACAACGAATATTAGGTTGAACCATATGAAACTGTTATTTGTGTTGATCCAAATGGTTGAATATTAGCAATTTCAAACAGTGCAACATAATAAAAATAAAATTAGACTCTTAAATTTGCAAACTTATATAACTTCCTGAAATGAATTTTTTCATTGTTTGAGTAGAAGTTCATTTATTTAGCATCCTTCTTGTGGAAAAATTCCAATAACATTTAATAAAACTTGACCATTATATTCATGAGTTAGAATTTTAAAAACCAGGCAATATAAGTATATGAATAATGACCATTATTAACATATTTATAATAGGAACAGTTTAGGGAAAAGGTATTATCTTAGAATCACTTTATATGTTTTACCTATATATATGTATTTTTTTTTCTCTCCAAGAAATAGAGGTAGATAGATGTAACTGCTTTTGTATTATTGTAGAATCAGTTATCTGAACTTGGTTTTTGATCTGAATGTTACTTCACTTTTTAACCTCAGTTTTCTATTGTGTAAAATAGAAATCATAGTAATATGTCCCTCATAGGTTTGTTGGGATGATCAAATAAGATAATATAGTTTAAGAGGCCAAGGATGGTGCCTAGTGTGTAATAGATGCTTATGTTGGTTTCCTCCCTTTTGATCTCCGAACAGGGATGGTCTTAGGGAGAATGTTGGTGACAAATGAGGGTAATTTATAGTGATCAAGGCTACGGAGAATCTGATATGTAGGACCAATTCATTAGAAAAGACCCTGATGCTGGGAAAGATTGAAGGCAGGATAAGAAGGGGGTGACAGAAGACAAGATAGTTGGATGGCATCACTGACTAAGTGGACATGAGTTTGAGCAAGCTCCAGGAGATGGTGAAGGACAGGGATGCCTGGTGTGCTGCAGTTCATGGGGTCGCAAAGAATCAGGCGTGACTGAGTGGCTGAACAACAAATGTTGCTCATTTGGATTGGTCTGATAAGTCACTCTGGCCTTGTGTTCAACACCTTTTACCTCTTCGTTATATTGTTGTTGCCTCTGTTTTAGCCAACTCCACGTTATCTTTTTATCTTTGCTGGAGCTACCCTCTTCCCTCTGTCTCCTCATGAGGGCAGGTCTCCCAGGACTCTGTGCTGCTTCCTCCCTTGTAGCAGGTAACCACAACTGCAGTAAAACACAACCACGTACTTCAGTGTTTATTACCTCCTTCATTAGATTTAAGTCTCCAATGCAGTGACCACATCAGTGAATATGCCACCATCACTGCAAGGCCAAGCATGGTGCCTGGTCCATAGTAGGACAGGATTCAATGAATGCTTGCAGAATCGAAGACTGACGTCTAGTTAGTGAATGTCTCCATCTAGAGTGCTGTGTGTACAGTCAAGATGGGGGAAGAGTCAGTCAAGTGGTCACCTCATGATAATTTTCCAGCTGTAAACTGTCTAAAAGAGGACTACTGATTCATGTTTATGGTGCTGGTAGAAAGGAGAGTTTAGCTGAACCAGTGGTTGGGTTCTCCTTTTAGAATGATCAGGATTGAGACATATGCAAGTGAATGAACTGAAATTTGGATATATTCTAAAAATATAAGTGCTGCTCAGATGACAGCAGCCAAGTTCAGTTGTTGATTGAGATGAGGACAATTATTTGTTTGTTATGCACATAAACAAGGAAAACTTAATAATCTCAACACAGTACATTTTTCCCCCTCCCTCTACCCTTTTCCCTTCATATCCTTTCTTCCTTTAAATAAATGGGCCCCTAATAGTTTTGCCTCCTGTTCTATGTGCTGTTAAGATCTACATGGAGATAGATCTCACCTGTCTCATATGGAGAATGTAGCAGAATGTTTGTATGTGTGTATATATGTCTGTCTATGTGTGTGGAGATACACACACACACACACACACACACACAAATGAATGTAATCAGTGCTGTCTTGTCTAAAATAGTAAGGTTTCTAGATGGGTTGTTTGAATTCTATATGAGGTTGAGATTATCTTATTTTTAGCACGTAACATTTTGTTCTTCATCTTTTTCTCTAAGAAGCTGTTGCTTTGCTATAGTTCTAATAGCAGGATCAGATTTTTCAAGTGGCCAAACCTATTCACATTTCAGTTCAATTCCCCAGAATTCTCATTTTGATTTCTCTGAAGAACAGTAGATTCCGTTGATCTCTGGGCTCTGGACTGCAAATGTGCATTTTCTCAAGCTAAGAGTACTCTCTCCTGGGATGCTGAAGCTACATTAGGGAAACTGAAGACAAAAATTCTTTTTTTCTTCTTGAGTTTTAAATGACTTTACTCTGAAGCTAAAGTCTCCCTTGGCTGGAATATGTAGAACCATTACAGAATTAAGAGGCTAGTAAAATGTACCAGTAGACCCTAATACACTGTGTCAACTGTTCTCTAGGCTCAAATAGGTAGATGAGGCAGGAGCATGGATTAATTTCTGCTTCAGCAGTAAACGGCTTACATGTGCCTAAAGGGATTTTTCATGCTGTCAATGGCTTTCCTGCACACGTCCCACATTATGAGGCCAAGATATTATAGCAAGTGCCATATATGCACTCTAAGGCTTTATCTCAGAAATTCTGTGAGGAGGGACTTGTACCAAGCTTTTCTTATCACTTTTCAATCTTTAAGTCTTTCTTATAACCCGACGTGATTTGAATCTCTCAGGCACATGTAACCAAATAGTCAGATTTTATACTTTTCTTGAAAAGAGATAATGCTCTTTGATTTTTTTTTATTCTCCTAAATTTCATGTAGCTATGTGTGTATCTGTGTGAGCTTGTTAAAAATAAATATGAAAAAACAAGCCTCAAGGTGAGGTTTTTTTTTTCCTCCTGGTTCTTCATGTAACTGGTGGGTCTTCTTTTTCTTGTCTGGCTATGTGAAGCGGGTGCTGCCAAAATCTTGACAGTGACATAGAACTCTGACTAATGAGCCTTTGATTACTGTGGATTCTTTGAAGACAGGAAAAGAATCCTTCAACTTCTTATAACTGGAGCTGTTCAAAGTATATTATTTGGCATTGGAAAAGTTATTTGAGAATGTAGATTAAAATATGCATATATACATATACGTATATATACATGTATATATATATGTGGAAATATTTTCAATGCATGATTGAGTAGAACATTTGCCAGCATAGTGTCTGAAGCATGATCTTATTTTTATCCGATGAGAGGGTACTTATATGTGCTTGCATCTGCATGTGCCTACATGTGCATGTCTCGTGGAATATGCATTTCCGTGCTAGTAATGGTTATCTCTGGAGATGGCGCTTTGGTTTTTGGAAAACCTTTATAGTAGAAGTAGCTACTGGTAGGTAGTCTTGACTGCTGCATGTCAGGCATTGCTATGCCTTATCTAAATTATTTACTTCTTACATTTTGTAACATTTTGCATATTTTGATGTATAATATATAACATTATACATATTTTAATAAGAAACAAGTAATGTTTAATGAAAATAATAAAAATTAATGTTTCAGAGTTTTTTCATATTTTTCCAGCTATACTGAAAGTGATATGTATAGTTATCAAATATTTAATTTGAAAAGTTGTAGAGTTAGCATTACTTTCATAACGATCCAAAGTCTATCCCATTTCCTTCTAGTTTAAGATACCTCTTCATAGATTCAATTTATGGATGTAAAATACCATGGTTCTTTGTAAAACTTAAGATAGTTTTTAGGATCCCGTCACTTTCTATTTATCTCTGCATCTGCTAGTAGTAAATCCTTCCTTGAGTGATAGCCCCCATAGATAATTTGTTGCTATCAAATTAAAGATTAGGTTCTAATATCTAGTTTCTTGTAACCATGAAGATTTAGAATTCAGAATCATGTTTAGTATCATGCTTGGCAATTGGCAGCTCTTTCACGTCCTGTGGTCTAAAATTCAGTGTTCTTGAAGCTATTTAGAAAGCTTCCTAACTGGCTTTAGACATGCATTCAACCCAGATGGTCTCAAGAACACCTTATCCTTTCAAGGCTATATCCTTGGAATGGCTGCTAGAGCAGGAATAGTAGGAATATACATTCCAAGGACAAGTGATGGGGTGAGGAGCCTTGAGTGCCAGAGTCCAGCTTGTAGGTCAACCAGTAGTCATGTTCTCTTGATGACCTCCTCTAACATGAGTCATTCTGATACAAGATAACCTGAATGAGCGTAGGAACCATTAGTTGAATAAATGGTATCTCTGGGAAAGCAACCCACAAGTATTCACTACATTTTCCAATATTCGAATTGTTATTCAGCTGTGTATTTTCAGTGCCAATGGAGAATAAAGTACTCTTACTAGAAAAGTAAATGTTTGTACATTGTATTTATGTCCATCAGTTAAGTTACATGGTCAACTAAGAATCAAACTGAATTTATAGAATATTACCATTTTATTCAGAAATTTTATGAGTTCTCAGGTTTTTACATATTACAGTTATTCATATAAATTGAATGCTCATTTACACCTTATGCTACAGGGCAAGTATATAATGAGTGATCCGGTATCATGATGAGCAATATTATATGCTTGATTTTCTTGGGATTACCATTAATAACAGCATGAAAGTTGATAAAGTTTAGTTATATATGTATACACACACTCCCAATATTCGGTTGACTACCAGATATATCCTAACCTTGATATTGCACAGGTATTATAAAGTCAGTGATTCTAGATTTATTCTCATTAATTCTGCTACCCCTAGCCCTCTGAATATTTACCATTTTAGGTAGTAGTCCACTGCTTTCCTCCTTTTACCTCCCAACCCAGAAATCTCAAACATTCTTATTTCCATTCTTCAACTTGTAACTTCTACATTCAGCCAACCATGATTTCTTACTGATGTTTGTACCTATATATTCTAAGATTACTTAACGGTAACAGATAATCTGTGGATGTCAGTGTGGTGACTAGCACATTTTCATTGTAGATAAGGGCTAGTCTTTTAATTTGAGCATCATAGTTTGGTCTTAATGTGATTGGGAATGACAGGGATTATTGCAAGTTGGATAGTAGCCATGTAAAAGAGCAGATTCCAAGTTTTCAAAATAGTCCAGTATTTTAAGAGGAGCAAGAAATCTGATTCTTTGTGTTAGCTTCTGATTTTTTAGATGTAAGCCTCTAATTTAAGTAAAACATATACTAGGTATGTTAATATACTCTATAAATCCAGTTTCTACCTTTATACCTGTATATATAGATCATATTAGGTACGACTGTGTTTCATATACATTAAAACTGTTTTGTTTTGTTTTTTAAGTAGTCATTGCTGCTGCTGCTGCTGCTGCTAAGTTCTTCAATTGTGTCCAACTCTGTGTGATTCCACAGACAGCAGCCCACCAGGCTCCCCTGTCCCTGGGATTTTCCAGGCAAGAATACTGGAGTGGGTTGCCATTTCCTTCTCCAATGCATGAAAGTGAAAAGTGAAAGTGAAGTCGCTCAGTCGTGTCCGACTTTGGTGACCCCATGGACTGTAGCCTACAAGGTTCCTCCGTCCATGGAATTTTTAATGCAAGAGCACTAGAGTGGGTTGCCATTTCCTTCTCCAGGGGATCTTCCTGACAGACGCTTTACTGTCTGAGCCACCAGGGAAGCCCAAGTAGTCATTAAGGAAATAATTATTTTTCAGAAAAAATGATTTTCTAGATTGATATTTTGAGAATACTGAAAAGGCAAATGTAGAAATAATGCTCTATTTCCTCATATTCTGGAACCATTCTCTAAGACTTCAAACAAACTTCCATAATCCAAACTTATAGCTCTCTGTGTGCTCACTCAGCCCTTTTAGATCTTTTGTTTGTCTTTCCCTTTATCAAGGGAAGAGTTTAGTTTCATTCCTAAAATGGAATGGAAGTTAACTGTGTCCCCATTGAATTATCTCAGGAGATTCAAAATTTTATAATTTCTTCAGTACATTTTGCCAAAGGAAGTAGACTTCAAAATCTGTTAACTTTTCCTCTTCATTATTTGAAAGATTTTTATTAACTGAGAAATTAATGCCTTTTGTAACTGTTGATTCTTAAATGACCTTATAAATAATCTTTAAAAAATCTTGAGGTTTCCTGAACAGTTTTAAGGCTCACCTGGTCTTGTATACAATGAATTCTTCCTGATACTGTATTCATTGCACAGCGTTTGATGCCTGAAATAAATTGTTACACTTAGGTACAATATACCAAGAGATTTTGTTTTGTTTTGTTTTGTTTTCTTTCTGGCAATATATCAAGAGATTTTGGTTTGTTTTGTTTTCTTTCTGGCTCTGCCAGAAAGCCCTAAGACTGCTAAAGGCTAAGAAAATCATAGCTGAAAATTCAGTGGTATCTGTGGGAGCATCAAGGAATAGAAAGGTTAGTGACTGGCAGTTTCCATGGCAACAGCGGAATTTTCAGGCTAGAAAGATGGTAGGTTACACCATCAAATGTGCCAGAGATTGGTCTCCATGACGACAGCACTGTGAATGGGGAAATACATGCTCATGAGATTTTGTTTTAAAAACCTATTGGGTTATTTTAGAAGGAAATCCTTGATAAATCAGTATTTTTTTCCTATTATGCTTTCCTTAAAAAATACGGTAAAAAAAAACAAATTCCATTTGCTCTAATATTTGAGAAAGTGTCATTCTCACTTTCTCTGTATGTTTGTGTTACAGAAGGGGTTATTGACTTACAAATAACTCCTTTGGCAGCATATCTGAAATAGAGAACCCAAAGAATACAGAATTTTCAAATGTATTTACTTTAAAATTTCAACATTTATTTCAGGGAGCAGTGCCTCTAAATGTGAAAATAACTAGTTATTTAAACTTTATGATGTTTCTGAACATAAATCACCCACCAGAGAGCTTTACAACTGGTGTATCAAAAAGACAAGATTTATTACACCAGTCATAGAGTAAAAGAATGTTCAGGACTAATTGCTACTCAGGTTCTTCTTATGCGTCAGTTTATAACAGCTCTTGGCAAATTTTCCTTATTGCTGTGTTTTGCAGTCTCTAATGTAAGCACTAGGGAAACGGAATGTGGCGTTAGTGTGTTGTGTACATAATTAAGACCTCGTATACAAAGTGTTAGTGAAGGATCGATTCAACCATAGAAATAAACACTGGCTTTATGCCTAAGGTTTAAAACACTTGGTGAACACATTTTGTTTTCATTTCATGGGCAGATGCTTGTGTAATCAGTTTTTGAGACCTGCTTGGTAAGATTGATTTGTTTGTGTTAGTGAGGAAATGCAAAGTTTACAAAACTGTAAGCAGGGTTGAGGAAAAGCAAAAGAGGCATAGTATCCACCAGGGTGGTACCAGCTGGAAGCAGGTAGGCTATATGGGACAAAAAACAGGTAGTCCAGAACCTGGAGAGAGGAGCTGCTGCCCTTTTGTAGAGGGACAGAGATAACTAACTTGGAGCTGCCTAACAGAGCAGGAGCTGAGAGAGGAAACACCCTGACCGTTCTTGGCACCCTTGTCAATCTCTTGTTGCTGTTTCCCACCAGCTCATCCTAACAGAAGTCAGAAGACAAAAAAGCATAATAGTCTCTCAAAGCCAGGTACCAGGGGCAGAGGACAGGGAAGAGAAGAGTGGAAAATGGATCTGCAGGGACAAACATAAGATATTTAGCACCAGCAGAAAGGAGACATATTTTAAAAGATCAAGAATAAATATTCAGTTCAGTTCAGTCGCTCAGTCATGTCTGACTCTTTGAGACCCCATGAACTGCAGCATGCCAGGCCTCCCTGTCCATCACCAACTCCTGGAGTTTACCCAAACTCATGTTCATTGAGTCGGTGATACCATCCAACCATCTCATCCTCTGTTGTCCCCTTCTCATCCTGCCCTCAATCTTTCCCAGCATCAGGGTCTTTTCAAATGAGTCAGCTCTTCGCATCAGGTGGCCAAAGTATTGGAGTTTCAGCTTCAACATCAGTTCTTCCAGTGAAAAAATTTTAGCTTGATTTAAAAATATCACATATACATATGTATGTATATATATTACTTTGGGTTAGTAGTGTTATAAATATTGATGTAAAGTGTTGGAGCAATAATTGTTTTTATGCTCTATGTTTTTAAAGAGCCTATTTTTTAAAAAATGAATAGTATCAAAAGATATTGACTAAATATGTTTTTAATATAATGAGTTCTACTTCATCATTGTTGATAATCATTTATCTAATATCCATCTATAATATACAGTATTGTTTGGGGTTTATATAAAGTAAGCAAAGTATAATAAAGTCCCCTTTTCTAAAGGTCAGTACTATAGACCTCAGAAGGATTATCAGACACTATTTTAATGTTTATTCTCTAATTTGAGATAATATATAATATCAACTTTTAGTGAGTTAAGTAAAATGTATATGGTCATTCTGAGTAAAGGTGAAAAAGGAAGTATAAAACATTGTTCTGGTCTTTAAAGAGCTAAGGATTTAATTGAGAAAGAGGAATCCATTTGAGAGACATAAAGGACATTAAAGAGACAAAATTTCTATTGCTGTTTTGAGGAATTTTTATTTAATATGTTCAAATAAAAGAAATCAGAATACCACACATTTGGAGGTTCATCTAGTGCTTTTACTAGGTCTGCATAAGGCAAGCATTTTCTATTGCTTCTGCCTTATAGTCTTATAGGTATGAATTTTTTTCTCTCTGACTGTTTAAATTCACTTCTAAATACCATGATACTTAGAGTGAAAGAACATGAATCCACATCTTGGTTTTACTATTTTCTAGTAGTGTGGTTTAGACTTTTAACATATTGGCTCCTCAGTCACCTTATCTGTGAAATGTGAACTTAGAATAAAATAAAAAATGGGGAGATTTTCCACATGCAGCAGCCCCACAGTAAACACTGCAAATGAAGTGGATTCTAGGCTTTTATTTAGTCAGCTAAACACTGTTAGATTTTTATGGAGAATTAAAGAAGTAACTGTTTCAAAGTTTAATTAACTAAAGTTCTCATTGACATTTCTAGTCCATGACTTGTTTCCCTCTATGTGAAACAAATAGTTCCTTTCAAGGACTCGGTTTAATAACTGAATCTTTAAAGCGGCTTCACGAATTATACATACTTAGCTTCTTGTTAAATTGTACAAGGGTTTTGAGTTCCAGGTCTACAGAAACTGAATTGGTTTTCTTGAATTTAGTGTTTAATCTGGCAATTGTAGACAGTCATGGACAGTAAGAAAGAGACATTTGTTTGTGTTCAAACTTGTTAGTGCTTTTGCCTTGTGGCATGGAAACAAAGGCCAGTCTAAACTTTAGACCACAGGACACCATCACTTATAACACCAGAATGACAGCAGTTTATTGAATGCTTACTCGTCAGATACTGCACCAAGTGCTTTACATACATGATTTCACTTAACTTGAATAGAGACCCTGTAATTCCTAGGTCATACGATCCTCATTTTATGGATGAAGAAGCTGGAGTTTTGAGAAACTGAATCACCCTATACAAGGCTGTGTAGGTAATAAATGACAGAAGTAGAATTTAAAATAAAGTCAGACACTAAATTGATGTTCTTAACCAAAACCACAGTTTCAAATACTTAATTGTGTCAAATGACATGAATTTGTTTATCCATCCATTCATTCATTTACCCAACTGTTGCCTGTGTCACAGTATACTGTAACTATTTATTCTCTTCTCTCTCCTGTGGGTCTGTCAGCACTGTGAGGTCAAGTTCAGGTGGAGAGGAGGTGCTCAAAAACTGTAGAATCACCCTGCATTTACTGAACCCAGGACCCTCTCTTAGTGAAGAGGAGACGAATAGGAAGGATGAGGAACCTAGAAAGGACACTTAATAACGCTCCTGTCTGAAAACTAAAGCCATTCTAACATTAGAGAAAACCCTATAATATAATGAATTGTGTGGGCTCTGAAGTAGGTATATTCACGTTTGCATCTTAATTTGCTAGTTGCAGTGAATTTGCTTGTTTCTGTGAGCCTCAGTTTCCTTACCTGTAGGTTGCTGTTAATAGTGGCTACATCATTAATTGTCATGAATACTTGTACGCTGATAACAAATATTAACATTTAATAATAAGAGGAATACTTTAGTGTCATCTGTTTGTCAATTTAGTCAGAAAATTTTTTTTAAACTTTGAAATTGGCAGTTGCCTGAAGTCCCACTTAATCACTGAAAGAACTAAATGACACACGAGGCCTTATCTAGTCATTGAAATGGCCAGGTTTTGACATGACCCATACTTAGGGGACTCTTCCTTCCTCCTACTTGTGATCTCCAGGGATGTGCTCACCTGCTGTCTTCTACTTCTGTGGTTTTGATAATATTCATCCTATGTCTTAGAGATATCAAGGGAACATTTCAAGCAAAGATGGGCATGATAAACGACAGAAATGGTAAGGACCTAACAGAAGCAGAAGAGATTAAGAAGAGGCAAAAACGCACAGAAGAACTAAACAAAAAACGTCTCAATGACCCAGATAATCATGATGGTGTGGGTGGTCACTCACCTAGGGCCAGACATCCTGGAGTGTGAATTCAAGTGGGCCTTAGAAAGCATTATTACAAACAAAGCTAGTGGAGGTGATGGAATTCCAGCTGAGCTATATAAAATCCTAAAAGATGATGCTGTTAAAATGCTGCACTCAATATACCGCCAAATTTGGAAAGCTTATCTGTGGCCACAGGACTGGAAAAGATCAGTTTTCATTCCAATCCCAAAGAAGATCAAGGTCAAAAAAATGTTCAAACTACCATACAGTTGTGCTACTTTCACATGCTAGTAAGGCTATGCCCCAAATCCTTCAAGCTAAGCTTCAGCAGTATGTGACTGAGAACTTTCAGATGTACCAGCTAGGTTTAGAAAAGGCAGAGGAACCAGAGATCAGATTGCCAGCACTTGCTGGATCTTAGAGAAAGCAAGGGAATTTAAAAAAAAATCTACTTATGCTTTATTGACTACATAAAAAGTCTTTGTGTGCATCACAACAAATGTGGAAATTTCTTAAAGAGATGGGAATACCAGGCCACCTTACCTGTCTCCTGAGAAACTTGTGTGCAGGTCAAGAAGCAACAGTTAGAACTTTACATGAACAACTGACTGGTTCAGAATTGGGAAAGGAGTACGACAAGGCTGAGTATTGTCACTCTGTTTGTTTAACTTATATGCAGAGTACATCATGCATTAACACCACTGATTCAATGGGCATGAATTTGGGCAAACGCTGGGAGATGGTGAGGCACAGGGAATCCTGGTGTGCTGCAGTACATGGGGTTGCAAAGAGTTGGACATGACCTGGTGACTAAACAACAATAGTATCATGCAAAACACTGGACTGATGAATCACAAGCTGTAATCATGATTGCAGGGAGAAATATCAACAGCCTCAGATATGCAGATGATACCACTCTAATGGCAGAAAGAGAAGAGGAACTAAAGAGCCTGTTGATGAAGGTGAAAGAGAAGAGTGAAAAATCTGGCTTAAAACTCAATATTAAAAAAACTAAGATCATGGCATCAGGTCCCATCACTTCCTGGCAAATAGAAGGGAAAAAAGTAGAAGCAGTGACAGATTTTATTTTATTGGGCTCCAAAATCACCGCGGATGGTGACTGCAGCCAGGAAATTAAAAGACTTGCTCCTTGGAAGAAAAGCTATGACAAATCTAGACAGTGTATTAAAAAGCAGAGACATCACTTTGTTGACAAAAGTCCATATAGTCAAAGATACGGTTTTTCCAGTAGTCATGTGTGGATGTGAGAGTTGAACCATAAAGAAGGCTGAGTGCTGAAGAACTGATGCTTTGGAATTGTAGTGCTGATGCAAGGACTGATGCTGAAGCTGCACCTCCAATATTTTGGCCATTTGATGTGAAGAGCCAACTCATTGAAAGAGATCCTGATGTTGGGAAAGATTGAAGACAAAAGGAGAAGAGGGGGGCAGAGGATGAGATAGTTAGATAGCATCACCAAATCAATGGACATGAATTTGATCAATCTCCAGGGGATAGTGAAGGACAGGGAATCCTGGTGTGCTTCAGTCCATGGGGTTGCAAAGATCTAGACATGAGTTAGTGGCTGAACAGGGCTTCCCTGGTGGCTCAGAGGTTAAAGTGTCTGCCTACAATGCAAGAGACCTGAGTTCGATCCCTGGGTCAGGAAGATCCCCTGGAGAAGGAAATGGAATCCCACTCCAGTATTCTTGCCTGGAGAATCCCATGAAGGGAGGAGCCTTGTAAGCTACAGTCCCTGGGGTTGCAAAGAGTCGGACACGACTGAGCTACTTCACTTAGTGGCTGAACATTGACATTATATGTCTGGGACGATCTTTTCTCCTCCCCTATCTGACTGTCACTAGCTTTTTAAGATTTAATTCCAACTTTCATTCTTCTAAAAGTTATTCTCTATCCTCTAGTGTTTATTGATGATTGAGTATTCTAGCCTCTACCACATGATACAACAATGTTTTATTCTGTCTTAGGTCGTCTGGTATCATTTCATATGTGTGAGGATTATGGGCAGTGACTGTTGTCTTATTATTTCTTAAATATAGTCATAGTTGGCCCTTATTTCAACCTGGGGACTGACCTGACTCTGCTTATGTAAATCTGTGTGTGTAATGTCCTTCCAGTGGTTACAAGTTGTTCTTCTTCATTCCTCAGTCTTATACTTCCTAGTACATAAGGGCCGGTTGCATAAGTTCTTCCCCAGGAAGCTTTAAGAAGTTCTGAGTCAAGATGCTGAGTGCTTCAGAATCTTCTTGGCCAAAGATCAGAGGAGTGCATTCTCCTAGTCAGGTCTTAAGTTGCTGCTACTGCTAAGTCACTTCAGTGGTGTCCGACTCTGTGTGACCCCATAGATGGCAGCCCACCAGGCTACCCCATCTCTGGGATTCTCCAGGCAAGAACACTGGAGTGGGCTGCCATTTCCTTCTCCAATGCATGAAAGTGAAAAGTGAAAGTGAAGTCGTTCAGTCGTGTCTGATTCTTAGCGACCCCATGGACTGCGCCTACCAGGCTCCTCCATCCATGGGATCCTTCAGGCAAGAGTCCTGGAGTGTGGTACCATTGCCTTCTCCATTAAGTTACTAGGTAAGTCTTATTTATGATGTAGTGAGTGAAAGATTTAGAAATCCAAGAGATAAAACTCTGTAAAAATGGATTTTTTAAATACAATCACTTTTATTTTCTATGTAATATAATGTTAAATAAATATAATCAGATACAGGCCATACTGGCTTCTTCAGTTCAGTTGCTCAGTTGTGTCCGACTCTTTGTGACCCCATGAATTGCAGCATGCCAGGCCTCCCTGTCCATCACCAACTCCCAGAGTTCACTCAAACTCACTTCCATCGAGTCGGTGATGCCATCCAGGCATCTCATCCTCTGTCCCCTTCTCCTCCTGCCCCCAATCCCTCCCAGCAACAGAGTCTTTTCCAATGAGCCAACTCTTCACATGAGGTTGCCAAAGTACTGGAGTTTCAGCTTCAGCATCAGTCCTTCCAAAGAACACCCAGGACTGATCTCCTACAGAATGGACTGGTTGGATCTCCTTGCAGTCCAAGGGACTCTCAAGAGTCTTCTCCAACACCACAGTTCAAAAGCATCAATTCTTCAGCGCTCAGCTTCCTTCACAGTCCAACTCTCCTATCCATACATGACCACTGGAAAACCCATAGCCTTGACTAGACGGACCTTTGTTGGCAAACTAATGTCTATGCTTTTCAATATGCTATCTAGGTTGGTCATAACTTTTCTTCCAAGGAGTAAGCTTCTTTTAATTTCATGGCTGCAATCACCATCTGCAGTGATTTTGGACCTCCCAAAATTAAAGTCTGACACTGTTTCCACTGTTTCCCCATCTATTTCCCATGGAGTGATGGGACCAGATGCCATGGTCTTAGTTTCTGAATGTTGAGCTTTAAGCCAACTTTTTGACTCTCCTCTTTCACTTTTATCAAGAGGCTTTTTAGTTTCTCTTCACTTTCTGCCATGGGTGGTGTCATCTGCATATCTGAGGTTATTGATATTTCTCCTGGCAATCTTGATTCCAGCTTGTGCTTCTTCAAGCCCAGTGTTTCTCATGATGTACATAGAAGTTAAATAAGCAGGGTGATAATATACAGCCTTGACGTACTCCTTTTCCTATTTGGAACCAGTCTGTTGTTCCATGTCCAGTTCTAACTGTTGCTTCCTGACCTGCATATAGGTCTTTCAAGAGGCAGGTAAGGTGGTCTGGTATTCCCATCTCTTTCAGAATTTTCCACAGTTTATTGTGATCCACACAGTCAAAGGCTTTGGCATAGTCAGTAAAGCAGAAATAGATGTTTTTCTGGAACTCTCTTGCTTTTTCCATGATCCAGTGGATGTTGGCAATTTGATCTGTGGTTCCTCTGCCTTTTCAAAACCAGCTTGAACATCTGGTAGTTCACGGTTCACGTGTTGCTGAAGCCTGGCTTGGAGAATTTTGAGCATTACTTTACTAGCGTGTGAGATGAGTGCAATTGTGTGGTAGTTTGAGCATTCTTTGGCACTGCCTTTCTTTGGGATTGGAATGAAAACTGACCTTTTCCAGTCCTGTGGCCACTGCTGAGTTTTCCAAATTTGCTGGCATATTGAGTGCAGCACTTTCACAGCATCATCTTTCAGGATTTGAAATAGCTCAACTGGAATTCCATCACCTCCACTAGCTTTGTTCATAGTGATGCTTTCTAAGGCCCACTTGACTTCACATTCCAGATGTCTGGCGCTAGGTGAGTGATCACACCATCGTGATTATCTGGGTGGTGAAGATCTTTTTGTATAGTTCTTCTGTGTATTCTTGCCACCTCTTATTAATATCTTCTGCTTCTGTTAGGTCCATACCATTTCTGTCCTTTATTGAGCCCATCTTTGCATGAAATGTTCCCTTGGTATCTCTCATTTTCTTCAAAAGATCTCTAGTCTTTCCCATTCTGTTGTTTTTCTCTATTTCTTTGCATTGATTGCTGAGGAAGGCTTTCTTATCTCTTCTTGCTATTCTTTGGAACTCTGTATTCAGATGCTTATATCTTTCCTTTTCCCCTTTGCTTTTCACTTCTCTTCTTTTCACAGCTATTTGTTCAGCCTCCTCAGACAGCCATTTTGCTTTTTTGCATTTCTTTTCCGTGTGGATGGTCTTGATCCCTGTCTCCTGTACAGTGTCATGAACCTCAGTCCATATTTTATCAGGCACTCTATCTATCAGATCTAGTCCCTTAAATCTATTTCTCACTTCCGCTGTATAATCATAAGGGATTTGATTTAGGTCATACCTGAATGGTCTAGTGGTTTTCCCTACTTTCTTCAATTTAAGTCTGAATTTGGCAATAAGGAGTTCATGATCTGAGCCACAGTCAGCTCCTGGTCTTGTTTTTGTTGACTGTATAGAGCTTTTCCATCTTTGGCTGCAAAAAATATAATCAGTTTGATTTCTGTATTGACCATCTGGTGATGTCCATGTGTAGAATCTTCTCTTGTGTTGTTGGAAGGGGGTATTTGCTATGACCAGTGCATTCTCTTGGCAAAACTCTATTAGCCTTTTCCCTGCTTCATTCCATATTCCAAGGCCAAATTTCTCTGTTACTCCAGGTGTTTCTTGACTTCCTATTTTTGCATTCCAGTCCCTTATAATGAAAAGGACATCTTTTTTGGGTGTTAGTTCTAAAAGGTCTTATAGATCTTCATAAAACCGTTCAACTTCAGCTTCTTCAACATTACTGGTTGGGGCATAGACTTGGATTACTGTGATATTGAATGGTTTGCCTTGGAAACGAACAGAGATCATTCTGTGGTTTTTGAGATTGCATCCAAGTACTGCATTTCGGACTCTTCTGTTGGCCATGATGGCTACTCTATTTATTCTAAGGGATTCCTGCCCACAGTAGTGTATATAATGGTCATCTGAGTTAAATTCACCCATTCCTGTCCATCTCAGTTCACTGATTCCTAGAATGTTGATGTTCACTCTTGTCTTCTCCTGTTTGACTACTTCCAGTTTGCTTTGATTCATGGACCTAACATTCCCATTCCTATGCAATATTGCTCTTTACAGCATCGGACCTTGCTTCTATCACCAGTCACTTCCACAACTGGGTATTGTTTTTGCTTTGACTCCATCCCTTCATTCTTTCTGGAGTTATTTCTCCACTGATCTCCAGTAGCATATTGGGCACCTACTGACCTGGGGACTTCGTCTTTGAGTATCCTATCATTTTGCTTTTTCACACTGTTCATGGGGTTCTCAAGGCAAGAATACTGAAGTGGTTTGCTATTCCCATCTCCAGTGGATCACAGTCAGACCTCTCCACCATGACCCACCCATCTTGGGTGGCCCCACACGGCATAGCTTAGTTTCATTGAGTTAGACCGGCTGTGGTCCGTGTGATCAGACTGACTATTTTTCTGTGATTATGGTTTCAGTGTGTCTGCCCTCTGATGCCCTCTTGCAACACTTACCATCTTACTTGGGTTTCTCTTACCTTGGACTGGCCTCTTAGCTCTTTGCTAATGAGGGTTCTTCCCCTGGGAAAAATTGTCTTCCTTAGGAGGGATGCTTTAGGGAGACTGATGTATGTCTGGTTCAGCCCAGTGGATTGAAGTTGATTACTGCTTCTCCAGGGTCAAAATGACCTACCTCCCTCCTTAGAAAATGAAATGATTGACAAAGATGAAACAATTTGAGCTTATCTGTTCTTAATTTTGGTACTGAGAGTTGGGATTCCTTGACTTCTAGTTAATAATACTGATATTGCAAAGTCACAAGCATGCATAATTTCTTATAATGCAGGACATGGTTTAAATGTTTACATACCGTTTCATATGTTTGTTCTTTTCTGCATTGTATGTATTATCCTTTGGGATTGGAATGGCCAAGGACTCACTCTGTTAAGCACAAAGAACATCACTGACATTTTATAAGTGTGTCTTTCCCTTGAAAGGAGAATTTGCCTAGATAGATCTTAATAACCAAGAAGACCACTGCACATTGAGGGAAAGCTACAATCCCTTTGAATTATTGGAGTGTTGAACACTAACATTTTAAATCAAGATTGTACGTCTTGAATCTGCACATTTTAGAAAATTGCCTATGTTGAAGGATTGTAAAAGCAGTGAAAATTAATATATGCTTTTTTAAACCTGAGCAACCATTATTTTTCCCTAGGAAAATTGATAATTTAAATTGATGATTGTTCCAAATAATGCTCTTTAATACTTTGTCTCTTTCATAAGACCTACTTGAATAATGAAGGTCCATTCTATCATGGCATAAAGATATGATTAAGCATTTATATCATTTATATTTTCTTATTAATATGCCACTTGATGTTTTACATTTATCTAAAGTTAAAATATTTAGGTACTGTATGATAAAGAAATGGAAATATCTAATTTCCATGTCAAGTGAAAGTAGTTATAAATTTCTGTGATGCAATACTGTACCTAAAAAAAAAATGTACCTCAAATAGAATTTAAAAATAAGATAACGCATTTTTGCTACTTAAAATTTATGCTCCTTTGATATTTATATCTTCATATTCTTATGACAAAGCAATTCTTTTTTTCAGTTGCTGGACTTTTAAGAACAAAGATGCATTAAATTATATTATTGACTGTTTCAGTGATAGTTGTACCCATTATATATTATTATTCAGGAATAGGTAATTCTTAAATAGTATCTAAAGTAAAGGTTGGACATGCCTAGGTCCTAGAAAAGGGAATTTTTTTGGACAAAAAATTCATTAAAATTTTACTTCAATGATATTTAAAGATATTCACTCAAAAGGGCATTGTTATAGTCTAACATTTTGTAATTTGAATAGTGACAACATAGAAACATCCCCCAAAGGTTTCAGAGGGCAGCAAGAGGAAGCATCTCTGTGTGAAAATACAAGGGAGAACTAAGTTGGAGTCTTATATCCTCAGGACCAGGTACAGTGTCTGTGACTTACTAGGTATTCAGTAAGTTTTTGACTGAATAGCATTTGTGTTTTGCCCAAATCAAGAAAATTATGGCAAAGGTTTCTAGTGCCTTGGATAGCTCTAACTACAGAATTATTAAATAAAGGATATTACAGATAAAAATGCCATAAACATTTTTGCTAAATAGTTTCTTAAAATATTTGTACCACTTTATAAGTAATTCTATCAGCTTGTGCTGTTTGTGTTCAGTTGCTCAGTTGTGTCTGACTCTTTGTGACCTCACGCACTGTAATCCACCAAGCTCCTCTGCTCATGGAATTTCCCAGGCAAGAATACTGGAGTGGGTTGCCATTTCCTGCTCCAGGGGATCTTCCTGACCCAGGGATCAAACGTGTATTTCTTGTGTCTGCTGCATTGGCAGGTAGATTCTTTGCCACTGCACCGCCTGGTATCAATGGTGTGTCTAAATTCTAGCTGTTCCATTTTCTTGCCACTACATGGTATTTTCAGTTTTTCCCATGTTAGCCATTTCAGTCTGTGAGCAGGGGTATCTATTGTGTTTTAGCTTATAGCACCCTGTTGCTTAGATTTAGGCCTATATGCCTATCTTTTTTGAAGTTCTTATTTCAAATCTTTTGTTCTTATTTCTATAGGATTGTCTTTATTTTTGATTTGAATTATTCATGTATTCTGGATATGAGTCATTTAGACATACATATGGCAAGTATGTTCTCCTACTCTGAAACTCTTCTATTTTTTGAATAGTGTCACTTGACAATCCAAATGCCCATTAATAATGGGATGGATACATATATTGTTGTAATTTCATAAACTGAATATTATTTAGATTATATAGCAGTTTTAAAAATAGGCTACTGTACATGGGCAACATAGGTGTATCTCACAGATTAATGTTAAGTGAATAGACTAGTAATGTCTTATTTTTATATCTAGATGCTGTTCACCTAAATGTTGATTGTGTTGGTGTGTTTACTTAGTAAAATATTTTATACACTAATAATTTGTATACTTTTAATATATATGTATGGTGGCTCATATATGGTGACTTCCCTGGTGGCTCAGCAGTAAAGAATCTGCCTGCAATGCGTGAGACATGGGTTCAATCCCTGGGTCAAGAAGATCCCCTGGAGGAGGGCATGGCAACCCATTCCTGTATTCTTGCCTGGAGAATCCCATGGACAGAGGAGCCTTGTGGCTACCTTCCATAGGGTCACAAAGAGTCCGACATGACTGCAGCACTTGAGCATGCACGCATGCTGTAATATATGTATACTTTATCTATATATATCTGATACTTCAATAAAAACTTTACATAAAAGAGAGATTGACTAATCCCACTTATAGAAGGATAATGTGTCTAAAATAGAAACTCTTTAACAGAAGATGAAACATAATGGGCATGGTAATTTACTATAAATCTATCTTGTGATGTATTGATTCAGGTCAAGGTCATATTAAAATTTTGGCTATTGAATACAAGCAATTTAATAGAGCCAACAGTGATGTTTCATGTTAAGTTTAAACTTGAGATTTGGTTTAAAGAAACTTAGATAAGAGCCTTCATATGACTGTTTCCTCCTTCTTGTCAAATGACTTGGATGATTATCTTTGAATAGTGGTTTAATACTCCATCTCTGGATAGTGGTCAATAGTCCATCTCTCAGGTTAAAGAATAGTTAGAAGGTTTTAATGCCCATATGTCTAAAGTTTATTATAATAATGTTACCAAAATAGCTTTGGCTAATAGGACTTTCTAATAGAGAGCTATTATGTTTAAATATTTTTTTCCATATGAAGCAATATAGCAGGGTGAAAATTTAAAAAATTGGCATCTTCAAAAAGTGGTTTGAAACTTGTTTCTGTCATTTATCAGTTGTTCTCATTTGTGTGATTTCCTTAAGTTTTGAGCCATTTTTTAATTGGGTACTGAGAGAAACACTTTTATAGCAAATAGTAGGTACATGATAATTGGTAGCTATTATGCAGTTCTGAATTTTAAATTCCACTCTATGAAAGAATTTTAATTACAGTGATATAGATGAAAATTACATTTTATAAATAGCATTGAAAATAAAAAACACTTTCAAATTTAACTGAAATATTGAGCATAAATATAAATTTTTAATTCACGCTTCACTGTGGCTTATGAATAGAAACACAGAGTTATAAAATTTTTAATTTTCTTAGCATGTTATTAAATTAGAATAACCTTGATTATAAATCGTATTACCTATTTTTGATGATTAGAACCTGGATGTATGTGTTTAATTTGGTGAAAAGGAGTTACAATTCTAATGATCAAAATTTTGATGATGATGATAAAATAGCAAGCAGTTATTGAGCCCTTACTACACGGCAGGCACTGTCTTATTAGTTTTATATACATTTTTGTGTTTAATCCTAACAACTTGGAAAAGATAGAACATTTAGATAACTGTTATACTGACAAGGAAAGAGAAAGTTTAATACAGCATTTAAAACATGCTACAAATATAAAACTCTTGGAAAATTACTAGTTATGTAGCTGTTTACTAACAATTATGAAACAATGTTGTAGATTTTAAATCTTACATTTATCTATTTAAATCTTTAAATAGATAAAGAAGTTTCATGTAAATCAAGTGGAGGGTAGACTTGTTTTCTCAAAGTTATGAGAATTGGCCTTAAAATTCTACATTGTATTTACATTACTCTATGTACTACATTATTCTATATAATATGTAGTATACATATTACTTAGATTATATTCTATGTTATATAATCCTAAATGAAAATGAGACATAAAAGTTTATTTTTTCCAGATTTCATTTAAGTTAATTCAGATTTCGGAATATAACTCCCCCACCCTTACCACTCAATGTTGGAAATGATTATCTGTGAGTTAGAGGAAAGAGATTGAAGTCTTGTCAGGAAGTATCTGGTTACATAATTAAAAAATTTTTTTAATTGATTAATGTTTTAATTGAAGGATAGTTGCTTTACAGAATTTTGCTGTTTTCTGTCAAACCTCAACATGAATCAGCCCTAGGTATACATCTATACCCTCCCTTTTGAAACTCCTTCCCATCTCCCTCCCTATCCCACCCCCCCTAGATTGATACAGAGCCCCTGTTTGAGTTTCCTGAGCCATACAGCAAGTTCCCAGTGGCTATCTATTTTATATATGGTAATGTAAGTTTCCATGTTACTCTTTCCATACATCTCACCCTCTCCTCCCCTCTCCCCATGTCCATAAGTCTATTCTCTATGTCTGTTTCTCCACTGCTGCCCTGTAAATAAATTCTTCAGTACCATTTTTCTAGATTCCATATACATGTGTTAGAATATGATATTTCTCTTTCTCTTTCTGACTTACTTCACTCTGTTTAATAAGCTCTAGGTACATCCACCTCTTCAGAACTGACTCAAAGGCATTCCTTTTTATGGCTGAGTAATATTCCATTGTATATATGTACCACAACTTCTTTATCCATTTGCTATTGTAAATAGTGTTGCAAAGAACAGTGGGATACATGTGTCTTTTTCAGTTTTGGTTTCCTTGGGGTATATGCCTAGGAATGGGATTGCTGAGTCATATGCTGGTTTTATTCCTAGTTTTTAAGGAATCTCCATACTGTCTTCCATAGTGGCTGTATCAATTTACATTCCCACTGACAGTGCAAAAGCATATCCTTTTCTCCACAACCTCTCCAGTATTTATTGTTTGTACACTTCTTAATGATGGCCATTCTGACCAGTGTGAGGTGATATCTCATTGTAGTTTTGATTTGCATTTCTTTGATAATGAGGGACATTGATCATCTTCTCATGTTTTTGTTAGCCATCTGTATGTCTTCTTTGGAGAAATGACTGTTTAGGTCTTTTCCCCACTTTTTGATTGGGTTGCTTGTTTTTCTGACATTGAGTTGTATGAGCTGCTTGTAGATTTTGGAAATTAATCCTTTGTCAGTTGTTTTACTCGGAGAAGGCAATGGCAACCCACTCCAGTACTCTTGCCTGGAAAATCCCATGGGCAGAGGAGCCTCGTAGGCTGCAGTCCATGGGGTCGCTAAGAGTCGGACACAACTGACTTCACTTTCACTTTTCAATTTCATGTACTGGAGAAGGAAATGGCAACCCACTCCAGTGTTCTTGCCTGGAGAATCCCAGGGACAGGGGAGCCTGGTGGGTTACTCTGTGGAGTCGCACAGAGTTGGACATGACTGAAGTGACTTAGCAGCAGCAGCAGCAGCAGTTGTTTTACTTGCTATTATTTTCTCCCACTCTGAGGGTTGTCTTTTGACCTTGCTTATAGTTTCCTTTGCTGTGCAAAAGCTTTTAAGTTTAATCAGGTCCCACTTGTTTACTTTTGTTTTTATTTCCATTACCCTAGGAGGTGGGTCATAGAGGATCTTGCTTTGATTTATGTCATCAAGTGTTCTGCCTATGTTTTCCTCTAAGAGTTTTATAGTTTCTGGTCTTACATTTAGGTCTTTAATCCATTTTGAGTTTATCTTTGTGTATGGTATTACGAAGTATTCTAATTTCATTCTTTTACATGTAGCTGTCCAGTTTTCCCAGCACCATTTATTGAAGAGGCTGTCTTTGCCCCATTGTATATTCTTGTCTCCTTTGTGAAAAATAAGCTACCCACAGGTGCATGGGTTTTTTCCTGGGCTTTCTATCTTGCTCCATTGGTCTACATTTCTGTTTTTGTGATAGTGCCATACTCTTCTGTTGACTGTAGCTTTGTAGTATAATCTGAAGTCAGGAAGTTTGAGTCCTCCAGCTCCACTCTTCTTTCGCAAGACTGCTTTGGCTATTTGGGGTCTTTTGTGTTTCCATATGAATTGTGAAATTTTTTGTTCTAGTTCTGTGAAAAGTACCATTGGTAATTTGATAGAGATTGGTTTGAATCTGTACATTGTGTTTGGAAGTATAGTCATTTTCACAATATTGATTCTTCCTACCCAGGAACATAGAGTATCTCTCCATCTGTTTATGTTGTCTTTGATTTCTTTCATCAGTGTCTTATAATTTTCTGTGTATAGTTCTTTTGTCTCTTTAGGAAAGTTTATTCCTAGATATTTAATTCTTTTTGTTTCTCTTTTAACTAATTCTTAATTTCTCTTTCTGATTTTTCATTGTTAGTATACAGAAATGTAAGTGATTCCTGTGTATTGATTTTATATCCTGCAACTTTGCTAAATTCATTGATTAGCTCTAGTAAGTTTCTGATACTTTCTTTAGGGTTTTCTATGTACAGTATCTGGAGAAGGCAATGGCAACCCACTCTAGTACTCTTGCCTGGAAAATCCCATGGACAGAGGAGCCTGGGAGACTACAGTCCATGGGGTCGCGAAGAGTCGGACATGACTGAGCAACTTCACTTTCACTTTTCACTTTCATGCATTGGAGAAGGAAATGGCAACCCACTCCAGTATTCTTGCCTGGAGAATCCCAGGGACAGAGGAGCCTGGTGGGCTGCCGTCTATGGGGCTGCACAGAGTCAGACACGACTGATGGGATTTAGCAGCAGCAGCAGTAGCATGTACAGTATCATGTCATCTGCAAACAGTGAGAGCTTTACTTCTTTTCCTATCTGGATTCCTTTTTTTCCTTTTTCTTCTCTGATTGCTGTAGCTAGGATTCCGAACTACATTGAATAATAGTGGTGAAAGTGGACAGCCTTGTCTTGTTCCTGACCTTAGGGGGAATGCTTTAAGTTTTTCACCTCTGAGAATAATGTTTGCTGTAGGCTTATCATGTATGTTCTTTACTATATTGAGGTCGGTTCCTTCTATGCTCATTTTTTGAAGAGTTTTCATCATAAATGGTTGCTGAATGTTGTCAAAGGCTTTTTCTGCATCTATTGAGATTATCATATGGTTTTTATCTTTCAAGTTGTTAATATGGTGTATCACATTGATTGATTTGTGTATATTGAAGAATCCTTGCATCCCTGGAATAAACCCCACTTGATCATGGTGTACATGAGCTTTTTGATGTGTTGCTGAATTCTGTTTGCTAAAATTTTGCTGAGCATTTTTGCGTCTATGTTCATCTGTGATATTGGCCTGTAGTTTTCTGTTTTCATGTTGTCTTTGTCTGGTTTTGGAATCAGGGTGATTGTGACCTTGTGGAATGAGTTTGGAAGTGTTCCTTCCTCTTCTCTGCAATTTTTTGAAAGAGTTTTAGAAGGCTAGGCATTAGCTCTTCTCTAAATGTTTTTTAGAATTCTCCTGTGAAGCCATCTGGTCCTTTGTTTTGGGGGAGATTTTGATCACAGCTTCAATTTCAGTGCTTGTAATGGGTGGTTCATAATTTTTGTTTCTTCCTGGTTCAGTCTTGAAAGATTGAACTTTTCTAAGAATCTGTTCATTTCTTCCAGGTTATCCATTTTACTGCCATAGAGTTGATAATATTCTCTTATAAACCTTTGTATTTCTGCACTGTTTGTTGTAACCTCTCCTCTTTCATTTCTAATTTGGTGATTTGATTCTTCTCTCTTTTTTTCTTGATGAGTCTGGCTAAAGGTTTGTCAATTTTGTTTATCTTCTCAAAGAGCCAGCTTTTAGTTTTATTAGTCTTTACTATTGTTTCTTTCATTTCTTTTTCATTTATTTCTGCTCGGATCTTTATGATTTCTTTCCTTCTACTACTTTTTTTCCCTTCTTTTTCCAGTTGTTTTAGGTGTAAAGTTTGGTTGTCTAGTCAGTGTTTTTCTTATTTCTTCAGGTAGGATTGTATTGCTATAAACTTTCCTCTTAGAACTGCTTTTGCTGCATCCCATAGGTTTTGAGTTGTCATATTTTCATTGTCATTTGTTTCTGGAAATTTTTTTATTTCCCTTTTGATTTCTTCAGTAACCTATTGGTTATTTAGAAACAAATTGTTTAATTTCCATGTGTTTATAGTTTTTACAGTTTTTTTCTTGTAGTTGATATCTAGTCTCATAGCATTGTGGTTGGAGAACATGCTTGATGTGATTTCAGTTTTCTTAAATTTACTGAGGTTTGATTTGTGACCCAAGATGTGGTCTATCCTGGAGAATGTTCCATGTGCACCTGAGAAGAAAGTGTATTCTTCTGCATTTGGATGGAATGTCCTGAAGATATCAATGAGATCTATCTCATCTGATGTATTACTTAAGACTTGTGTTTCCTTATTAATTTTCTGTTTTGATGATCTGTCCATTGGTGTGAGCGGGGTGTTAAAGTCTCCTACTATTATTGTGTTACTGTCAATTTCTCCTTTTATGTATGTTCGTGTTTGTCTTATGTATTGAGGTGCTCCTATGTTGGGTGCATAGATATTTACACTTGTTATGTCTTCCTCTTGGATTGATCCCTTGATCATTATGTTGTGCCCTTCCTTATCTCTTGTAATCTTCTTTATTTTAAAGTCTATTTTTTCTTTTATGAGGATCGCTATTCCAGCTTTTTTTATTTTTTATTTTTTTGCTTCCTATTTGCATGGAGTATATTTTTCCATCCTCTCAGTTTTAGTCTATATGTGTCTTTAGGTCTGAAGTGGGTTTCTTGTAGACAGCATATACATACGTCTTGTTTTTGTGTCCATTCAGCCAATCTGTGTCTTTTGGTTGGATCATTTAGTCCTTTTACATTTAAAGTAATTATTGATATATATGTTCCTATTGCCATTTTCTTTATTGTTTGGGGTTGATTTTGTAGATCTTTTTCTTTTCTTGTATTTCTTGACTATATAAGTCCCTTTAACATTTGTTGTAAAGCTGGTTTGGTGATACTGAATTTTCTTTTGCTTGTCTGAAAAGCTTTTTATTTCTCCATTAATTTTGAATGAGATCCTTGCTGGGTAATCTTCGTTGTAGATTCTTCCTTTCGGTATTTTAAATGTATCCTGCCATTTCCTTGTGGCCTGCAGAGTTTCTGCTGAAAGATCAGCTGTTAAACGTATGGGGTTGCCCTTGTATATTACTTGTTGCTTCTCCCTTGCTGCTTTTAATATTCTTTCTTTGTGTTTAGTCTTTGTTAGTTTGATTAGTATGTGTCTTGGCATGTTTCTCCTTGGGTTTATCCTGTATGGGATTCTTTGCACCTCTTGGTCTTGATTGACTATTTCCTTTTCCATGTTGGGGAAATTTTCCACTATAATCTCTTCAAAAATTTTCTCATAGTCTTTCTTTTTCTCTTATTCTTCTGGGACCCCTTTGAATGTTGGTGCATTTGATATTGTCCCAGAGGTGTCTGAGACTGTCCTCAGTTCTTTTCATTCTTTTTACTTTATTCTGCTCTTCAAAAGTCATTTCCACCATTTTATCTTCCTGCTCACTGATTCATTTTTCTGTTTCAAATATTCTGCTATTGATTCCTTCTAGAGTATTTTTAATTTCAGTAATTGTGTTGTGTGTCTCTGTATGTTTATTCTTTAATTCTTCTAGGTCTTTGTTAACTGATTCTTGCATTTTCTCCATTTGTTTTCAAGGTTTTTGATCATCTTTACTGTCATTATTCTGAATTCTTTTTCAGGTAGTTTGCCTATTTCCTCTTCTTGTATTTGGACTTCTGTGTTTCTAGTTTGTCCCTTCATTTGTGTAGTATTTCTCTGCCTTTTCATTTTTTTTTTTTTGTAACTTTTTGTGTTTGAGGTCTCCTTTCCCCAGGCTTCAAGGCTGAATTCTTTCTTCTTCTTGATTTCTTCCCCCCTAAGGTTGGTCCAGTGGTTTGTGTAAGCTTCGTATAGGGTGAGATTTGTGCTGTGTTTTTGTTTTTCTTTTTTTTTCTTTCTGACAGGCAAGGCTGAGTGAGGTGGTAATCCTATCTGCTAATGATTGGATTTGTATTTTTGTATTGTTTGTTGTTTAGATGAGGCATCTTGTACAGGGTGCTACTGGTGGTTGGGTGAAACCAGGCCTTGTATTCAAGTGGTTTCCTTTTTGTGAGTTCTCACTATTTGATACTCCCTGGGGTTAGTTCTCTGGTACTCTAGGGTCTTGGAGTCAGTGCTCCCACTTCAAAGGCTTAGGGCTTGCTTTCTTCATCTAGGACTGATGAGATGAAAATGACCTCTTTGTTTTTCAGATCTCCTTTATAGTTATTTCCCATATCTGGTCAACTACATCTTCAGTTTCTCTGCATCCAGCATGCCTCAGGAGCCACAGTTCCTCTCACATAATTTTTTAAAGAAATATTTTATTGCAATATAATATGTATGCAGAAGCAACACAGATTATAAGTGTAGAAACTGATAAATATTCACAAAGAAGCACGTTAGTGTAGCCATAACCTAATTAAGAAATTGACCATCATCAGCAAGTCAGAAACCCCACACTAGCCTTCTAGTCACTATTCCTCTATATGTAGCACTAGTATATGGTCTCTTCTTCATTTAGTTTCTCTTAAGTTGCTTTTTTAATAGAAATATGTCCTTTTACTTATATTTTCAAGTGTATTGGCATAAGACCATAATAGCATCTTATTTTTTACATGTATAGACTATTATTATTCCTTTTAAAATTCCTGATATTAGAATTCCTATTTTCCCTCTTTGTTTTTTGATCCACATTACTAGGAATTCTAATAGCCCTTTCAGAAAAACAAAGTTGTTGATTTCTCCTTTTGTATGTTTATCTTTTATTTCATTCATCCATTTTCTCTGCTTTCATTTTCATGATCTTTTTCCCTTTCCCTTTTTAAAGGGTTCAACTTTTATTTCTTTTTCTAAGTTGAGATGCATAGCTTATTGATTCTTTTAGCTCTTTTCAGCAACATATCAATATATGTGCAAGACTGTATCCCCAGTAAGCATGATCTTTTTTTATATACTACATGTTTTGATATGTCCTATTTTTATTTTTCAGTGTACTGATTTTTAAATTTCCATTGTGATTTCTCTTATGTTTGGAGGATATTATGCTTTTTGTATGTTTTATTTTCACTTACTATATTATTTTGCAAAATTGAGTGGATTCAACAGAAGTCCATTGTTAGCAGTTGTCTATCTTGCTTTAGTGTTTATCTAGTTGTTTTGTTATGGATAATATAGAAAATATTTGATTCTTTTCATGAACCAGAGTCAAAGTATTTTGTTTATTGCCTAAACTTAGGTGCAAAAAAAGAGAACATTTCAGAACAGTAAATCACTAAAATCATCACATACAATTATATTAGTGCTAGAGATGATTGTATAACAAATGTATTACAAATATTACCACATATTAAGCATTACCTATTTTGATTTGTTGTTTTAAAGCCTTAATACTTATACACATCCAATAATGTAAGATTAAGTTCATTTTAGTCTGATATTGAAATTGGTGGATATTTGAGGCTCTGCTTTGGGTACTTAACAAATTTAATTTATAAGAAACTAGAAAGAAACTCTATTTCAATGCTGTGACATTTAGTGAAACATAGACTGAAGTTAATTTGTAGTCTTAAAAGTGCTATTTAAATTTTACTAATTAAGTGAAACTTTTGGCCCCAAAAGACAGTGTTGAATATTAACATTAAATGCTTTAGGAACAATTGGTACCAATTACCAGTAGTAATTGGTGAATCATGGTCTTATATTTCTGCATATCTAAGGATGATTTAAGAAGTTTGAAGAGACATAGAGTAATCTTAAAATTTTGACTCAAATCTAGTATCATATTTTTTGACATAAAAAACACATGACAATGTAGAGTAACATCATTTTTAAGAAGAAAAATCAGAGTATCCCTACAACAGGCTAAAGTGATAAGACTTTAAAGACATGCATCTGGGTATTCGTATAACAACTGCATTTTCCAATTAGTAGTAAGGAATTTGTGAGTGTTCCCAAGCAATACTTTAGGTATGGCTTGCATGCTCAGTTGCTTTAGTCACGTTTGACTCTTTGTGATCCTATAGACTGTAGCGTGTCGGGCTCCTCTGTCCATGGGATACTCCAGGCAAGAATACTGGAGTGGGTTGCCAAGCCATCCTCCAGGGGATTTTCCCAAGCCAGGAATGGAACCCATGTCTCCTGTATTTCCTGCACTGCAGGTGAATTGTTTACCCCCTGAGCCTCCTGGGAAACCCTATTGTAGGAATATGAGATAATAAAGTATATAGGATTTTTTAAAGTTGCTGTTTGAGTAAATAAAAATCCTTTTTATTAAAAAAATGTGTTTATTTTTTATTATACTGCCAGGCTGAATCTGTCTTTAGAATCTGAAAATAATGCCTTTTTTCTTTTTCTCAGCTTGAAACTACTGCACCTTTTTGTTATAAATTGTTAAAGGGACTTTTTGATGTGTCTATGCAGGTTGTGCTGCAGGCTCAGTGTGTTTTTCTTGAGGTGGGGAAAGAAAGAGATTTTTGGAAAAAAAAATGGAGAGTCCATTACAATAACAGAAGTCTTCAGTGAAATGAAACACTTAAGCTTATAAATACTTAGCATGTATAAAAGTGAGAAGTGACATTATAACCCTCATGTTGTATTGCTTTTTCCGATGTGCTTCTTGAACGCCATCAACTATGATTTTACTTTGTGTTTTAATGAGTTGGTTTATTAATGATGAAATGGTTTCAGTTAGTTGTGTTTCAGTTACTTTTGATTCTTAGTGAAACAAAAGTGAAGTTACTCAGTTGTTTCTGACTCTTCGAGACCCCATGGACTATATCCTGCCAGGCCTCTCTGTCCATGGAATTTTCCAGGCAAGAGTACTGCAGTGGGTTGCCATTTCCTTCTCCAGGGGATCTTCCCGATGCAGGGATTGAACTCAGGGCTCCTGCACTGCAGGCAGACGCTTTACCCTCTGAGCCACCAGGGAAGCCACCTTTTAACTTTATATTTTCTTCTAGCTTTAGGATCCTAGGAATTAATGGGTAAAAAAAGAAATTGTCTGACTACCTTATTTCCCTTTTTTAAAGGACAGTGGATTACTCGTTACTACCTGAAGTCTCCAAATATGAAAAAAAATTAAAAATGTTTATTTACATGAGAACATGGTTATAAATCTGGTTATATAGGTTATTATACTCTGGTTGCCATTAGGTCATATTCCAGTGACTACTCCAAGCAGGCATTATACAGGTAGCCAGTTACCTAGCAAGGTAACAAATTCACCAGTAAGTTTAGCTACTGAAATTCTTTTCACAAAGAAAATGAAAATGAGAAGAAAAAATAGAAAGTAAGACAGTTGAACCAACAGTGTGGTTTGAAGTACACAGGGCCACATGTGTGTGGTTTGTGGCACGTCTTGCTGAAGAGGCACGTCACGTCTGCAGTATGCAGTGTAAATACTCTTGCTTCCCATTGTAGTAGGTTATGACAACATGTGATTTGATTAACACCGTTAAGTAGGACACACAGAAGGTTTTAGGACCATTGAGAGTTGTAGGAATTCCTATGATTTGTGTCTCTAAATTTTATTGGAAAAAAAATCATGGTATAGATGATAAAAAATTCATGTATTACTTTTGAATTACCCTAGAGTAGATATGGAACTCTAGCTGTAATATTTCTTTGCCTTCTTTCCTCTTGTTTCGTTGTTTTTTTTTTTTTTTTCTCAGACTCAACTTACGTACTTTTGGGGGCTCTTCACAGAGTAGAGGCAAAGGACCACCCCAGACATACAGATACACATTTTATTGCAGGTCTTTTCACTTATTAATTCAATAAACATTTCCCAGGCCACCATCACTATATGCTGGCCCTTCTGCTCCCTGCTGGGCAAACACTGTTGAACAAGGTAGACAGGATCCTTTCCACCTACTGGTTAGGACACTGCTTTACTCCTTTGGTACCAAAAAAATGATCCAATGGTGGAATTTTTTTCCCTATAGGCCTTATAAGATTTTGAGATAAAAATTTCCCTGCTGTCACTTGTATTCACATGGGAGTCAGGCCTGTAGTTTGGCCAGCTGACTAAGGATTATACTAATTCTAAAGTTTATCAGCAAAAGTTTCAGGGTAGCAATAGCTCCCCTGATCTAAGGCATAAACTCTGTAGCTGTCAAACAATTAATCAGAAGGTTGAATCAGCTTCTACAGTTGTATTCACAATCAGAGGAAATAGTGGTGTTGGGAGTCTTCATCACAATTTATTAATACCAAAGAAAATCATTTTAAGTTCACTGTGGCAAATCCAAAATCTTGGTCCTCTCTTTAATGGTTGCAGATCCACCCCTGGTTACTGATACTTCTTTAGCCAGTTAGCCTAACACACATACACACATACACACTCACTTACTCACTCAGAGGAAGATATTGTGACAGTAAGTTGAAACACCAGCTGTTTAATACATCTAAAGTAGGAGAAACACATCTACTAGGATCCCCAAAAAAGCAACCTTAAACCCTCCTAAGAGTAACTGAAAATTTGCCCAGGACCCACGCAGACACTAACTGCACATATTCTTCAAGAGAGGTGCCAAATTCCCCATGGGTATTTTGCAGATAACTTAGCAACACAGAGAAATGGCTAATTCCTCATGCCTGTTCTCTGTTTACAGCATTTTTGCCTTTATCCTTTTACTTAATGGTTTGGTGAGTTTGTACCTAAACCAGATCTTTTTGGATGAGAAAACAGGCTGACGGAGAAGAGTGAAACTGCATCTAGAGCTCAGGTCTTCTTTCTCCTCCTGTTACTATTTTATGCTGCGTAGCTTTATCTCTGTTCAAAACTTCACAAAATGCTATATTTATAAACTTTTATTGTGCAAACCATAGACAACTCGTTGAACTTCAGAAAATCTCTATTTTCTCTGTCTACAAAATAGATATGATAAAATCTCCCTCCCTGAGTTCTACTGAGGATTAGTGGCCTTCTCCCCATCATACAGAACAGAGGAAGACACTCCAGGAGGCTCAGCAGTTACTATGCAACACTTTCCAAAATGCTTTACTATGCATGTTCTTTTTTGATTGTATACATTCTTTCTGAATTGTGCTCTTAGCCTGGGTTAAAGCATTGCTAATATCTCCAGATTTTTCAAACTATTGTTTTAAGAAAGGAAATTTGATTCTGAAATTACATTGAATGTTTTTCTAATGATCACTTTGCTTTGTTTATCATCTTATTAGAATAAGACAGTTCAAAAAAAAATCCATAGGAAATTCCTTATTATTTTTATTCATCATAACAGGTTAATGCCTTCTGTCTGCCTGGCACTTTGAAACAGTCAATTATTTAAAATAGATTCATTTGCTTTATGAAAGTTTTCAGCTTCTTTCAGTTGGTGGAATCTCAGCTATAAGAAGTCTATTTGAATTTGTAATGACAGTTTAAATTTCTGAATGTGCAGATTCACCATTGCCAAATTATTTCCACTAGAGAGTAATCTACATTGAAATTACTGACTTCACTTTTCATAGACCTTTCATGTAGTAAAAAAAAAAAAAAATGCAAGTTTTAAAGATACAAATAGAAAGCAATTCTTTTCATGACCAACTGCTATGTGGAATAAATTATTAGTAGGAAAATGATCTCTTGGGGAGATAAAATTTTAGACAGCACCTGACCATATGCCCTTAAAAATACAAAGAATCGCAGTGGCTCCACAGGGTCAAGCCCTAAGCAAGCTGATCACATAGGTATGTTAGGGGAAGCACACTGAAACCGCCCACCCTGGCCAGGCACCATAGTAACCATTTGCATGAGTTGTCTTATGACAGGAGATCCTGATAAGGAATACAGAACTAATAAGCCACCACCAACTGGAAGAGTACAGGAAAGGTCGAAAGGAGATGCTGCGTGTCCGTCCACTTCCCAGAATCCCTCTCACTAGCATCCATCTTGGCTGAGTGATGGGTGCACCACCAGGAAAGACTCTGAATTAGAGTGATTGGCCAAAGACCACCTGGAAACTAATCCCATCACCATAAAACCCGACATTGAAACCATGCGCAGAGCAGTTCTCCTGGGTTCCCTTACCCTACTGCTCTCCAGCCAGGTGCCCTTCCCCAGTAAAATCTCTTGCTTTGTCAGCAGATGTGTCTCCTCGGACAATTCATTTCCGAGTGTTACACAAGAGCCCGGTTTCGGGCCCTGGAAGGGGTCCGCCTTCTTGCAACAGGTAGGCTTAGGTGTGGATCCCACATATCCCCCACACCACCCCAGGCTCTCTTCCTGCCTGTTTCATGAGACTTCAGGCTGTCTGCTCAGCTGCTGAGCTTAACGTGGCCCTGCCCTTCCTCCGTTAGTGTGTGTCTCAAGCCCCATCCACCTCCCTGCTCTTCTCCCTGGTGCCAACACAAAATGTCATTCTGTTAGGTTCTCTAACTCCATTTCTCATGTTTTCTAAGGGACCAATAAGAGACTGTCCATGCTAAGGTCCTTGTGGGTGCTTTTGTATAGATTTCCAATAACACTTGTGTATTTTAAAAACATGGACTCTAATAACAGAAAAAAAATGAACTTACATTTTTGTTCCAACACTTACATTTGAGTGGTTACCAGGTACTAAGCATTTACCCTACTAATTTCTTTATTTGTAAGATTTTTATAATGGTCAATCTTTGGAAAACTCTTTTAACAGCCTTCATTTTATTCATGTTTGAGCTCAAGTGTAACCTCCAAAAGATCTTTGATAATCACCATTTATCCCGCTTTTCTATTTCATTTTGTTTCGTAACATTTATTGTACCGACATTATATTTAATATTGATCATGTGTTTGTTTATATTTTCATATCGAGCAATATGGTAGTCCCATGAGGACATGACCTTTGTTTTGTTTGCCTCAGTTTCCTCCATATTTAGAACAATAGGTGTTACATGCATATTTGCTGAATGAAGTTGGACTTATCCCCATTTCCACAGCTTAAAAAACAAGACTTAGAAAGTTGAGCTCAAAGTCACACACTAAGAAAGTGCATGGAAATGGGTCAGAACCTAGGCTTGTTTGGCTCCAAATCCTTCATCTCTCATTACATCATGGTGCAACTTTTCCCACCCCTGCTATATAGCAAGGAGGGATCCTAATTAAATAAATGGCAGATGCCACAATCTCTTCAGGATACAGTTCTTAAAGTCACACCCTTCAGAATCCCTAAAATCATAATGTTTAGGTTGCTATCAGTTTTACCTATAACCCAGCCCAGTTCATGTTTCTATCAGGGGAATTTTTAGGATCTAAAGTGATGTCTTGAGTGAAATGAAGTGAAAAATATCATTATAGGATGAGACAAATAATATGAAGATCAGTCCAATATGTTACCTGGACACTGAAAATAGTTTAAAAAAAAATAGAAAGAAAAAAAAATCGTATGCCTCTACATAGGGTAGAGCTTAGTAGGAAAACAGAACTTAACAAAACCATGCAATTGTATGACTTAATATAAAAAAGCAGTTCACTGTGGGTCAGTGGTAGGAATTCTGTTAGATTCGCTCCTTTATTCCAGGGACCCAGGGTCATGGAATAGAGCCAGAAGTGGGATCTTTGCCTGCTGTTTACAGTGACCTGCTCTTCTGCTCGAGTCCCCTGTCAGCCTATTTCCTCCCGTACCTTTTCTTTCTGTTTCACTTTCCTTTCTGACCTAGTGTCACTAATACCAGGTTTTATTTTGTCTGTAGGTCTACATTGTTAAAATGTGCAGATTCTAGTGAGAAATAAGATTGTATCTTATTATTCTACTTCCTTTATGAAAAACAGATTCTTTTCCCCCAGGCGAATGCTTATGAACATTCATGTGATTATTCAGTTAAAAAGAAGAGGGATGTATTCCTGTGTCAGTGATTCACAGTTCATGGTTTTCTTAATTGTAGACTTCTCTGTTGTCACTTTTAGTGTCCTGGGTCAGTAACCAGTCATCCAGGATGATAAAAGACATTTTATTTAATGAGACACAAGCTGTAGGTATAAATATCCTTATATTGTGTCATCCATGGAATCCTTACTACCTCCTTTCTCCTAGGATTTGTGAAAATTTTAAAATCACTTCCTTGTCCCAGTTTAGCTCTGAACCTCATGTTAAACTCTTAAGAGGATTTAAAATTTTTTATAGTCATTTGGAATAACCCGTTGGGTTTTCTGATAAGCAAACAAATTAGCTGAGCTTCTTCTAATGACTTTTCCTGACACTGCTGAAGGCAGATGTGTTAAGGTAATCTGCCCACCACACATGTTTTACCCTGACCAATTAGTGGCTAAAAATGTTCAGAAAATTATCCCATTTAATTCAGCAAAGATAAATGATGACTCCATGTGTCTCATTATCTTTGGGTGCTTAACTTTCCATAAGTGATTTGAGAGTTAGTTTTCAAAATTGTTTTTGAAATTGATATATTCTAATCATGGTTAACAGAAATATTAAAGCTGCCCCAGGAATGGACGATGTTTTCTTTATATATGGGGACCCAATACTTTATTTTAAGCCATATTCTGTGTTCTCTGCTTCTCTTTTTCTCCTTTTTTTGTGTACATAAAGATGTCTTATCATCATACCATGAGATAGTACTAAATATTTTTTCAGTCCTATTATTCTTCCTGGTTGACACTAACAAATAGTTTTCAAAATTCAAATGAACTTCAGTACCACAAGTTTAGCATATTATTTCATCCATTTATTTCATAAATGTTTTGTAAATATGCTAGGCTTGGGCATACAGTGGGCTCTAAGCCACGTTCAGGGTCTCTTTCTCACAGAACTTATAGACTAGTGGGATGTCAGCCTTCAACAAGCACTTGATTCTAGTGTGATGTGTTCTGGTAGTGAGCAGAAGCTATGGGAACATGTGTCAGGGTCCTCCTGTTCAGGGATCAGGAGAGAATTCCCAGAGTAAGTGTGATTTAAGCTGAAATGCAATGGATGAGAGTGAGTTAGCTTAGAAAAAGAGATTTTTACAAAGAATACAGTTTTACTTTTTATGCTTTTGAGCTTCTAGCTCTGACAAGTGTATTTTATGGAGACGGCTAGGACCAGAAGGGGTGTTTTGTTTTGTTTTTCTTTTTAAGGAAAAGCAACTCATTGAATTAAAAAAGACAACAACAGCAAAGCATAGTTAGACCATGTGAGGCAATGTAGTGACATGAAAATGAAAGGACCTTAGAATGATGGGGGCTTGAGTTCAAATCACACCTCTGCTGTTTATTACTGTGTGTCCCTGGACACATAACTATGCCAATCTTCGTTTCTTTCTTCTCTACCTAGGACGATGAAATAATGAGGCATAAAGTATCAGCATGCAGTAGCTTCTATCTAAATGGTATCATTTTGTTACTGACTCAGTACTCAAAACAAGCTATCACATTGCACATTTGCAAATAGGATGAGCAAATTAGACCACTGAAAGGCATTTGATTTGAGTGACCATTTTTGCTCTCTCATTCATGACATGGCATGGGTGGCACCTTTTTTTCAGAAACAAATTACTCCATGCCAGGAAAGATGGTGACAATCATTGAGATTTTCTTGTAGTTAGTAGTGAATCCAAATGAAGTGAGCTCTACAAGTGTAGTGAATTTTATATGTTCTTTATGGGAGTAAGAACCTATGCCAGCATTTTGGAGTCTCCACTATTATGTGGTTTCCTGGAGCACAGCTTTGGAGTTCTGTTTTATTTCTTTAGTTTAAAAAAGATGAACTTGATGGAATTAAGAGTATTTACTTAGCAAGCTCTTAATCCAGATTCTGCGGAGAGCATTTTCATGGCATATCACATTTAACCAGCGTTTATGATCATATACATGAGAAGTAGTCAGTGTAGTGATAGGGAACCTAGATTGCTGTTACCCTGACTGTGTTCTAGTTCTGGTCTTGCTGTGTCTTAGCTTGGATAAGTTAATGTCACCACCCCTGTCTTTCCCATTTCTACAGTAATCATTATTACAGTAATAATAGCCATCTGATAGTGATTTCATGGTCAGTTAAGATAATGAATATAAAGTACATACTGCATGCTTAGCACAGAGCAAGGGCTCAATTAATGGCAACTAATCTCTCAATTTGGTTTGTAACATAAAAAGAAGAAGTGAAACTCCAGGTCTGTTGGCAAGTACAGATCTATTACAGACAGAACGAAACTAGTTCCATGACCCTTCCAGGAAAAGATGGTAGGATGGTGTTGTTCACCTGGGAATGATGGCAGATATCCTCTTATTAGCTGGGTGTTTCCCTTAATACACTGTTAACTTTCCAATAGTAATTTAAGTTCTAGCTGAGCCCATATGCAGAAATTTGCCGTATGAAAATGTTATCAGAATGATCACTCAGGAGTAAGTCGTACAGGTAGTAAAATGAATAAAGTTAACATTTCTGGGTTTTTCAACTGTAATATTTGCAAGACTTCTTGTTTTCAAAGTATTGCTCTGAAGATAATTTTGCTTTTTTAGTTTGCTTGTTTCATATGAAAGAATTGCTCTTAATGATCGTAAGCAATTCCAATGAATTGCTAGTCTGTTTTCACAAACCCATGCCTACTAAGTTTAATTCCTAAAGTGGTTATTATTATTATTTTATCTTTATAAGTTCTGGCCTAAATTTTGTACAGTCATTAACTAGAGCCATAATCTGTGTTCCCAAGGCACTCAGCTTTAGTAGACATGCTACTGCTAAGTCACTTCAGTCGTGTCCGACTCTGTGCAACACCATAGACAGCAGCCCACCAGGCTCCGCCCCCTGTCTCTGGGATTCTCCAGGCAAGAACACTGGAAGGGGTTGCCATTTCCTTCTCCAAGGCATGAAAGTGAAAAGTGAAAGTGAAGTCGCTCAGTTGAGTCCGACTCTTAGAGACCCCATGGACTGCAGCCCACCAGGCTCCTCCATCCATGGGATATTCCAAGCAAGAGTACTGGAGTGGGTTGCTAATAGGTGATGTTTAATTTGAAATGTTAGATCTAAATTCATTATGTTAGAAGAAAATGTATTTAATTAACTTATAAAGAATGGCCATCCATTATGTTCAGGAGATTTATCTGTAGTCATAAAGACAGGCAGTAATATTAAATAGAGGATCATTATGGATGATGGTAGTTTGAAACTTTCATTTTAACTGATTGTTAGAACGTGTGAGTACAAGGGCTACCCTAATTGAAATTTTCTTTAAATAGATAAAAGTAATAGTTCTTCAGGGCCAGCCACAGGGTAAATAGTCAAGTAGACAGTTTTTCTTGGATCCAGTCACAGCTACCTGTACCACAGCTCTCCTTGCTGTTCTGAAGAAAGCCCCTCGAGGTGAGCACTATTAACTTCCTATTCACTGGACCCTGCCCTTCACAAGGTTAGTATCCTTTGTTCTGGGCTGATTGTTTTTAATGGCTTCCGGCACATCTCTTCCCAGGGGATCCAGGTTTGTAATTTTTTATCCCTGAACAAGAAAACCTTAAAAATCCCTGTGTGCAATGAAAGATATTCTGGTTGTGAACAGACCTAGACAGGGGATAGAGAAAACCCTGCCTGAAGTTCTTCCAGTTGCTCATATGGAAGATAAGGCCTGTATATGGCCTTATCCATGGGTATCATTCACACAGTGAGCAACACTAGGGGAGTTAGCCATTCAAGGCGCCATCCCAATGTGGCATTAAGTAAGGTGTGATGATCATAAAGCAAATTGCCTCCTATCTGAGCCTTAAATCTCTTGCCAATGAAATGAAGAAGCTTCATCTCGAACATCCTGTGATTCTGTAATCTCTTTTGTCTCTTTTTGCACTCTTGCTTCCATTGGACTGCAGGGGGGGAAATGGAAAGATTTTTATTTTTCATGTATATTTGAAACTGATCAGGGAAGAATGACTAGTCCTTCAACTCTGCAATAAATCCAGTTTAATTAGTGTCAACTTTTTGGTAGAAGTTGTAGCATGATATAGACTTTGAAAAAAAATTAGAGGAACTTCATACAGAATAATTCATTGGTGCTAGAAACACTGCCGTCTATGGGGTCGCACAGAGTCGGACACGACTGAAGTGACTTAGCAGCAGCAGCAGCAGCAGCAGCAGAAACAAAGAAAGCCATTTTTACCTACCAGAATTTCTCCATTTCTGTGGCAGTGCCATAGGAATACCACCAATAAAAATGCAATCTGGTCAAAAGAGTGAGCTTCGATGAAAACACATACACAAGAAAAAGACTTGCTCTCTTTTCCAGCCAGCTTGCTGTACCGGAGCCCCTCATATGTAAAACTTCGATAGCTACCACTGTTTAATCAACAATTTTGGTGTGGTCAGCCGCAAGGACTGCACATGATGACTCCCTGCCATAAATATTTCCACCTAAAGGAGGCAATATTTTTGGGTAAAATTTTCCTGTCCCTTTTGCTTCATTTTATCTCTACCTTGTAACTTTCATTTTCCCAAAAATCTTGGAGAGTTAAACTTATTATTCTATGATCTTTCAAACCATCATAAGGACATTTAGTGTTCTCATATTTATTAGATTTTGGAAATGCAAGGCTCATTTCGAGGTGACATGATAGTTAAGATTTATCAAAGTCTAATTTTTAAAAATTATTATGAAAAATGTTTAATATACACAAAAGAGAATAGTATAATTACCCCCTACATATCTATCCTCTGGCTTCCACAATTTTAAACATGGTGGCAATTTGCTTTCTTCCTATTTTTCTGAAGCCTTTTTCTACAAACTCCACTGTTACAGTTCAAAGTCCTTTGATATAAAAGGATACACTGGGTTGAGAATATCCGCTGGAGGAGGGCATGGCAATCCACTCCAGTATTCTTGCCTGGAGAATCCCCATGGACAGAGGAACTTGGCAGGCTACAGTCCATGGAGTTGCAAAGAGTCAGACGTGACTGAGTGAGTAAGCACAGCACAACTACTTTATGGTTGCACAGACCGAAAGTAAAGATTAGGACAAATATGATAAGAATGATACTGATGAAATAACAACCAACAATTATTTTAACTATATGCCAGCTACTTTCCCACCAACATTGTTCATTCTCTCTCCTTTATTTAATAATTTTTAATTCAAGTCCTACTAAGTGCCAGGTAGTGTTTTAGGTGCAGGAATATAGCAAGAAGTAGACCCCCAAATCCCTGCTCTCATGCATCTTGTAGTACTATTCTGTATAGATCATTCTATTTGAGTGTATACTGCAACTTTACTGATAGCTACTCTTCTTTTCCCCATTTTATTATTGGGGAAATTGAGTCCCAGAGAGTTGAAGTATTTTAAATTCAAGGTCACACAGGTAGGATGTGACACCAAGAATTTAAATACAAATGGTTTGCGCCCATGATCTGTTATTATAGTTCAGTTTAGTCACTCAGTCGTGTAGTCTCTTTGTGACCCCATGAATCATAGCATGTCAGGCCTCCCTGTCCATCACCAACTCCTGGAGTTTACTCAAACTCATGTCCATTGAGTCGGTGATGCCATCCAGCCATCTCATCCTCTGTCGTCCCCTTCTCCTCCTGTCCCCAATCCCTCCTAACATCAGGGTTTTTTCCAATAAGTCAACTCTTCGCATGAGGTGGCCAAAGTATTGTAGTTTCAGCTTCACCATCAGTCCTTCCAGTGAACACCCAGGACTGATCTCCTGTAGGATGGACTGGTTGGATCTCCTTGCAGTCCAAGGGACTCTCAAGAGTCTTCTCCAACCCCACAGTTCAAAAGCATCAATTCTTCGGCACTCAGCTTTCCTCACAGTTCAACTCTCACATCCATACATGACCACTGGAGAAACCATAGCCTTGACTAGACGGAACTTTGTTGGCAAAGTAATGTCTCTGCTTTTCAGTATGCTATCTAGGTTGGTCATAATTTTCCTTCCAAGGAGTAAGCATTTTTTAATTTCATGGCTGCAGTCATTAGCTGCAGTGATTTTGGAGCCCCCAAAAATAAAGTCTATCACTGTTTCCACTGTTTCCCCATCTATTTCCCATGGAGTGATGGGACCAGATGCCATGGTCTTAGTTTTCTGAAGGTTGAGCTTTAAGCCAACTTTTTCACTCTCCTGTTTCACTTTCATCAAGAGACTTTTTAGCTCCTCTTCACTTTCTGCCATAAGGGTGGTGTCATCTGCATATCTGAGGTTATTGATATTTCTCCCAGCAATCTTGATTCCAGCTTGTGCTTCTTCAAGCCCAGTGTTTCTCATGATGTACTCTGCATAGAAGTTAAATAAGCAGGGTGACAATATACAGCCTTGACGTACTCCTTTTCCTATTTGGAACCAGTCTGTTGTTCCATGAACAGTTCTAACTGTTGCTTCCTGACGTGCATACAGATTTCTCAAGAGGCAGGTCAGGTGGTCTGGTATTCCCATCTCTTTCAGAATTTTCCACAGTTTATTGTGATCCACACAGTCAAAGGCTTTGGCATAGTCAATAAATCAGAAGTAGGTGTTTTTCTGAAGCTCTTGCTTTCCCGATGATCCAGTGGATGTTGGCAATTTGATCTCTGGTTCCTCTGCCTTTTCTAAACCCAGCTTGAACATCTGGAAGTTCAAAGTTCATGCATTGCTGAAGCCTGGCTTGAAGAATTTTGTGCATTACTTTACTAGCATGTGAGATGAGTGCAATTGTATGGTAGTTTGAGCATTCTTTTGCATAGCCTTTCTTTGGGATTGGAACGAAAACTGACCTTTTCCAGTCCTGTGGCCACTGCTGAGTTTTCCAAATTTGCTGGCATATTGAGTGCAGCCCTTCCACAGCATCTTCTTTTAGGATTTGAAATAGCTCAACTGGAATTCCATTACCTCCACTAGCTTTGTTCACGAGAGGGCATCAGAAGGCAGACACACTGAAACCATAATCACAGAAAACTAGCCAATCTGATTGCACAGACCATAGCCTTGTCTAACTCAGTGAAACTAAGCCATGCCGTGTGGGGCCACCCAAGACGGACAGGTCATGGTGGGGAGGTCTGACAGAATGTGGTCCACTGGAGAAGGGAATGGCAAACCACTTCAGTATTCTTGCCTTGAGAACCCCATGAGCAGTATGAAAAAGCAAAATGATAGGATAATGAAAGAGTAACTCCCCAGGTTGGTAAGTGCCCAGTATGCTACTGGAGATCAGTGGAGAAATAACTCCAGAAAGAATGAAGGGATGGAGCCAAAGCAAAAATAATACCCATTTGTGAATGTGACTGTTATCATAAACACCGTGCTATATTGTCTCCATATCAAGCTCCAGAGCCTTTATATGTAACCACTCTGCTATGCCATACCTCTAGTTCTGCATTTCTTGCTGAAGTTCTTAGCTTTATCTTTAAAAATGAAACATTGGTGTCAAGTAGACTATGTGTCCCTATGGTTCATTGAGCCTGTTTCCAGGGAACTACTTTCAGAGGCAAGGGGGCAGTTGTATGTCCATACTTGTTCAGTCATTGGTATGTTAGGTAAGGTCTTCAATTATGGTTGTGAATTTTCTGATGGTAACAGAGAGGGCTGGCTTGTTTTAACATTTGAGCAGCTTTGTTTCTTAAGATCAATCTTTGAGCTGCCCAGCTAAGATGCCCTAAATCAGCCAATATAAAATTGAATTTAGAGGATAGGAAAATGGACTTCTAAAAATATCACTTAAAAAAAATTTCTAAAAGATAGCTTTCCTATTGGAGAAAAAGGTAGGAAATAGGAAAAAGATTTAGCATATTTCTAGTACTGACTCATCACGAATATGTCAGAATGTGAGAGATATAGTAACCAGCCACAGAAAATGAGTTAAAGCAGCCAGAAACTGACAACATGGAAGGTAAGAAATTGCTTTTAACAAAAGCATTCTCTTACTGTGTTTCATAGAAACATGCCAATTGATGAGATGTTTGAATTTAAAAGGTGAAACAGAGACTTTCAGTATCTACAGTTAGGCTTGCTTCCCTTTTAAAGAGTTCTTACAGAGTAAGGGTATTTTCCCGCCTTAGTGGGAGCTGTTAAATATAAGTGTTAAGGATATTATTAAGTTGGGCCTCAAAGGCCCTAAATTGCAAAGGCTTCTCTGGAAGAGTCTATCTATAGAAATAGCCATGAAGAGTTCTGAAATGGATTGAAACCATAAGATATTGAAAGCATTTGTGTTGTGGCCAAAATTGAGGGTAGTGCTTAATTAAAATTTTTAACATCTTTCATAAGACATCTTGACACTCTTGCTTAGGAACCAAGAAATATTCCCTGTGTGCTCCTTCTATTAGACTGAGTCTTGAAAATAATGAAATTTTCTTCTTAATGTGAAATTCCAGGAACATCTTAAAATCCTAGAAGGAAATATATGCCCAAAGAGAGAATTGTTAAGAATATAAAGATTAACATTTTAAATATTGGAAAAATAGGAAGTGCAGGAGGTTAACCATGTTTGTCTCTAGCAATTAAATTGACAAATTAATGCAGAGACTTTAAAAGTATTTGTATCTTAGAATAATAGCATTTACTTAGGCACATTCCAGAATTTTCTGTCAGTGTTTCAGTACTTCTCTTCAAGATTTTTTTTCTTCATGGATGCAGCTATATTTGATCATAGATACAACTCTCAAAACAAGAATGTTTTTTCTTTTCCTTACTAATCATTTCTTGACTCTTCACCAAATGAGTTATTTAAATTCTGACAGATTTGTTGTCTCACATTCAAGTTCCAAGCCTTTTCTTTCTTCTACATATTGATTGCTATCCCCTAATTCTTTCTCTTTGGGTAGAAGATAATAATTGCTATAATTAATCCTCCCCTAACCCCAGTTCTTAACATTTAGATAAATGACACCTAGCCTTGGTTTCAAGTCTCAAAGAAGCACCATATCATAAAAAAAAAGTATGCCATAATTCTTAAACAGTCAATAGAATGATTTGAACTTATTTTAATGTATAGAAGTTATAAGTTATTTTTAGAAAAATATGAAAGGCCTGGAGTATAACTGCTGCTGGCAAAAAGTTTGGGAATTATAGGCTATATCTATCTGTTCATCCTTTGGGCAGTAGCATCTATGTGTTGTAAGCTCTGATAATTCTCATACAATTTCTGTAAATCTATAAATTTTCTTCTAAATGACTTGTGCTTTAAAGGTCTATTTCAGGAAGTCTTTGTGATTTTGAAGTCATAAACATATTCTCTTACATTTTCTTTTGGTAGTTTTTATGATTTTTCCCTTCCACATTTTTATCTTTGGTCTCTTGGGACTTAATATTTGAATTTGATATGCAGTATCCTAATTTTATATTCTTCTATATTGTGTTGTTGTTCAGTTGCCCAGTTGTGTCTGACTCTTTGTACCCCATGAATTCCCCATCCCTTACTATATTCTGAAGTTTGCCCAAGTTCATATCCATTGCATTGGTGATGCCATCCAGCCATCTCATCCTCTGACACCCTCTTCTGCCCTCAGTCTTTCCCAGCATCAGGGATTTTTCCAATGAGTTGCCTATTGGCATCAGATGACCAAAATACTGGAGCTTCAGCTTTAGCATCAGTCCTTCCAGTGAGTATTCAGAATTGATTTCTCTTAAGATTGGCTGGTTTGATTTGGCTGTGCAAGGGACTTTCAGAAGTCTCTAGTACCACAGTTTGAAGGCAACAATTCTTTGGTGTTCTGCCTTTTTTATGGTCCAGTTCTCACAACCAAGCATGACTACTGGGAAGACCATAGCCTTAACTATATGGACCTTTCTATTTTAAAATTCACTGTCTATGTTTGTCATAGCTTTCCTGCCAAGAAGCAATTGTCTTCTGATTTCATGGCTGCAATCACCATCTGCAGTGATTTTAGAGCCCCCAAAAAGGAAATCTACCACTACTTCCACCTTTTCCCCTTCTATTTGCCATGAAGTAATGGGGCCAGATGCTATGATCTTAATTTTTTTAATATTTAGTTTTAGACTGTCTCTTTCACTCTCCTCCACCCTCATCGAAAGGCTCTTTAGTTCCTCTTTACTTTCTGCTACTAGAGTGGTATTAGCTGCATATCTGAGGTTGTTGTTGTTTCTCCTGCCTGTCTTGATTCCAGCTTGTAACTCATCCAGCCCAGTGTTTCTCATGATGTGCTCAGCATATAGGTTAAACAGAGTGACAGCAGACAGACCCAGTCAGTTGTTCCATACAGGGTTTTAACTGTTGCCTCTTGACCTACATACTTGTTTCTCAGGAGACAGGTAAGATGGTCTGGTATCCCAATCTCTCAAGGAGCTTTCCACAGTTTCTTATGATCCACACGGTCAAAGGCTTTAGCATAGTCGATGAAACAGAGGTAGATGTTTTTCTAGAATTCCCCTGCTTTCTCTATGATCCAACGACTGTTGGCAATTTAACCTCTGGTTCCCCTGCCTTTTCTAAACCCTGTTTGGACATCTGGAAGTTCTTAGTTCACATAACGCTGAAGCCTAGCATGCAGGAGTTCAAGCATGACCTTACTAGCATGGGAGATGAGTACAATTGTCTGGTGGTTAGAATATTCTTTAGTGCTACCCTTCTTGGGGATGGGATGAGGATTGACTTTTTCCAGTCATGTGGCCACTGCTGGGTCTTTCAGATTTGCTGACATATTGAACGCAACATCTTGATAGCATCATCCTTAAGGGTTTTGAAAGGCTCCACTCGAATTCCATTGCATCACTAGCTTTATTAACAGCAGTGCTTCCCAAGGCACACTTGACTTCACACTACAGAATGTCTGGCTCTGGGTGACTGACCACACCAATGTCATAATCCGGTCTCTAAGATCTTCTATGTAGAGAGTTAGTTTCCCCAATACTATTTATTACATAGTTCTTTCTTTCCAGATTGACATGTTCTAGGTTCCTATGTAAATGCTTTTGTTTCTATATTCTCTAATATATCTCCTTTTGTTTATCTGTTATTGTTCCAGAACTGTGCTGTCATAAAATCTGTGAATTTTTTTATGTGACTTGACATATGATAAAGTCTCCTGTTTTTGATCTTTGAAAAATTGTTTTATCTCTGTATTAAAACCTCTTCCATGAAAAATTTCTAGATCTGTCCATTTTATCTCCTTTCCCTATGATCAGATACTTAATAGAAGAGAGATGTCTTATCCCACCTTTAAAACTTCTGCTAACTTCCTCATTCACCTTGCTTTGTTTTCTGCCTTTTTTTGGTCTTCTGACCACACTTTTGTATTTTCAATGCCTGTATATAGGGTAAGAAGTTTGAAATATCTTGTAATTGGAGGGATTGTCAGTAGATTATAAAACATTAAGGCTTATGGTCCTATTTAATCTGAAGAGAACAGAAAGTTTGAGCGAATGGATATGCTCAGAGCCCTTCTAACCCATAATCTCTACAGTAGACCCCTGTAGTTGTTTTTCCATTATTGGTGGTGGGTTGTGTTTGTCTAGCTGTGTATCTTACTTCACCCTGCCTGACAGATAACACGCTTTCTGAAAGATGGTCCAAGGTTTACATGTCCATTGCTCTCAAGAGTAATGTAAAATTAACAGATCAAGATAGAGGTTGAACCCATAACCTTGGCCTCATTAAACCCTACCAGTGAGTGAATTGTTAAAGCCACAGAGAAAAAGAGAAAACAACAAACACTGTTGGGAATGATGTTTGATAACAAATTAAATGGATGTTCTGATAATTACTGAACATTCAGACTACTTTGCTAAAAGTGAGATTTGAACCCAAATTTATCAAGTTTATTGAAGATAAAATGCCTGCTACCTCTTGTTAATAATTAGGTTCTGTTGAGTAAGTATTGTATTCTCTTAAAATACAATAAGCATTTTTTATTTCCACTGTATTCATCTTTTCCTATACTTTTTCTCTCTCCCCAAGGGCCTTGTTGCATTAAGATCTGGGATAGAAATGTAGAGTGAGTAATATAGTTTATTTTGATAAACTGCAGTTTGTTTGCAACAGAGTATTATCTTTTAAATTGCTTTCCAAATGCTTTTGGAATTACTTTCCTTCATCACAGATTCATGGGAAGAGCTTTAGAACTGAATAGTTGCCTCTAGATCTCTTTTTAATGATTAAAAATTTTTTCTTCTTTCAAAGATAGCATATCACTTAAGTATGAAGCAGTTAAGCCTGCTTTGAATCTAGTCCCAGTGATCTGAGAGCGTGATTTGTATTTCAGAGAAGGTCAGTTAATTCTGATGTATGACATCACAATATAGGCAGTATTCCCAATTCCAGCAAAACATCTGGCAAATGCATGCTATTGTTAGAGAGTAGGCCAGGAAATGTTGATGGATGCAAATTCAAGCCAAAGTGAGAGTACAGTATTGCTGTCTTTGTAAATCATAGAGTTGTTATGAATTTTAGTACAACATAATGTGTCTGTTTAAGCTTCGTGTTTGGAACTCCCAAGCTTTGGTTCATTGTCAAGTTACACATCTCACACTGTTTGAACCAGTGGCACTTGAAGAATGTGAACATGCTTTTTAGAAATAAAACATTTTGGTTTGCAGAAAAATGACATGAAATTGTATTTTTAATATACATTTGCTTTTTTTTTTTTTTTTAGAAATAACAGAATACACAGAAAATGTTGGTAATTCAGCAAGAAGTAAAGCTTGCAATGTTTGAAAATAAGTCAAACCAATTTTACCTGAGTAATGTGTTCATTTTTTAAAAGCAGTTTCTCCCCATAGCAAACCTAGCATTGTGGTAACCCTCAGTGTAGTGGTTTGATGAAGGGTGGGCTCTCTGTTCTAAACATCCTGCCGTCTCTTTTCACTGTTTTGTTTTTCATGGGTTCTATCAGACCAACAACCACATGATTTGCCCAGAACTGCTCTTAAAGAATTTTCTTGTCCCCATTCTGTCTAATCATTTTGTGTTTCCCACTCTTCCACTAGCCTCTTTCCTTGGGTCTCAGGTTTGGCTTACAGAAGAAACAAGAAAGATTAAGCAATAAATATGCATAATAAACAAAATGGTATAAATCTCTGGGTTTTGTGCTACTATGTCAAAATGTTACATTGTTCATAAGTAACTGTTGCTAGCATTGATTAAGAACCTACTGTGAGCTGATCATCGACTCAAGCAGTTCCCGTAATTTATCTCATTTAATTCCCACAGCAACATAATGAAATTGTTATATCCCCATTCTATAACTGTGAAAACTGAGGTCTAGCCAAGTGAAGTAACATTCCCATAAAGATGAGAAGTTGTGATTTGAATTCAAGTGTATTTTCCTAATCACGTCCCCGTTCTACTGTCCTATGGAATTAGACATTAATCTCTGAATTTCCTGAATCACAGACTTCTCAGGAAAAAATGTTTTGTTAAAAGTATGTGATCTTCTGGGCCCCAGTCAGTGTTAACTGTATCCATTGGCTGAAGGGATAGTCACCTACTTGACATGATGTCAAGTGTGGCAGAGAGACCCACCTGCTGGTTATTGTCTGAAATTTCACAGTTAGGGATTTTCTCCAGAAATGAGAACACATTGATGCCTAGTGAGCTACTAAACTGGCAGGTTTTGTTTTTCCTGAAGTGTGCTTTCTCCTAGTGCCATGATTTAGGTCATTTGGACTTTAATGTATTAGTTCTCTAGTAAAACTCCTACATTTCTTCAATGTATTTTCTCCTTTCAGAGGTTGTAATAGTTATGAAAGTGAAAGTGTTAGTCTGTCAGTTGTGTCTGACTCTTGGCGACCCCATGGACAGTAGCCCGTCAGACTCCTCTGTCCCAGGCAAGAATTCTGAGGTGGGTTGTCATTTCCTTCTTCAGGGAGTTTTTCCTGACCCAAGGATCGAACTTGGGTCTCCGGCATTACAAGCAGCTTCTTTATCATCTGAACCACCAGGGAAGCCCATAGGAAAAGCAGGATAGACTGCAATATGCTGTGATAAAAAGAAATATGCTAACTATCAGAGGTTTGTAGAGACAAAGGTTTTGTCAGCTCGTGCTGTGTATTCATGTCCATTATAGGATTTTAGGGACCTATGTATGAGGGAATAAGAGATTCTGGAGATCTCACATCAGCAGTGAATTGCTTTTGCTTTTAAGTAATACATATAACTTTTCCTTATTACTTATTGAATAAAAAATATTCATGTATCCCCAAATAGTCATAAGAGGGCTGTCTTAATTTCCTAGGGCTGCTATAACAAAGTACTACAAAGTAGATGGCTTAGAGAAGCAGCAATTTCTTCCTTCACAGATCTGGGCTAGAAACCTGAAATCCAGGTTTTGGAAGAATCGGTTCCTTCTGAAGGTCTGAGTGAGAATCTGCTCCATTCCTTTCTCCTCGCTTTGGTGGTCGCCAGCCATCTTCTTTGCTTGTAGAAACATTACTCTAATATCTGCCTCTGTCTTCACATGGGATTCTTTCTTGTGTGAGTCCAGATTCAGCATCTAAATTTCCCTTTTCCTATAAGAACATTAGTCAATGGATTAGTGTGTACTCTCATGCAGTATTACTTCTGTGAAGATGCTTTTTCTAAATAGTTACATTCACAGATACTAGGGATTGGAATTTGGACATATCTTTTGTGGGGAATAAATTCAGGCCACAAGGACCATGAACTGTGAACTTCCAGGTGTTCAAGCTGGTTTTAGAAAAGGCAGAGGAACCAGAGATCAAATTGCCAACATCTGCTGGATCATCGAAAAAGCAAGAGAATTCCAGAAAAAACATCTACTTCTGCTTTATTGACTATGCCAAAGCCTTTGACTGTATGGATCACAATAAACTTTGGAAAATTCTGAAAGAGATGGGAATACCAGACCATCTGACCTGCCTCTTGAGAAATCTGTATGCAGGTCAGGAAGCACCAGTGAGAACTGGACATGGAACAACAGACTGTTTCCAAATTGGGAAAGGAGTAGGTCAGGGCTGTATATTATCACCTTGCTTATTTAACTTAAATGCAGAGTACATCATGAGAAATGCTGGGCTTGAAGAAACACAAGCTGGAATCAAGATTGCCGGGAGAAATATCAGTAACCTCAGATATGCAGATGACACCACCCTTATGGCAGAAAGAGAACTAAAGAGCCTCTTGATGAAAGTGAAAGAAGAAAGTGAAAAAGTTGGCTTAAAGCTCAGCATTCAGAAAACTAAGATCATGGCATCTGGTCCCATCACTTCATGGGAAATAGATGGGGAAACAGTGGAAACAGTGTCAGACTTTATTTCTTTGGGCTCCAAAATCACTGCAGATGGTGACTGCCGCCATGAAGTTAAAAGACACTTACTCCTTGGAAGGAAAGTTATGACCAACCTAGACAGCATATTAAAAAGCAGAGACATTATTTTGTCAACAAAGGTCCATCTAGTCAAGGCTATGGTTTTTCCAATAGTCATGTATGGATGTGAGAGTTGGACTATAAAGAAAGCTGAGTGCCAAAGAATTGATGCTTTTGAACTCTGGTGTTGGGGAAGACTCTTGAGAGTCCCTTGGACTGCAAGGAGGTCCTACCAGTCCATTCTAAAGGAGATCAGTCCTGGATGTTCATTGGAAGGACTGATGCTGAAGCTGAAACTTCAGTACTTTGGCCACCTCATGCGAAAAGCTGACTCATTTGAAAACACCCTGATGTTGGGAAAGATTGAGGGCAGGAGGAGAAGGGGACGACAGAGGATGAAATGGTTGGATGGCATCACTGACTCAATGGATATGAGTTTGGGTAAACTCTGGGAGTTGGTGATGGTCAGGGAGGCCTGGTGTGCTGCGGTCCATGGGGTTGCAAAGAATCAGACACGACTGAGCAACTGAACTGAACTGAACTGAGAATAATTGGTAGGTGTGGACCCGGGCATTTATTTTGTGAACAGAGTGATTTGAATGTCAGGCAGGTTTGTAAACGCTGAGTTTCAGGTTGTTTTGACTCCAGGAGTCCCACATATTCTAAGGTCCTACCTGAAGGTTCTGGATCATTTTGGAAGAGGGCAGGAAAAGAACCTGGTTTGATGTGAAAGATTACAACCTCCTTTGGGTTCGGTGGTGTTTGAGACAGACAAAGGTTGGACCTTCTACAGACCGTCTGCAAGTGGCTTGAACCAGCTAGGGGGCATAAGTTAGAGGAGATGCTGAAGTCATATGACATGACCTATTTCCCTCTTGTTTGAAAAACTGAATTTGAGGATGTATTTCATTCTCAAAGGTTGTGACAGAGTTGCATCTCATGATGATTACTGTTCATTTTGGTGCCCACAGTCACATGAACCATGTGGCAAGTGTCTGTTAGTTTTGTGACAACATTTGTAGATATTTTGCATGTGTATCATAGGCCAAATGCTGTGATAGCTTATCCCATTCTTATCAGTTGAAACCTTAAAGGAATACAAATGGGACCATCATTTTTTATTGTGTCAGTGACATCCTTATACTATTTTTCCTAGGAAAAACGTTCATTGTGTAATCTAGTGAAAAAAATCTTGGAAGTTATACTGTATTTGAGTCACTTTCAGAGTATTCATAGAAGTTTTTATGTCAGTTACCCTTTAAAATTTTATCATATTTTTTCTTTCATATTATGGAACTTTTCATATGTATAAAAAGGTGAGAAGAATAGTATAATGAACACATATATGTATAATATTCACTTTAAAAATTTTCCCAATTTAATTCCTTTCTCCCTTATTTTTATTACCCATCCCACCCAAAATACTTTTTGTTGAACTTGGGGTTCAATTTCTTTTTTTTTTTTTTTTTTTTGTTTTTTTTTTGTTTTTTATTTTTTTTATTTTTTTATTTTTTAAATTTTAAAATCTTTAATTCTTACATGCATTCCCAAACATGAACCCCCCTCCCACCTCCCTCCCCATAACATCTTTCTGGGTCATCCCCATGAACCAGCCCCAAGCATGCTGCATCCTGCGTCAGACATAGACTGGCGATTCAATTCACATGATAGTATACATGTTAGAATGTCATTCTCTCAAATCATCCCACCCTCTCCCTCTCCCTCCGAGTCCAAAAGTCCGTTATACACATCTGTGTCTCTTTCCCTGTCTTGCATACAGGGTCGTCATTGCCATCTTCCTAAATTCCATATATATGTGTTAGTATACTGTATTGGTGTTTTTCTTTCTGGCTTACTTCACTCTGTATAATCTGCTCCAGTTTCATCCATCTCATCAGAACTGATTCAAATGAATTCTTTTTAACGGCTGAGTAATACTCCATTGTGTATATGTACCACAGCTTGCTTATCCATTCATCTGCTGATGGACATCTAGGTTGTTTCCATGTCCTGGCTATTATAAACAGCGCTGCGATGAACATTGGGGTACATGTGTCTCTTTCAATTCTGGTTTCCTCGGTGTGTATGCCCAGAAGTGGGATTGCTGGGTCATAAGGTAGTTCTATTTGCAATTTTTAAGGAATCTCCACACTGTTTTCCATAGTGGCTGTACTAGTTTGCATTCCCACCAACAGTGTAGGAGGGTTCCCTTTTCTCCACACCCTCGCCAGCATTTATTGCTTGCAGATTTTTGGATCGCAGCCATTCTGACTGGTGTGAAGTGGTACCTCATTGTGGTTTTGATTTGCATTTCTCTAATAATGAGTGATGTTGAGCATCTTTTCATGTGTTTGTTAGCCATCCGTATGTCTTCTTTGGAGAAATGTCTATTTAGTTCTTTGGCCCATTTTTTGATTGGGTCGTTTATTTTTCTGGAGTTGAGCTGCAGAAGTTGCTTGTATATTTTTGAGATTAGTTGTTTGTCAGTTGCTTCATTTGCTATTATTTTCTCCCATTCAGAAGGCTGTCTTTTCACCTTGCTTATATTTTCCTTTGTTGTGCAGAAGCTTTTAATTTTAATTAGATCCCATTTGTTTATTTTTGCTTTTATTTCCAGCATTCTGGGAGGTGGATCATAGAGGATCCTGCTGTGATTTATGTCTGAGAGTGTTTTGCCTATGTTCTCCTCTAGGAGTTTTATAGTTTCTGATCTTACATTTAGATCTTTAATCCATTTTGAGTTTATTTTTGTGTGCGGTGTTAGAAAGTGATCTAGTTTCATTCTTTTACAAGTGGTTGACCAGTTTTCCCAGCACCACTTGTTAAAGAGATTGTCTTTACTCCATTGTATATTCTTGCCTCCTTTGTCAAAGATAAGGTGTCCATATGTGTGTGGATTTATCTCTGGGCTTTCTATTTTGTTCCATTGATCTATATGTCTGTCTTTGTGCCAGTACCATACTGTCTTGATGACCGTGGCTTTGTAGTAGAGCCTGAAGTCAGGCAAGTTGATTCCTCCAGTTCCATTCTTCTTTCTCAAGATTGCTTTGGCTATTCGAGGTTTTTTGTATTTCCATACAAATCTTGAAATTATTTGTTCTAGTTCTGTGAAAAATGTGGCTGGTAGCTTGATAGGGATTGCATTGAATTTGTAAATTGCTTTGGGTAGTATACTCATTTTCACTATATTGATTCTTCCAATCCATGAACATGGTATATTTCTCCATCTATTAGTGTCCTCTTTGATTTCTTTCATCAGTGTTTTATAGTTTTCTATATATAGGTCTTTAGTTTCTTTAGGTAGATATATTCCTAAGTATTTTATTCTTTTCGTTGCAATGGTGAATGGAATTGTTTCCTTAATTTCTTTTTCTACTTTCTCATTATTCGTGTATAGGAATGCAAGGGATTTCTGTGTGTTGATTTTATATCCTGCAACTTTACTATATTCATTGATTAGCTCTAGTAATTTTCTGGTGGAGTCTTTAGGGTTTTCCATGTAGAGGATCATGTCATCTGCAAACAGTGAGAGTTTTACTTCTTCTTTTCCAATTTGGATTCCTTTTATTTCTTTTTCTGCTCTGATTGCTGTGGCCAAAACTTCCAGAACTATGTTGAATAGTAGCGGTGAAAGTGGACACCCTTGTCTTGTTCCTGACTTTAGGGAAATGCTTTCAATTTTTCACCATTGAGGATAATGTTTGCTGTGGGTTTGTCATAGATAGCTTTTATTATGTTGAGGTATGTTCCTTCTATTCCTGCTTTCTGGAGGGTTTTTATCATAAATGGATGTTGAATTTTGTCAAAGGCCTTCTCTGCATCTATTGAGATAATCATATGGTTTTTATTTTTCAATTTGTTAATGTGGTGAATTACATTGATTGATTTGCGGATATTGAAGAATCCTTGCATCCCTGGGATAAAGCCCACTTGGTCATGGTGTATGATCTTTTTAATGTGTTGTTGGATTCTGATTGCTAGAATTTTGTTGAGGATTTTTGCATCTATGTTCATCAGAGATATTGGCCTGTAGTTTTCTTTTTTTGTGACATCTTTGTCAGGTTTTGGTATTAGGGTGATGGTGGCCTCATAGAATGAGTTTGGAAGTTTACCTTCCTCTGCAATTTTCTGGAAGAGTTTGAGTAGGATAGGTGTTAGCTCTTCTCGAAATTTTTGGTAGAATTCAGCTGTGAAGCCATCTGGACCTGGGCTTTTGTTTGCTGGAAGATTTCTGATTACAGTATCAATTTCCGTGCTTGTGATGGGTCTGTTAAGATTTTCGATTTCTTCCTGGTTCAGTTTTGGAAAATTGTACTTTTCTAAGAATTTGTCCATTTCTTCCACGTTGTCCATTTTATTGGCATACAACTGCTGATAGTAGTCTCTTATGATCCTTTGTATTTCTGTGTTGTCTGTTGTGATCTCTCCATTTTCATTTCTAATTTTATTGATTTGATTTTTCTCTCTTTGCTTCTTGATGAGTCTGGCTAATGGTTTGTCAATTTTATTTATCCTTTCAAAGAACCAGCTTTTGGCTTTGTTGATTTTTGCTATGGTCTCTTTTGTTTCTTTTGCATTTATTTCTGCCCTAATTTTTAAGATTTCTTTCCTTCTACTCACTCTGGGGTTCTCCAACTCTTCCTTTTCTAGTTGCTTTAGTTGTAGAGTTAGGTTATTTATTTGACTTTTTCTTGTTTCTTGAGGTATGCCTGTATTGCTATGAACTTTCCTCTTAGCACTGCTTTTATAGTGTCCCACAGGTTTTGGGTTGTTGTGTTTTCATTTTCATTAGTTTCTATGCATATTTTGATTTCTTTTTGATTTCTTCTGTGATTTGTTGGTTATTCAGAAGTGTGTTGTTCAACCTCCATATGTTGGAATTTTTAATAGTTTTTCTCCTGTAATTGAGCTCTAATCTTAATGCATTATGGTCAGAAAAGATGCTTGGAATGATTTCGATTTTTTGAATTTATCAAGTTTAGATTTATGGCCCAGGATGTGATCTATCCTGGAAAAGGTTCCATGAGCACTTGAAAAAAGGTGAAATTCGTTGTTTTGGGGTGAAATGTCCTGTAGATATCAATTAGGTCTAACTGATCTAATGTATCATTTAAAGTTTGCGTTTCTTTGTTAATTTTCTGTTTAGTTGATCTGTCCATAGGTGTGAGTGGGGTATTAAAGTCTCCCACTATTATTGTGTTATTGTTGATTTCCCCTTTCATACTTGTTAGCATTTGTCTTACATATTGCGGTGCTCCTATATTGGGTGCATATATATTTATAATTGTTATATCTTCTTCTTGGATTGTTCCTTTGATCATTATGTAGTGGCCTTCTTTGTCTCTTTTCACAGCCTTTGTTTTAAAGTCTATTTTATCGGATATGAGTATTGCCACTCCTGCTTTCTTTTGGTCTCTATTCGCGTGGTATATCTTTTTCCAGCCCTTCACTTTCAGTCTGTATGTGTCCCTTGTTTTGAGGTGGGTCTCTTGTAAGCAGCATATAGAGGGGTCTTGTTTTTGTATCCATTCGGCCAGTCTTTGTCTTTTTGGTTGGGGCGTTCAACCCATTTACGTTTAAGGTAATTATTGATAAGTATGATCCCGTTGCCATTTACTTTATTGTTTTGGGTTCGGGTTTATACACCCTTTCGTGTTTCCTGTCTAGAGGATATCCTTTAGAATTTGTTGGAGAGCTGGTTTGGTGGTGCTGAATTCTCTCAGCTTTTGCTTGTCTGTAAAGCTTTTGATTTCTCCTTCGTATTTGAATGAGATCCTTGCTGGGTACAGTAATCTGGGCTGTAGGTTATTGTCTTTCATCACTTTAAGTATGTCTTGCCATTCCCTCCTGGCCTGAAGAGTTTCTATTGACAGATCAGCTGTTATCCTTATGGGAATCCCCTTGTGTGTTATTTGTTGTTTTTCCCTTGCTGCTTTTAATATTTGTTCTTTGTGTTTGATCTTTGTTAATTTGATTAATATGTGTCTTGGGGTGTTTCGCCTTGGGTTTATCCTATTTGGGACTCTCTGTGTTTCTTGGACTTGGGTGATTATTTCCTTCCCCATTTTAGGGAAGTTTTCAACTATTATCTCCTCAAGGATTTTCTCATGATCTTTCTTTCTGTCTTCTTCTTCTGGGACTCCTATAATTCGAATGTTGGAGCGTTTCATATTGTCCTGGAGGTCTCTGAGATTGTCCTCGTTTCTTTTAATTCGTTTTTCTTGTTTCCTCTCTGATTCATTTATTTCTACCATTCTATCTTCTATTTCACTAATCCTATCTTCTGCCTCTGTTATTCTGCTATTTGTTGCCTCCAGAGTGTTTCTGATCTCATTTATTGTGTTATTCATTATATTTTGACTCTTTTTATTTCTTCTAGGTCCTTGTTAAACCTTTCTTGCATCTTCTCAATCCTTGTCTCTAGGCTATTTATCTGTGTTTCCATTTTGATTTCAAGATTTTGGATCATTTTCACTATCAATATTCGGAATTCCTTCTCCGGTAGATTCCCTACTTCTTCCTCTTTTGTTTGATTTGGTGGGCAACTCTCCTGTTCCTTTACCTGCTGAGTATTCCTCTGTCTCTTCATCTTGGTTATATTGCTGCGTTTGGGGTGGCCTTTTTATATTCTGATAATTTGTGGAGTTCTCTTTATTATGGAGCTTCCTCACTTTGGGTGGGGTTCTATCAGTGGCTTGTCAAGGTTTCCTGGTTAGGGAGGCTTGTGTTGGAGTTTTGGTGGGTGGAGCTGGGTTTCTTCTCTCTGGAGTGCAGTGGAGTGACCCGTAATGGGTTATGAGACTTCAAAGGTATTGGGATAATTTTGAGCTGCCTGTATATTGAGGCTCAGGGGAGTGTTCCTGTGTTGCTGGAGAATTTGCGTGGTATGTCTTGTTTTGGAACTTGTTGGCCCTTGGGTGGAGCTTGGTTTCAGTGTAGGTATGAAGGCTTTTGATGAGCTCCTATTGCTTAATGTTCCCTGAATTCAAGAGTTCTCTAATGTTTTCAGGCTGTCCTCTGCCAGCCTACAGAAGTTGTTTTGCGGAGTTTGCTCGGCGTTGAAATGTTCTTTTGAGGAATTTGTGAGGGAGAACGTGATCTTCCCGTCCTATTCCTCCGCCATCTTTCCCTCTCCGGGGTTCAATTTCAATAGTGTTCAATTTCAATATTGTTTTAGAATGTCCAATGTTTTAGAGTTAATACCCTTATTTAATAAATGATGACATCTAGGGCATTTAAAATTTTTTGGGGGGTGTATGTAAACATATGACCACAAAATATACAGCAATTGGACATTTTAATACATTTTATAAACCATAGATTCCTGTATATATCTTTTATAGCTTTTTTTTTTTTAGCCAAACATTATACTTTGAAGATCTAGCACTATTGGTGTATAGTGCTATTTTGTTCGTTTTTATTGCTGTATAGTATTTCCATCCAGAAAGACCATGATATATTATTTCATTGACAGATGTTTAAACTGGAAATGTGATTAATTATACCTATAATTTAAATGATTCAATCTTTGCCATTTATAGCTGCCTCCTTCCTCCATTGTTTTCAATGATCATCAAAAGTATGCAATCATTTTTTTCAGGAAGATTAAAGAAAAATAGAAAATATTGCAGTGACTAAATTTGTGTGAATATGATTACAGCTTGAACACTGTGTGCCTAAGCTTACAATTGGCACTCATGATGATTTGGTAAATGGAGAGGAGTCAGTGAGCCGTAATAAAGCTGAAGCGCCAGTCATATTCCATAACCTAATATTTTCTAGATCCACTGAATCTGTTAAAGGCCAAATAAATTGGTAGGTTTCTATAGGAAAATATTTTCATATCAGTGTCTTCCGGATAGCCTGGCAGATTCACCTTTAAAAGAATTACTTATTGTAAGAAAAGGTTACCCAATCAGATCCTGTCACACTCTTGACCTTTTTGGTCTTGAATTCCAAATTTTATTTTTAAAAAGTCTTTATTGAATTTGTTACAATATTGATTCTGTTTTATGTTTTGGGATTTTGGCCCTGAGGCATGTGAGAATCTTAGCTCCTGGACCAGAGGTCCAGCCCACAACCTGTGCATTGGAAGGCAAAGTCTTAACACACTGGACTGCCAGGGAAAGCCCTTGAATTCTGAATTTTAAAATGCCCCCATTTTTAGCCTTCTTAATTCAGAAAGTTTTAGAAATATTTGTTTCATGAACATGGCGATAGATATCAACATGGCCAAGTCACCAGAGTGTGTATGGAGCTATCATCTTCTCCCCAAATATCTTCCATGTCAGTTATCAGTGATGTTTCAAATGGTCTCATTAGAAGATAAATCCTTTCTACTGTATAACTAAAGACAGTGCTTGTTAAATTTGGATGATATGAATTCTGGAAAATGATTGTAGTTTAGATAACAAAGGTGGTAATTTCATACATTTGAAGGAGGAACCCAAGTCAATGAAATAAAATAAAACTAGAATGAATGGGAAAATTAAAAGAGTCAATGAAAAAACATTAGACTAGGCCAAGTATATTTGGCAAACTTTTGTATGAAAAACATCTAAGGATTTTAGATTACAGTAATCTTACTGTGAGTCAGCAGTTCAGTTATCCTGTGAAACTAAAATTCAAACTGAAAGTTACATTAATAGAAATATAAGTCTACAATCAAAGGAATTAATCAGACTGTTCTACTCAGGGACTAATCAAACATCATCTGAAAACTTGTTTGCAGTTCTGGAATCTGTTTTCATTGACATGGATAGACTAGAAGTCTGAAAACTGACTAAAGTATTGAAAAGTTTAGAAATTGGGCTACTGAATAAAAATTTTCCTCAATATATATCTTTGGAGATCTAGCTTCTTTCACTTCTACTTAACAAAATTCATTTGAGATTCATCTATGTTACTATGTGAATCAATAGTTTGTTACTTTATATGCTGTGTAGTATATCCATTATGTGGATATACCATAGTTTATCTGTTTACTAGCTAAAAGACATTTTTGTTTGCAATTTTTGATTTTTAAAAAAGCTGCTATAAAAATTTCTTGCACAGATTTTTGTGTAACCATAAATTTGCATTTTTGGGGTGAAAACTTAGGGATAAAATTGCTGCTTCATATGGTAGACTTCAACCTTTATAAAAAACTGCCACACTGTTTTCCAAAGTAGCCATATCATTTTGGATTCCTACCATCAGCATTCTTAGTTGCTCTGCCTTCTTGTTAGCACTTTACTTATTGTCAATATACATACGTGTGTATATATGTATGAGTGTGTGTGTGTGTTTGTATAGCCATTGTAATGGAAGTGTACTGTTGGCTTTTTACCTATTTTTAAACTGTTTGTTTCTTATTATTGAGTTTTAAGAGTTCTTTATCTATTTGGATATATGTTCTTTGTAAAAAATGTGATTTTTAACTATTTTCTCCCAGTCTGTGGGCAGCCTTTTAAATTTTCTTAACATGATGTTAGTTTCCATGTAAATCATTTATTTGTAGATAGTAATCAAGGTTATCAATCTATAATTTTATTGAACATAGATTTTTGAGTTATAGTTTTAGGCCCTTTCTTTTACTTAGGTTACAGAAGAATTCACTCATTTTTCCCCTTGTATAATTGGCAGTTTTATTTTCAAAGTTTAGATCACATATGTTTGGAGTTTATTCTAGTATGTGGTATGCAGAATTGGTTCAGTAGACCCAATGTTAGTATTTTTTAAATGGCTATGCAATAATCCCAATATTATTTATTTGAGTATGTTTCTCCCTAGTGGTTTGAGTGGAGAAGGAAATGGCAACCCACTCCAGTATTCTTGCCTGGAAAATCCCAGGGACAGAGGAGCCTGGTGGGCTGCCGTCTGTGGGATTGCACAGAGTCGGACACGACTGAAGCAACTTAGCAGCAGCAGCAGCAGCAGCAGCAGCAGCAGCAGCAGCAGCAGCAGCAGCAGCAGCAGCAACAGTGGTTTGAGATGCTACCTTTATAACATGCTCAATTTCCATAAGTTGTGAGGTCTGTTTTAAAGCTTTCTCTTCTGTTTTATTGGTTTGTCTATTCATGCACCAGTGTGTACTGTGTTTTAATTTTAGAGGCTTTGTTTTATCAGGTAGAGCTAGATTTTCCTCAAGGACTCTCTTTTTTCATACTGGTTTTCCCAGTTTTTATTGTGTATCTGTTTTTTTCCATTTGAACTATAGTATCAATTTGTCTAGCTCCAGGGAAAAATGTGATTTTTATTGTGATCACATTTTGTTGTTCAGTCGCTCAGTTGTGTCCAACTCTTTGCAACCCCATGGATTGTAGCATGCCAGGCTTTCCTGTCCTTCACCATCTTCCAGAGCTTGCTCAAACTCAGGTCATTGAGTTGGTGATGCCATCCAACCATCTCATCCTCTGTCGTCCCCTTCTCCTCCTGCCTTCAGTGTTTTCCAGCATCAGGGTCTTTTCCAGTGAGTTAGCTCTTTGCATCAGGTGGCCAAAATATTGGAGCTCCAGCTTCAGCATCAGTCCTTCCAGCGAACACTCAGAACTGATTTCCTTTAGGATAAACTGGTTGGATCTCCTTTCAGGTCAAGACTTGAGGTCAAGACTCTCAAGAGTCTTCTGTAACACCACAGTTTGAAAGGATTAATTCTTTGGTGCTCAGCCTTCTTTATGGTCCAACTCTCACATCCATCCAGGACTACTGGAAAAACCATAGCTTTGACTATACAGATCTTTGTTGGCAAAGTAATGTCTCTGCTTTTTCACTGTCTAGGTTGGTCATAGCTTTTCTTCCAAGGAGCAAACGTCTTTTAGTTTCATGGTTGAAGTCACGATCTGCAGTGATTTTGGAGCCCAAGAAAATAGAGTCTGTCACTGTTTCCATTGTTTCCCCATCTATTTTCCATGAAGCGGTAGGACCAGATGCCTTGATCTTAGTTTTTTAATGTTGAGCTTTAAGCTAGCTTTTTCACTCTCTTCTTTCACCTTCATCAAGAGGCTCTTCAGTTCCTCTTCGCTTTCTGCCATAAGGGTGGTATTATCTGCATGTCTGCGGTTATTGCTATTTCTCTCAGCAATCTTGATTCCAGCTTGAGCTTTATCCAGCGCTGCATTTTGCATGATGTACTCTGCATATAAGTTAAATAAGCAGAATGACAACATACAGCCTTGGCATACTCCTCTCCCAATTTGGAACCAGTCTGTTGTTCCATACCCGGTTTTAACTGTTGCTTCTTGACCTGCATACAGGTTTCTCAAGAGGCAGGTGAGGTGGTCTGGTATTCCCATCTCTTGAAAAATTTTCCAGTTTGTTGTGATCACATTAAGTTTATGAATTAACTTGGAGAAAACTTACATGCTGATGCTATTAATACTTTAAGACCAATAAAGAGATGTTTTCCATTTGTACAAGTCTCCATTTATATCTTTTATGGATGTCTTTGTAATTTACTTCATAAAGCTTTTGAAGTTAACTGTCTAAGTTAATTCCTGGGTATGTACCTTTATTGTTGCTATTGTGGATTGTTTTCTTTTCCATTTTGTCTTATAACTTGTTACTTGTTATATAAGAAATATTGATTTTTCCTTGCTAATTTTATATCTGCTACTTGTTTAAATCTTTTATGATTTAAGTTAGTTTTAACATTGATTCTCTAGTTGTTTTTTGGTGTAGTGGTATGTTACTTGCAAATAAAGATAGTTTTCTCTCTTCTTTTCTCATGTCTAATTGCATTGGTTAATGCCTAGAGTACAGTGTTAAATAGTTTTGGAGATAGTGAAAATTAGAATCCTTGCTTTGTTCTTGATCTTAATGAGAGTGTTTATGCTGTTTCCTCACCAAGTAAAATGCTGACTCTAAGACTGAGGTAGGGGTGTGTGTGTGTGTATTTGTGTATATGTGTACAAGAAAATATCCATCCTCTTAATCAAGGGTTTTACTAGAAATAGCTGTTGAATTTTGTCAAAGGTGTTTTGACTACCAATTTAATCATTTATTTTACATATTATTACTTTTTCAGTTCTAAGATTTCCATTGGTTTCTTTTGTAGTTTTCATATCTCTCCTGAAATCTCCGTATCTTTATGTATAAATTCATCTTTTCTTGAAGTTAGCATTGATCAAAGGTTCTTTTTCTTGTTTTCTGATTGTTGTGTGTTGATTCCAGTTTGCTTTGTCAATGGACCTGTTTATGATGACCTTTTGTCGCTTGACCAGAGTTATATTTCTGTTTCTCTGATAATATGCAGGACATTGCACTGATGAGATTTGGGTTCTGTCATTTCCCAGAACACCTTTATTTTCTGGAGGCTTGATTTCAAGTTTTTATTTTTGGAGTGGTTCTATATCAGTTTTACCCTCAAGTTAAGGAGCACCTCAGTCATGAATTTGATTTTTACTCCTCAAGTAAACTGACAGCTTCAGTGGAATGGCTGAGGTATTTACCAAGCCCCTCTGACTTTGTGCAGCAGGCAGCTGTTGAAGTCTTGGTCAGTTTTTTCAGTATTCTGGTGTTTATTTTTCCTTGGGCTATTTGGGGTCTTGCCTTTAAACCTGTACAGTTAGAAGTCACCCAAACATCTTAAGAGAAAATTCTCTGTAGATTTTAGGACTCCTTACAATTTTGCTCTCTCCTCTCAGGGAGTTTCCTCCTTCACTTACAGTTTCTCTAGCAACCCCAGGCTCTGACCCTGGACTCCTCAGTTCATTCAGATAATCCCGTTTTCTGCTTGAGGTCTGTCTCTTGCCTTGAAAAGAATAGACTGTACTCACAGAAGAGCAGTTGTGTTCATGTGGCTCTCATTCAGCATCATTTCTTTTTTCAAGCATGGATTCTATCCAGTTCCTATCTACTTTTTCGTCACTTTTGAATACCTCCAACCATGTTAAAAATACAAGTAAGTTTTTGATTGTTATCAACAGGATACTGTATAGTCTGATACAGTGACTCTGTCATTACGTGAATCCGTAAGTACAGAACCAAGATTAGTATGCTTGTTCTACTTTATCACACTTCCCTACCTACTCAGGTACTTTGGTACTTCTTAGGTATAAGAAATGAGTTTTACTATTTTCTGGTTATTTTTCAAAGCTAGGTTGCCAGAAGCATTCTTCTTGGAATGTGGTACTATGCCAACAGTTTGGCTGTATTTAAATGAATTCATTCGTAGTTTGGAGGAGTAACCACATTGTTTTCTCCTATACTGATGAGTCTCTAAACCCATGATAATTTGCCTGACTTTGGCAAACCCTTCTGCTGCTTTTATGTTGTTTATATACAGAATCTGAAGTTGAAGAGTGCCAAATCTTGTCACCTTGAACAGGGTTAAAGATATTTTGTACTACAAACCCAAACTGATTTCCAGATGTTATGTTTGATAGCTCTGTTTGATAATAGACCTTTCCCAGAAATCCCTCATGTTTATAATTTTAATTTTAAGACTTGGAAAGTATATGACTTATCTTTAAGAAACTCATTTAAAATGATTATTTGCTTGTTCTTTCAAATAACCCAGATGATTGGTCCTAGGGCGTAACAGAGACTAACTTATAATTTCATTTTAATTATTTCAAAAAGGGAAAAAACAGGTGAATTCAGTTTTGGCAACTGTCTTCAGAATTGTTTCATATCGATGTGAGGAGATACTTTGATATGCAGCTTCATCAAATTGTGAATGGTTGGTTGAGTCATGTAATGAGAAGATTATAAAAGGTATGTTCTACTTTAAGAGTACTCAGTATATGAGAATGTAACTGGCAGTTTGTTAACTTTAAGAATGGCTACTCATTTTAGATTAACTTTTTAAAATTGGAGTATAATTATTTTACAGTGTGGTGGTAGTTTTTGCTGTACAACAAAGTGAATCAGCTATGTGTATACATATCTGTCCTCTTCCTTTTGAACCTCCCTCCCACATACCCTCCAGCTCATCACAGAGCACCAAGCTGAGTTCCCTGTACTATAGAGCAGCTTCCCACTGCTGTATACTTGACATGTGGTAGTGTGTACACCGGAGAAGGCAATGGCACCCCACTCCAGTACTCTTGCCTGGAAAATCCCGTGGACGGAGGAGCCTGGTGGGCTGCAGTCCATGGGGTCACTAAGAGTCGGGCACGACTGAGCGACTTAGCAGCAGCAGCAGTGTATATGCATCAGTGCTACTGCTTGTCCCACCCTCCCCTACCTTCTCTGTGTCCACACGTCCTTTCTGTACATCTCCATCTCTATTCTGCCCTGCAAATAGGTTCATCAGTACCAAGAACGACTCCTCATTTTATACAGTATTATTTCCTGAATGTGGTTTTGTGTCAGTGGTCTTCTGATACGCATAAAAGTTTGATTTGCCAAACTTCTACCAAGGACTTTAGGGGAGTGTTTAATTTACTGCAATCCGTGATCATCTGTGCTAATTAGCAGGTCTTGCCAAAAATGAAAATTAACTCGAAGTCCCCAGTGAGCCAGGACTATGACTCATGTTTACAGGCTTATTAATATGCATTCATGCCACTAAAATTGATTATAGTTGCTGTTATCCATAATTTCTGGTTATCCATAATCTCCTTTTTAATATTTCCTAGTTCATTGTTCATTTCATTATGGTGGTTAAAATTTCAGTTGTGATTGCATTTTTTATTGTGGGGCAAAATTCTATCATATTATCTTTAACAGTTGACATTTTATTGAGTGATATTTTAAAGAGTTCAATTTTGGTATGTATGCCTGCGTGCTCAGTCACTCAGTTGTGTCTGACTCTTTGCAACTCTATGGACCATAGCCCACCAGGCTCCTCTGTCTGTGGGATTTTCCAAGCAAGAATACTGAAGAGGATTGGCATTTCGTCCTCCAAGGGATCTTCCTGACCCAGGGTTTGTACCTGTGTCTCATCATTGCAGGTAGATTCTTTACTGCTGAGCCACCTGAAAAGCCCATTGGTATGTATGTATGGTGTAAATTAATAAAAGGGTTTATACTTGGAAAGAAAAAGATGAATAGATGAAAATTACATAGTAATTAGGATATTAGTTGGTGAGGGCTTGAACTTGTCATTCTTATAGAAATATAAAGGAAGTAATAGTTAAGGTAATTAGATTAAAGAAATAAAGAATATCTAATGAGGCTTGGTAACTAGATGAAAATGGCTATGGTGGAGCAATGCAACAGGGAGGCAATTTGAGGAGAAAAATGAGTACTGAAGAAGAAATAGATTAGCTAAGAGAAAATACAATTTGAGATAAAGGATTGTAGTTTAAGGATCCGGCCATGGATGAAATGCATATTTGGGATTCATTCTCATAGAAATGATAGATGAAATGTTGAAAGTAAATAAAATAGGATTAGCCATCATTTGTATTAGAACAGATGATGTTATGGTAATTCTGTGGCACAAATTTATAAAAACATTCTGTCTTAAAATATTTCAGTATGACTTATATTCCTGAGTATATTTCTGTATTAGAAATTGGCTTCTTTTTCCTAGCAGTTAGTAACTCATGTATATTAACCACAGAATAGGTTTTTAAATTTAAAAAGGAGAAAAAATAATCCCTTGGGTTTACTTTGCTGCTTGCTTATTACCATTTGGCAGAAACACATGAACCAAATGTTAAGCAGCTTTAATATTAGAGCTTTGATTGATTCAAGGTCTCTCTCTGGTGAATTGCTCAGTTAGTTATGATTTTTTTCTTCTAATTTTATTACTGATTACCCTATCTCCTTGCAACAGGAACTTCATACCTTTTAATATATCATCTCTGTTGTCATTTTATACTTATGACTAGAAGAAGAAATAGTTTATTATTTTAGAAGACTTTATCCTTATTCCACATGCTTATCAATTCATGTTTACTTTTGATTATCAGCTCTGGCATGTCCCTTGTTAGTATATCAGAAACTGGATATTTGTTATCCCCCTTATCCTTCAGATGTTGCTGCATATTTATCTATTGAATGAATTTTTCAAGTTTAAAAATATTAGGATATTTCACACACATGAATCTGAATTTCCAGCTGCTTTGGAGAACTGGGAAATCTGGTGACACTCTACATTAACTGTTTACCAGTTGCTGCTGCTGCTAAGTCACTTCAGTCATATCCGACTCTATTTGACCCCATAGACTAGACTATGCAGCCCACCAGGCTCCGCCAGCCCTGAGATTTTCCAGGCAAGAACACTGGAGTGGGTTGCCATTTCCTTCTCCAATACATGAAAGTCAAAAGTTAGCACAATAGTATTTGTTGTGGCAGTTTCTGTGGCTTGGGAATCCAGGTGCAGCCTGACTGGCCCCTCTGGCTCAGGGCCTCTCACAAATCTATACTCAAGGTATGTACTGGGATTGCTGTCACTGTAAAATTTCACTAGGAGAGGATCATCCAAGTTCACTCCAAAGGTTGTGGGAGGCATTCAACTCCTCAGGGGATGTAGTTAAAGGCCATCCTCAGTTCCTTTTTAAAAAAAAAAATTTATTTTTTGTTGAAGAATAATTGCTTTACAGAATTTTGCTGTTTTCTGTCAAACCTCAACATGAATAAGCCATAGGTATACATACATCCCCTCCCTTTTGGACCTCCCTCCCATATCCCTCCCCATCCTACCCCTCTAGGTTGATACAGAGCCCCTGTTTGGGTTTCCTGAGCCATACAGTGAAGTCCCATTGGCTATCTGTTTTACATATGGTAATGTAAGTTTCCATGTTACTCTTTCCATGCATCTCACCCTCTCCTCCCCTCTCCCCATGTCCATGAGTCTATTCTCTGTGTCTGTTTCTCCATTACTGCCCTGTAAATAAATTCTTCAGTACCATTTTTCTAGATTCTGTATATATGTGTTAGAATATGGTGTTTATCTTTCTCTTTCTGACTCACTTCACTCTGTATAATAGGTTCTAGGTTCATCCACCTTATTAGAACTGATGCAAATGCATTCCTTTTTATGGCTGAGTAATATTTCATTATGTATATGTACCACCACGGTTCCTTTTCAAGTAGGCCTCTTCATAGGGCAGCTCATCACATGGCAGCTTGCTTCATCAGAACAAAAATGAGAGCAGGGCCAAAGTCACAGTTTTTTTGCAACTTAATCTTGGAAATGCCATCCAGATACTTTTGCTGTGTTTTTTTCATTGGACGCAAGTCACTAGGTCCAGCCCATGCTCAAAGGGAAGGCATTCATTACCCAAGGGAATAAATGCTGCCATGAGCCATTTTAAAAGTCATCGATTGCTCCCTGTTCATGAGTTTTCACAGCACAGGCATGTGTTAGAGCTGAGTCATGACAGGCTCCTTATGAGTGGGTCATGAACTCTCTGGTCCACAGCTGACCTCCTCCAGTCGCCTTAACCTGTTTATGTTCCCTGCTGGGATTCTACATATAATTGAGTTAGTGACAATGACATTAAACAGGGATCATGATCTTTTTGTAGAGATGTTTCTTGACAGTTTCAAATTTTACTCTTCTCTGTTCTGTGGAGAAAAAAATAACCACATGAAGTCAGAATAGGAGATTTGAAAAGGACCAAATTTAATATAGACTAGTTGGTTAAAATATACTGCTTAGTTTTACAGAGGTTCTTTAAGTATTCTCCAAGTTTTGAATTAAACATTAATATAGATATTTCAATTATTTAAAAACTGTTTAAGTAAACCTACTAAAGGTATTGATATTTAATAAAAGTTGTCATACTGAGAAGTCAGCAAAACTTATTTTGCAGTATATTTTAAAGTATTCTAAATATGTTATTAATTAAAAGCTTGTGGCACTACACCAATTGTTTTTAAGAAGTTCATTAAAATTATGCAGAAATGCTCAGTGCTATGAAGCATTTAGGGAGAATGGTATGAGTCAAGTTCCTCATGAAAATATGCAACTAAAATGAAATATCAACTTCATTATCAATTTATCCATATATAACACTGTAACTAATACCCTGATTTCAATTTTGGGGTTTCTCAGATCATGTATTCTCATTGACTTTATAAATACATTTTTTAAAACATGAACTTATCTATGTTAATAAAATGTCACTTTTAGCTCAGTTGCAGTACTGTGTAAGAATTCACGTAAAGAAAAAGTTTCACAACTAGAAAGCATAAACAGCGTTCTAAGTTACTGGCTTGTAATAAATATCCTTTGGGTTAAAATGGCAACCCACTCCAGTATTCTTGCCTAGAGAATCCCATGGACGGAGAAGCCTGGTAGGCTACAGTCCACAGGGTCGCAAAGAGTCGGACACGACTGAGCAACTTCATTTAAAGAAGCTTTAGCAAGAGATATTTCCAGTATAAGTTTTTTTTTTTTCGTAAGCAAAGCCATAAAATAATCATTTCAAATAAAAAGTCGCTTTTCTAAAATAGTGACAAATAATGTTTAAAATAAAAAACCCTGAGATGCAGCAAGTTTCCAAAGTGTCTTTTTAAAAATCACCTAAGATTTAATATGCATAGTGGAGTTTACACCTTAAAGAGATTATTAATTATCCAGTTGTATTATTATGTTACCAGACCACTGCATTCAATTAACCAGAATTTGCTATTCCCTGACCATACTATATAGCAGAGTTTACTTCATAAACACTGTATTTACAGTAGCCTATGTAAATACTTGTTTTATTTACCATGTTGGTTACTATTTTTAAGATACCACTTTACTGATAAGAAATGTAATAAGTATGCTGAGTATCTCCTGGGATTCCTCTTGTTAGGTATTTTGCCCCCTCTAGATAGAATTTTGTAAAGAATCGTGGTTGCTATGTGCAGTAACAATGTTAGCAAATCAAATATTACTATAAGTCAGCATTCTTCAAGAATATTTATTAATGTGTCCACATAAATATGTGGCTAGTTTATCTGAACACTAATGAAAAGTTTATTGTGGTTTTAAACATAGATATTTTTAAGAGTTCATAGTGTACTTTTTTCTGATGAGTTTCTGTTGTACAGTGTTTCCTTTTGTTGCCCCTCATTTACCACTCCAACATGGCAGTGGCTTTGCTGTATTTCCTGTAGACATGCCGCATTGTTAAGGAACCTGATACCCAAAAGAAATTGCCTCATCCCGTGTTTCATGCTGGAGAAGGCGATGGCACCCCACTCCAGTACTCTTGCCTGGAAAATCCCATGGACGGAGGAGCCTGGTGGGCTACAGTCCATGGGGTCGCTGAGAGTCGGACACGACTGAGCGGCTTCATGTTCACTTTTCACTTTCATGCACTGGAGAAGGAAATGGCAACCCACTCCAGTGTTCTTGCCTGGAGAATCCCAGGGACAGGGGAGCCTGGTGGGCTGCCGTCTATGGGGTCACACAGGGTCGGACACGACTGAAGCGACTTAGCAGCAGCAATGGCAGCGGCAGCAGCTTTCTTCTACTGTCTTTCTAAACGTGGGTCTTTTTTTTCTCACTATTTTTCTCCTGGTCTGCCAGCTTACACCCAACAACTCCTTCAAATTAAAACTCAGAATATGATGCATCCAAAGAGTTTTCTATATTTGTACTGAGGTTTATGAATACTTATGTTTGAGTTATTGGTTGCTCAGCATACAACAGGTGCTCATAAATGCTCCTTTAAAAAATTCAGAAACCATGAAACACATTTTTACCTTTTTCCGTATGGGGACAGTATCCTAAATTCTGGGGTCATGCGTGTATCTTTTTTCCCCAGAACACAGAAAGAGTATAGATGAAATTTACTCTAGTATTTAAGGATAAGTGATTTGATGCAAGATATCTAAGGTATGTATTCATTTGTTTTTTATGGTTGCATATCATTTTGACTACCCATGGCAATTTTTTCAACCCCTCTTTAATTTCCCTTTTCCCAATTTCAATTTCATTCGAATATCCAAGTTATAAGGCATATAAAATAAAGCTTCTGGAGTTGAAACTGCATCTTCTTGGCCATTTTGAACCCTAATTGTATCCCCAAGGCTCAGCTCAGTTGTATAGCTTTGAGATACTCCGTATCCAACTCTTCTTGACCAGTTTTAATACTGAAAAATCATCAAATAATTAAAAATTTTTTAATTCTGTCTACTTTATGCTTTAAATCACATTGGATACTACTACATTAGAAAATTATAAGATCTAATCATGTCTTTACAGATGTTACTTAAAAGATGATATAAGGGTGAACAATCAAGGCATAAATAATTGAGAACTACGTCACAATTCTGGGGATTCTTGCTGTTGATGTGCTTCATGGATGCTACAAAGCTGGAGATAATAAATAATAGGTAACTTTTATTCAGTAGTGTCAGGCAGTTCTCTTGACTTGACTTATCATCATAGCAACTATATGTCTCTTCTCCTTTACATATGAGGAAACTGAGGCTTAGGAAGGTTAAGTGCCTTGCTCATATGCACTAGAGCAGAGTGTTCTAAGTTCACACTATTGATTATTATACTTTTCTGGCATTCAGACTTGTCCATATATGAGAATGGAAGGTCTTGGCCTCTGGAGCATGGCAATAGGGATGCATTTATTAGTATGACAGCATTCAAGGTAGCAGTTAAAATACAAATGTGATTCGTGATATAATGCTATGCATGAGACTATAAAAATTTAAAAGCAACTGAATAATCTTTTTTATTTTGGAAGCAGTTGTAATATACATTATCATAGATATGAAATTATCATGATTAGCTAATGTTTTAACAGACATTGCTTGCACATTGGAAAGATGAGGAAATACACCAAAAGACTTTAAATGACGTGTCTGTCCTAAGTCACAGGACTAGGAATAGATTGAGAAATAGAAATCAGTCCTGGACTCCTTTGGAGCTCTTCCACCAAGGTTTTCTTCAGAATTGTAAAACAGAATTAAAAAAAAAAAAAAAGGGTATTTTGTGGGTTGCCTCAATACTTTTATTAATAGCAATTTTCAGTTTATAATAATGCTTCATGCTTGTCAAAGAAATACTGGATGGAAATTAAACATTAATTACTTGGACATGGAGACTTGATTCACACCTAGTTTTCATTTTTTACAGATATCTTTCAAATACCGCTAGAATTGAACCCCTTAATTATTTGATCATATTTTCCCCAGTAGCAATTGTGGAGGAATTCAAACCTGCTTGCATGAAACCTAACAGCAGTCATCCAGATAGTAGTAGTTATTGGCAATCTTTAGTCTTGTGATCAATTCGTTCTTGAGTATTAATAAATTAGTTAAGAACACTTTCCCTCTTGGCTCAAAATTTCAGAAAAAAACCCCGGCTCAGTCACATGTTGAGCTCTTGATTATTTGACACCCCATGGCCTGATAAGGCTGAGGAAAAGATCAGGATGAAACATGAGGTATCCTAGTTAGATACCCTCCTCACAAACCTGGGACAAGTTGGGCTTCCAGAGGGGCTGCAAAGATGAACGAGAAGCCATAATATAGATAGGGGATTGAGGACCCTTTGGCCTCCTCATTCTGATCACCTAGTAGCTTTTTCTGAGCACAGCATATCTTTTCCTTGGCTCTTGCCTTCCATAGTCATTCCCACCCTTGTTAATATCCAGAGGCTCATCATCATTTCCCAAATGAATTCAACTGAGTAGAGCTGTAGAGCAGCCAGTGCAACTTCAGACAGGAGGACTGGCTCCCTGAAGGGCTGCAGTCCTGTTCTTCTACTTAATGTTAAATACCACACACAGCTGACACTCATGAACTGATCCTCCTTATATTCCTTCTGGAAGCAGGGAAGAGATAATGATTAATACATTACAACATTTTTAAAACATTGATAGACTGTCTTAGGAAGACACTGGTAGATACAGATTGTTTCTGAAGCAAAGCTAACTTCTGATGGGAATTCAGAGGTTGTTGGAGAGATAAAAGAAGAATTGAGGGAACCTAGGAACAGTATGTGTTTTCTTTAAGATACACAGAATTTTTAAAAAAGGCTATATTATTTAAACTTTTTGGAGCACTGATTTATAGCTTTTGATTTGAACATCAGTGGTTAACTTGTCCTGCACTCTTCCATTTGGTTGTAGAGTTAGTATCTTATTGTATATTTACCTAGTGAATTTTGCCTCAGAAACTGGCAATGTGACTATTACTGCAGATAAAAATGCTCCTGTATCCTTGGAAAGCTAATACATCTCTGCTGGAGGCAACATTACCTGGGGAGGCCGAGTGTATGACGTGGCTACTCCGTTAGCTTGTTCTAGCATGCTGGGTGCTTAGGCATCCCTAGAAGTACTAAGATTAGATGGGTGTCCACATTGGTTGCTCTCCAAACTCACCTTTTTCCAGTGATTCCCACCCCCCTTAAAACATTTAAATAAAATCCTAACTTGATGTCAAATCTTCAGCATCTCCTTAATAAAAACAGAGACATCCAGCCTCAGTACCACAAGAAGGTGGATGCTGCGTTCCAGGAAAGCTGGAGAAGTAACATAATTATAAACAGCAGGTCCTAACCACTAGTCCACGTGTAAAATCTCAGATCTGATCTTTGGAATGGACTTCTGCTATCGTGGAAATATCTGTTGAAATGATAGTCTTAGATTCTGTCCAAGCTGACCAAAAATGAGTAAAGTACCTGGGTTAATTTGGTTATGATTAGCAATAAAAAATATCAGCAGACAGGATTTCCCTAGTGGTTCAGTGGTTAAGATTCTGCTTCCAGTGCAGAGGATGTGGGTTTGATCCCTGACTGGGAAACTAAGATCCCACATGCTGTGTGGCATGACCAAAAATTAAATATAATAAAATTTAAAAGCAATAAGCACAGTGAGAAAAATAAAATTCCAAAGGAAAATGATTGTCAAATTACCATTCTAATTTAATGAAGTATGTGGCAGTATCTAGATCACTATATGTGTGAGAGAGAGAATGAGAATATGGTTAGTTAGCACCTTTAAGAATGAAAAAAGAAGTTGCATCTTTGTCAACTTGGTTATTGCCATCATTTTTCTGTCTAAACAATTCTTTCATTTATTAACAGACTTATTTTCCTGTTATGTGAAAGGCAGTTCTTCAAAATATGCCTTGTCCTCTCTCACATGTGGGCAAAAACGTGTTGGAAGTCACACGATGGTTTCTTCAGTTTTTAGTTTTATAACTTGTAATTTCTGTGACTCTAGACATTTTCTCTCTCTGAGCCTCTATTTCCTCACCTAAGAAATGGAGGAACACTTTCCTCACGAGATTTTTGTGAGGATTTAATAAGCATATATATAGTAAAAAGATCACAAACATGTCTGTGGCCTTTGAAGATGATATAACTGGGTATTTGAAGACACGTCAGTTCCTTTGCTTACCATATCAGCTCTGTTGACAAAAAATTAATCAGTTGATCTAAAAATGAAATCAAAAATTTTATTTGAGTCAAATTGAGGATTATAATCCTGGAAAGCCCCTCAGAATGCTCCAAGAACTATTCTACCCATTCGAAGTAAAGGCAGAGTTATAAGTTTTTTGAGACAAAGGGCTGGACAGTAAAGGATATATTAATATTACCAACAGTTCAACACTCCACATCAGCAAGTACAAAGTGGTGGGTCATGTGAATCCTTAAAAGATCAAGATGAAGAGTATTTTAGAAGAATTGTCTTGTTGGAGTGAGGGAAATGTTGCTTTTTATGGTTAAACAGGTATTTCTGCTGATAGGGAGGCTTTGTCAATGTATAATGCAGATATGAAATGCACAGTAGAGGGGAGAAAGGAGGCCAAAGGGCAAAGACATCTTCTGTGTAAATTTTGCTGCTCTTTCCGTGAAATATGAATTTTATTTCAAAGCTCTTTTTGTAGATTTTGGCTTCTATTGAGATTAGTCCTGATTCACAGTCATGTGGAAGATTGTTTCAAAATTTTGTACTATGGAAGATCTGGTTTTTTGGTTTGGGTTGCAGACAGTACTAATGACTTTGGATCATTTATGCAAGAGATCTATGATTTCCAAGACTCTTGTCACTTAGATGCTTCCTTTAATTATTTCCTAGTTGTTATTTTCCTAATTCTTTGTATATATATAAATTCTATTACAATTATAAATGAAACAGTAAATATATATCTCTCTATAAAAATTGAATAGAAAGTTATACCAATGGGCATATTCTGACACTCTGTTTAAGGTAGCAAAGAAATAAATTTCACAGGGAAGAGCAAATTCACCATTTCGAACATGACAAAAGCAATAGGAATAAAATCCAGAGCTTGATGTTAGGTCTCTACTACAGTAGAGACCTTTTTCAGTCAAGGCAATTTTGATTGTGACAGAGCCCACTCTAGCTAGCTTAAGTAAAGACCTTCATTGTATGTCTCTAGTAGTTAATTTCATTGTCATCCAAGATCAGGAAGTAAATTACAGCCAGACCTCATGGGAATCAAAACTGGATAGCCAAGTATAAGATTCTTCTTTCTCCCTTTTAGGTTGCATGGTTCCTTTCATTTTGTCTTCTCTCTGATCTTAGTGTGTCAACTTCATTTTATTTTCTTAACCAGTTTCTTTTGGCTTGCTCGTATTGGATATGGCTTAGCAAAGTCATTTCTTAATCCCTCAGACTACACTGTGGCTTTTCATTATTGATGCCTAGATGCAACTGACAACATCTTTTTGTATCTTGGCTCAAATTCTCAAAACAGTTTGAGGTCAAATACCCATGCCTGATCCATTTGGTAGTTTTGGTTGTGAAGGGTACAGACAACTAACCATATCTAGTAAAACCCTTACTAGTTTAGTAAACTTGAAAAAGATTCAGATAAATTTTGTCATCTGAAAAAATGTGGATAACTACTTTCTTCAAAGTATAATGTGAGAACCAAAGTCAAATACTGTTAGGTAAGGTGTACAGAATTCTGTCTATAGCAAGGGATTCTCCCTGAGGATTAATGGCTAGTGAGTAAGTTGAAGTGTTTGACAGCTGGTATTCCCAAGTCTACAGCTACTCCTCTTTACATTCACTCCAGCTCTTCTTAAGGACATAATTCCCAATCATGTTATAAGACATGAAAGCTAATGAAATTGTATCTCTGAAGAATAAATAGAGACCACACTGTGTTTGAATTACTGGGGTGTGAAAACGGGACAAATTAGCTTGAGCTGCAGAGGAGAAAAAAATAACTATTTGTGTTCCCAAATGTTGAAATATATTTAATAACTATCCAATCTTGACATTTAGAATGTATCACCTTTTTTATTAAAAAAAAGGCAAAAATACTTAGAAATATTGCAAAAAAGGTAAATGAAGTGGCTGATCTGTTTGTCAGCAAGCACACTTTTTAAGATGAACTATTATCTTCAGCTTGAACTAATCACTTCTTTTTATCAGGTCAATTTACTCAATTTGTGATTTGCATTTTTTAAACAGGTTTTTTGGTTTGTTTTTGTCTTTTGTTTACTTTGAAAATGAGGCATTCTGGGAAGAATTGCTTAACTGTGCAACTCATCATTTGGAAAATATATCAGAATGTAGAGATCAGGCCAAAAATAAACAAAAAATAATTAACTGATTGATATGGTGCTTTTACATGAAATCCTGGGCTAAATGTCTTATTTAGTGTAGTTTGTTTTTTAATGGTCTCTGTTGACCTCATAAAATATAAATTGGAAAAAGATGACTGCTTTTTTAATGTTTTGTTCCCAAAAAGCTGTTCATGAGATAGGACTCGACATTTTCCTTGTAACACCTCACTCACACAGAACATATTGGTATAGCCTAACTCTGCTGTAACCTGAGGCAATATGACTAGCTGAGATGTCATTTCTAGGGTAACATATCAGGTTGAATAGCTAGTTATATATGAAGATGCTTAATGAATTTTCACTTAAGAGATTTACTGCAATATTACAGAAAACATAAAAATTAAAGATTTTAAAATTAAAAAATTAAAAAAAGAAAGCATTTTGAATAATAATATTCATTCCAACAACTATGACATCATCGTCATCTGATTGTACAGTCATTTGAATGACCGTGAAATATCTGTGCAAACTTTACAGGCCAATATTTATTTAACATCCCAGTGAGGTCTCTCTTATCCTCTAAGGTGGCTTATGGCCAAATGAATGACAACTGATTTTAGTAATCTAAAAAATGTTTAGGGCATGAAAGCCACTAAACATTATGACTAATAAATTAGATGAAATACATGGTATACCATTTTTCCTCATACAAAAAATCCAGGTGGTCTGTACAACCAAAATTACTTGGTGAAAGTTTCCATAAGTCAAAGCTCTTGCCAAACCGTAGGCTGCTTCACCTACAACTTCTTATTAAGCATTTAGTTTTCCTACTTCAGTTTTTCATAGACGTCTCATAAATGCCTCTTATAAAAGTGATATTATGCATATTCAGTTTCATGTTACTGAATTTTCTATTTGTACAATTTCAACTAAGTAGGTTAAGCAAGGGAGAGATTAAAATCTTCTGCTTTAGAGCAATCAATGTGACTGAACTTGTGAAAGAGATCAGGGAAGCAAAGACTGGAAGTTAAGAGAATAGTTTCAAAGTGATTAGTATATCCTGGCAAGAGATGATACTGATGATGTCAGAGTCTAGTTGAGTGGCTTTGAGGGTGGAGAAAGGTGGTTAGATTCAGAGAATATTTAGTAGGTAGAATAAAAAATTTTGGTTGAATTTCAGATATGGTGAGGGGAAAGAGAGGATGGTTTTTGTTTTGGAAGATCCCTCTGGCTCCTATTGCAGAGTGATGAGAAGGAAAAGAGGAGGCTGGAAGACGTATGGGTTGGTTTGTTAGGGAGTTACTGTTGCTGTCCATGATGACAGTTTGGATGAAGATGAAAGCAAGTGGGATGGATAGAGGTGGACTGATTTAAGAGAGATACCATGTTTAGAGGGTTAAAAACAATAATTGATGATGGCTTAGATATAGGAGGGGGATTAAGAAGAATGAAGTGTCAAGGGTGGTCCTAATGCATGGGTAGCTGGATGAATCATTTACTGAGGTAGGGAGTTGTGGAAGAGGATCTTATTTGGGAGGAAGATCAAAAGTTTATTTTGGGGATGTTGATCTTGAGATGACTTTGGAACATTCAGGAAGATTTTTCAAGTAGGTGAGTGAATATGTAAGTCTAGAGCTATGAAGGGAGGTTTTGGCTGGAGAGACACTATTGTGAGTCATCATGTATAGTTGACAATTAAAGGCATGAGAGTGGATGAGATTGTCAGGGAAAAGAGAGGACTGTCAGTTGAGCTTAGAAAATTTTTAGCCTTTACCCACTAGGTCGAGGGAGTTACACCTGAAAAGGAGATAGAGGAGAAATTGTCAGGGTTTGAGCACTGGGGCTCAAATCTGTCATTGGGCTGGAGCAATGACAGACCAAGTGATAGAGTGTACGGGATATTCATAGAAGAGGGTTTTTCCTTCTCTCATCTCTGACTGACATTGATGTTTTCTTATTTCCATACTATCTGTTGATCTGATTCATTTGTGGAAACTATTCTGATAAGCAGAGAATTCTGTTTCATGAGCAATTGCTCAGTGCTTAAATCATAGAAAATATATTTGTTTTTAATTAACATTGCAAATATGTTTGTAACACCAGAACAGAGGAAATACAATTCTAGAACTAATGCCATTCTATCCTGCCACTCTTTTTAAATAATTTTCACACTTTAGGGAAGATAGTATTTTGGAATGATTATGGCCTGGAAGATAGTCCGTCCTGCTTACTCAGGTCTCTATTCTTCTGGACTTATCAGAAGTTATCTCTTCTCTGCTCTTTGCTTGCATTTTCTAATTATGTACCACAGTTCTTAACAGTTATTTTAACATAATAAAATATGTTTTCTCAAGCTAGAATTTTATAATTCCTCCTTTTTAGGCATCACAGGAACCAGCAGTAATGGCCCAGGGGGTATATGTTTTCCCCTCTCCAAATTTCCTTCCTGTTTCATGCAGTAATAACCATTTGCTAAGGACCATTTCCTTGTTGCCAAAGTTATGGAATGTCTGAGCCTGAGGTTAACATTTTTAATAGCAATGTTACATTAATTTAATAATATTATCTTGCAAAGTAAATGTAGCATTTGGCCATGGAGAAAACCATGAAGGCCAGCTCATTAATTTGTTCACTCATGGTTAATTATGAGAATGAAAAAATTAGAACTGCACTTAGAAATAAAAAGGAAAGACCTACTGATATAAGCAGCAAAATGGATGGATCTCAGAATTGTGAGGGCTTCCCTGGTGGCCCAGTTGGTAAAGAGCCTGCCCGCAACGCGAGTGACCTGGGTTTGATCCCTGGTTTGGGAAGATCCCCTGGAGAAGGAAATGGCAACCCACTCCAGAATTCTTGCCTGGAGAATTCCATGGACAGGAGTCTGGTAGGCTACAGTCCATGGGGTCACAAAGAGTTGGACACGACTGAGTGACTAACTTTTACTTTCAGAACTGTTTATGCTTAAAGAAGCCAAGCAAAATAGAATACATGATGTATGATTTTATTTCTGTAAGATTTTTAAAAATAGGAATGTATCTATAGTGATGGAACAGGTCAGTGGTTGCTGGGGCTTGGAGCTGAGGGTAGGGGAGAAGCCTGGGATGCATCAACAAGGGACTGGAAGAAACTTGAGGAGCTAATAGAAATATTCATTATTTTGATGTGGTGATGATTTCAAATGTCAGAACTAATCAAACCGGAAACATATTTAAAGTTTGTTTTACTTCAGTAAATTATATTTTTTAAAAAAACTAAGTAACAATAAAAATCAAATTTACTCACCCTTCAAACTCTCACTTTCTGTGTTCCTTTCATTTTAGAGGTGAGGAAACTGAAAACAAAGGGCAGTATATCTTATGAAAGCTTCTCTGCCTGGTGTTAGGGCTGCTTGGTTATGATTAGATTGCAATTTCTCAACAACTGCCCTTCCGACAGAGTATCTCCTCCTCCTTAGAACCTTACCTAATGAGAGAAAGAGGCCTTGAAATACTACATCCCTGGTGGTTAAAGGAGAGCTGTGTATGTTGTGAACATTGGTATTGAAAAATGAAAAACTTTACTTACCACTCAGATGTCCTTTAATTACATGCAATAAAATTTCATCATCAATGTAGAGTTGTGGAAGTTCCATGCAAATTTGTAATAGGTTAAAATTTAATATTTTTAGAGGAAAATGTCATTTTAGTTGTCAAAGATAAGTGATATATTAGTGGAACATAATTATATTTGCAGTTAAGCCTCTATTATATAATGTCTCATATTTCAAAACCTCTGATTTTGACTATTTTTTAATAACTTGGAATTCAATAATAAATGCATTTCTGAATTTTTACAAAGTCTGTATTAATAGGCTTGTCTTAGAAAGCTTTACTTTTTCCCAGTCTATTTAAAATGTTGAAACCCAACATTCTGCCTGCAGTTTCTCTAGGATGTATTCAGAGGATTCATTTTTGTTTGTGTTTTAGATGGGCCAAAATTTGATGAACATGATTAATGTTATATTTTTTATAGCTTCTGAATACTTTCTTAAAAATAAAAACTAGTTCATTGGGTAAAAGAAGAATGAGTGAGAGTAGCAGTTCAAAATGTAATTAGAATTAAAATGACAGGATTTGTTTTGAATTTTTTTTTTCTTGACTCTATGGAAAACACAAAAGTTGTTTATATTTATCAATCATTTTCTACTTAATATTGTTATCATTCTAGCCAAGATACTTGCCGTTCCTTTTCTGCTAGAAAGAGTTGATTAACCTCTTGTGCACTCATTTTTTGAACCTTTAATATCAGCATTCATGGACATGCTGCAGTGCAGATGTAATACGATAGGACACAATTACATCCTGGTTGTTAAGAGTGCATCATTGATATCTTCTGGAGAAGGGAGCAACGCAGCGTCAGAAACCAAAAAGCTCTCACTGGGAAAGCTGCCCAGTGTTCCTCTATCTTCAAAACTAGCAAAGTAGAATCTCTCTGTAACCTCTGACTCTTAGCCACACATGTTCTTTTAAGGAATCATGTGATTAGGATTGAGAACACCTACATAATTCAGGGTACTCTTGCTTTTGCAAGGTCCTTAACCTTAATCACATCTGCAAAGTCACCTTTGCGACTGAGAGTAGCCTGGTCATAGGTTTCAAGGATTAGGGTATAGACGTCTTTGGGAGGCCATTATTATGCTTCATATATGGGTGAAATTCAAGAACAGTTAGGAACTAAAACAAGGGCAGGGAGAGGCTGAATTAATGGATATATTTTAGAGAGTATCAGTTGGTGTGGTTTTCAACAGAAGAGTCAACAAATGGTGATGGGGTGGAAGGGGGGAACTACCAACAGAAAAAAAAGCAGGCATCAGGATAACACTTTCAGTTTATTAGTTGCCACACTTTGCACGTAAAAAGCAATACTCTTTGTTCAGTCAATATTTAAATAAACTAATAACATGAAAGGGTCTGTTCTGTCACCTGGTTTTCAATTTTGTAGCAGGTGAAATTTCATTACTTAGGTACTTGAAGTTCTGTAGCAAACATTCATTAGAATGAGTTGACAACTATTAGGGTAAAAGAAAAATTAGGTTAATACCATTTTTAAACCTAGAGTTTCTTGCTTAGGATGAATTAAAGATTCATAGGAGAATGATGATAATTATACACCAAATAAACTAGAGATTACAAGAGTCTTCTTAGGAAGATTTTTTTTTACTTAAATAGGTAAAACTATGTTATGTGAACATCAATAGGCGTGTAAGATTAGTTCTAGCTTTTAAATTAGCAAAACAAAAAAGTTCTATTTTCACAAAGCTTAGTTGATATGGAAAGGCCTATTATACTTCAAAAAATTTTTTTAAAAACATTGTTGGATAATATTCTTTTTGTTTTAGTTAATTAAATGCCCTTCATTCCTTAAGGAATCCTTTTAGACTGTATTTTTCTTTTTAAAATTAATTTTAATAAATGGACTGGATAAAATTAATACTCAGTTGACTCTAATAGATGCAAATATAGCTAGATTTGGTGGTCTTAAAATTAACTATAGTTTGAGATTTAGAGCTCAAGCTATAAAGTCTGTGACAGGTGATCTAGGCAGAGTTGGAAGATAATTTTGTGTATCATGGGAAATTGCTCAGCTTCAACTATGTAGAAAGTTTTTAAAAATGCTGTCTTATGTTTATAAGGAAAAACTGGTTTTACGTATAACAAATAGCTGAACTATGCAGTAGAATTGTCTGGTCTGTTTTTTAAAGTTAACTCTAAATTTAGTAATTAATGGCTGCTAATTGACAACATGTTTACCAGTGTAATTCTCTTATTCCATCTCCTGGAGTTGGGTAGATAACCTGGAAAGATCCAGAGTCTGCTTTATTTCACTCTTCCTCGAGCCTTAGAGGATAAAAGAAAAGGACCAAGTGAAGTGAAGGTCATCTGGAGGCAGGGAAGGGAATTAATGCTTCTTAACACACGCTATGCACTCGGTACAATGCTTCATGTTTTACACACATTGCCAAAGCTTACCAAGCTCATTATTATCCAAGACAGAGAAATGAAACTTAGAGTGGCCAAGAATTTTGTCAAACACACCTGCGCAGTACAGCATCACTTGAATTCAAGTAGACTTGACTCTGAAGCTTTGTTCTTCTCATCGTCTCTGTGCTTCCTTCTTGAACCTTAAGATCCATTTTTTCTGCTTCTGCTCCTTAAATAGAAAACACTGTGTGCCATAAAGAAAGGGCAGGTCCTCAAAATGTGTGACACTGACAGGTTTACAGGATTTTCCAAAGTATCCCAGGGTTCCGAAATCAGAAAAGCCTTCGAGTCATGGAGCCATTCTTGTTACAGTTGTGTGATCCTTGTACTCCTTTAACCCAAAGCCTCACTTCCGTGTAGTTATGAATCTTCTCCAGGAGCAGATGGACTATGCAGTTGGCTATGTTCTCTGCATGGTTACAGTGTAGGAGGGCTCCCTTTTCTGTACACCTTCTCTAGCATTTATTGTTTGTAGATTTTTGATGATAGCCATTTTCTGAATGGTGCAAGGTGGTTCCTCATAGTTTTGATTTGTGTTTCTCTATTGATTAGCGATGTTTAGCATCTTTCCCTGTACCTCTTAGGCATTTGTATGTCGTGGAGAAATGTCTGTTTGAGATGGTTATACTTCAGCTCAGATCTTCCTGTCTTATCAACTCAATGGGATTTCTCTGAGGACTCTTGCCTTCTTGTCTGTTCCTCCCTTCCTTACACTCAATCGGGATAAGGAATAGAATGTAGGGCCTAAATCATTTTTCCTTATTTTAAAAAAACATTAATAATGTGGACTAAAGTTGGACCTACAAAACAAAAAGAGTTATCACACAGGCTACTGAAAGGGAAATGACCTCGTATGTTGAGGAGTAAGAAAGGCGGGGATATATGGAAAATATGTTTGATAAAATGGATACAGATCTCTGTACTCTTTTTATGTGATGAAGGATAATATAATTGTGTTCATGGTGTATTGATCACAAGTGTATTTTATTTTTAAGGCCAGTATGGTATCACTTAAAAAACATCTGTGGAAGTACTTAAAATTTAAGCGGGCTTTAGTGAAAAGGTGTTGGTTACATCATAATGCTGATAAGCAGGAAAATGTACCTCAATGTGATGTCCTTAGTCTTTAACAGTGGTGTTTATAAGGAATTTATAGTGATAGAACAAAAAACCTTTACAATAATATTTTAAAAACAAGGGAAGTTGGGGATATGATATTTACTTAATTATGAAAGTGGATAAAATTCTAAACAAAACTGCTAAAATGTTAACAGTATTTGCCTGGGGAGTTTGGGCTTATTGCTGATATTTTTCTGCTTCATTATATTTTTTTCCACGACTTTAAAGTGGAAAATCAAATAAGGTTCCATGATGAGAAAAAAAAAGAAAAAGCAGACAATTTTATGAGTATTTTCAAGTGACCAGTGAGGAAACAAAAGATCTTTCTGGCCAGATGAGACTTAATATTACTGCAAGTTAATTGATTTTGTGATCCTTCTGTTTAGATTAAAGTCAGTAGAAATCAGATAGTAACTGTACACCTAAATATTGTGTTATTTTAGCAACAGGAAAAAAATACTAAAAGTGATGCAACAATTTTTCAACCATCATGAATCAAGAAAAGGCATCTCAGGAATCATATAAGGCACATTTTTGAACATTAAAATGATCTTTGTAGAAATAATCATAAATCAGTTATATAATTTTGAAGTAAAATAGGAATAGCATCTTAGTGCATTTTGCTATGTTCTAGTTCTTATAATTTCCTCTGATATAAGATTAGCTTTGTCTAAAGAACCACACAGGTCATTTAGAAGTTTGGAAACAAGCTATCAGGTATCAGTTCATACTTTTTAGAGCTATTAAACTACTAGACTTGGGGATTAACATCAGTAAGCAATGAGTAGTTAGTAGTTATATAAATTCATAAGTATATTACTTTTAAAATTCTGAGTGTTTCATTTCTTCTAAATAGATGTTGTCAGAGCAGTTTTAGGCTCACAGCAAAACTGAATAGAAAGTACTGAGAGTTCCCATATTCCTTTATACCCCTTGCCTCACAAAGATACAACCTCCCCATCCATCATCATTCACATCAGAATGGTACATTTATTTCAGTCACTGAACCTACATTGACACACCATTATCACCCCAAATCCATAGTTTGCATTAGGGTTCAATCTGAGTGGTGTACATCTGTGGATTTGGACAAATATATAATGATATGTATCTACCAGTATCACATGCAGAGAAGATTTCTGCTTCCCTAAAAACCCTCTGTGCTCTGCCTATTCATTGCTCCAATTCTCTAACCCCTGGCAAGCACTGATCCTTTTACTGTCTCCATAGCTTTGTCTTTTAAAAATGTTATATAATTTGAAATCATATATAGCATGTATCCTTTTCACATTCGTTCTTTTTTCTTAGTAATGTGTGCTTAAGTTTCCACAATGTCTTTTCATGGTTTGAAAACTTGTTTCTTTTTAACACTAAATAATATTCCATAGTCTGGATGGACCACAGTTGGTTTGCCTTTACCTAGTGAAAGTCATCTTTGTTGCTTCCAAGTTTTGGAAGTTTTTTTTTTTTTTTAAGCTGCTATAAATGTGTGCAGGTTTTTGTGTAAGTGTACATTTTCACATTTCTTAGGTAAATGTGATGGAGCTTGATCACTGGATCATATGGTAAGAGCTTATTTTACTTTATAAGAAACTGTCTTCCTAAGTGATTGTATCATTTTCACCAGCAGTGAATGAGAGTTCTATTGCCCCGCATCCTCACCATCATCTGGTGTTGCCCATGTTGTGGATTTTGACCATGCTGTTAGGTGTGTTTTAATCTTCAATTCTGTCAACATATAATTTGGTGCATCTTTTGATAGACTTCTGGTCATCAATATATCTTCTTCCAGGTGTCCAGATTTTTGGCCCATTTTTAGTATAATTTTTTGTTTTCCTATTGTTGCATTTAAGAGTTTTATTGTGTATTTTGAGTAATGGTGTTTGATCAGATATGTCTTTTGCAAATCTTTTCTCCCTGTTTGTGACTTCTCTTCTCATTCTCTAGGCACGTCTGTCACATAACAGAAGCTTTCATGAAGCCTAGTTGATCAATTACTTCTTTCATGACTCATGCCTTTGGTATTGTATCTAAAAGGCCATTGCTATATTCAAGGTCATCTAGGTTCTCTCCTATGTCATTTTCTAGGTGTTTTATGGTTTTGCACTTTACATTTAGGTTTATGATCCATGCTGAATTAATTTTGTGTAAGGTATGAGGTCTATCTAGATACATTTTATTACCTATGGATGTCAAGTTGTTCTATCACCCATTTTCTGAAGAGACTATCTTTTCTCCATTATATTGCCTTTCCTCTTGTCAAGGACCAATTGACTATATTCATGCAAGTCTATTTCTGGGCTCTCTATTCTGTTCCATGGGTTGATTTGTCTATTCTTTCACTAATGCAACCTTGTCCTGAAGAGATATTACTTAGAAAACTAATAGAAAGTAGAGTTTTTTTCCTTCTTGACTGTGATACATATTTTCTAAAAAGATATTACTTTTGTAGAACTTGTTTTTCTAATGTTGAAATTAGTTCTGATATCCCAAAGAGTTTAAATTGTATTGAAAATATGAATTTACAGAAAAAAAAATACTTTCTTAGTGATGGATTGGTTTCACTATACCTATTTGTATACAAGTTTTAAACTAATTTCTACAAGAATAGATATGAAATAATTATCAGAATGACATTAGATTATATTTTGTGCATGTTTCCTTTAAAGTTACTTCTAAAAAGTATATAAGAATAAAGAGATGAAGAAAGAAAAAGTATAACATTATGGTTTCTGTTTATCCAGTTCTAGAGAAATCCTTCTGATAATTTTTACTAGGAAGGTATATTGAGGAATAAAACTCAATTGAGAAACAAATTAAAAATTTAAACCAATATTGATTAAGAGCTGTTTTAATCATTTATTAATATTTTTTAAACTTTAAAAATTATATCTCTTATTTCACGTCTTATTTGACTATGTGATTAAAAAAAATACATCAGGCTGTATCAGGTTTAACTTTCCTTGGTGCCTACATTTTGGTAAAAAAGTGTTATTCAGGATATTGTTCTATGCTTGAAATCTTAGACCATGTCTGTTCAGTCTGAAAGATTGATTTGTATTAGCCAAAGTCACAAGAGACTGATTTATGTCTTAATGCCTACTTATTAATTTACAGTAGGAGCTATATTAATACAATAACTGGGTCAGTTAACTATATAAGACACTCCCTTTGGATGAATAGATGTACTCTAGTGGCCAAATTGTAGATAGGAAGCTTGTTTAGAGGCTATAAAATTAGAGCAATGGGAATAGAATATTAATAGGTGTTTCTTTCCAGCTAAGGAGGCTGATAATTTGCCCTTTACCCCCTAGGGATTTTTCTATTATAATAACCAGAGATGTCACCCAGATTGCCCCTTAAATTTTTTTTTAAGCTACCACTCCTTCCTTTGGATTGTATAAGGTTACGGAAACATACTGTCATGAAATCATCCTTCATGAAATATTGGTGTCTAGTTCCAAGATTATAGTATATTTCTCACCTGATTCATTTTACTGAGTTAGTTCTGCTAATTCTTGGAAACAGGTCTTCCTCAAAAAGGTAAACTGTCTGAAAATAATAGTATAGGATACAATGAATTCAGCTATTGTATGTTGATTCTTACTTCTTTTAATTTCAGAGATTGACACATTTTGATTTAGGATTCTATCCCAATTTTTGGCTTGTTCTTTTTCCCTATAGTATACTGAATGATAGGATATAATTATCATCCTAACTTTGAGTTCAGTTCAGTCACTCAGTAGTGTCTGACTCTTTGTGACCCCATGAACTGCAGCATGCCAGGCCTCCCTGTCCATCACCAACTCCCAGAGTTTACCCAAACTCATGTCCATTGAGTCAGTGATGCCATTCAACCATCTCATCCTCTGTCAGCCCCTTCTCCTCCCGCCCTCAATCTTTCCCAACATCAGGGTCTTTTCAAATGAGTCAGCTGTTAGCATCAGCTGGCCAAAATCTTAGAATTTCAGCTTCAACATCAGTTCTCCCAATGAACACCCAGAACTGATGTCCTTTAGGATGAACTGTTTGGATCTCCTTGCAGTCTAAGGGACTCTCAAGAGTCTTCTCCAACTCCACAGTTCAAAAGCATCAATTCTTCGGCGCTCAGCTTTCTTTATAGTCCAACTCTCACATCCATACATGACTACTGGAAAAAACATAGCCTTGACTAGACGGACCTTTGTTGGCAAAGTAATGTTTCTGCTTTTCAATATGCTATCTAGGTTGGTCATAACTTTCCTTCCAAGGAGTAAGCGTCTTTTAATTTCATGGCTGCAATCATCTGCAGTGATTCTGTAGCCCAGAAAAATAAAGTCAGCCATTGTTTCCACTGTTTTCCCATCTATTTCCTATGAAGTGATGGGACCAGATGCCATGATCTTAGTTTTCTGAATGTTGCACTTTAAGCCAAGTTTTTCACTCTCCTCTTTCACTTTCATCAAGAGGCTCTTTAGTTCTTCTTCACTTTCTGCCATAAGGGTGGTGTCATCTGCATATCTGAGGTTATTGATATTTCTCCCGGCAAACTTGATTCCAGCCTGTGCTTCCTCCAGCCCAGCATTTCTCATGATGTACTCTGCATATAAGTTAAATAAGCAGGGTGACAATATACAGTCTTGACGTACTCCTTTTCCTGTTTGGAACCAGTCTGTTGTTCCATGTCCTGTTCTAACTGTTGCTTCCTGACCTGCATACAGATTTCTTAAGAGGCAGGTCAGGTGGTCTGGTATTCCCATCTCTTTCAGAATTTTCCACAGTTTATTGTGATCCACACAGTCAAAGGCTTTGGCATAGTCAGTAAAGCAGAAATAGATGTTTTTCTGGAACTCTCTTGCTTTTTCAATGATCCAGCAGATGTTGACAATTTGATCTCTGGTTCCTCTGCCTTTTCTATAACCAGCTTGAACATCTGGAAGTTTATGGTTCACATATTGCTGAAGCCTGGCTTGGAGAATTTTGAGCATTACTTTACTAGCGTGTGAGATGAGTGCAATTGTGTGGTAGTTTGAGCATTCTTTTACATTGCCTTTCTTTGGGATTGGAACGAAAACTGAACTTTTCCAGTCCTGTGGCCACTGCTGAGTTTTCCAAACTTACTGGCATATTGAGTGCAGCATAATTGTGTATTTTATTTGATAACTATGAATATCAGTAGTATAGTATTTTTGCTATCTACCTTAATATGTTATATATTTTTTAAAAGAAACTCTTTTTAAAGATTTATTCTCCATTATGAAGTTCTGATCCATTGGTTGAATGATAGAAATCCTTCATTCAATATTAAATTCCATAAATCACCTTCAGAAAGTAAAATAGCATGCTGGAGAATTTTTTTGTATAATTTTGTCAATTCTGCCATGATATTTTTATGCTATTTTGATAAAAATGAATGTGTATTTTAGTTGTAAATTAACATGTCAGTATAAAGGTTTGGCTTCCAGGGTGGTCCTAATGGTACAGAACCCTCCTGCCGATGCAGGAGACATAAGAAATGCGGGTTTCCATCCCTGGTTCAGAAGATGCCCTGGAGGAGGGCATGGTGACCCACTCCAGTATTCTTGCCTGAAGAATCCCATGGACAAAGGAACCTGGTGGTCTACAGTCCATAGGGTTGCATAGAGTCAGACACAACTGAAGCGACTTGGCATGCACGCACGTACATAAAGAGTTTTAGGAAGAATTTCATTCTAAGAAAATGGTAACAATTAATTAAATGTTCAAGTTGTATATTTATTAAATACAGTATATTTGTTATTCTGTTTTATGTTAATTCAGAATTATATCAAAGTTGTAAAATCATGAAAATAATGAAAGATCCAGCATTAGAAAAATGCAATTGTGGTAGATCTTGACAAGCATACTTTATTTTTGAGTGATATGTGTTTACAGTGATGGCTGGAATCCTTTACTTATGTCTGCTAAGTAATTAAAATGAGTTTGTCTTTAACCGTTTGTACTAGGAAACATCTATTTTTCATGCATTGAAAGTGAAACTTTTATTTTGGTATCTTTCTGGAAAAAGTATGAGAAATGTTTATTATTACTTTGAGCCTGTTTGTATTGACTATCCATGAAACAAATGGAAATTTTGCCATGAGTACAACACAAAAGTGGAATATTTATGAAACTCACCTCAGAATGTCTAGATGCTGAAAATTATAGCTGTAATGAAATGGGTAATAACCAAGAATGTTTGTTTTGATTCCTTTTGAAAAAAAATATGTAATCTAATGAAACTACAATATTAAGTACACATTAAAAAACTGAGTTTCAGATGTTGTTTGTATCTCTGACACTAAGTTCTGTTTCATAAGGTGGCTCCTGTGATTCTTTGGAACATGTAGCAGGGCCTTCAAATATTGACCAGTTAAAAACAAAATCTTACGCTATGGAAAACTCTGATAGTTGATTAAAGTGCCAGTCAATCTTAGGCTACAATGTCTCTTGATGCTAGAATGATATAATCTGTGTTAAGCTGGAAAGAGAGATATTTAGGGAAGTATTGTATATAATCTAACACCAATTTAAGACCTTAGTTCATGAGGATTGGAAAATCAGTCTTAGCCAGAAACCCCCATTGGTCTGTATTTCTTTTCATTGATAGTTTATTGGTTTTCTGCGTCTACAGTTTCATGGGCTGTCTTTGCGTTTCAAGTACAGAGCACAGCAGTACTGTTTATGTCAATGCCCCCAATTACTTTGTTTTCTCTAGTGTAAAATAATTTTCATTCTGAGCCAGAACAAGTCCTACCTAATCTCCAGCTGGCCCCAGTAAATGAAATGACTAGGTTCTTCCATTTAAGGGTGTTAAATACTACCTTTAAGAAAGGCGTTTTATTTTTTTATTTTATTTTATTTTATTTTTTTTTAGTTTTTATTTTTAAATTTTAAAATCTTTAATTCTTACATGCATTCCCAAACATGAACCCCCTCCCACCTCCCTCCCCATAACATCTAAGAAAGGCGTTTTAATGAAGTGATAACTGATCATTAAATAGTTACGCCAACTATACATTCTTTTTGAATTGCTAATAAGACCATATAAATGTATAATCACAAATTGATGTTTAAATTATATATCTAAACAACCTTATTAATTTTCCACTCCATTCTCCTGGATTCATGCTGAGATAATCTCAAATAATTCTCTATGCTCAGTGACAATGTGTAAAAATAAATAATCTTTCTATTTCTGAAATAAATATTTCTCAGTTATTTCATATAGATTAGAAGTTATTTTTATTGATTTGGGGGAGTCAAGAATGTTAAAATATACTGAAACTTACATAAATCTTAAACATTTAATTATTGAAATATGAGTAAAATTCTTAGATAAAAAAGTTTTCAATGGCAAGTCACATAAAACATAGAACTCTAACCCTAAAACTCAAGAACTATTGTCACTTTCAGAAAATAAAACTCTATAGTAGAAAAGTTAGAGTAAACAATAAAGTAAAAGAATAAACCTACTCAGGCATCTCAGATTTATCCTAGAATTTATTCAATATTAATAAGTTCATTAATGTTCTTAGGCATTCAGTCTTGTCCAGCTCTTTGCGACCCCATGGACTGTAGGCCACCAGGCCCTTCTGTCCATGGGGATTTTCCAGCAAGAATACTGAAGTGAGTTGCCATGCTGTCCTCCAGGGGATTTCCCTAACATGGGATTGAACCCAGGTCTCCCGCATTGCAGGAGGATTATTTACCATCTGAGACATAAGTTCATTAATAGAAGAGTCAAATATCACAAACTAGCAGAAACCAATAGGGTTATACTAATAGGTAAGGAAAAGACATTTAATAAACATTAGTACATTTTATAAGGCCACTCAAAATATAAATATAAGAATATTTCCTTGACATAATTAACATATATATTCCAAAGTAATATGTATTTCTGCCCAGTTAAAAACACTTACTTGCATAAAATGCAGAACATGTTTGTCGTGATTTTTTTAGCATACATTATTTTTAGTATTTTTGGCTGTTTTACAAATGTGAAACAATGTAGACTCCAAAATATCAGTAGAAGAATAACCAAGAAAATTCACTGTAATTACTTTAAAATAATTTAAATTAAGAAATGACTCAAGTTCTTAGAAAATAGGTAACTACTGGTTAGACTTAATTGTAATATATTTACAGTTTTCCCTTCAAAAAAGGAGGAGAAATGCCCAATGCAGTTTTAAATAAAAGGTGGGCAGTTTGAGTAACAAATCTAGTTAGATGCACATTTTATAATTTACTACAATGATTTCCAAAGAATTAAATATATAAGAAAAAATTATTTTTTAGTTCTTAGTTGAAAAAATAATCCAAATTTAAAAGTGCCAGAAGTTTAAAAAAAGGAAAAAGATCAGCAAGTTTAATTAATCATTTTTAAAGATAGTCACCCTAAGGAACCAAAATAATTAGTTAACTAAGTACAATACTTAAAAAATATTAAGAGCAAAAGAATTTTTCAAAGGCAATATATTTATATTATTAACATATAAATATATAATATAGTTATAAAATGTATGCATTATGTAAATGTGCAATTTGGTAAGAAAAATATTTGATCAAGTAGATAAAAGACCAAATTTAATAAAATACAATAGCAACTAACAAAATTCACAAGAGTGGCCATGTTGATAAATAAACATGAAAATAGAGAAAGATCAAAGCATTGTTATATTAGGTATAAATTGAAAGAGAGAACCAGGAAAAAGAAATTTTAAAGTAAGAAATAAGAAAATGGTTTTCCCTAATGAGGTTGCCATGAAACCATCAGTCACATGTACTGCTGCAGTCCGTCCACATAAAACTAACTTTGAAATTCATCAGTATTCCCAGAAGTGTTTATATCCTTTGAGCCAGTAATCCCACTGTGGCATTCCAGATTAATCTAAATGAAGATAAAGCTAAAATCATTAGGCTAAAAATACATTAAATGTTTGTTTAGCACAGCAGCATTTATTCTAGTAAAAATATTGGAAGCAAACTAAATAATGAATAATATATGAGTTGCTAAAGTATGTTTCATAGTAACGTCAAAGGAATCTTTTACAGATAGTAACAATGATAGAGTCTCAAAATATCCCTGAACAGATACTTGAATTTTTTAAAACTATCTTTATATTTAAAAAAAATAAAGAAACCCTATAGATATTAGAGTAGTATTTAGATATATATATGTATATATGTGTGTGTGTGTGTGTATGTGTGTGTGTATACAGCCCACCCTGCTTGCCAGATTAGATTTGTAATATAAAAAGAATAAACTTAAAATTGAGAGAAAAAGGGACACTTTCCATACTGTCTGTGTATTACTTACAGAAATATCAAACTAAGAGCAGAAAATGAAAAAAGAAAGTGTTTATGGGACTGTTCCACATTAATTCAGGCAAAGTTCACTCTGCCAACTGGTGCCAATTACAAATGGAGGTCCTGGAGGCCAATAGAAGTCATATCATGGTTGTGAGTCTAGCATGAAGTTGTTAAAAAAAAAAAAAAAAGAGAGAGAGAGAAATGGTCTAGTCATATAACCAGAAAGCTAACAGATCTGCAGGGATTTCCTGGTTAGTCCAGAATTTAGACTGCAGAGTTATGACTTAATCTCTGTGAGCAAAATGTTTCTTTCCATCTTCTAAACTATAACCAGCCAGATATATTTATGGTAATAGTTAGCAAAGCCCCTGTGCATTTTTGCTTGAGACTATGCACTTAGAACAATTATGTATATGCATCACAATCAAATATCCTTTTTATTAATGGCAACCATCAAACCCTATAAGAGGATCAAACTATCAACTTGAAATGCAGAATGAGAAATTTTAGTATTCATGAGCCATTTTTCTTGGATGTTCTCTTTACAGTTAGAGAAAATTGCAAAGAAACATCATGATTAGGAATAAGCCATGATTGCATAAAGAAATTTCCAAAGGAAATGGGACTAGTATCTATATAAATCCTAATGATAAGATGATACAGCTGTGAAGAACAGGCATCATGACCTAAAAGAGAAAGTGGGGCAATGCTAAATTTTTACAATTTTTAAAGCTAATCTGAGAGCTCACATTTTACATCCTTCTCATGTATTCTGGTAGAAAAGAACCCGCCTGCCAATGCAAGAGACTTAAGAGATGCAGGTTCAATCCCTGGGTCTGGAAGATCCCCTGGAGAAGGAAATGGCAACCCACTCTAGTATTATTGTCTGGAGAATCCCATGGACAGAAAAGCCTGGCAGGCTACAGTCCATGTGGTCACACAGAGTCAGATATGACTGAAGCAGCTTAGCACAGCACATATTCTGTAGAATGAGTCTCAACCCTGACTGCATATGAGCATCACCTTAGAGTGCTTAAAAAGTCCTGATGTCCAGGCCATGACAGAGCATTAAAATAGAACCTCTGGAGGTGGACCCAGGCACCACTATTCTTAAATATCCACAAAAAATACCAATATGCACACAAGGCTGAGAACTAGTCCCTTAAAGGAATATCAATGGTTTAAGAAAGTTATTTCATAAAATAGGGGCTGCAAATAAAAGTATCTATGTGGTCCTGATACGTAGTTAAATAGTACAAGTGAGTAAAGCTGACCAGGTTTTCTTTCATGATAGTGTCTTCAGTATTCTTTCAAAGCAAATACTTTGCTTAAATATCAATATTACACATTTAGGAATGGTTTGTTTTCTACCACCCCCAGCCATCCCCCCTCCCAGATATTTTCCTGTGTTGTTATTAAAATATATTTGGGCCTATCTTTGGTTTGGGCCTATCTTTGGTTTGCCCAATTTTGATAGAGTTTCAGAACAAGAAATATTTCACTTTCTACTTTATTGTGTGAAAACTTAGAACTAGGGTGATAATAAAAGACAATCAACATTTGTCGGCTACACCATGGCAGCTGGTCTTTACCTGTGGCCTTCAGTTACCATGCAGGAGTGCAGATCCAGTCATTACCATACTTTCTAGATAGTTCAGAAGACAGAGATTCAAATTTGTGTATGAAGTCGCTCAGTATTTATGTATCGGTAATTCAATTTATAAACTGTAGTGTACATCAACATTGCAAACCAAAGAATACACGTATGGGCTTTTTCTGCTCACAAACCAAATCTGGTCAGCAGGGTGGCAGTTCATAGGTTTTGTTCTAAGGTAAATCTATTGAGACCCCATAACTAGTTGATCTAATTGTATCATTTCAGAAAGAATCTGTTCTTGACTGTAAAATAAGCAGGGTTCAGATTCAGTTATAAAAAATACGACTTGTCTCAAAAGTAAGGTCAAAGAACTAGAATTAAGGCATGTGGTCAGATTTAGACTATTGGCCAACTATTGGCCAAAGGTTTTTGATAATGAATGCTTCTATAGTAACGTTAAATCAACTCTTACCAGGGGCAGTGTGTGTTATATGGACTCTGGCAGGGTTTAGTTAGTAGGGAAGATGAGAACTGTGAGAACTAACATCGGTCATATCTGAGGCCTTGGAATAAATCTTTACACTGTTGACCCTTGCTGTGGCTTGTTGATATCTTCCTCTTGTTACCACCAAAATCTAAACAGCTCACTTAATCTTCCATATGGTCTTTTCACCAGGTTGGTTCTTGGAGAGAATTGGGGGAGAAAAATATGTTCTCCTTTAGCTGACTAGACAAAATATAGATACTATATCTGGAGAGCAGTGGTCCTCAAACCTCAATGCATATCAGAATCATCTGGGAAGAGTTGTTAAAGCACAGATTGCTGGTCTCACCCCTAGAGTTTTTGATCAGTAGGTGTGTAATGTGAGAACTAACATTTCCAGTAGGTTCCCAGCTGATGTTGATTGCTGCTGGTCTGGGAACCACATTTTGATTCCTCAGGTCTAAGATCTTTAATTCTTATTTTCCCACTAACCTATTTTTGTATACCTTTGTTTCTGATAGTGGGAAATGATGTTCTTTTGGTGTGTGTGTTAGAGCTCTCCTTTGAATAAGGTAAAGTACCAATGCTAAATAAGTATTACAAAGTGTTTCTTCATAGAGACAGCACTAACCTTTGGGTACTGTTAATTGGCAATTGTAGGAGACACTTGAGATCCCTTTCTTGCAAGTTTTCTGTGGCAGTCAATGGAAGCTGTCTCTGCATTCCAAACTTCCTGGCATGTTGGCGGGGATGATAACTGGGGAACCCCAGAGCCCATACCTTACATAGTCCCAGTGCAGGTTCCTAGATTGTCTGGTTGAAAGCATGATATCTGTCTTTTCCTTGTCTTTATGTATCTGATGTTATTTTCTAAATTGTGAGGCACATCCTGGACGCTGTTCATGGTTTCCTTGTTATTATGATGTTAGTTACTGGAGTTGTCATTTGTCAGGCATGGACCTAGTAATTGAACTCTGTGGAGATCAGAATTACTGAGAGAGGGAAAACATAAGTATATTCAGTTCAGCCAGATATTTTTTCTGTATTATTTTCTGGGAAGGATACCATTTGGAACAAATCTTAAAGGAACAAGTCAGTGATTCTCAACTCTGGCTGAGCTATTTAAAAAAATCCCCAGGCTTTGGGGTAGGAAACTGAGTGCTTGGACCCTCCACCCCAACCCCAGATTAATTAAATGTGATGCTACAGGGGTTGGTGCCTGGAATCGTGTTATATTTAAAAATCTCTCAGATTAGTGGTTCTCAAATTTTGACCGGCATCAAAATTATTTGCAAAGGCTGTTGGAGATTTCTGGGTCCCTCTTTCTAGAGTTTTTGATTGAGTAAGTCCAGGCTGGGGACCTAAGGATTTACTTTTCTAACAAGTTCCCAGGTGATGCTGTTGCTACTAGTTTTGAAACTGTGCCTTGAAGACCACTGCTTCTAATGATTACAGTGTACAACTCTAAATAGCAATTTTGCTCTGGGTGCCTTTTCTGAGCTCAGCTGTTAGTTACTTCATTAACCTCAGCTTCCCTAGCAGGCTAAATAATAATCCCTAAATCCGCTATGAACCTTTCTTTACAGACTGAAGTATTTGGGGGGCGGGGGTGTGTGTGGCACTGTTAGTTACATTGGAGCCTTTAAATTATATGGCAATTTAATTTTGTATAAGCAAAACTATATTTGTATCAAATTTGCTACTTTAGTCACTTCTAGCTGTATCAGTCAGCTTCAAAGAGCTCTATCTTTGCTGATAGCTCTCACTATATTTTCCTGTAATTTTATTTATCAGACCACTAAATTGAAGAAAAATAGCAACCATAGCATCAGCAGGCCTAAAATAAATTAGATATATGTGGGCTGTTTTCTGCTTTATACTCCCCTGGTATGATAAATTCAGTCATCATTTTATGAAGCTCACCATTACTGGAAAGGTTATTTTTACCAAAAATGTCTAAAGAGCATCTTCAAACTCAGTAAATCTTAGGAGTTTCCAGATCTTGGTTCTTGAATGCTTTCTGGTTCTGCAGAATTCTGAATGTGTTTTAATTATAATTAAACTTTTAAAACATATATATATATATATATATATATGTATATATACGCACATTAACTTTCTCACTGTACCCAAATGTTCATGCCTCTCTTGCTAGTATAATAAGGGTAAGGCCTTCACAGACATATCTGTATTTATATTACTAGCTGAATAAGTTTGGGCAAATTACTTGGGCACTCCTTGCCTTAGTTTTCTTATCTGTAAAATAGGAGAAATCATCCTGTTTCACAAAGATATTGTAAGATCAGATATACGGAGGACCAAGTCCCCAGCCTAGTGCCTGAAAAAAGTGCTGTACGAGTGGGAGATATTTTTCGTGGTGTTAATGGTTTCTAAGAAACTCTTGGAACCCTCTATGTGGAGAGAGCATGCCATGAACAAAATGGGAGATTCACCCAAACCACAGAACCAAATTAAAAAAAAATCATATATAACTCCATTGTGTCTAGGCATGGATTCACTATATGTCTATATTACTTTTGTACTTCATTCTAAACTATTAAATATGCTTCCGTGCAATGCATGCTGGGTCTCTGCTCTTAAAAAAAAAAAAGCAAAAAAAAACCTCATGCAGGTATGGTTGTTAACCTAGTTTTTAGTTTTATCTCTCACATTTACATGGTGACATGATGTGTCTATTAGGCATTGTTTTTAATGTGGAGTCTTGGCAATAATTCACTTAGGCTTAATTAAAAATGGAATTTGATTTAATTAAAGGATTACCTTCACAATAGAAGCTAGGTTGGACTTCTTTGAAGTTTCTAAATCTTCCTTCTAATAATCACATAACTGATGCCTTGTGAGACTGTGCTTATTTACAGCTTAAACCAGTCCTTTCAATACACTTCTCATTTCCCTGAATGGAAAAGAGCTTTGGAACTTTACCCTCCATTGAATGAGGTGGGTACACCCCATAGTCTACTGTAGTTTTTCAAAGCCAGCACTAGTTTGGAAGAAATAAAGTTCATGTAAAAAACAAAATTAAAATCAAAACCATACCTGGAAAACTCCAATTACTTTTATCTTGGTATGTTAATTTAGCAAGATTACAATATGACTGTATAATTCAATGCCACCCCTGATAGTTCAGATGGTAAAGTATCTGCTTGCAATGCAGGAGACCTGAGTTTTATCCCTGGGTCAGGAAGATCCCCTGGAGGAGGGCATGGCAACTCACTCCAGTATTCTTACCTGGAGAACTTCATAGACAGAGGAGCCTGGCTGGCTACATACAGTCCATGAGGTTGCAGAGTGAGACATGACTGAGCAACTAACACATATCATTATGCAAATGAAATATATAGCTTATTTTAAGTACATTAGCTCAACTTGTTGCATCGATTATTGCAGTTCTTCAAGTTAGGAATTTTCTGGTTTGGTCTCCAAAATGTGTGTGTCTCAGTCTTCACAGGTTTGCTGATGTGTATGTTTTTGTATAGGTTTGTGAGCATTTTGAGGAGAGGAGATTGTTATTATAATGCACAAAAACAAACCTTGAATCATCATTATAATACAATGAGGACAAAGCATAGTTTCATTTTCCTTCAGTATTTCTGTTGAAAATGTTTAAAATGATATAAAATCTTTGTTTTCTGCCTTTTCTCTTGAAGCCTTGATAAAAGAATTTTCTTTTTTACTTTAATAAGCTAGTGAAACAAGCTAGTCTCTTACATTTGATTTTCACTAACCTTTATCCTATAGCATTGACCTTTCCTTTTCTCTCTTCCTCAGGGAATATATCTCTTCTTACTGATGACCTAAAAACTTAAAAATAGTGTTAATGCCAAAAAACACATAGGATTATGATTCCTGTCTCCCCCTCCTCCCCACATTTTTATCCACTGCATTCGCTTGGACTTTTTGCCAGCCGTCTACTTCTCTAGAGGTTCTTTTTGAATATTTCTACTCCTTTATTCTGCCAATGTTCAAAAGTTAACATCAAGAAAGCACTGTTATCTATTAGGATTTTTACTACAGGATGCAGTGTACAGATACAGAAACTTGACTTTGTTTTCTGCAGTTGAACTCAACTTGATCATGAGCTCCTATTTCTGCTGATGGTGAGATAAAATAAACTTACTCTTTCAAGGTAATTTGTTTTCTTCCTTTATACAATTTTGTCATTATATAAGGCAGTGGGCCCAGGACTGTTTTCTACCATCCCTCTTTTATTTCCTTCTCTTGAGACAGAAGGGAAAGCTTATCGAGTCCTTTAGTAGTGAGATGCGATGGGCGGAGTGTCCTCTCTCTGGCCCCTGAGGGTGGATAACTAGGTTGATTCACCTCTGAGCATTGGTCGGCACCACCTGTAGCACCACCTCTGTCCCTGAAATCTGTGGTAGAATCGGGCCTCAAAAGTCAGCAGCTCTGAAAGCATCTACTTTAACTTCACTGGTGGCCACCAGGTGGGCCTGAGTGGGCCTCTCAGAGCCCCAGCTGTGAGCCAAGGCACAAGCCTCCTTTGCTGTACCTTCCCCTTCAGTCTATCTGCAGTTTATACAATTTCCTCCTGGACCCACATCTTCTCCCTAGCCAGGGTTTCTTATGGACACAGGTAGCATCTTAATGTTAGACTTCTCATTTTACAGTCTCTTCATTCTGCAATACAATTGTAAAGGGATTTTTAGAAAACTTTTTTTTTTGGTTTAAAAAGTTATTCCATATTCTGCAGTTGATCTAATTTATCTTTGGGAAAATCTTTCAACTTTGACTCATTGGTCATTTGAATGCATCCTTGCAACAACATCTGGCTCTTACAACATAAAAGCATTTGCTCTCACAAGTGTTGTCTTTAAAATGGAAATTAAGAGCCTGTTTTGGTAGTTCAAAAGTAGAGTATTAATTTATTTTTCTCTACTGGAGTTTTGTCTGAAAATTCCATGAACAGAGTAGCTTGGTGGGCTACAGTCCACGGGGTTGTGAAGAGTTGGACATGACTGAGCAACTGAGCGCAGAACTGGATTCTGCCTCTCTTCTGAACCAATGAATACCTCAGCTTCAAGGAGTACAGACTAAGGGTTGTGCTTAGTCGCTCAGTCATGTCTGACTCTTTGCAACCCCATGGATTGTAGCCTACCTGGCTCCTCTGTCCATGGGATTCTCCAGGCAAGAATACTGGACTGGGTTGCCATGCCCTCCCCCAGGGGATCTACCCAACCCAGGGACAGAACCTAGGTCTCCTGCATTGCAGGCATATTCTTTACCATCAGAGCCATCAGGGAAGCCCACAGACTAAGGATTAGCAATAAATAAATTATATCAAATCACATTTCAGCATTATTTGATATTACTACTTCAGATAAGCTGATTTTACAAATATTGCATAATGGTTTTATTGTTTCAGATACTATTTTAGTGGATTTTGGACTTTCATATCAATTAAGTAGCCCCAGGCTTCCCTGGTAGCTCAGACAGTAAGGAATCTGCCTGCAGTGCAGGAGACTCAGGTTCAGTCCCTGTGTTGGGAAGATCCCCTGGAGAAGGGAATGGCTTCTTTTATTCCTACTTCAGTATTCTCGCCCATAGAACCCCATGGACAGAGGAGCCTGGCAGGCTCTAGTCCATAGGGTTGCGAAGAGTTGGACACGACTGAATGACTAACACTTCCACTTTCGTTTACTTAAATTGTTGGCTTTTCAGTTTGATTATAAAGTAGCATGTAATGAGGATGCATAAAATATTTATTAATATTTATTGGCAAATTTCTATGAATTTCTATGGGCAAACATATTAAGAAATATTTGCAATGACCTTTATTCTTATTGTGTGGTTTAAATAACTACAGTTTATTTTTTAACTGTGTAGGTTTTTAAAACTATAGTTACATAGAAAGCAGTTTAAAAACCTACTGTGTAGGAGTTGATTTGTGACACTAAATTATGCATTTTTTGTTTATATAGATATTTGGAGTTTGCTCCCAAAGCTACGGCAATGATCTCTAATGGTTCAGAGCAAAGAAGGGCATAAACACACAAGCTATTTCAGTAAGGTTCATTCAATGCAGAATTTGTAGAGAGAATAACTGATGAGATTTTATAACTATGAAGAAAACCCCTTGAGGGCAAATCTGTGTTCCCACAGAAGCATAAAGGGAATTAATATTTATGGAGCATCTTCTGTATGCCAGGCACTACACTAAGAGCTCATATGTATGTGATGTTTTGTTTAGTCTCTGTTAGGAAGGTAGTTCTAGTAGTAAAAAAAAAAACAAGCGCATTTTGTAATGAAGCAATTGGCACATGGCCAAGCTGGAATTTAAAATGAGGTCTCTCTCCTACATTGCCAAATCAGTTCTTTCTTTCCATTACATAAACAAATGATTATTATATAAATGTATAATAATCAAATGATTAAGAACATTTTTTAATTGAAGTGCAGTTGACTTAGAATATTATTTGTGATTCAGGTGTACAACATAGTAATTCAATATTTTTATAGATTATACTCCATGTAAAGTTATTATGACATATTGGCTATTTTCTCTGTGTTCTCAATTATATCCTTGTAACTTATGTATTTTGTGTCTAGTAGTTTGTACCTCTTAATCTCCCTTACCCGTTTTACCCTCCCCCGACCCTTCTCCCCTCTGGTACCAACCAGTCTGTTCTCCATATCTGTGAGTCTTGTTTCTGTTTGATTTGTTCATTTGTTTTTTTTTTTTCCTCAGATTCCACATATGAGTGATAACACATAGTATTTGTCTTTCTCTCACTTAGTTCACTTAGCATAATACTTTCTAGATCCACCCATATTGTTGCAAATGTCAGAATTTTAGTCTTTTTTTTTTACACCTGAGTAGTATTCCATTGTATATATACTACATATTCTGTATCCATTCATTTGTTGATGGACACTTTTCTTGCTCTCATATCTTTGCTTTTATAAAGCTGCTGTAAACTTTTTTAATTTAGTGTTTTCATTTTCTTTGTATAAATACACAGGACTGGAATAGGTGGATCACGTTCGTTCTATTTTTACTGTTCTGAGGAACTTCCTTCCTGTTTTCTACAGTGGCTGCACCAGTTTATATTCCCATACAAGGGTTCCCATTTTCCCCATCTTCTCCAGTGCTTCCTGTTTATTGTCTTTTTGATAACAGTCATTCGGACTGATGTGAGGTGATATCTCACTGGGGTTTTGATTTATATTTCCTGATATTAGTGATGTTGAGAATCTTTTCATGTACCTGTTGACTGTCAACATGTCATCTTTGGAAAAAATGCCTATTAAAACATCTCCTGACCATTTTAAAATCAGGTTGTTTGTTTCCTTTAAGTTGTGTGAGTTATTTACATATTTTAGATAATAACCCTTTATCAGATATATCGTTTGCAAATATCCTCTCCCATTCAGTCAGTATGGTTTATATTGCTGTGCAAAAGCTTTTAAGTTTGATTAGGACCCATTTGTTTACTTTTGCTTTTGCTTCCCTTGCCTGAGGAGACAGATCCCAAAAAATATTGCTAAGACCAATGTCAAGGAGTACTGCCTGTATTTTCTTCCAGGAGTTTTATAGTTTCAGATCTTGTACTTAGGTATTTAATCCATTTGAATTTTTTTAAACAAATCTTAAATTTTATTGTCATAATCATTTCGACAAGATTAAATGAGAGTGACTAAATTCAACTCAGTGAAAAATAAGTACAGCAAATTATTAGCTAATTTGAATAAGATTATCCTAACCAAAAAAAAAGAACAGATAATATACACTTCGTTTCTAATATTCAACTTTAATTCCATTAAGGAAAAATCACATCTGAACAAGGGAAATTACCCTTCCTTAGTCCTATTGAGATCCTCATCCATTATCCAGCTTTGGATTCATGGTTTTCCATTTGACCAGTATTTACTGAGTTTCTGTATTATAGCTGACAGGGGTTACAGAGATGAATGCAAATGGTCATTGTCCTCCAGTCCAGTGGAGAAAGCTGAATTTTAAACAGAAGCCACAAGTGGGAATCCTAGGTCATAGCTTCAGCGTAGCAAGAATTGTTAACTGCCTTTTCTGTAACTTCATGAAATCTCTATCTTGATCTCTCATTATGTCAGTAGTAAAAAGTTTACTTCTAGCCAATTCAGACTGATAGACAATTCAGGGTTTCCCCCTTGCCATTCTCCCAGCTCCTTCAGCTCCCTTCTCAGATATGGGGGAAGCGAAATTCTTAGGAGCTCTGCTCCCTTTTTGGGCACCCTTGCCCACCATCATAGTCACTTGCCAGTGGCTTATGGATGCTTGCTTCTCCTTCCCTTTTCTCTGACTCCAGTCCATAAGACCTTCCAAATCAGAATGAACTTTGTGCTGGAAGATCCTCTGGACCTAGACTTTTGATCTTTTAAAATATTCTTTAGATTGCAGCCATTCTGACTGGCGTGAAATGGTACCTCACTGTGGTTTTGATTTGCATTTCTCTGATAACGAGTGATGTTGAGCATCTTTTCATGTGTTTGTTAGCCATCCATATGTCTTCTTTGGAGAAATGTCTATTTAGTTCTTTGGCCCATTTTTTGATTGGGTCATTTATTTTTCTGGAATTGAACTGTAGGAGTTGCTTGTATATTTTTGAGATTAGTTGTTTGTCAGCTGCTTCATTTTCTATGGGCATACACACGGAGGAAACCAGAATTAAAAGAGACACATGTACTATCGCAGCACTGTTTATAATAGCCAGGACATGGAAGCAACCTAGATGTCCATCAGCAGATGAATGGATAAGACAGCTGTGGTACATATACACAATGGAGTATTACTCAGCCATTAAAAAGAATACATTTGAATCAGTTCTGATGAGGTGGATGAAACTGGAGCCGATTATACAGATTGAAGTAAGCCAGAAAGAAAAACACCAATACAGTATACTAACGCATATATATGGAATATAGAAAGATGGTAATGATAACCCTGTATGCGAGACAGCAAAAGAGACACAGATGTATAGAACATTCTTTTGGACTCTGTGGGAGAGGGAGAGGGTGGGATGATTTTGGAGAATGGCACTGAAACATGTATAATATCATATATGAAATGAATCGCCAGTCCAGGTTTGATACAGGATACTGGATACTTGGGGCTGGTGCACTGGGACAACCAGAGGGATGGGGAACACATGTATACCTATGGCAGATACATGTTGATGTATGGTAAAACCAATACAATATTGTAAAGTAATTAACCTCCAATTAAAATAAATAAATTTATATTTTAAAAAAACTACTCTTTTAACAATGAACTACCAATTTGAGTCTATTTGGGGAGACCATGTGAGTTTATTTTTGTATATGGTTTGAGAAAATGTTCTAACTTCATTCATTACATGTAGCTGTTTAGTTTTCCCAATACCACTTACTAAAGAATCCATCTTGTTCCTGTTGTATATCCTTGTCTCCTTTGTCATAAACTAATTGACCATATGAATGTGGGTTTATTTTGGGGCTTTCTATTGTGTCTCAGTGCTCTATATGTCTGTCTTGGTGGCCATACCATACTGTTTTGATTACTATAGCTTTGAATGTAGTTTACCCTGAAGTCACAGCACATGATATCTCCAGCTTCATTCTTACTTCTCAAGATTGCTTTGGCTAATTGGGGTCTTTTATGGTTCCATATAGATTTGGGGACTATTTGTTCCAATTCCCTGAAAAATGTCATGGGTATTTTGATAGGGATTGAATTAAATCTGTAGATTGCTTTGGGGAGTATGAACATTTTAGCAATATTAATTCTTCTAATTCATGAACATGGGATATCATTTTATTTATTTATTATCTTCAGTTTCCTTCTTTAACTTTTTATAGTTTTCAGAGAACAGATCTTTCACCTCCTTGGTTAAAGTTATTCCTAGGTATTTTTTAAAGATGTGATTATTTTCTCGATTTCTTTCTCTGATAGTTCATTATTAGTGTATAAGATTACAATGGATTTCTGTATACTAATCTGGTATCCTGCAACTTTACTAAATTTATTTATTAGTTCTAGTACTTCTTTTGTGGAGTCTTTGGAATTTTCTCCATATAGAAACATGTTATCTGCATATCGTTACAGTTTTACTTTTTCCCTTCTAATTTGAATGCCTTTTCTTTTTCTTGTCTGATTTCTATGACTAGGACTTCCTCTATCATATTAAACAGAAGCAATGAGAGTGGATGTCCTTGTCTTGTTCCTCATTTTAGAGGAAAAGCTTTCAGCTTTTTACTGTTAGTATGATGTTAGCTGTGGGTTTATCATACTTGGTCTTTATTATGTTGAAGTATATTGGGTTCGATTCCTGGGTCAGGAAGATCCCCTGGAGTAGGAAGTGGAACCCCATTCCAGTATTCTTTTCTGGAAAATTACCTGGACAGAGGAGCCTGGTGGGGTACAGTCCATGGAGTCACAAAAAGTTGGACACAACTGAGTGACTGAGCACATGTTTCCTCTATACCAACTTTGTGTACAGTGTTTAATCAAATCTTTAAATATTGTTTTCACATAAAGTATAACTCTAACTCTTATTTATTGACTTAGTATATGACTTTGAAACTGGGTGTAAAGGATTTGAAGAACAATTGGACACAATAGTTTGGCACAAATTCAGTGACTCTTGGAACCTGGGAATAACAGTAATCGACATAACTATAAAGCATTATTTCCCCTTCTGGGAATTATTTTAGAAAGAGAAGAATTTCCCTTTTCATGCTTTGTCTTATCCATAAAGTGAAAACTTACTCATCATCACATGCAAGTCCCAAACATTCCTTGGATGCTTATGGGCCAAGTGCTATACCACTTGCTCAGAAGACAAAGATGCGATCTCTTACTTGTAATCAGATGTCTATACTAAATTAAAAGGTTTTGGGCACATGTTTCCCTCCTGATATGGTTCCCTGGAAGGCAAGTATGTGGTTTTTCTTTTTATATTTAAATGTATATACATGAAATGCCCTAAGCACACTAAAAAAAAAGGAGCCTCAGTGTAGTAGCATGGAGGTTTGCTGTTTTGTTTTTTTTTAATTTTTTGTGTGATTTATCTCTACTTTCTTTTTTCTTTTTGTCTGTGCTGCGTGGCATGTGGGATCTTAGTTCCTGACCAGGGAACCCAGGCTCCCTGCAGTGGAAACACAGAGCCATAACCACTGGACCATGAGGGAATTTCCCATATTAGATACTGAATGTGGATTAATTACTTTAAAGTGAATTTCAAAGTGCTGTTTAGGCTCGACTGATAGTCCAATCTGGTCCTGAGAATATGAGTCATTAACTAGTGTCTTTTTAAGCTCTGAAATTCCATATATTTGGGGGGAACATCACTGACTTTTTTTTTCCACTTCATAAGGAAAAGATCTTTGAATAGTATCATGTAGGAATTCTACACTTGGAAAAAAAAGTCAGGGCTTTTATTACTAATGAATTACCTTGAGTTGAAGATTCTAAGTTGGGAAGTGTAAAAAAATTTCTGACTTAGTGTTCTGTTTAAATCAATATCATCTTTAAAAATAAATGTGTATTTTAACATGCCTTGCTATATTCATCGTTCATACAGTCATTCTGACTTAACTGTGTGTATGCCAAGTCACTTCAGTCATGTCCAGCTCTGTGTGATCCAGTGGACTGTAGCCTGCTAGGCTCTTCTGTCCATGGGATTCTCCAAGCAAGAATACTGGAGTGGGTTGCCATGCTCTTCTCCAAGACTTAACTGTACTGAGTTGAAAGGGTGGAATATTGTAAATTGTGGTTAAATGTGTAGGTCCTAACGCACCTTCGCTCTACATTTTGACAAAACAGAATCCTTAAGAAGGCACTAAGGTACCTTATCTATCTAAGGTACCATATATGATACAACTAAATAGGAAAATAACCCAATTAAATACTTTACTAGCTCATTAATAGGCAGACATCTAAATTATTAGCTTCCTTGATAGTACCATTATAACTAGCTTACAGCTTCATGCATTTTGAAAGTGTTTTGACCACCAGTGAGAATTTATTTAAATTAAATTTTCATAGAGTTAATAGTTAAGTTACTTTTCCTTTGGTTGCCTTATGATTAAAAATATTTCACCATTATAGAGTTCTTTTCATCTTTAAGAGCTATGAAATGAGGGACAGAGCCAGTGCTATCTTGCTTTCTTTATGGCTCTCAGCACAGGAAGAGATAATTTTTGATTCAAATTCTATTTTCTCTTTATATATGGGAAATAACACATGGAGGCAAATGAGGCATCTGCCTGGCTAATTTTATTAGACTTTCCTCTACCACTAAATTTCTCCCATGTAAAGCTGCCCTTCTTGTGGATTTTTATCCCATCTTCCTTCTCCTTTACATTGCAATATATCATATCTCTTTGAATTAAGATGATCTTTGCCCAGTTATCTAGAGTTTGCTTCTTAATAGTTTTATTTTTCACAAATTTTCTTTTCAGTTTGTATAACTATGTACAAGACCATTTTTAGGAGAAGGCATGCAGTTTTAGTCACAACTCCAACAACTTTCTAGATGGAAAGTGTTGTTTGATTTTTTTTTTCTCCTGAGAGTCGAGTGGCACATTTTACACTAAAACTAATCATGGAACAAATACAGTTGGCAAATTGGAATAATTTCTCCATCACTGTAGTCCTTCCTTCCTTTTTTCCTTCCTTTTTCTTCTTCTCCTTTCTCTCCCTTAGTCCTTCTTCTTCATAATTCTTCTCTTTCCTTCCTTTCCTATCGTCTTTCTATATCTATTTTATTTTTTCACTTTTTATAATTTGATTTTGGTATACTTTTAGAATTTTAGATGAATTGTAAAAATAGTATAAAGAATTTCCATATCTTTCTGTGGTTCCTCATTGACCAGAGCCATGGTTTCCAAACTATGTACTTAAGGTGCCCTGGGCATGACAGTTAACTCACATCGTTACCATCAGTAATGTTAAATATTTGAGGGAAACAAAGCTATCCATCCGTGGAACACCCTCTGTAACAGCTCGAGGTAGTTCAGTTTCAACATTAGATTGGCTCCATTTCTTTTGATGACATCATATTTTGTAAAGCTGAGTTTTCAGTGATTGCTATGATGAAAAGCAAGTGTTACATAAAAAACAACATAAAGCAAAAATGGTGGCAGTGTACAATCTGATTCCAAAGTCTATGAAGATGTGGGTGCCCAACCAAGCATGTTCCATTGGTAAGTAATGTGGCTACTTAAGGATGAAATAAAAATGTTAATTTTCTTTTAAATATGTGTGTATTTTTTTCAAATGGTTACTAAGTTTTTAGGACATAAATATTTATTGTTTAGATATAACTAAAAGAGAACTGTAATTTATCTTTTTGGATCTAGAGTCTTGATGAAAAAAGTTACTAAAACTAAGAGTGCTACAAACCAAGGAAATATTCAAATCTCTGGTCAAAAAATAAAATTCAAACTCTATGGCAAGGAATGGCAGGCAGAATCCTTCAAAATCAGTTTCTGACCTTAAAATGGTGAAGTAGTACCATTCATGCTTACATTTCTAGGTTTCAATTTCCTTATCAATATGATTGGGATAATATTAGTACCTAATATATATTAATAGAATTGTCAAAATTAGCATGTACCAGCACTTAGCACGTGGTAAGCATTCAGCGAAATTTTGATAATTAAATTCAGCATGATGATATTTGATCTTTAAATGAACATCATCTCAGTCAAAACAGATGCAGACTAGAATCTAAGAGCCCCAATAGTCTTAGGAAATGGCAACCCACTCCAGTGTTCTTGCCTGGAGAATCCCAGGGACGGGGGAGCCTGGTGGGCTGCCATCTACGGGGTTGCACAGAGTCGGACACGACTGAAGCGACTTAGCAGCAACAGTGTTAAGAGTTCTAGAGTTGGTTAACTTCCTTAAGGTAGCTCAGCTAGTTACTGGCAATATGAGAACTCAGTCAGACCTCTTGAATCTGTCTCATCAGCCTTTCCTTCACTCTGCAAACAAAATTGGTGGTTTTCATCCTTGAGAAAGTGTGCATTAGGAAATACTAGTCATGAGTAGGTTTTAAAAGTTCAAGGAGGACATTAGGAAATCAAATCCAGTGTGTCTTTTTTATTTTCTACTTTTCTTTGGACAAAGGTTTATCTGATATTACATTTATGAAAAGGGGAAGAATGAAATACTGAGTTGTTTGTCTTCCTAAGAAAAGTAGGACAATGTGGGTTATAATTTGAATTGGTTCTTATTCTCATATTGCGTTTTTGATTCTGTATCTTTTTTTCCTTAGAAGGTTTCTATAAAAATATTCAGATTTATTCTGCAGGTGAAAACACATTGCCTTAATGACGCAAGTGCCCTGAAGGAGATCTGTTTTGAGCTAGAGAGAGGTGTAGAGAGATGGCAGAGGTGACATTAGAAGGTCTTTCCTGTGTTGCTACCTGCAGTTTGGTCTTGGGCCCTGGCCAACCAGGGATAGGACATCTGTTTAGGCTCTGAATTCCTATTATTGAAAGAAATAGAACTAAAACAAAAAAGAGTAGATGATGGTCTCAAGATTGGTGAAGTATCATATTAAGCATTATTGCTGCCGAACAAACTTAAAACTGTGAACCCTGATTGTATTTCTAAGTAAAAAAAATATATTTGATTAGATTATTTCTAGGCCTTTCTTGTTTCATGATAATTTACAGTATCAATTTTACTGTCTGTAGGACCATATACTCATATTCTACACTGGGGCTTAGAAAGGTCACTTAGCTCACTGCGTGAGTTTCTTAATCTGTTGGATTGATCCAGCTGGGTCTATGGATTATATTTCCTTATAGCATGCAAAACAAACAAGCAATAAAACCAAACAAATCATAAGGATTTCCAGATCAAATAAATTTAGCATATATTCCTCTATTCCTCTTAGAGATTCATAATACACATTATTCTATTAAATACTCAAAATATCCTTCAGGAAAGATAAGTTTATTTGACTCAGTTTCCTAAAGAAACTTTCTTTTCTGTGACACAGTTTGTTGACATAACATGGAATGACCACTCTGGACTACTGTGTGTGTGTGTGTGTGTGTGTGTGTGCGTGCGTGCGCGCGCATAAAGTTGCTTCAGTCATGTCTGACTCTTTGCGGCCCTATGGACTGTAGTCCGCCAGGCTCCTCTGTCCATGGGATTCTCCAGGCAAGGAAAGTAAAGCGGGTTGCCATTTCCTTCTCCAGGGGATCTTCCCCACCCAGGGGTAGAACCCAGGTCTCCTGTGTCTCCTGCATTGGCAGGCGGGTTCTTTACTACTAGTGCCGCCTGGACTAGAGTATCTTTAAATTCCAATGGTAAACATTTTTATGCTATGTTTCCAAAAAAAAATAACTTGGGGCCAAATGAGTTAGTAGCCAGCTCTCTACATCTGCTGAACTATGCCTTTCACCTTTTACTATATACAAGGGTCAGTTGTGTTCTGAGTGTGCTAATAAGTAAACCATGAAATTGTACAGTCAAGAGTAAGGATAATGGAACAAACTGCTTGGATTCAGAATTCAAACCCTGCCTCTGCCACTTACTAGACTTGAGAACTAGGACACATTAAGAAACTCAGTGTTTCATTTTCTATCATCAGTTAAATGGAGATGATGATAGAACCTGCATGGTAGAGTTCAGATCAGGAGCAGGGCCTGGCATGTAATAAGTTCTCAACAGATATTACTACTACTATGACAATGGTGATGACTTCTAAAGTAGCCTGCAGACTGCTTTTGTGCTGATATTGAGAAGGAATGGGAAGAGTCTCATCTCAGGTTCATACATTGTTAAATTTGTATCTCCTTGAACTTGCTTCTCTCTGCAGTATTTCCCGTCCCAGTAGATGACATTACCCTTCAGCCAATAAGTAGTTTAGGCCCCAAACTTAGGAGGCCAGTTAGTAAGTTCGTTGTCCCCTACCTTCAAAATACTTCAAATAACATCTCAAAACCCATTCTTTTAAGATATTTATTAGCATCATCCAAGTGCAAGCTACCACTGTCTCTTTCCTGAGATCCTGCAATAACCATCTAATGGTTTGTGATCATTCATAGTTCCCTTATCAGTAGCAACTAGAGTGCTCATTAAAACATACATCAAATAATTTGCTTCAGGCTCCATTGTGTAATATGGGGATAAAATGCAGACATCTAACTATGATCTTCAAAGTCTTACCTGAGCCCAGCCAGGGGCTCTTTGAACAACCTAGAGGGATGGGATGGGTGTAAGGATGGGAGGGAGGCTTTAGAGGAAGGGGATGTATATAAACTTATGGCTCATTCATGTGGTTTTATGGCAGAAATCAACACAGCATTGTAAAACTATTATCTTCCAATTGAAATTAAAAAAAAAAAACTCCCAGAAAGCTAATTTCAAATACTGGCTATGGAAAGCTTTTCAATAAAATAATGATTATACCTAAAAAAATATTCTAAGCAAGTTTACACTTGGGCTTCCCTGGTAGCTCAGAGGTTAAAGCATCTGCCTGTAATGCGGGGGACCTGGGTTCGATCCCTGGGTCGGGAAGATCCCCTGGAGAAGGAAATGGCAACCCACTCCAGTATTCTTGCCTGGAGAATCCCATGGACAGAGGGGCAGATATTTTGTTCTATAGTCAGTCAAGGAATTTGTGGCTATAACAAATTTACGTTTATAAAAAGTTCGTTTTTATTAAAAGCACAGGCTGGCAATTAAAACCATAAACTTTGTGTTCTTAAAACAAACAAACAACAACAACAACAAAAACAGAGTCCCTACCTGCTTCTCTAATCTCATCCCCTTCATTCACAATGAAGGTCACACACCAAATGTTTGTTCTTACCTTTATCTTTTGTTTTTGATGTTCTTTTTTCCTGCAGTATTGCTTCTCCAGATTTTTACAAGCCTGGTTCCTTCTCTATTCTGGTTTGAGTCCAGTGTGACCTTCTCAGAAGGTCTGAGTCCAATGTTACCTTCTCAGAAGGACAATACTCCACCATCCTGGTAGCCTCTAACATACTCTATCTGAATTTTAAAATTTGTTTATTTTTCCATCTTTCAGCATTTAAAGTTGTACAGGGATAGAGACCATACAAGTCGTGTGTATGGGCACTTGGAATAACTTTTATTTCCATTTCAGTATCATTTAATGACTGAATGCTGTTTTGCTTGAGTGTCTAATAGTACCCATATCACAGGCTTGTTTTGAAGGTTCAAAAAAAAAAAACTACACATAAATAGCAGCCCAGTTCTTAGCAGATGGAAGACGCTGAGTATCTGTCCTTAGTATTCCTTAGTATTTTTATGTCACTTCCACATTTTTTCATTCCAACACCTCCAGTCAGTCAGTCAGTTCAGTCGCTCAGACATGTCCAACATCTTGTAACCCCATGGACAGCAGCACACCAGGCCTCCCTGTCCATCACCAGCTCACTCAAACTCATGTCCATCGAGTCAGTAATGCCATCCAACCATCATCCTCTGTCATCCCCTTCTCCTCCAGCCCTCAGTCTTTCCCAGCATCAGGGTCTTTTCAAATGAGTCAGCTCTTCACATCAGGTGGCCAAAGTATTGGAGTTTCAGCTTCAAGATCAGTTCTTCCAATCAATATTCAGGACTGATTTCCTTTAGGATGTACTGGTTGGATCTCCTTGCAGTAGAAGGGACTCTCAAGAGTCTTCTCCAACACCACAATTTGAAAGCATCAGTTCTTTGGTGCTCAGTCTTCTGTATGGTCCAAATCTTACATCCATACATGACTACTGGAAGAACCATAGCTTTGACTAGACAGACCTTTGTTGGTAAAGTAATGTCTGTGCTTACACCTCCAAGGTCCTTAATAAAGAGGCTCCCTGCCGCCCCAATATTTGGAGAATGCAAGAAGCAGAGTTAGGGCTTGAGACTGGGTCTTTGGGCCATTGGTCCAGGTTGTCTCTTACCATGTCACTCAACTTTTGTAGTAAAATTTGTTCAGCATTTAAGAGACATTGGATATTCTTTCATACACCATAGAAATAATTCTTTTTAAAGAAGAAGGAAACCACAACAAGAGATTTGAATCCATGATGGAGTTAATTCATTATCCTATAATCATTTCATATCTTTTTTTTAAAACGTATTGAATTATCTATATGTTTTTACATCTTCTGAAATTCAACATTTGAAATGAGTTTTCATTCTATAGTATTATACTCAATCTACTTTAGATCTCTTATGTAATTAAAACATTATATTTCCAAACTTTGAAAGTGCTGACCATTATTATTTATCATTTTCCGTATCTAATCCCTATTCTACTCTTCTGAGCTTCATGTTATTTGCATACTGAATAAGGGAGATTCATATTCAGGTACCTGTGTTACTGATCAAATTGTACACATTGGAAAGTATTGAGATATATCATACATACAAATATGTGTAAAATGAACATATATATATATGTGTGTGTGTGTGTATATATAGTTTTTAAAAAGCCAAGCATTTCTATTTACCATCTAAGTTATAAAAATAGAACATGATCGGTACCTTTAACGTCGGTACCTTAAAAAAAAAGAAAAACACATTCTCTGTGTGCCTCCGTCTATACATAGAATTTGGTAATCATCATTCTTTTATTTTCCTTTATATCTCTTAACAATGTAAGTTTAGTTTTGCCTATTTTTGTTCATTTCATACAGATGGCATCATACTGTATATAATGTCTGGTGACTTGCTTTTTCATTTTATGTTCTGTGTTTGAAATTCATCCATGTTGATGAATACAACTGTGATTTCATCAGGCTCACATCAGTACAGAATTCCATTATGTGGATGAATCACTATTTATTTCTCCCTCCTCTTATTGAGGGATATTTGAACTGTTAGTTATTTGCTGTTATGAACAGTGTTGCTGTGGACAATTTCTTGTGCTTGCTTATACACATGTGCAAGAGTTTTCTTCTAAGGTTTATACCTTGAATTGGGTTTTTTTGTCATAGGATTTTCTCATATTCAGGTCTACTGTATAGTACTAACTTGTTTTCCAAAGTGATTCTATCAAGTTACGTTTCCCTCCAGTGGTACATAAAAATTCATAGGGTTTTCTATCTTCCAGAGGATTGTCAAGAAGGTTGTCAGGCTTTCAAGTTTTACCAGTTTGGCAGCTGTGAAATGGTATCTCCTTGAGACTTTACTTTGCATTTCTTTGCTTACTAAAGAGACTAAGCATCTTTTTATATATTTATTTGTCTTTCCCATTGTCTTTTGTGGGAAATGTTTGCTCATATTTTTTTTTCTATTGGCTTATCTTATTGACTTACAGAAATTATTTTTACATATTCCAGGTGCTATTTTGTTTGTCATATGTACAACAAATATCTTCTCCAAAAATTTGGATTGTCAGTTCATGAATTGCTTTTGATAAACAAGAGTTTTACATTTTGATATAGTTGAATTTACCTGTATTTTCCTTTTTTAAAAATTGGCATATAAACCATTCTCTATCTTGATGTCATAAAGATATTACTCCTAACTTTTTCAATAACCCTTAATGTTTATAACTCTTCACATTAAAGTCCTTAAATAGACTTTTGTATAAATTCCAAAGATGGGATCTTCTGTTTCTGTGTGAATTTATAATTATTCCAACATAAGTTACTGAATGATCTATCCATTCCCCACAGATGTACAATACCACCTCTATCATGTATCCAGTCTCTAGTTACACATGAATCTGTTTCTGAGCTCTCAGTTTCATTTCACTGACCTAGTTGTCTATCCCTCTGACAATACCATAGTTTTAAGATTGCTCTAGCTTTATGATAAGTCTTAATAACTTGTAGGGTAAGTCTTTTTTAGAATTTTCTTACCTCCTACCTGAAAATATTTAGAATCATTCTGTCTGGTCCTATAGAATATCCCCTTGGGATTTTTATTGAAATTGCATTGTAAGTATAGATCAGTTTAGGGAAAGGCATTGATATCTTTACAACATTGGGAATTTCTCTCTATGAAAATGTACCTCTAAATTTTGGTAATTTAGACATGCTTATGTTTTCTATACTCACAATAATGTTATCTGCAAGTAATAAAAGTTTTATTTCTTCTTTTACAAACCATTTGTATTTTATTTTTTCCCTTGACTTATTCCACTAATTTAAGAATCAAAGGTAATGTTGAATAGAAGTGATAGTGGGCATTTTTAAGATGTAAATTCAAAGGGAATGAGTTTGATATTTCACCATTGAATAAAATGTTTCCTCTAACTTTTCTGTATATACCCTATTCAGGATAAAAAATTCTTTGATTTCTAGTTTTTAAAGAACTTGTTGTGAAGGAATGCTGGATTTTATACAGTGCTTTTACTAAATAAACTGAGAAGAATATATAGATTTTCTCCCTTTGGGTTGTTAATATGGTGAAGTATGTTTCTTACTTCTTCTTCTAAAATATTTGCTTCTTTATGCATTTGTTTTGGCTGCACTAGGTCTTTAGTTGCAGCATACAGGATCTAGTCCCCTGACAGGGACTGAACCCAGGCCCCCTGCATTGGGAGCACAGAGTCTTAGCCACTGGACTATCAGTGAAGTTCCAGCTTCTGATTTCTAATGTTCAGCTAACTTTACATTCTTGAGATAAATATTTAAGATTCTTTTCGATGCATTGCTATGTTTGTCATATATATTCTTTTTCAGATTCTTTTCCATTATAGGTTAGTACAAGATATTGAAAGTAATATTTTACTAATATAACTTTTGCTACCTTTTTTCTTTTAATTTTTTATGCCTTTAAAAACATGCATGTAGAGTTTCTTTTTTGAATCAGATCTGTTACTTTTTCTTAACTGGGGAGTCTAGTCATTTATGTTGAATATTTCAGGTATGTTTGTCTTCATTTCTAACATATTGTTTGTGTTTGTACGTATTTTTTCACTTAGCTGTTTGTTCCAGAATTTTTTTCTCATCCCATTATTATCTTCCATGAGTTTAGAATGGATACATGCTCTGGCGACCCACTCCAGTACCTTTGCCCAGAAAATCCCATGGACGGAGGAGCCGGTAGCCTACAGTCCATGGGGTTGCAAAGAGTCGGACACGACTGAGCGACTTCACTTTCACTTTCACTGTCTATTCTTTTAGGCCCCAAACATTTAAAACTGCTTATTTAACTTATCAAAATCCAATATTAACCCGTGTTTTTTTGAGTTGTCCAAAAAAATTCATTTGAGTTTTTCTGTCAGATACAGAAAAAACCTGAATGAACCTTTTGGCCAATTCAATATTATCTGCCCAAACAATATAAAGGTTTTAGAATAATTTAGCTAGTATTTTCTGAGTTGTATAATTGTCCTAGCTTTTAACTATTAATATACTTTGATTCTTCTAACACCAGAAATAAGGCCTGTATTATTATTATTATTTTGTTATACAGTTTCACACATATGATACAAATTTCCTTTGTTAATAATTTCTTGCATCTTATATATTCCTTTTGAGGTCATTTTCCTTTTTCTAACATATGAGCTTTAGAAGGGCTTTTGAGGGAGTCTCTTGGATGGAGGAGCCTGGTAGGCTCCAGTCCACGGGGTCGCTAAGAGTCGGACACGACTGAGCGACTTCACTTTGACTTTTCACTTTCATGCATTGGAGAAGGAAATGGCAACCCACTCCAGTGTTCTTGCCTGGAGAATCCCAGGGATGGGGAGCCTGGTGGGTTGCCGTCTGTGGGGTCGCACAGAGTCAGACATAACTGAAGTGACTTAGCGGCAGCAGCTTGATTCTACATAGTGTTTCTCTTGATTGATCTGAATCTTTGTTCCATTCTCATTCCACTGGACATTCTTGGTTGACATTCTTCTCTCTCAGTGTTCTGAAAATATTATTCCAACTACTGGTTTCCACAATTGCATGTAAAAATCATCACTCAGTATAATTTTATTTCATTGTGGACATTTATTTTAAATATGTTTTCTTTGTTTATGGTATTCTGAAATTTCACTCTTATTTATGGTCTCTGTTTATTCATGGGCTATCTTAAACTTCTTAAATATATAAATTAGTATCTTAGGAATACTAAATCATTATCTCTTCAGATAGTGCCTCTGTCCTGTTTTGTCTTTCTCTTTTTTTGTGAAATTTGAATAGATCTGTTGCAGTTTCTCATTCTATTCCCTAGCTTTTTGGCCTCTTAAATATTTTGCCCCTTTGTGCTACATTAAGGTAATTTTTTTAGATCCATCTTTTAAGTTCATGAATGTTTCTTTCAGTTCAGTTCAGTTTAGTCGCTCAGTCGTGTCCGACTCTTTGCGACCCCATAAATCACAGCATGCCAGGCCTCCTGGTCCATCACCAACTCCCAGAGTTCACCCAAACCCATGTCCATTGAGTCGGTGATGCTATCCATCCTCTGTTGTCCCCTTCTCCTCCTGCCCTCAATCTTTCCTAGTATCAGGGTCTTTTCAAATGAGTCAGCTCTTCACATCAGGTGGCCAAAGTATTAGAGTTTCAGCTTCAACATCAATCCTTCCAATGAACACCCAGGACTGATCTCCTTTAGGATGGACTGGTTAGACCTTCTTGCAGTCCAAGGGACTCTCAAGAGTCTTCTGCAACACCACAGTTCAAAAGCATCAATTCTTCAGTGCTCCGCTTTCTTTATAGTCCAACTCTCGCATCCATACATGACTACTGGAAAACTATAGCCTTGACTAGATGGACCTTTGTTGGCAAAGTGATGTCTCTGCTTTTTAATATGCTGTCTAGGTTGATCATAATTTTCCTTCTAAGGAGTAAGCGTCTTTTAATTTCATGGCTGAAATCTCCATCTGCAGTAATTTTGGAGCCCAGAAAAAGAAAGTCTGACACTGTTTCCACTGTTTCCCCATCTATTTGCCATGAAGTGATGGGACCAGATGCCATGATCTTCGTTTTCTGAATGTTGAGCTTCAAGCCAACTTTTTCACTCTCCTCTTTCACTTTCCTCAAGAGGCTCTTTAGTTCTTCTTCACTTTCTGCCATAAGGGTGGTGTCATTTGCATATCTGAGGTTATTGATATTTCTCCTGGCAATCTTGATTCCAGCTTGTGCTTCCTCTAGCCCAGCGTTTCTCATGATGTACTCTACATATAAGTTAAATAAGCAGGGAGACAATATACAGCCTTGACGTACTCCTTTTCTTTAGCTGTGCCCAATCTCCTGGTGAACTCACTTATTAAAGTTCTTATTTCTATTATAGGTTTTATCTCTAGAGGTTTTATTGATATCTTTTGCTAAACTTTGTGTTCAGTCTTTGAAGATCTCTTTTTCTGCTGAGTTACTCTCAGTATCAGTCATCTTCTATTTATTTCATTGAAGACATTTATAGGAACTAAATATTTATGAGTTTACAAGAGTGCTCCTGCAGTTTGTGTTTTCTGCTGACTCTGACCTACTGTTTCCTTACATGTTTTGTTAATTTTTTTCTTCTGAGCTTACGCTCCCTGAAACTTCACTTGTGAAAATTCTTGAAGCTTGATTTTACAGTTTGTTGTTACTCTTATAGAATATTTAAGTTTGCTCTGTGTGTGGTACTAGAAATACTACCCATTCATCCCTCTTTAAAGTAAATGTATACATTAGGGGTATTTGAGCGAATCAGTTGTACAACTGAGTTTGGGATTAGAAAATCTCAGGGAGAAATTTTTCTCTCCCACCTAGAGTCAAGAGCATGAAGGCATGACGCCCATTGTCAACCTCTGCAGGAGATTTTATTTTTCTCTCAAACACGTAAGAGATCCCAAATGTGTGTTGGGTTGGCCAAAAGTTCAAATTTGTCTGTAATATCTATGGAAAAACCCAAGTGAACCTTTGGCTAACCCAATATAGACTGGTCTTCTGTCTGACTTCCCATTTACTTGAGCCTTAAGCTTTTCCCTGCTATTTTCTGTTCATGTAATCTTCAAAAAACAGACTCTAGGTAACTGGTTTGGCTGATACTCCCAGAGTTCAGCAGGCTTCAGTGCTATTTTACCTCTCTGGATTCTTCCTTTCTTTTCATTACTGTCTTCCAGGAATTCTGTTCATTTCTCCACTAGCTCAGACCTGCACTAAAATTAATTTTAAAAAATCTATCATTTTTAGTTCTATATTATAGAGATGTGTGTGTGTTTATAATAGTCTGCCATACTGTGGAGGAGCCTGGTGGGCTGCAGTCCATGGGGTCGCTGAGAGTTGGACACGACTCAGTGACTTCACTTTCACTTTTCACTTTCATGCATTGGAGAAGGAAATGGGAGCCCACTTCAGTGTTCTTGCCTGGAGAATCCCAGGGATGGCGGAGCCTGGTGGGCTGCCATCTATGGGGTAACACAGAGTCGGACATGACTGAAGCGACTTAGCAGCAGCAGCAGCAGCAGCCTTACTATTGGTATGTACACATATATACAAATATGTTAAACAATTTAAAGCTATGGATAAATAGTATCATAGATTTTAATTCTGTTAATAATGAAACAATTTTAGCTTACATAAAGAAAATAATATAGATGACTTTGTAGACTTAGGAGTTATTCCTGTGCTAATGTGTTTTCTCCTTTCCCCAAAGTATCTCTTTTTAGTGTTATGATTTAGTTAAATATCAGAGATTTAGAGTGAGGAATAATGGCAGGGGGAACCCTTCACTTTCAAGAAGTAGCAAATGTTATAAAATTTCTGTCCAACCAACAACAGATGATATGATTAACAAATACTTAGGATTGAACTTAGTCACAATATCAGACAATAAACACAGGCCTTCTGTCTTCTAGGAAGTTTTAAGTTCAGGGCCATCAAGACCTGTCCTTGGCTGTACCTGTAAGTAAGCAAACTGGTAGAGAACTTCCTAGAAATATGACCTTGCCTGCAGGGTTAAAATTCCAGTTCTTATTACATGGGAGACATTGGGTATCTTTCCTAAAATCTCTAACCACCATTTCCTCGTATATTACATGAATTTAATGAAAATTAAAAATTTACCTGTCTCATTTAGCTGCTGGTGAGAATTAAAACAGTTTATTTAGTTGGATATTTAGTGCATGACTAATGTAAAATATTAGTAGGCCAGTCTTATTTTTCTGAGTTAATGACATGTTCTATGATTCTGAAATTTTAGCCTTTTTATGCACTGAAATTCAGCAGTTGAATTTTGAAGATCTTTCTCTCTGTCCTCCAAAGTGAGAACCTATGCTTGTAATGTTCCTATTTTTCTGAAGTTGCTCAGCATTCAAAAATATTTTGTCTGTTACCAAGAGCACATGTAAATTTTTGTAGGTTAGTGTTTTTTTGTATACCCCACAGAAGTTGAAATTTGTGTGCCAGCTCTATAGTAATTTCTAGTATAAAAATCTGTTTTGCAGCAACAAAAGCACATTCCAAGATTCCTGAGACTCAGAAGGATAAGCCATTGCTTCTTTTCTAAATGCCTGTAATTGTTCCTCTTGGCATTCAATGCATTCAGGTAGTGTTTTTCTTACACGCTTATGTCAAATTATATGATAAATTGCTAGAAGACAGGTATCCTAAAATTTGTTGTATTAATTATTCAATATATATTTTTAAGTTTTTAAGAATAATCATATCCCTAATTAATTCACTCATTTAACAAACAAGTAACCATTAAGCACCTAACTTTAAAAAAAGCATCTAAAAGAAAAGTTCTAGGCCATGGGGTAATGAACATCAGTAAACAGGAGATAAAAGGCCCTGTTCTCATGGAATTTAGATCTGTACGAGGGACAGGAAAATAAACAAGTAAATTAATATGCAGTATTAATAGTAGTAAGTGCAATGCTGTCATAAGAAATGTGGGATGGGAAGACACTCTTTGGCTGGGTAGGAGGGAAGGCCTCAGTAAGAGGTGTTATTTGAGCTTTGAATTAAACAAGAGAAGCCAAACATGTGAGAAGATGAAAGGAGAACAATCCAGGTAGAGGAAAGAGGTTGGCATTTTGAAAAATAGAAGGCCATTGTAGCTGAAAAATAACAAACAAGGTACATAGACTATTACTTGATGAGATCTGAGAAGTTGAGCAGGGCTGGGTCATTTAATAGGTGATTTTACTAACAGTATTTCAGTACAGTTGACTAGAATTTACCATATTGATTTCTATTTCATTTTGTCCCTTCTCCCTGTAAATTTGCTGCTATTTTCTTTGCCTAAGCTGTCAATGCCAGTGAATCTCTTTTCCTATCTCAGCCTTCCATACTCATTGTAACTCCTTTGGGCTCAAAGGACCACAAAGCTAGTTTGATTAGTAAGAGATTAAGGGATAAATGTGTTAATGGGCTGGATTCTCTGGGAAGAGATTTTCCCTCTCCATGGAAGACATTCTGTAAAGGGAGCTTTGCACATGAAGGGCAGATCACAGCAAGATTCTGGCTTCTTGCAGTAAACAGATTGCAAATCTGAATAAATTACATGTCCTTTCTTGGCTTAGCTTAATTTGAATTACTGTTGTCTAATATGAGTTTCCTGAGCTGTTAATCATGATTTGTCAACAAGTTGATTGTGAAGCTATAAAACAACTATCCTTAATCTGATGACACAGCATTTCAGTGGTTACCACACCTTTCTACCCGTAGGAGGAGCTCATGAAGGGATTCTTAGGATCTTGCATGTGTGTGTGCTCAGTCGTGTCCAACTCTTTGCAACCCCATGGACTATAGCCTGCCAGGCTCCTCTGTCCATAGCATTGTCCAGGCAAACATACTGGAGTGGGTTGCCATTTCCTATTCCAGGGGATCTTTCCAACCCAGGGATTGAACCTGAGTCTTTTGCCTCTCCTGCATTGGCAGGTGGATTCTTTACCATTGGGCCACCTGGGAAGACCTTCTAAGGATCTCAGGCAACATTATTAAATCTTCTCATGGATGTGGGGCCCTTGATCTGGTGGCTTATAGGTCTCCAGAAGTGTTGACAAAGGGCCATTCTTTTATGAAAGTCATGTGGATTTTTGCATTGAAGTAGTATTTGAAGGGATGTTATAAGCAAATATGAACAATTTCATGCTGTGGCATTATGAATCTTCTGCTTTTGTAAAAGGGATATGTAACTGTTTTGAAATTATGGGGCATTAATTTGCACCTGCAGGGTGACTGTCAAAGGGAGTCTAGGTGGCATTGCTCCATGAGACTTAATTTTGAAATTTGGTAGACTCCAGCTGGGAAGTTAGGCTATAGAAAGCAGCAGGAGCAAGCTAAATGTGTATAGAAACTGGTGGTATTGGCCCTTGTTCTCAGCAGAGAAAGTCTTGTATGATGTCTGAGCACTTGAGAGCCTTGGACCAAACAACATTGGCATTATTTGACTTTGACTGAGTAGCCCTGGGATGAAACAGCCTTTCATTCAACTTTGTTAAACTCGAGGGCATGCTGGGCCTTGCTTCACTCTGAGTTTGCCAAGGACAGGATTGGCAGCTGTGGAACAGAGCAAGACGTTTCTGCCACGTCAATCTCTTGATGGAGGCAGTAAGAGCTAATAGGCACTTTTCAACTCGGAATTATACTGTTTGTTCAGTATTTCCTTGTTTGTCTGGGTACAAAGAAAGGACTAGAAAGGCAAGAAGCACAGAGCCTCTCTTTACATAATGTAGCTGGGGCCCTCTAGTGGATGATGGTAAGTATGCAGGTAATTTGAACTGCAAGTCCGGAAAACAGAATTTCTAGCCCTCAGATCTGGAGAAGGCAATGGCAACCCACTCCAGTACTCTTGCCTGGAAAATCCCATGGACGGAGGTGCCTGGTAGGCTGCAGTCCATGGGGTCGCTAGGAGTTGAACACAACTGAGCGACTTCACTTTCACTTTTCACTTTCATGCATTGGAGAAGGAAATGGTAACCCACTCCAGTGTTCTCGCCTGGAGAATCCCAGGGATGGGGGAGCCTGGTGGGCTGCCGTCTATGGGGTTGCACAGAGTCGGACATGACTGAAGTGACTTAGCAGCAGCAGCAGCTTTTTAGAATGTAAAAAATTGAACAAAATTAAAATATACTTTTTAAGTGCAATGTAAAATTCAGACTTAATTTTTCTTTATTAGAATTAGTTAATTCAACCTTTATAGCATATAATTTTATTTCCTAGCTGAGTTCAGAATTGTGTATACTGTATATGTGTAAAAAATTAATCTTTAAATTGTAAAATCTTTCTTAATAAAGATACAAAGTTAATAAAGCGTAGTAAATAACTTTGCCTTCATTAACCTGAAGAGAGTATTTTAGTGATCAGCATAGTCAGCTTTGCTTCTTTACTGGTAATTCTAGAAATAGATGAGTCTCATCATCAGAAATGTTGGAATTTGCAAATTGGCTTGAAGATTTGCAAAGTGGGAGCCAGAACCTGCCAAGTGTTGTTAGAATAAGATTGATTCAATCTTAAAGTGCAAAAACATTAATGAAAGACACTTTTCGCTCAAAACTAGGGCATTACAAAGTCCATTTTTTGAAACAAAATAAGCAAACCATTTTTGACTGTTTCCTTGAATTAGGAGTGTATCTTTATGGTTCTGTGCTCAGTTGTAAGCTCTTTCTTAAAAACTAGAGTTCTAAGTAAAGTTACTAAGAGAATTTTCTATACTAAAAAGGTCCTAGATAATGATTTATAGATGTTTCCTTTTCAAATAACTGAATTTATAATTGGATTTTAAGCATATAATGTGTTCTTTATTGCCAGAAATATGCAGTCACACCACTCAAAAGGATCATAAGCTAATAGAACAGAGTTTATTGGAATCAGATTCAGAGAGACAAGAGCTGAAAAACAACTTGTAAGGTCATCTCGTCCAGACCCCTCTGGTTTTAGACTGATCAGGAGTTGTGTTCTCCATGTTTTCTTAACATATAATAAGGGTGGATGATTTTAATGAAAAAGTTAACTTGTACTTCTCAATCTTCATAAGCATTGAGGCAAGCTAACTGAACAATTAAAAACCCTCAACTTTTAACCTGAATCACTAGCTTTTTATATCCAGAAATACAAACTGATTTTATTTTTGCAAAGATAATGTATTCCAATTTAAAATCTAAGGTAACAGTCTTTTTGTTTGGTTTTATTAATATAATACATCAGGCTCTGGCCTGTGTATTATTGTAGAGCTTATGCTTCTCAAGTATTATTTCCCTGTTATCCTTGCAAAAACCCATTGAGGCTGGTGTACTGCAGATGAGAAAACCAAGGACCAAAAAGGTTAAAGAAATCACCCAGGGTCATTTAGCTAGCAGGTGGCAGATTAGGGCTCGTACCCAGGCAGTCTGGCTTCCTGATATATTACTTCTCTGTCAGAAGGCGGTGAGGAACCCACTGAAACTTGTGACAGATTAATGCTTTAAAAAAGAAGGAATACAGGTTGGATTATAAAACACAAACTTCAGAAGATAGTAACTGTGTTCACATAGATGTGGGTGTATTAGAAAGTGCACTCAGCTTGGCATCTTAAACTTCTGAATAGTGATAGTGGTTAAAAGTGGAGTAGATAGCCATAAAAAAAGATGAAACCTTGCCTTGCCTTTTGTGATAACATGGTTGGACCTTGAGGATATTACGTTAAGTGAAGTTGGTTAGACGGAGAAAAACAAATACATGTGATTCCACTCACATGTGAAATATAAAAACAACAGCAACAACAAACCAAAATAAATGAACAAACCAATCCAAAACAAACACAGAGAACAGAGTGGTGATTATAAGAAGGAAAGGGACAGGGTGGAGGAGGGCAAAATGGATAAAGGAGATCAGCTGCATGGTAACAAAATGAGCAAAGGGAATCAATTAATTAGTTTTCAAATTAAAACTAAATCTTTGGTGTGCACTCTGTTATGTATAAAGAAATAGATAATAATGCTATACATGACACTTCTATTATATAATGTCATAAACCAGTGATACTTCACTTTCACTTTTCACTTCCATGCATTGGAGAAGGAAATGGCAACCCACTCCAGTGTTCTTGCCTGGAGAATCCCAGGGACGGGGAGCCTGGTGGGCTGCTGTCTATGGGGTCGCACAGAGTTGGACATGACTGAAGTGACTTAGCAGCAGCAGCGATACCTCAATAAAAATTAATTTTAAAAATATAGGAGTAGATACAATTTCCAAGAAAGGAATTCTTGCTACAAGTGGAGGAGGAGTCACAAGTGGAAGCTTTGGGAACACCAGAGAAGAGGAAAGGTGGCTGAAAGTGAGACTACAAAGGAATGGTCAGTGAAGTGGAAGAGCTACCGTCTGGCAGTGCCCTGGGGGAGGGAACAGTGTCACCAGTTGAGAGCAGCTGGCAGTGCTGGTCATCCAATACACCAAGCCTCCTTGAATAACACCTGAAACTGACCTAAAGGTGTCTGGTCACATAAGCCATATTTAGAGTCTGGTTGTACTTGTAGTGTAAGTAAACGAATCGCTTTGAGGTGGGACTGTTAATATTCCTTAGACTGGCACACTGATCCAATGCTTCCCCCTGCCCACCCCCACTGCTGCACTGGTTTTAAGTTCTCCTGCTTAAAGTGAGCCTCAAACAAGAAAGAGCAGGCTGCTATTTTTGATTTTGAATTCCTGTACAGTTGGTGCTAACAGATGTTTCCAAACAACAGACTTCTAAAAATCACAACTCTTCTTGAAGCTTCAAACACAAATATGCACAGACGTTGTAATATTTTGGCATACCTCTTGTTTTAAAAATAAAACCATCTTCTCAACCCCTTGGGGTGGGTGAACCCCTATATAATTACCCTTTTCACATTTAGACATACCTCACTATTGTTGAGAATGTTCATGTACACTTCAATATGGTTTTCTCCTGTCTTTTTAATAGCTTTCAGTTCAGTTCAGTCACTCAGTCATATCCTACTCTTTGGGACCCCATGGACTGCAGCACGCCAGGCCTCCCTGTCCATCACCACTCCCAGAGTTTACTCAAACTCATGTCCATTGGGTCGGTAATGCCATCCAACCATCACATCCTCTCTCGTCCCCTTCTCTTTCCACCTTCAACCTTTCCCAGGATCAGGGTCTTTTCAAATGAGTCAGCTCTTCTCATTAGGTAGCAAAAGTATTGGAGTTTCAGCTTTAGCATCAGTCCTTCCAATGAATATTCAGGACTGATTTCCTTTGGGATAGACTGGTTGGATCTCCTTGTAGTCCAAGGAGTCTCAAGAGTCTTCTCCAACACCACAGTTCAAAAGCATCAATTCATCAGTGCTCAGCTTTCTTTATAGTACAACTCTCACATCCATACATGACGACTGGAAAAACCACAATAGCCTTAATGAGATATAAGCAATATGATGGCTCTGAGATCCAACAATTTCTAAAATAACATGAAAGGTACTTTTCCCCAGCTTGTAAAAATACAGAGAGATGTAGACAACAGTAAAAGTGGTAATTAAAAAGACTTTTCTTTAAACCCCCACCAATAGAATTCATGTAGTCGTTAAATATTTGAGTGCATACTACATACCAGTTTTCTATGTGGGGAGACAGCAGCGGAGAAATGTTTTCCAAGGAAGCCTTATTCTAGACAATAAAATGGGTCAATTAAAATGGATAGTATGCTAGATGGAGGTGAGTGTTTTAGAAATAAAGGATCAGGAACAAATGCGAGTCCCCTTAAGTGTCTCAGGGTGCCTTTGCCTTCTTTTTAAAGGTCATTCGAGTTCTGTCACTGTCCCTGCTGAAGTTTGCCTCTCCTGTCTCCCTTGTGACCTGAGATGGTGCTGCCTTCTTGGCTTCTGCTATGGTGAAGTTTAACCTGGCAAGGCTACAACCAGCCAGGACAGGTCTTTATCATACTGATATGCCTCTCAGTTTATCTTTTGGGGCCCAGATTTTGTCTTTGGTGGTGCTTCTTCCTCCAGTGTATTCATTGATCATTTCAGGAGATCTGTATTGAGAACATATCATATGCCAGGCACTGTGTCAGATGCGGGGGGCACAGTGGTAAGACCACACATGGCCTTGCCTGCATGGAGCTTATTGTCTGGGTGGGGAAGGGGGAAGGAAAACGTGTAAGCACTAACTGCTACAAAGGAAGCAAACAGACTTTTGAAATAGAGAACAATAAAATACGGGAGTCAGGGGACTCCTCCTAGAAAGTGCACCATTCAAGTTGAGATTGGAAGAAGGGAAGGAATCAGCCTTTTAATTTATGTATTTGTGTGAGGGGAGGGTGGAGGGTTGCATTTCAGGCTGTAAGAACACCATATACAAAGTCACTTAGCCAAAGGGGATAAAATCCAGAGCCTTCAAGGATCTGCACAAGGCTTTCATAGAATTGAGTTGGAACTGGAATATTGAATGGCTTGAATCTGCCTCTTAAAGCAAACCTGACCTTAAGGCTTTATTTGACTCCATTGTTTATTTTTTCCTACACATCCCTCTCTTAAGAACTTGGCTTGGGAGAGGGCAAGGGAGGGATGATTTGAGAGAATGGCACTGAAACATGTACAATATCCTATGTGAACAGAATCGCCAGTCCAGGTTAGATGCATAATACAGGATGCTCAGGGCTGGTGCACTGGGATGACCCAGAGGGATGGTATGGGGAGGGAGGTGGGAGGGGGGTTCAGGATGGGGAACACATGTACACCCGTGGTGGATTCGTGTTGATGTATGGCGAAACCAATACAATATTGTAGCTAAGTCACTTCAGTGGTGTCCGACTCTGTGTGACCCCATAGATGGCAGCCCACCAGGCTTCCCCATCTCTGGGATTCTCCAGGCAAGAACACTGGAGTGGGCTGCCATTTCCTTCTCCAATGCATGAAAGTGAAAAGTGAAAGTGAAGTTGCTCAGTCATGGCCGACTCTCAGCGACCCCATGGACTGCAGCCTACCAGGCTCCTCCGTCCATGGGATTTTCCAGGGAAGAGTACTGGAGTGGGCTGCTATTGCCTTCTCTGGTAAAGTAATTAGCCTCCAATTAAAATAAATAAATTTATATTAAAACAATAAACCACACACACACAAAAAGAACCTGGGGGTCATTTCCATCCATGCTGGTTATTGGTACATTTGACAAAGTATGAATCACCTTTACTCCTGCAGCCTCCTCTCCTGGTCTACCTTCAGCTCCACCACTTAGATTCCTTTCTCAGAGATTATTTTCTGAGCCTCAGAGGTACCAGGACTAAATATTCCCACGACTGTTCTTCCTAGGATGTCACAGAGTCTATACCAGTCTCCCATGTCATACCAGACCTCCTCAGAGGCTTGACACCCTTCTGAGACCCTGCTGCTGCTGCTGCTGCTGCTGCTGCTGCTAAGTCACTTCAGTCGTGTCTGACTCTGTGCAACCCCATAGAGACCTTAGTTACCAGCAAATGTGCTTGGCAAAAAGATACATTTTTAATTTTTTTCAGTTAGATAAAGTTTTCCTTTTGTTTCTCTTTTATAAGTACTGTATTTTCTAAAAGTTCCAGATGGACAAATATTTAAGTATTGTGCTTCCCTGGTGGCTCAGATGGTAAAGAATCTGCCTGCAATCAGGAAGACTTGGGTTCAATCCCTTTGTTGGGAAGATCCCCTGGAGAAGGGCATGGCAACCCACTTCAGTATTCTTGTCTGGAGAATCACCATGGACAGAGGAGCCTGGCGGGCTACAGTCCATGGGGTCACAAAGAATAGGACACAACTGAGCGACTAAGCCCAGCACAGCACACCCGTATTGTCTTGGTGAATCTCAATAAGCCAACATACCTTTGATCTCTGTTGTATAACTGTCCATATTTGTTTTTGTTTTTTTTCCATAGTATATTTTTTACACAGTGGGTATCATTCCAACTGCTGATACTTTCACAGGAAGAGGTTGCCCTCCTTTGCCTGTGTGAACATTTCAGGCTTAGTAGCTGGGCCAAAGGAAATATTTGTGGTAAAGGACAATCTGTTAAAGAAACAAAGCTACTTCCTTTCATTTCCACAATGGGGTATCCAGCAGTTTGGAGAAACTGGAAGAAAATAATGAGCAGAAATGGTCATTGGGTATTTTTTGTGCCTAAGAAGGATAAGTTTGGTGAAGAGAGAAATTGAGAAATAAGTAATCGTTGCCAATCTGATATCCAAACAGTAGCATCTTACTGTTTTACTTGCATTTCTTTGATTACCATTGAGATGAACTGTCCCTGGATGTACTTGTTGGCCACTGGCATTTCCTCTGTGCATTGCTTCTTTGTCTCTTATTCTTTTTCTCTTGAGGCTTTACTTTTCTTATTGATAAATAAGGTTTCTATATATGTGATGTATGGATATGTTAGTATGTAATCATTAACCCTCTTATATATGTTTCCATGTATGTGGAAACATATGTTTCCAGGTTTTTAGTTCTAGTCAAATCTGTCTATTTCATTATATCAGGTTGAACCATAGGCTGTTGCTGTTTCTGTACGTCAAACATGGTTAAAATAATATAGCAATTACAAATGGTTCATCCTAAATAGTTGATGCCTTTGATGTAAGATTTGAGTTTCTACTTACCCTGAATTAGATTGTTTCATATATACTTTTTATCATGCCTAATAACCTTATTGGGGAAGGAAATGGCAACCCACTCCAGTGTTCTTGCCTGGAGAATCTCAGGGGTGGTGGAGCCTGGTGGGTTGACGTATGTGGGGTCACACAGAGTCGGACACGACTGAAGTGACTTAGCAGCAGCAGCAGCAATAACCTTATATTTGTTCCTTTCAGAATTCTGTTTCTTTGAAAATAAGTACTCTACTATTCATTAGAGTATTAAAAACACTCTTCTAACATGGTGTAGTTTTATCTAATTTGGTACCTTTTGGTTTTGTTCTGATTCTAATACTGTGGTATTCATAGCTTCCCCTAACTCCTTTTAGCTTCACCTTAGAAATTGCCTCCTCTGGGAAACCTCCTCTGACTCCCTTAGCTTGGTTTGGTGTGAATGTTCTGTGCTTTGGTGGGACCTGTATACATCCTTCTCCTATGGAGTTTACCTCATCTACTGGGATTGTTGGTTTCTTCACTGCAATCTGGGAGCATATTTTGTTTACTTCCAAGTCCTAGGAGCTCAGATATTGGTTGCCTCGTAATAAATTCCCAAGTAGTATTCTTTTAATTGAATTGAACCACTTGAACAGGAGTTTCCCACAGATCAAAGAAGATTTTTTTAATAGTGTATATGATATACATCGGAAAAGGCAATGGCACCCCACTCCAGTACTCTTGCCTGGAAAATCCCATGGATGGAGGAGCCTGGTAGGCTGCAGTCCATGGGGTCACTAGAGTCGGACACGACTGAGCAACTTCACTTTCACTTTTCACTTTCATGCATTGGAGAAGGAAATGGCAACCCACTGCAAGTAGTCTTTTTAGCACAGCACTGATAGACATTATAGGAACATGAGAACAAAATGTGCTGAACTGAACTGTGACCCTGCAGTCGTTGTAGTTAGAACTCTCGTCCTTTTTCTTTCCTTGTCTTTTGTTTTATTTTATTTTTTATATTTTCTAAGTAACCTACTTCCTTACATTTCTAGTCTCTGACCTTGTCTCCCCCTCTCTTTATTGATAACCATCAATGAAGTGCAATGTTTGACTCTTTCATGTCCATGAGTATTATATCATAATGAAGTGTTTTCCTATTTGAATATTTTATTCTTGACTTTACCTAAATATTGTCTAGATGTTTGTTGAAAGAAGTATAACTAGAAGACTTATATCATTATATTCAGGTTGACTGTAGATATTTTTTTGGTGAGGGAGATGTTCTTCATTTTGTCTGATCATAAATATGTTGTAGGCCATTAAACTTCATTCATAGACTTTAGAATTTCACACTTTGTGCTGATCTTTGCTGTATACGTCTTTCTTTTTTAATCCTGTGTGTGTGTGTGTGTGTTTTAATCACCAAACCCAGTCATGCTGCTTTGATTTACTGCACTGATTTTTCTTAAACTTTCCATTTATAAATGTTGTTTACTACATCAAGTGTAAATAGTTCATTGTAAATTTTTTAAAAGCAAAAATAAACTGAAAAAGATTTTTTTTATTGAGGAATAAAGTCTACAAATGAAAAGGCACAGAAAACATGAACTCTAAAAACACTAAAGAAATATATCAGTATACACTTCATTCAAAGCAAAAAATTTGTGTATCATTTCCGTTTTGTTCTCATCTTTTTACTCTATAGGCCTTTACTCTATAGGCCTATTGTGTCGATTATTCCCTTACTTTTCTTAATAGCTTTCAGAAATCAGCCTTTCTAGGAATTCTAAAATATTGTTTAGTTGTCTGGTTTTGTAATTCAGGTAATTACAATAAAATCATTTACTACATGAATTTTTAGGTGGTTCAATTTTTATATATTTGAAATTTATCTGTTCTGATGAATGCAACTTACATTCTTTTTCATGGCAACATAATATTTCATGGTATGGATATATCACATCTATTTTACCATTTTTCTTTTGAGATACATGTAGGGGTTTTCCAGTTTTATTGCTACATCAAGCAGCGTAATTGTAAATATTCTCATACATATTTCCTGGTGCGCATATGATAATTTTTTCCAGAACATATACTTAGTAATGAATTTTTCTGAATCATAGACTAAGCAGCATGTTGAACTTACTTACATGATTTTACAAAGTAGTTTTATGCATTTTCGGACCTAGTTTCAATGAGATGAGAATCAACTGCTGTATTTTCATGGCAACATTTAGTATTATTCTTTTATGTTTTTGCCAACATTATGGGCATGAATTGTGATTTTAGTTTATACTTCCATGATTACTAAAAAGATTAGTATCTTTCAATAGGCTTCGAGGTCATTCATTTCTTCTATTTTGAATTCATGTTCATTCCTCTTTACCATTTTTCAATAGTGCTGTTTGTCTTTATCTTATTATATATACTGCTTGGTAACTCTTTGATTATGTGTTGTAAAAGTCTTCTAAATTTATAGCTTGTATTTTTATTTACATTATTTTGTTTATATATTTTATATTAATTGGTTAGATTTTGTATTTTAAAAATATAATTCCATTTACCGATTTTTCCCTTCATAATTTTCCCATTTGGTCCCTTGTTTAAGGAATAATTTTCTATCCCCCAAGATAAAAAGAAATCTTCCCTAAATTTCTTCAAAAATCTTATTTTTTACATGTAAGTGCTTAATTCATCAGGAATTGATTTATTTGTATGTCTGGAAAGGGATTTTTTTCCCACACAGGAAATTGTCCCAGTATGATTTATTTTAAAAATTTCATTCTTTCTCTGCTGATCTGTATTATAAACTCAGTCACATATTGTGACTATGTGGCCATCATTCTTTTTTCAAGCTCTCTGTTTTTATTGGTTGCTCTATTTGTTAATCCCTGTTCCAATACTTGATTATCTCTATTAGTAAGGCTTTATAATAAAGTTGCGTATCTGGTAATTAAGTCCCATGGTATTATTCCTCTTCTTCTTTAGTATATTGGCAGTTTAGTATATTGGAATATTTAATATATTCTTCTTCTTTAGTATATAGGCAGTTATTAGAACTTTGAATTCCTTATGTATTTTAGAGTCAGTTTTTCAAGCGTCACATATAAAACACTCACACACAGCTGAACTTTTGATTGGGATAGAATTTATAGATCAATTTGTAATCAAATAACATTTCTTGTAATAGTAAATATTCCAATCTGCTTATAATTCTACTTTTAAATTATTCTTTCATGTCCTTCAATAAAATATTACAATTTCACCATAGAGATTTTGCATTTGATTTTTTAAGCTACTCTAAATGGTATCTTTTTTAAAGTCTTCATTTTCTGATTTTTATTGCCAGTAAATAAAATTTCAAATTATTATTGTACACTGATTTTTATATCCAAAAATCTTGCTAATTGTGTCAAAAGTCAGTAATTTATTGTATGATTCTTTTTTGTTGTCTGCAACCATAATTATATAATGGTGAATGAAGATCATTTTGTTTTTTTCTTTTCCAACTCTTATGCCTTTATTTATTTTTTTTTTTCTTGCCTGATTGTATTGGCTAAGAACTTCAGGACAAGGATGTACAGGAAAGGTGATAGCATGAATCTTTTTCTTTATGAACTCAAAAGAGATACTTTCAATATTTCAATACTGAGAATCAGATGGACTCTCCTTGTCTGTACTAGGTCTTAATATTGTATAAGCCCGTTAAGATAAATCACTTTAGGCAAAGGAGAGAATGCCAAATTATGTTTAAAGTTATGTTTATGCTGCAAAGCATATTAGGACCTTAAAGTAACAATTAATTTCTATCAGAGAAAAATAAAATGATATTTTCTTGTACACTTGAGGTTGTAGACTAACGTATATTGCCATTATGTAGGGAGTAAAATCAGGAAAATAACACTTATTCCAGTGAGGAAAATATCATCAGAACACTTTCTGGTTCTCTCAGTGGACAATTTCTTAAGGAAATCCTTTGCAAAAATTCTCCCAACTAGAGAGCAACACAGTGGTTGACACATTAATTAGTTGCAGCATTTCTTGGAGAAGGGGAAGGTGGCAGGGTGCTTACAGTGTCATTTAACTGTCTCAGTAAATGTATGAGGGACCTGGTATACTCTTTTACCAATATTTTACAAGGTGAGAGTAAGTGATAGAAAGAAAACAGGATATTTCTACTACACAGCTGTCTCATTCAAAGAATATATATATATACATATATATATATGTATGTGTGTATATATGTATGAAAAGTGAAAGTGAAGTTGCTCAGTCATATCCGACTCTTTGCTACCCCATGGACACCAGGCTCCTCCGCCCATGGGATTTTCTAGGCAAGAGTACTGGGGTGGGTTGCCATTTTCTTCTCCAGGGGATCTTCCCGACCCAGGGATTGAACCTGGGTCTCCCGCATTGTAGACAGATGCTTTACCATCTGAGCCACCAGGGAAGTCATATATATATATATATATATGAACCTCTTAAGTCTCACTCAGTAAAGCCACCCATTTCCATCCCAAATAAAAACAGAATTCTTGGTGCTGGTGATCCTGATATAAAGAAGGCTTTCTTTGTAGTAGACATTCATCCTCCTGAAATCCACTTGGAGGCTTTAGAAGTCAAATCCCAGGCATAGTAAATGTAGAAGCACCTCTGGTTGACATACTCCCATCTTGGTGAAAGTGCCCTGAGTCACAGGAGCACCTTGGAACTTGAGTGAATAACGGACAAGGGAGATGGTTTATTCACAGCTCCAGGGAAAGGGGTGGGGATGAACACTGTACAGAAACCATTGGTAATAGATGAAGAAATGCATGGATTTTATCAGTGGGTTATGTTATTCTTAAATAATTGCTCAGAGGTAAGAGATGGCATATCCTATATTGTCAGGATCTATAGTTGAGACACACATGGTAACTCAAGAAGGAAAATCATAGGGAACAATGTGTAGGCTATAACTGGGGTGTTGGTTGCCCTAGAAAATATGTTTCATCGTGCCTAGCAGACGTGTCTCTTGGGCAGTGTAAACCAGGCTTTGCTCCAGGCATAAACATTAAAAAGATGCAGAAACTTGAAATGTTTTTTAGAGATTCATCATCTCCCCAAAGAATTCCAAACCCATTACGGGCACAACAGCTTAATTGGCACTTGAGGGAGTAAATTAATAGTAAACATTATAAAGTTTCCAGAATAACATAAAGTCTTCCTTTTGAAATTTGAAACTTAACCTATAACTTTACTGACATCCTTAATGATAACCCTAACAGGGAAAAGTGCAGGACATCATGTGATACTTTATCACATTATCACTTATTGGTATCAACTTAGCTTGCCAGTGCAGTCTCCCTGTTCTTGTGATAAGAGATGAAAGGGGGAACAGAAGACAGAAAAACAGGTTCCGTGATGAAAAGCCAAGTGGCAGGGCCATGCTTCCTTCCTTCCTTCCAGCGTTTGTTGTTGTGTTTGTTGGCAATACCACAGTGCGGTGATTGTGGCATTGCTCTGGCAACCACTGGTGAAGAACTGTATAGATGGAACTGAACGTGTGGCTGGTAGTGAAGGGGGACATAGAACAAATTGGGTTTTGATTTCTCTCTTTAACTTTAGGAATCTGGTCGTATAAAATTATTGTTATAGAATTAAACATGCTTCAATACAACTTCTATATTATAAATTCCTATAAATTTTAATATCTTGGCTCTATATACCATACTAGAAACATACATCTTAACTTTCTCTACACAGAGCATAATTATGAATAAATAATATAACATTATAATAAATAGGTGACCATATAAAATGATAAAATATATAATATGAAAATGTATAAATGATTTATATGGTTCCTCTTACAAATGGGCTAATTTCACAGCATTAGTCTTGAGGAATGAACTACATTCAGGAACATGAGCTTGATCTAGTGGATACAAATACATTTATCCTTTTCATCAGAGAATATAAACTTCTGAATCTGTTTCATCTTTGTACTTCCCAAGCTCCTTAAGTAATTATTGAATGAATAAATACATGGATGAATTAGTAAATTAATAAATGAGCTGATATATAAGTACACAAGTACATAAATGTTTGGTATTTCTCTGGGAAAAGTGGTTAGTACGTATTGTGTACCCTGTTGTCAAATAGACTTTCATTACTTTTATACCCCTTACATCAATGTACAAGATTTTGCATTTGTAACTCAAAATTTTTTGTTATTGTTTAGAATCTTGTCGTGGTTCAGTCTCTCAGTCGTGTCCAACTCTTTCTGACCAGGCTATGTGCAGCTCAACAGGCTTCCCTACCCGTTATCGTCTCCCAGAGCTTGTTCAAACTCATGTCCATTGAATCAGTGATGCCATCCAACCATCTCATCCTCTGTCATCCCTTCTCCTCCTGCCTTCAACATCTGTGGCTTCCCTGATAGCTCAATTGGTAAAAACTCTGCCTGCAATGCAGGAAACCCTGGTTCAATTCCTGGGTCAGGAAGATCCACTGGAGAAGAGATAGGCTACCCACTTCACTGTTCTTGGGCTTCCCTGGTGGCTCAGCTAGTAAAGAATCTGCCTGCACTGTGGGAGACCTGGGTTCAATCCCTGGATTGGGAAGATCCCCTGGAGAAAGGATAGGCTACCCACTCCAGTATTCTGGCCTGGAAAATTCCACGGACTGTATAGTCCATGGGGTTGCAGAATCACCTTTTGGAAATGTCAGTTTCTTTCTATACCACTTGTACTTTCTTGATGCATTCATCATTGAAAATTAAAGAAGAAAGATTAAAAAAATGAAACACTTTTCTTTCATACCCAGACACTGTTTGAATACGATATTCTCTCATTCAGTTTACTATCTGTGGGGTTCATTTGCCAATATTCCTTTGAAGGACAACTCTTAGCGTTCTAAGTTTTGAATTAAAAGGTATTCTCTCTGTTACCCAAAATTATGTTTCAGATGATTCAGCTGTCAAAACAAGGCTATGGGATAAGTGGTCTGTTCTTCACAAGACAAAGGATGAGAGCCACTTGTTTGGCCCCCCAGGGATAGAGAATGAATAGATCTTTATCCTTTTCTTCCTCCTATCACACTCCTGTTCACTGGGCTTCTCTCACGTCTTTTGATTGAAGGAGACAGCTTCTGTTACTGTTCATCAAGTGGAAAAATGACTCTGGTCCGTGTGTTTGGGACTTTGTGTCTCACACTGCTGGGGTCAGTAGTGACACCTCCCACTGAGAGGTGTGTTTGCCAATTTAGTCATTTTCCAAAGCAAACCAGGTAACTCTGGGAGCCCTTTGTGACTCTTTTATGACTCTTTAGGAAAAGGGAAAAAATATATTTGACAACTGGGACTCATTTTATTACTATCACTTATTGTAAAGTATAGGGTTTATTCAAACTTCCAGTAGCTCAACTTCCCACTTAATTTTTCTCTTAATTGCATGGAAAGTACTTTTCACATCAAATTTAGGAGAACTGTATTTTATTTACACTTCAAATTTTGATTGGAATTTGACACATTGGATAGTTTGTGTTTGTATACATACACCAATGTCATCGTACTTCCAACGCAGCTCTACTGGGAGGTCACACACACACAAATGCACTGCAAGTATTTTGGGTGTGTGTGGGTATAATGTTGCTTCATTTCTGAGAGCTCTGATTAAACAGACACCTTCTGCAGCAGTGACTTTGTATAGATCTGTACAGATGGGCAGAACTTAAACCAGAGAGGCTGAAAGGACTTTCTGAAAGGAAGCCAAGAAACAGATCTAGTTTTCTCCACTGAAAACTTGGGGGAGAAACACATGAAAGTACATGCTATTTGTGTGTACATGCATGCTGGATGTATGTAGATCTTTTACTCCCATTTTTAGTCTTGGAATTATATATGCCATACCTAATATATACTTATTAATTCTGAAACCAGATACTTAATGTAGAAATGTTAAAAAAAATTATGTTTTATTTAACAGAAATGGCTGAATATAGAGCAGTTGTCCCTGCCCTGGGGGCTCTTTGAAATGGCTTTGAACAACTTGGATGCAAATCTCTTAGGTGGTCTAAAGACAATAAAAAGATTACCTCTATTACATTTGTTTGCATTGTTTTCCATCTCATGATCTTTTTCTTTCTCTCTTTTTTTTTTTTTTCTGGTGATCATCTCTTCTACCTTAATTCTGGCCCTCTAACGTTTTCCCCAGTTGGTTCTTGCTTAAAAAAAAAAATCCTCTTCTCTACATCCTGTACATTTCTGCTATATCTCCATATTCTCTGTCCTAGAATCTTCCCTAGATAGGGGATACCATGCAAAACAAAATAGAACTTTTTTTTTTACCCTTTCTGCAGTTCAGAACATGCAGTTTTGCCCAAGGGATTACTGAGTACCCTGATTCCTTTTTTTGACTGGGTACAAGTACTTCTTACTCGTGCATGAAATCTGAGCCATCGCACAGGTTGAGAGAAGGATTCAACTCACCAACCTCTTCTATTCCTTGGAGAAAAAGTGAAATCAATTTTTCACAGAGTGCTAAGTTATTCTCTTTAAAGATATCTGTTGAGCATCTATTCTAGTTGACCCCATTCTGGGAATAAACATTGATGAATCAGACAGACAAAATTTCTGCCTTCGAAAAACTTACATTTCAGTGGTGAGGAGACAGATACTAAACAAAATTAAAATGGGCAAGATAATAAGCTAAGGAGATAAGTATGAGAAAGAAAATAAAATGGAGTAATTTCATAAAATGTGACAGAATCTTGAAATATGTAGGATTTGGATTACATGTCAGGAGAGATGTATATGAGAAAGCATAATATGTATAACAAATTAACCCACATCTAACAGCTTAAAAGCATTTATTGTATCCTGTGATTTTTGTTATATAGGAGTTCAGTACTGACTTAAATGGGTAGTTCTATCTCAGGGTCTGTTAGGAGTTGGCAGGCTTCTGAAAACTTGATAGGGGCTGGAGAATCTTCCAGGATAACTCATTCCCACTATTGTTGGCAGGCGGCCTCGGTTCCTCCCCCCACAGATCTTTTTATATTAACGTACGAGTGTTCTTCTGATATATTAATTGATTTTTCCCCAAACAAATGATCCAGGAGGGTAAATCAGAGCAACAATATTTTTGTTAGCCTTGGAAGTCTTGTGATATTACTTTTAGGCATTGCCACGCAATTTAATACTGGTGCAAGGTAGGAGGAAACCACTGCAAAGGTGTGAATTCCAGGAAGTGAGGATCCTTTGAGGGTTGAGGGGACATTTTGGAAGCTGATACCCCAGGAAGAGATAGTTGAACTAAGGCCAGAATAATTAGGAAAGATCTGTTAAATGAATACTTTGGGGGAGGGCATCTCAGATGGTGGCAAAAACAGTTCATGTGACACTGAGGCAAGGAAGGGTTCGTGTTTTCAAGCTTGGTTTGAGTCAGTGGAAATGTTGCATAGGATGAGTCCAAAGAGCAAGGGCCAGATTACACAGGACCTCACAGCAGCTTGGAATATATTCTGAGAAACTGTTGAGGGAGATGTTAAGCAGAGGAATAACAAAATCACATGAATACATGTTGAACAAAAGTACACTTCTAAGAAACGAACTGGACCTGAAAAACTAATACTAAAGAGAATGAGTTTAATACTTTTGACTTTGATTCTTGATGGTCATACTGTGCAAATGCATCAAAGATGTGAAGTATAAATATTTATTCTACTGTACTCTGTTGAGTAATAAAACAAAATCAATCCAGGGATTTAAATGTGAAGAATGGGCTTCTCTGAATCAGCCCTCACCCCCTTTTCTGTCACCAGAAAGAGGCTATACTTTTGACTCTGATCATTTATAGGAACCAAAACCTACAGGGAATTTCAGGCAGGAATATACCTATTGAGGTGTTTTATAAATGGTTCAAATATCAGGTTAAATTCCTGCTCAAACAGTTGGGTATTCTCCCCTTTGTTTGCTATATAGAACGTCATTCACTCCTATTCCTCCAGTTCTTTTTCATGCTGTTAAGAGGCAAGGTTTAACTCATTTTTAGAAAATTCACTTCAGACGTTAAAGAATAGCTCTTTCTTCCCTTGAAACCATGTCCTACCCTCTCAGCTCACTGGCCAATGATGAATCTTGCCCTTAATAAGGAGGTTCTAACCTCAGAGAGAATGCAGCCTTTTATTTTAAATGAGATTATTCTGCTCTGTTGCTTTGTGCAGGTGCTAAGATTCTGGCTATGGTTCACTGACTTGAAGGGAGGGATGTATTCAGTTTCTCTTTTAGCTACCTGCCATGTCCCTCAAAACATTTTAGCAATAATAGAATGTATTTTATGTACATAAAAATGTTCATAGTGTCTCTCTTGATCCTGTACTCAAAATTAACCTTTGCTCCAGGCCTGGTGGTTTGATGTGAACTTCCTATCTCTTCACTGCTTACATTTCCTTCTTTTTACTTATGAACAGGAACATTTGACTTTCATACAGAGACTTGCATATAATATACCATATATTTGTACTCTTCAAATACAAATGTACTACACTTTGTGTGTCTTTATTATTTAAGTATTTCAAACAGTTGAAATGTATCGGCATTGTAGAACTGAATATCTCCATCTTGGTTCACTCTCCACCTGTGCCCACACCCTACACCCCATGCTCTTAGTCACCAGTAAGTATACCATATACTTGGCTGTCTCCCCTCCTTTGTTCATGTGGTTTGCTCTGGCTGAGAGGTCCTCTAACCTAACCTCTCTTGTGAATTTATATTTCTCTTTCAGTATTTAGTATGACTATCACTTCCCCCGGGGAGCCTTCTCTGATCTCTGTAAGCAGGTCTGTGTCCACTTCCACCATAAACCCATCCTAGGACATTCAGGCTTCTGCAAAGAGCATTTGGTTCTAAGTACCATAATTGCTTAATGATATAACTCAGTTTATAGTCTCTGAACTATATCATCACGCTAAGTCACTTCAGTCGTGTCCGACTCTGTGCGACCCCCTAGATGGCAGCCCACCAGGCTCCCCTGTCCCTGGGATTCTCCAGGCAAGAACACTGGAGTGGGTTGCCATTTCCCTCTCCAATGCACGAAAGTGAAAAGTCAAAGTGAAGTCGCTCAGTCGTGTCTGACCCTCAGCGACCCCATGGACTGCAGCCTACCAGGCTTCTCCATCCATGGGATTTTCCAGGCAAGAGTACTGGAGTGGGGTGCCATTGCCTTCTCTGGAACTATATCATAGGCTCATAAATATTTATCTTAACCAGTCAGCTCAAAGCCATTTTAAGTAATCAGTGTAAAGTGTTTCAAGTGTTTCCAAGCAAATATGCTTCTATGTCTTTGTTCATTAGAATCTTGTAACAGCTTCAAGAAAAGGAACAACTTCAGGGTGACTGATCTCAAAGGATTTTAAATATGCTGAGATGGAAAGTGATTCCTGACTTTTCTTGTACACACTGGAAGCTTTGGTAGCAGCACTCAGGAAGATAGAGGTTTATCTTATGTGGTAATTGTTCTCATCGTGTATCACCCATTGGGAGATTAGCAGTCATGATACTTGCAAGTCCGTCTTCTGTTGTGTGCATCTATTTAGATTATGTGACAGTAAGCAAATGCCAACTCAGATCTCTGGGCATTCTAAAAAGTAAATGTGATTAATAATCACACAGAAAGAGTGAGCCGACTTTTAAAACGGGATACAGGCTGTGGAGTTTGAGGTCCTCTGAGGGAAGACTGGCAGAGATGATGAAGTGGACTCTGACTGAAGAGCTTCCCAGGGACTTTTGAATGTCTCTGTGACAAGAAGGAGCTTCAGTACACAGTATTTGGGGAAGTCATCATCTGTTTACTTTTCTGTGTGTGTGTGTGTGTGTGTGTGTGTGTGTGTTTATTCATTAATTCAACCAAGATCATCTACCAAGCTCTCCTCATGGGCAGCCACTGCGCTGGGTACAGTAATGAATGAGACAGAAGTATATTGTCCCCATGTTTCTTCCAGTCTAGAATGGAAGACTGAATGATTGGAGTGGAATGGATAACATGAATAATTTGTGTACTCTCCTTTTAATAAATACCATAAAGTAGTATTATGAGGTGTTCGTGCATATGATAATGGATAAGGTGTTAACTCAGTGGGAGCTCTTAGAGTTTTTCTATGGAGGTGACATTTAAATTGAGGTGAGCAACTTTCACTTGAATTTAAAATACAGGGATAAAAAGAGGTGAGAGAGAAAGAATGGTCACTGGCTAGGAAAGGTGATGGTGTAAGGGAAGAACTACAACAGTAAATAGCCAAACAGTAAATAGTCAACTGCTGGACATTAGAAAGGAAAATGTGAATACACAAAAGGTGTTTATTTTTGCTATTTAATACCAAGGGGATTTGTTCCTGATGCTTGAGCATTTGTTCTAGTCTTATGAATAGCCCTAGTCACATATTATGGAGGAGGAAAAGCAATTATTAATAAAAAGAGGCTTGAACATCTTTCAAAAACAGATGTTTGAAAATGTATGAGGTGGATGAGGAGGGATTAGAAAATTAGTGAGACTAGAATCAAGGATGTCTTGAACTTGGTTAACTTGATATAGGTACTCAGGTAGAACAATAAAGCAATAGCTACTTTGCACATATGGTCACTTACACATCCCCAAGTGTCACCCATTTCAAAGAGGATTTTAAAAATCAGTCTTACTAATTTATAGTTCCATTTCTTATCCAAATGATTCATCTAAAGGTTATACGAGAAAACAAGTTTAATAAACTGCATAAGGAAATTAACGTCAGTAAGATAACCTAACTGCAAGGAGATACAACCAGTCCATTCTGAAGGAGATCAGCCCTGGGATTTCTTTGGAAGGAATGATGCTAAAGCTGAAACTCCAGTACTTTGGCCACCTCATGGGAAGAGTTGACTCATTGGAGAAGACTCTGATGCTGGGAGGGATTGGGGGCAGGAGGAGAAGGGGACGACAGAGGATGAGATGGCTGGATGGCATCACTGACTCGATGGACGTGAGTCTGAGTGAACTCCAGGAGTTGGTGATGGACAAGGAGGCCTGTTGTGCTGCGATTCATGGGGTCGCAAAGAGTCGGACACGACTGAGCAACTGAACTGAAATGAAGATAACCCTGAAGGGTAGTCTGTGTGACTACTGTAGGACGTCTCGGTATCATTATCCTCAAAGAAAATTTAAAATTAAAAAATAATTTTTTACATTTTAGATAGATATTTTATAAGTAATATATGAGTGACTTTATTAATCTTTATATATTTTCTTTGTGTCAGAAAAGTTCTAATTCATCTTTTCCCTTAATTCGTATTGAAATAATGAAGATCCTACACTTAGATTTAAGATAGCCAAGTGGGTGTTTCATATTATAAAAATATCTTTCTTTGCTCTCATCCAAATTAAATGTGTTTCTTTGTTAAAGCACCTTGTGGTAAGATTTAAACATTCTTTCTCTAGTATTAATGAGAAATGATACACCCACACACACATAACCAACATGCTTCTAAGAATTTTTTTTTTAATTTGGCATTAAATGGATTCTGAAAATATACCTTATCATAGAAATCTCTGCTTTGGGACACAAAAGCTAGAAGATGGAATAGTTTTATAATTGGGAAGAAAGGAAGGCAGAAACGACACTTAAGGGAAAGGCCGAGAGATGGGATGTTATGTGTGCAGCTCTGAAGTACACATCCAGATTCTTCCTCAGGCTCCATTCAAGGGCTACCTGGAACAAGTCACTGAAACTTTCCTAGCCTCAGTTTCCTTATCTGCAGTATGGGTGATAGCGGTTCTTACCTCACAGGGGTTTTGTAAGGATCGAAGAAGTGAACGTAAGTCTCACATAGAGGCTGCGCGTGGCACAGACTCCTCTACTGTCGGTCTCATCTGTTATTCTGTTAAGAGGAGGGCTGTTCCTACGCTGGTGTGAGGACTTCCCTTTGGGCTCCTTAACGCGACTACAGACATAGCACTCACTCTTTTGTTTCCTGGTAATATCAGACAGTTGCGAAGGTAAGAGGTGGAGGCCACTTTCGTCAAAATGAATTCTCATCTCCACCCTCGAGACAGAGTACAGCACCCCACACTGTCGTTTTCTTATTCAGCTCTTAACCCTTTATCACTTTTGCTACTTCAGAATCTTAGGAATTGAATCAGAGGTAATAGCATTAACTGTGTGAGGCAGAAAAAGGGGGTAGTGAATACTTCGACTTAGAGCAGGGAAGAGGGTTGTGTCTTTGAGATCTGAGGTAGTTATTTCCTTGCTTGGTTCTGTGGCCCTTGTACATATCCACAGCATGTTATTTCTGGATTGGCTGTGATTATGCCAAAATTAACATACGGCTTTGCTTATCTCCTCTATGCAGAACAATCTTAGGTGCTCTGGAGTACAGAGAAGGCAAATAAGATCGCTTAGCCTAAGGAAAGTGTCAAACATACACATGTTAACTGACAGTTTCACATAAATCTGTGTTAAATGTCTTGAGAATTATGGCTCAAAGAACTGAAAGATGAAATAGGTTGAGGTAAGCCCAGAAATAGTCTTATCTTTTGGGATTTTTCTTTCTCATGCTTTTGGAAATAAATTTCAGGCAAAATAGAGTTTTTTGACCACACCATCTCCTGTTCATTTGTAAAATTTAATTTTAATACAATTAACCACAAAGAAAAAATATTCATAGATTTGATTACTGTAACTTTTTAAAAGTATTTTTAATTGTAAGCAAACTAAGTCCAGATATTTGGAAGGAAGTTAACTAAGTTGTAATGACAAGTAAATGATATAAGATGCAGTTATTAAAAATGATACTTATAAAACATGACATGTTAAGTGAAATAAAAATTATAATAGTTTTAAAAAGAAGAAAAATAAGACAATGCTGCTGCTGCTGCTGCTAAGTCACTTCAGTCGTGTCCGACTCTCTGCGACCCCATAGACGGCAGCCCACCAGCCCCCCTATCCCTGGGATTCTCCAGGCAAGAACACTGGAGTGGGTTGCCATTTCCTTCTCCAATGCATGGAAGTGAAAGTGAAAGTGATGTCTAACCTTTAGCAACCCCACGGACTGCTCCATCCACCAGGCTCCTCCATTCATGGGATTTTCCAGGCAAGAGTACTGGAGTGGGTTGCCGTTGCCTTCTCCGAAGACAAGGCTAGTGAGTGTTAAATGTAGGATTATAGTGATTTTTAGTTTTTTGCGGTTTTCCTTAAAGCCATTAAAGTTCTTATAAATGTAGTTTTAAAATAAAACTGAGGAAATCAGGTACCCAACTAAAATTACTGTCAACAGGAAATAAGTTTACAAATCCATCAGTTCAGTTCAGTTCAGTCACTCAGTCCTGTCGTCTCCTTGTGACCCTATGGACTGCAACATGCCAGGCTTCCCTGTCCTTCGCCATCTCCTGGAGCTTGCTCAAACTCATCTCCATCAAGTCCATGATGCCGTCCAACCATCTCATCCTCTGTCATCTCTTTCTCCTCCTGCCTTCAATCTTTCCCAGCATCAGGGTCTTTTCAAATGAGTCAGTTCTTCATATCAGGTGGCCAAAGTATTGGAGCTTCAGCTTTAGCATCAGTCTTTTCAATGAATATTCAGGACTGATTTCCTTTAGGATGGACTGGTTGGATCTCCTTGCAGTCCCAGGGACTCCAAGAGTCTTCTCCAATACCACAGTTCAAAAGAATTGATTCTTTGGTGCTCAGCTTTCTTTATAGTCCAAATCTCACATCTATACATTGGAAAAACCATAGCTTCGACTAGACAGACCTTTGTCAGCAAAGTAATGTCTCTGCTTTTGAATATAGTGTCTAGGTTGGTTATAACTTTTCTTCCAAGGAGCGAGCGTCTATTAATTTCATGGCTGCAGTCACCATCTGCAGTCATTTTGGAGCCCAGAAAAATAAAGTCTGTCACTGTTTCCATTGTTTCTCCATCTATTTGCCATGAAGTGATGGGGCCAGATGCCATGATCTTAGTTTTCTGAATGTTGAGTTTTAAGCCAGTTTTTTCCACTGTCCTCTTTCACATTCATTAAGAGACTCTTTAGTTCCTCTTCACTTTCTGCCATAAGGCAGATGTCATCTGCATATCTGAGCTTATTGATATTTCCCCGAGCAATCTTGATTCCAGCTTGTGCTTCACCCAGCCTGGCATTTTGCATGATGTACTCTGCATAGAAGTTAAGTAAGCAGGTGACAATATACGCCTTGTCATACTCCTTTCCAATTTAGAACCAGTCTGTTGTTCCAAGTCCAGTTCTAACTGTTGCTTCTTGACCTGCATACAGATTTCTCAAGAGACAGGTCAGGTGGTCTGGTATTCCCATCTCTTTCAGAATTTTCCACAGTTTGTTGTGATCCATATAGTCAAAGGCTTTGGAATACTCAATAAAGCAGAAGTAGATGTTTTTCTGCTATTCTCTTGCTTTTTCAATGATCTAGCGGATGTTGGCAATTTGATCTCTGGTTCCTCTGCCTTTTCTAAATTCAGCTTGAACATCTGGAAGTTCATGATTCAGGTACTGTTGAAGCATGGCTTAGAGAATTTTGAGCATTACTTTGCTAGCGTGGAAGATGAGTACAATTGTGTGGTAATTTGGGCATTCTTTGGCATTGCCTTTCTTTGGGACTGGAATGAAAACTGACCTTTTCCAGTCCTGTAGCCACTGCTGAGTTTTCCAAATTTGCTGACATATTGAGTGCAGCACTTTCACAGCATCATCTTTTAGGATTTGAAATAGCTCAACTGGAATTCCATCACCTCCACTAGCTTTGTTTGTAGTGATGCTTCCTGAGGCTCACTTGACTTTGCATTCCAGGATGTCTGGCTCTAGGTGAGTGATCACACCATCATGGTTATCTGGGTCATGAAGATTTTTTTTGTACAGTTCTGTGTATTCTTGCCACCTCTTCTTAACATCTTCTGCTTCTGTTAGGTCCATACCATTTCTGTCCATAATGATCATTACAAACCCATAATAATCCCCCAAACAGTAAGAAGTCTGTAATTTAAAAAATTGAACTGTATTTTATTTACAGTGTTGTGTTAGTTGCAGGTGTAGAGCATAGTGACTCATTTTTCTTTGCAGATTATATCACATGTGATTACAAGATGTTGGGTATAAGTCTCTGTGCTACAGAGCAAATCCTTGTTGCTTATTGTGTATGTTATATATAGTAGTTTGTGTCTGTTAATCCCATACTCCGAATTTATTGCTTTCCTCCTCACTCTCCTCTTTGCTAATAAACATAAGTTTGTTTTCTGTGTCTGTGAATTTCTCTTTTGCGTACAGATTCATTTAGACTTCACATAGAAGTACTATCATATAGTACTTATACATATTTGTTTTTCTATATGACTGAATTCACTAAGCATAATAGTCTGTAGGTCTAGCCATCGTTGCTAAAAATGGCAATATTTCTCTTTTGTGGCTGGGTAAGACTCTGTTTTACATGCACGCATACACCACCTCTTCTTAAGGCAATCATCTGCTGATGGGCACTCAGGCTACTTCCATGTTTTGGTTATTATAAATAGTGTTTTTAGTCTATAATTTTTAAGAGGACAACTTTCTGGATACTGAAACCAGAGAAAATTTCTTTACCCTTTTGATTCTCAGATTTCATTTCTGTAAAATACTCTGAATGTTGAGATGATTAAATATGATGATGCGTGTACACTTACCATGGCACTTAGTAGTCAGTAATCACCCAAAGATCTTAATTTAATGCGTTTGTGTATTTAGAAGTATTTATGTAATTAATTAAAATATTAAAAACATTTTTCAAGGGATAGAAATTCTAAGTGAAATTCCTATAATGTAAATACCAATTTATTATTATTGTAAAATAATTTATTTTTGAATAAAAGCATATGAAGTAAGAGGAAACTTTTCTCAATGTACAAAATTCAGATCATGAATAGATACAAAAATCTAGATGGATAGAATTCATGTGGACAGTGGAGGTGCCTGCTTAAAAGGTTACCGCTAAACAAGTACAGATAAGGGATAGCCAGGGGGTCAAGAGCTCATACTCTAAGCCAGGCTGCCTGGGTTCAAGTCCCTACTTTGTTACATACACTCAAACGCCCTACCTAAGTTCAGTTTCATCATCTGTAGAGCAGGATTAATAATAGCACTGACTTGATACTGTTGTGGTAGGAATTAAGTGAATGAATATGTGCAAAGATCTGAGAGCAACACTTTGTGCATTAATGAGTGCCATGTACTTTAACTAGAAAATGTGATTATGAAGTTTTAGCTACCTTGTAAGTTTGTTTCCATAATTTCAGCCATTCATCCACTTTTGATGAGAAACCACTTAACGATGTTAATAAAATAAAATACCGTTCTTGGAAAATGTAAGTCCTAATGCTTTCAGAGGTGGAAATCTTCAGATGTGCGTTCTTGAGGTGTAAAGGCATATTGAATGAGTAAGAGCAAATCATTATATAGAGCAGTTTAACACATGTGGCATATTACTCTCCCCCCAGTTGTTTATCTCATAAAGAAATATCACTTCATCCTCAGGAAGTGAAGCCATCCGACCTCTGGATAAGAATTAAAACAGTTCACTCTGTTACCAGATTATTAGCCAGAATGGAGTATTGACTATCAAATGATATTATCAAAAGACTCACCAGCACTCTGCTTATCTCAACTTTAAAAATCAGCAAGCATTCAGGAGCATACAACACAAAGATGCATTCATTTGTAATTACAGATTTTATGAAATAATTTTCCTGAGGATTTCTATAGATATATAATTTCTGTAAATATATAATTTCTCTTGGTGTAAATCAATTTCATTTAGATAAGTTTGTGTATATAAATATGTAAAGAAAATGGGTCTCATAGCTCAATCAGATCCAATCATTTACTATTATAATGAAAAATATTTTCTATGTAATATTGTAGTCATCACTGTCAGTTCAGTTCAGTTGCTCAATTGTGTGTGACTCTTTGTGACCGCACGGACTGCAGCATGCCAGGCTTCCCTGTCCATTACCAACTCCCGGAGCCTACTCAAACTCAGGTCCATCGTATCAGTGATACCGTTCAACTATCTCATCCAATGTCATCCCCTTCTCCTCCTGCCTTCAATCTTTCCCAGCATCAGGATCTTTTCCAGTGAGTTGGTTCTTTGCATCAGGTGGCCAAGGTATTGGAGTTTCAGTTCTAGCATCAGTCCTTCCAATGAATTTTCAGGACTGACTTCCTTTAGGATGGACTGGTTGGATCTCCTTGCAGTCCAAGGGACTCTCAAGAGTCTTCTCCAACACCACAGTTCAAAACCATCAATTCTTTGGTACTCAGATTTCTTTATAGTCCAACTCTGACATCCATACATGACTACTGGAAAAATAATAGCTTTGACTAGATGGACCTTTGTTGGTACAGTACTGTCTCTGCTTTTGAATATGCTGTCTAGGTTTGTCATAACTTTTCTTCTAAGGAGCAAGTGTCTTTTAATTTCATGGCTGCCGTCACCATCTGCAGTCATTTTGGACCCCAAAAAATAAGTCTGTCACTGTTTCCATTGTTTCCCCATCTATTTGCCATGAAGTGATGGGACCAGATGCCATGATCTTAGTTTTCGGAATGTTGAGTTTTAAGCCAACTTTTCCACTGTCCTCTTTCACTTTCATCAAGAGGCTCTTAGTTCTTCTTCACTTTCTGCCGTAAGGGTGAAGTAATCTGTGTTTCTGAGGTTATTGATATTTTTCCTGGCAATCTTGATTCCAGCTTATGCTTCATCCAGCCTGGCATTTCACATGATGTACTCTGAATATAAGTTAAATAAGTTGGGTGACAATATACAGCCTTGACATACCCCGATCATCACTATCACATGGATTTTTTGACCTTCTATTGAGCCCATGGCATGAAGGGTTTCACCACATCAGCACAAGATCACTATTTTGCTCCCAACTTTCTCTTATTTCCCTTCTCTATCAGATGACCCCAGCATCTGTGAAGTTACCCTATTTGACAACACAGTGTCCATCTTCTCTTCCATCTTCTTTACACTGTACCCACTCACTTCCCACCCAGTCAGATAGCATAGTCTCAAAAGTCTCTCCCTTAAATATTTGTTATCCTGTTAAAGATTCATCATTTTCATCTCTACCACTATAGCAGTTTGCTACCCATTTCTCCCGCTAATCTCTATTAGATTACTTTAGAAGATGATCTTGAAACAACTCTTCTAAAATGCAAATCTGATTCAAGGCCAAATATTTCCCATATTGCTCCACAAAACACTAATTCTGTAGAATGTCAGAGATGTTACATTTTGGAAATTCTGGTTTAAATATTGTTAAACATGTTTCTTCATTGTAAGATTAATCAGGGCTTTTGGGATTTGTACATTATACTATCCAAAGGGTTGATTTTTTGTTTGTTTTGTTTTGTTTTTGGCCATGCCTCACAACATGTGGCATCTTAGTTCCCTGACCGGGGATGGAACCCGAGCTTCATGGAAGCCAGGAAAGTCCCTCAAAAGATGTCTTAGTATATAACTTCTGTAAATTTTACTGAACTATACTGACCAAAAACTTCTTTCTTAGAAGTACAGAGAGGACTGGTGGCCTGCGGAATGTACTTTGTGAAATACTATTTTGTTTGCCTCTCCAAATTCACATTAACCTGTAGGATAAAGGGCAACTTTTTTAACATAAAACATAACAAGAGCCTCTCAGCCTCCTGCTACCACCTCATCCTCACTGCACCTGCTCTATAAACCTTCTGTTTTGACCCTGTCAAACTAATCAGGAAAGGAGTATATCAAGGCTGTATATTGTCACCCTACTTATTTAACTTATATGCAGAGTACATCATGAGAAATGCTGGGCTGGATAAAGCACAAGCTGGAATCAAGGTTGCTGGGAGAAATATCAATAACCTCAGATATGCAGATGAAACCACCCATATGGCAGAAAGTGAAGAAGAACTAAAGAGCCTCTTGATGAGAGTGAAAGGAGAGTGAAAAAGCTGGCTTAAAACTCAACATTCAGAAAACTAAGATCATGGCATCCGGTCCCATCAACTCATGACAAATAGATGGGCAAACAATGGAAACAGTGAGAGACTTTTTTGGGGGGCTTCAAAATGACTGCAGATGGTGACGGCAGCCATAAAATTAAAAGACGCTTACTCCTTGGAAGGAAAGCTATGATAAACCCAGACAGCATAATAAAAAGCAGAGACATTACTTTGCCAACAAAGGTCCATCTAGTCAAAGCTATGGTTTTTCCAGTATTCATGTATGGATGTGAGATTTGGACTATAAAGAAAGCTGAGCAGTGAAGAATTTGTGGTTTTGAACTGTGGTATTGGAGAAGACTCTTGAGAGTTCCTTGGACTGCAAGGAGATCCAACCAGTCCATCCTATAGAAAATCAGTCCTGAATATTCATTGGAAGGACTGATGCTGAAGCTGAAGCTCCAATACTTTGGCCACCTGATGTAAAGAACCAACTCATTTGAAAAGACCCAACTCATTTGAAAAGACCCTGATGCTGGGAAAGATTGAAGGCAGGAGGAGAAGGGGATGACAGAGGATGAGATAGTTGAATTGCATCACTGACTCGATGGACATGAGTTTGAGCAAGCTCTGAGAGTTGGTGATGAACAGGGAAGCCTGGCATGCTGCAGTCCATGGGGTTGCAAAGAGTCGACATAACAGTGACTCAACTGAACTGAACTGTCAAACTATATCTAGACCCAATGTCCTGTGTATTGTCAAGCCTTGCATGCCCTCTCTCTCTACCTGAAATGCTTTCTCTTATCTTGTCTGTTTGGTGAAATCTGCTTTATCCTTCAAGATGAAAGATGGGGTACAAATGATACCTACTTTGTAAAACATTCCTGAACTGACCCATGCAGTCAGTCTCTTTCTCCTCCATACTTGTTGGTACTTATCTCTCCTGTAGTTCTAGCCAAATTTTATTAAAAGTAAAATATGTATACATAGTCCCATTTCTGTGCCAGATGGTGTGCTCCATCACTTAGTCATGTCTGACTCTTTGCAACTCCATGGACTGTAGCCCACCAGGTTCCTCTGTCCATGGAATTTTCCAGGCAAGAATACTGGAGAGGGTTGCCATTTCCTGCTCCAGAGGGTCTTCTGGCCCTGCATCTCTTGCATTGGTAGATGGATTGTTTACCACTGCATGACCTGGGAAGCTATGTGCCAGAGTAGGGGTCCTTGAGTGGCCAGTATTCTTTGATCCTGCGCTCTGGCCTCTGTTCCGTGGTTGGTGCTCAATAAGAAAAGGAATAGTGCTTCTGTAGAAGTAAGTGGTGGAGAAGGCAGTGGCACCCCACTCCAGTACTCTTGCCTGGAAAATCCCATGGACGGAGGAGCCTGGTGGGCTACAGCTGAGCGACTGGTGGACACAACTGAGCGACTTCACTTTAATTTTTCACCATCATGCATTGGAGAAGGAAATGGCAACCCACTCCAATGTTCTTGCCTGGAGAGTCCCAGGGACGGGGGAGCCTAGTGGGCTACCGTCTATGGGGTCACACAGAGTCGGACATGACTGAAGCGACTTAGCAGCAGCGGACTTAGCAGAAGTAAGTGGACACCCTATTGTCAGAGTAGAGAGATGCTATGTAATCAAGTTAGGACTGCAATGAAATCACAGAGGCAAAGCTGTGATTGCTAATTAATATGTGGCAACTTCAGACATGAACACATAGCAGAAATAGTGTCTGTATTCCAGTGTCATTGTCTACTAAAAGAGATGTCCTCAAATCACATGGTGAGCATGAGTTGCACTCCAGATTACATCTCACCTTTTATCCTGCTTTCCTGGTCACCATCTCTCTGAATAAAAGAGAAAAGAACAGAAGCGCTTTCACAGATACTGAAATCATTGTTGAGTATGTTACATCTCAGATTGTGGAAGGAGATCAAAGGAGGAATAATAAATAGTATTTTTTCCCCTTTAGATGTAATCACTCACTCTTGCTTGGCTATAAATCATTCATTTTTGAAATCAAGGTAATTATGTCGATAGCTGTCTATAAGAAGCAAACAGCAGAGTTGACTATCTCAGGAGAAAGCATCTTCAAAGAATGAATTTACTCAGAATAACATTAGAGCTTTTACAATTAAAAGGGGCATACAGAATCCATATTATTACATGTGAGAAATGATGCTGGAACAAAATAAAAGACTTTCTCACATCAGATTTTATAGGTTGTGAAGGTATGTCTTTATGCATGTTTAAAAATATAATCCAAATAAGACTAGAGAAATAAAGCAATGCAGACTTTAAGCTCATCAGGCAAAATAATATTGTCAAACTTTCATCTCTCCTTTTTACTCATTTGTGTAGAGCAGATGTCTTTTAAGTAATTTTTATTCTAGCTGATATTTTAGGTTGGTAGGTTGTTTTAGCCAAGATCCATTAAGAAGGTACCAAGGAATAATTTAGGAAGAGATGGATGGTGTTTGTGAATTGGGGCAGGTTGGGTGAATGCTTGGTCAGGTTGATGGTGAATCACCAGCTTGTAAAAGTTTTGCAGGATGAATCTAAAGCATTCTACAGAAGCAGAATGGTTGAGAGATGGTGAACTGGGAAGGCAGACAGGAACAGAGATGGCCACAGTAGTAGCTTTTGGTCATGTTTGCTTAGAGCAGGCCCAGCCGGTGGATTGATGGAAGCTCTAAGGATTTTGATGTAATCCTTTTGTGAACTAACTTGGGCTAGCTAAAAGGACACAGCTCCAGGGCTGCAGAAAGCAGTGTACTCCTACAAAGGGTGTGGTCTTGCTGGAATGAGGGCTATCTATGAAAGAGGGAGGGGCTCTCTTTCGATATTTGGGTAATGTTAGCTGACCTTATCTGAAGGAGAGACAGAAGGGATAGTTCATTTTTTCTCCTTGTCCTTACCTCCTCTGTACTCTAGAGGCTGTGTGATTTGATCTTACCATTTTCAAAAATACAGAAACAGTAAAAATTAAAACCAGATCAGTAAAATAGTATTTATTAAGAATTTATTGTGCCCATAAGAAGAGTTCATGAATTGGGGGCTTTCAAATTCCAAACTGATGTAAAGCTTACAGGATGGCTTGTAAAGTGAAAATGATGAAAGGGTTTAGTCTGTATGGTGTTTGGTGTTTATAGTGGGGGTTTCTCCAAGGAAGGATTAAATGTGATTATCTTATACCCTTAGAAAGGTGACTTTAATTTCTCTTATGATTAAAATCTAAAACAATAAAGAAACTCAAAATTAGCTTGTATCTAAATTTTCCTTTAGGGGAGGTGAAGGTTCTAATTTTAAAAATCAAAATTCTGTGTTATAATGAATTAATATTATACTTAAAAGTTTATATATTTAGGTATCTATTTTAAAGCTCCCAAGTATAAAGGACAGTATTGTGGCACTGAAAGCAATGGAGAAGACAGTGTTCACTCTCAAGCACTTATTGTCTTATAGGAAAGATGAGCACAAAATTACTAGACTAATTTATCAAAAGGTAAGATTAGTGCTCTACTAGGGGAGTTCAGATGAGAAAGTGAAGAATTATAACTGGTGAGTGAAGAAAAATAAGCATCAGCTTTTTTTCTTTCTGATTTCCTGAGCACAAGTAATAGATATCAAGAATATTTGCAGATCAGAAGTGTCATCCTCTAGTATTTATAAAGCTGGTAGAAAGCTGTGATATGGTATTAGTAGGTTGTTCTCAAATTTTTCTCTTCAAACAAGACATTAAAAGAAAACTTTCTCTAAAAATGCAAGAATACCCTGTGTTATCTCCCATTCCTCCTTCCACTTATTCTGCTGTTTTCCCTGTCTCAGGACGTTTGCATGCAGCTGCTAAGTCGCCTCAGTCGTGTCCGACTCTGTGCGGCCCCATAGATGGCAGCCCACTAGGCTCCCCTGTCCCTGGGATTCTCCAGGCAAGAACACTGGAGTGGGTTGCCGTTTCCTTCTCCAATGCATGAAAGTGAAAAGTGAAAGTGAAGTCGCTCAGCCGTGTCCTAGCGACCCCATGGACTGCAGCCCGCCAAGCTCCTCACCTGCAATTCTGTCGCCATGCTCTTGGCTCCTGCACTGTACTCTGCTAACTGTTTCTCATATTTCACATCCCAGCTTAAATGTCACTTCCTAGAAAAGGTTCCTATTTACAGCATTTGTTCATGTCCACCATTACTCTTCAAAGCACTACTTGAGAGGAAGAACCCTTGCCTATTTTGTTCACTAATATATCCCTAAAGAAGGCCTAAGAAATAATGTATACTTAATATGTATATTTTGAATGAAGAAATGAATACATCTGTTCAAGTGTTTATCCCTACATTAGATTATATATAAGCTTCTTAAGGGCAGGGTAAATGTCTGTTTTTCTCATGCTAGTATACCTAGAACAGTGCCTAGTTTAAGGAAGATTGTCAAGAAATATTTTTTTAAAGATTTAAATGAATTAATTGAAGTCTAGTTAAGGTAAAAAGTAAAATGAACAATAACGAAAGCTTATGATCCCACCATTAGGTTGCCAGTAGGTATAATTTTAAAAAATTATAGCTTCAAGATTAAATACATGTAAACATCTTCTCAATTTGAATTTATTGTGGGATAATTCCTTAAACTTATTAAGCCAGATGTAATAATTTTAAACATGCTCCCTTTCCCCTCACAAAGAATTGTGACTGATAATCCATTATTAATATTCCTTATGAATCTTTCATCACTCTAAGTTAAATAATAAGTGTTGTTAATGGGGTTTACTATGCTAATTGCAGTTTGGAGTTACCAAGTCTTAAATTATGGACCACATGAAAGACTGATATTCATATTGTATAGTTTTATTGGTCTAAAATTATTCCCAATATTGCCCACCAGATGGCAGTGTACAGGAAAACTTTTCCACTTCAAAAAGAATTCATTCTTCAGCCACTTGATGGCATCTCTCCTTTGTTTTCAGAAACTCCTGACCCATTCATCTTGATTCCTTTTGTGTTCCCTGTCTGCACAGCTTTCCTCCTGTAGTTCTTCCCTATCACACTGGCTTCCACCTGCAGTGCTAGTCTGCGTAAGATTCCCTAAAGGGAATGTCTTTAGGACGTTCATTTGAAGGATGTTCATTGTGAATATTTTCCACTCTGATTGTTTAAACTATAAAGAAGAAGAAATTGTTTCATGCATTTTAAAGGCAACAGAAAGCTGCATGTGATTCTTTAAATATTATGAGAATATCATATATACATTTATAATAGACAAAATGTGTATGAGCAAGTGGTGTTTTTGTTGAAAGGCTTTTGATTACCTTCTACAATAGCATCATGTTGTTGAACTGTAATATGATTCCATATAGGGAGCTTTAAGCTCTACCATTCAATATAGACTATTTATACCTCCTTTGCCTATTAAAAACTCCTGATTTAAAAAAATATATATTTAGGGGAAAATGTACAACCATATCAGAATCCCAATGTAATTTAGACTGTGATTTTATAGTGTTTGCAGACAAATGAGTTTTTTAAAATATGTGTATACACACACACACACACATATATATATACAACATATATTTACAATTTGTTAGTAAGGGCTGATAAATTTTCCTTTTAGGATATTTCCTTATTAACATATTTGACTTGTCAACCAAAATTCTTATAAGGCCATTATATAAAATGACGCTTTTGAAGATCATACTTTCAAAGCATTTTAAAGATGCTCCAGGAAGTTTAGCTATTATAACCAGCAGTTTTAAAATAAATTACCATGTTTTGTAAATGCTATTTTTAAATCAGACAGTATATTCTACATGAAGCTTTGTTTTCATTGCCTACTGTTTAAAAGCAAATCATAAACTTCTTAAAGCTCATTAGAGATGATCTGCTTTGAAATAAATCTGTTTTCATATTCTTCCCTCATGAAGATTTTTATCTGTATATCCTCAAATGGCTTATCTTTGTACTCTGTGCTTTAAGACATTCTTCTTTTCACAGTTCACAGAACTTGGATTTATGATTTTGAGGGCTCTTTCAAAGTGTTGGTGTTCAGAGAAGTTGACAACCATAGGGAGCTATGCAAATGTATGACAATAACTCTGTGTATGTAACTGTGTACATTATAACACAAACCAGACCTCTGTTCAAAGTGCCTTGGTGAGTGTGTGCTTGCTGTGTTTGGTCGCTCAGTTGTGTCTGACTTTGTAGCCCCATGGACTGCAGCCCGCGAGGCTCCTCTGTCCATGGAGTTCTCTAGGTGAGAATACTGGAGTGGGTTGCCATGCCCTCCTCCAGTGGATCTTCCCAATCTAGGGATCGGACATGTCTCCCACACTGAAGGCGGATTCTTTACCATCTGAGCCACTAGGGAAGCCCTTGGTTGGATGGGAGAAATCAATCAGAAAATGAGATTTGGTTATTTGTGTAGGAGCTTTCTCTCTCCTGTGCTCCTTGCACCCCCTTAAATCAGTTAAGATATAATTTGCTCCAAGTAACAGCAAACAAAAACTTAAAGTAAGATAGAAGAAAAATGCATTATCTCACGTAAAAAAGAGGACTGAGGTGTGGTTAATATAGAATCTGACAAGATATTCTTTCTGTCTTTCCTTTTTACCATTCAGCCTATCAGCTTTGTCTTCTGGCTTATCTGCTTATGGTTATTAGATGAGTGTATATGTCTATAAAGTGAAGCCACTCAGTTGTGTCGGACTCTGCGACCCCTACCAGCCTTCTCTGTCCGTGGGATTTTCCAGGCAAGAGTACTGGAGTGGGTTGCCATTTCCTTTTCCAATATTTCTATAAGTCTCATTCAAATACCAGAACATCCAGAGGAAAAAAAGATAATGCTTAACCATACCCAGAGCCCCTTGAAGTCAACTCCCTCAGGTCTCATTGGCCAGAATTGATTGTCTGTATACTCCTTTCTAAACCAGTCCATGGCAAAGCAATTTGATCTCCGTGATGACTCAGACTGTTGAGTTTACCACTGAGTCACATAGTGGAGGGGAGTATTTTCCAATGAAAACATCCAAGGGTGGATGGGCTTAGGGTAGACAACCAATAATTTCTGGTGCCCTACATTGGTGGAAGTGTGGGAGAGCTTGGAAAAATTTGTTAATCAGATAAGAGGGAGGGTCTGCATAAAATCTCAGTAATGTCCTTGGCTCAGGGACCCTCTGGGGATGATGATCCATTAGCCTTTGATATTGAGCTATCAGCTCAAAAAAGCTGTTCTACTTGTTCTTTCAAATATTTCACTATTACATCCAGTTTAAAATCTTCACTCGTTGTGTCCAACTCTTTTGTGACCCCATAAACTGTAGCCAGCCAGGCTTCTATGTCCATTGGATTTCCCAGGCAAGAATACTAGAGTGGGTTGCCATTTCCTTCTCCAGGGGACCTTCCCGACCCAGGAATCGAACCTATGTCTCCTGCATTGGCAGGCGGGTTCTTTAATTACCACTGAGCCACCAGGGAGGCCCTAGTAGTAATTCCAGACCATTAGGGGAGGGGAGATGGAGAAGGCAATGGCACCCCACTCCAGTACTCTTGCCTGGAGAATCCCAGGGACGGAGGAGCCTGGTGGGCTGCAGTCCATGGGGTCGCTAAGAGTCAGACACGACTGAGCCACTTCACTTTCACTTTTCATTTTCATGCATTGGAGAAGGAAATGGCAACCCACTGCAGTACTCTTGCCTGGAGAATCTCAGGGACGGGGGAGCCTGGTAGGCTGCTGTCCTTGGGGTCGCACAGAGTCGGACACGACTGAAGCGACTTAGCAGCAGCAGGGGACGGGAGAATCTATCCTGTATTCCACTAACCCCAGCAACTATTCCTTTACACACATCTGATTACCTTGTATCCCTGAGAAAATAAAGGTCAGGTCATAGGAACTCCATCAGCTGATCTTCCTTTTGTCATTTCTGAGTCTCTACTTCTTCCTTTTGATTTACAAGCATGAAATACCCCTCCTCCATAGCTTCCTCCTGTTCCTCCAGTAACGTTTTTGATTCTTTTCTCTTCCGATTCCTTGAGCCCTGTGATCCCAGTCCTTCTCCAAGTCAGCTGGGCTAGAAACTTGGGACTTATCTTTGACCCCCACATGCAATGAGTTGCCAGTTTCTATTGATTCTTCCTCTCAGGTATCATTCATTCTTTCCTGCTGTCACTGTTGTCTCTTGCTGAAATAATTTTGGTTTTTGTAGTTCAAATTATGTTCTTGAATCAAGTTGTGCACTAATCTGGCATTTGAAATAGAGTGTCTATTTTGCTATTTTTTATCTTTATTAAGTATTCTGAGAGGTAACCTTTTAGTGATCTATATTTGCTTTGCAGTACACTAGAATTACAGGGTACACATAAAACCTGAAGAGGCTGAAATGGTAGGAACTAACTACCAAGTACAGAGAGAGCACTAATTAAAATGTCTTACCACTAAATCTTCCTGATATTAGGGTAGATAAATTAGAACTGTGTGGATTTACAGAGGCTAATTTTGAGATGACAAAATAAATCCCATTATTATTCACATCCTAAAAGGAGGTTGATAATGTTGTAGGCGAATGTCAGTTGATTTTGTGAAACCAGCTATTTGTATAAATGGCTATTAAACAGGGCCAATTCAGTTCTAGGCACTTCTTGTTCAGGCCATTGTTTACTTTTTTATTTTTTTCCTTTTAGTTCAAAATTTCAAGCCATTTTATATTATGGCCAAGACTGAACAGCTTGCTGAAACATCTCATTTTCCAGAACCATATGCTAAAAAGTATAAAGGGGGAGCACCTTAAGTAATTTTATTTAGTTGGTATAAAATAGTCTGCTGTTCTACTCTTGTTTTTGTTGATTTTATCCATTCACAAATCCAAAATACAATCAATCTTGTTTGCAGACATGACAGACATGCCTTTTTTATAATAGTTTCTAAAACATAAACACTTTGAAAATAAAAGATCACTTAAAAATCTACAAATCCTAGAGAAGAACATAAAACATTCTTGTAAGACCATTTTAGTGTTAGAACTTTTATTGAATTACTTCTCCACCTACCAGTGGATCAAGTACACGGTACATTAGACAACAAAATGAGGATCCAAATTACCTAGCAATTCATTTCCCAAACCTTCATCCAAGTCTCATAATTTTAAAAGTTTTAAAATAATTTTTTAAAAAACCCAGCCTTAATCTAATCCCTTCCTTCTCAACTGATGGATCTTGGGTTCTCATTCCCCGAGAAAATACACGTCATTCTTTATTAAAGTCGTGAGACAGCCTTATCACTTCTTCTTTTCTGTAAATCTCTTTTCCATTCTTTCCTCTCTAGGCCAGTTGAGCCCTCCTCTTTTCCAATATAAACTCCAAACCTATGTATTTGACAACATGAATTCGTGTCTCCTGAGCCTTTAGCCTTTATCCTTCTAGTTGTCCATACTGTACACTTTCTAATCTTTGTCAGCCTCTCCCAGGAACTCATGATTACACATCTCAGTTTATTCAACTTCTTCCTAACTTTTCTATCAAATTCTTTGCGTTTCCACCACTACTGCTCCATCTAAAACCTACCTCACCTGCACGTTGTTGGTACTACTAATTTTTTTTTTCTTATTGAATTCCTTCAGTTATGTTCTCAAAACAATTAAAATTATGTTACTCCTTGCCTCAACAAAATTCATCAGTGCCTGTCTGTGGTCTGAAGATAAAATTCAAATGTCTTCACATTTCATTCATGCCCTTCTTTGGTCTGACACAAAACTACCTTTCCAAACCCATCTCCCAGAATATTCTTCATTCTACGCACCTTGGACTTGCCCATGATGTATTACGATTGTCCTGCCTATGCTTATGTTGTTATAGCAACCCAGAAAGTCCTCCCCACAAACTTGAACTTATTAAATCCTAGCTTCCCTGGTGGCTCAGAGGTTAAAGCGTCCACCTCCAATGTGGGAGACCCGGGTTCCATCCCTGGGTCAGGAAGATCCCCTGGAGAAGGAAATGGCAATCCGCTCCAGTATTTCTGCCTGGAGAATCCCATGGACGGAGAAGCCTAGTAGGTTACAGTCCACGGGGTCGCAAAGAGTCGGACACGACTGAGCGACTTCACCTTACCTCACCTTACGTCACCTATCTTTCATGATCCATTGGATTTTCCTAAACTCCTTCCTCTGATCTTTCAGTGAGAATAAACCCAATGGTCCTGTACTCCTGAACTAAACTTTTTAGAAATGAAGCGAAGAAGTGAAGTCGCTCAGTCGTGTCTGACTCTTTGCGACCCCATGGACACCAGGCTCCTCCATCCATGGGATTTTCTAGGCAAGAGTACTGGCGTGGGTTGCCTTTTCCTTCTCCAGGGAACTTCCCGACTCAGGGATCAAACCCGGGTCTCTCACATTGTAGACAGACTGTCTGAGTCACCAGGGAAATCTACACTTCACTCATCCTGCTTTTTATTGTATCCAGTGGTTCATTTGCATTTTCCCCAACAAATGACACATCTTTTGAAGATGATGATTATATCTTATTTATCCTTGTAGCCATTCTCCCTTTCCTGCCCCAAGCATTTAGCAGAAGTTTTATACAAAGCAAGAACTCGGCAACATTTGCTAGAATGGAATTACTTACCTGTTATTCAAATAGTCTGGCTTACATTTTGATGAGATATTTATAATTTCATGACATTTTCAATGTAAAGTAAAGCACAGTGCTCAACTTTCTAGCGTTCAGTGCACTGGTTTGCCTTAAAGGATCTTTGATGGGTCTAAATATTGATTCTCTTAGCATTCATGACATCACGACAGGGCTTGGCGTGTCCTGAAAGATTTATTCCAATATGCATTACAAACATTATCATTTTCTGTGTTTACTGTGATGTGACAAGGTTGTCAGAGTGGTTAAAAGCATGGGTGTTGAAATACGAATGGGTGGATTGGAAATCAAACTGCCACTCACTTTTTTAAGACTCAAACTTTTTAGTCTTATTTTTAGACTTGGGTGAAAGGGGTCCTTGCTTTAGAAAGCTCTCCTCTTCCTCTGGCCACACCTTTCATCACAAGAGGAAGAGATCATGCCACCAAGGGGTATGTGTGTACCTAGCACCTGCATCTCCACTTTTAAAACATGCTTTTGGATTCCTGGGGCCTATTGTGCAGATGACCTTGTACCCACTTTCGGGTCCTGCACAGGCATCTCTCCTTGTCTGTTTTCCATGGGTAGACCACAAGAACAAAGTGTCCTCCGGGGAAAGCTATTTGGTAGAGCAGGGACTGAGCTTAGACACAGGAGCTGGGCTGTCCACAGACTGAACACATGAGGTCTCTTAAAAAGTTGAATGTGGTCTAGGGTGAGAGGTTGGGATCCAGCATGATCTTTCCCCACATCTCTGTGTCCCTGTGTGGAGTTCGAGGAATTAAAAAAATTTAAGCCTGATGTTACATATTTTTATGTTGATATATTGCCAAGATAAAAGTAGAGAACATATTTTATGTAACAGTTTATTAGCTTGGTATATAAATTTTGAATATTTGGACTCAAAGTGTCTAGGTCCCTATTTGTCTTCTTCCCTAAGCCTGGCATATGTAATAGGCTATAAAACTGAGATAATTAACACTTCTTTCCCTTACCAGCTGACACTGTAGGTTAATTATGATAATGTAATCATAGCACATCAGTTCTTAGTAAATGATCAGTAAATACAAGCTATTATTAGTAACAATTTATTCCTCCATTTGTTCACAATATTTTTGAGTACTTACAATGGATTAAGCACAGTTTTATGTGAAAACAGGCAAGATTCCTGCCCTCATGCCATTTATATCTTAGAGAGACAGTGAAGACTTGACCAGAAAAATTGCAAGCTATGCCAAAAGCAATAAAAAGATGAGATGATAAGCTAGAGAGTGATAGGACAGCACTGGGCTTCCAAGAAAGGATTCCGTCAGGAGGTGACAGTTGAACAATGAAGATGACAGCCGCTGGCTGTCAGCCAGTGGCTGTCAGCTGGCTGTCAGAAAGCTCCATGCAAAGATGGGGGCATGAGACTTCCAGGTGGTGGGAATAGCAGGCACGAAGGCTCTGGGGCATGAGTAAGTTCAGTAGGACTAGGGGCACTGAGGGCCAGTGGACTATGATCTGTGCCTTCCTCTGTACCCCAGCTATACTTCTTAGGTATGAAATCAGTAAACAGGGCAGGATTATTTATGTTTAACAGGATAAGCAGCTTGCATTTTACTTTGAGCAAATGGTCGATCAATGGAAGAGTTTAAGCAGAAGTGTGATATAGTCTCATTCACACTTTTGAGTGCTCAGTCTGATTGCAATATGGAAAATGGAATGATGAAAGTGATGAAGGCAATGATGAGCAATAGAAGTACAAGAGGAGAGCTAGTGAAATTAGTGAGGAGGCTGTTCCAGAAGGCCCAGGCAAGGGGTGGTGGTGGTAATGACAGTAATGGTCATAGAAGTAGAACTAATGGTGATTATAGAAGTAACATCAATATTAGCATCAGTAATAATAGCAGTGAACAATATAGAAGTGTCTTTCTTTGTCAGGTTCTAAATTGAATACTATAGAATTAAATTTTTAGATAGCCAGCTTAAATTTGAATTCTGTTTTTATTGAAATATATATAGTTGATTTACAATATTATTTTTGGAATCACGGTAGAGTGACTCCGCATTTTTACAGTTTATACTCTATTAAATTTTATTATAAGATAATGGCTTAATTCCCTGTGCTGTAAATGTACCCTTGTGCTTGTCTGCTTTATACATAGTAGTTTATATCTCATAATCCCCTGCCTGTCTTGCCCCTGCCCTGTTTACCTCTCCCCACCAGTAACCACTTATTTGTTTTCTATACCTGTGAATGTATTTCTCTTTTGTTACATACATTCACTTGTATTTTTTTAGATTCCATATGTGAATAAGATCATACAGTGTTTATCTCTCTCCATTTGACTTGTTACACAAAGCATAATAAATTGCTGCAGTGGCAGAATTTCACTCTTTTTTATGGCTGAGTAATACTCCCATATGTGTGTGTGCCACAACTTCTTTATCCATTCAATTTTGTCTGTCCAGTGGACATTTAGGTTGCTTCCATATCTTGACTATTAGAAATAATGTTGCTGGAAATATTGGGGTGCATATATCTTTTCAAATTAATGTTTTCATTTTTTTCTGGACATAAACCCAGGAGTTGAATTGTATCCAAGTCTAAATTTCTTCATTGATAGGTCATTCTTTTAACAAAAGTCAATCTTAAATGAATAGGTCATTTTCTCTACTTAACACATTAAGTACCAAGACTTTTGAGAGCATGACTGTATACTTATAGAGGGTATTGGGCTGCGGGGAATCAAACATTTCCTCAGCTAACTGATCATTTCACAGAGTCAGCCTTTTAGAGCTGAAAGTCATCCTGTGGATCCTGTGAATCATCTTCCAGTGAAGAAACTGCCTCTGAGGATTTAGTGAGCTAAGCTGAAGATGCCTCAGTTTATTTTTGGCTTCTAGTCTGTATCATAGCCACGCTCTGTGCATAGCCCCATACCTTGTGCTGCTGAAGAACAATGGAAACTCGAAATATTCCTTTCCACATCTGTCTGCCACAAAAAACAACAACAACAACAACAACAACAACAAACAACTATTTAAAGCCTTGAGAAGCAATGATTTCCCAAGTTGACACATATGCAAATGTGAGAGATGTTTTTGTCTTCAAGTCTCCTTCCGAAAGCAATATACCTCTGAGTCATTCTGATTCTGTGTGCTCACTGATGAAATGAGCGTTGCTGGATGTCTGATGAAATGAATGTCCTGAAAAAAGTCACATGAGATGGATTTCCTCTTAAGAATATTTTAAATCAACACTAATTTGCACAAAGTCCTTCTCTTAAACCTTTAATTTGAAAATGAGTCTGCATATATAACATTTATTTCTGTAATTTGTTTTATTTTTGATAGTTGAGTTTAGATTTCATAACATCAAATTAGTAAGCTTATGAAGCATTCACACATTACATAATAGAATTTCAGTGTATTCTGTGAAGTATTTTTACAGGAATTCCGATTTCAAACCATAATTATTTTTAAAGTGTGAACCAGTTGAATTTTTGGCTTGAGACGGTTAAGAAAAGGCCTCCAGAACTATAGTGAAAAGAGCAACAAGGACAAAAGCAGAAAAAGCTCTGGCAGCTTTGCTATTGTTACTATTGAAGAAGATTTTAAATTTTAAAGTATGAAACAAAGAAACTGGTGAATGTGTCATTGCCTGAGATTCAAGGTCTGTTTGAAGGCCTGTGCATGTAGCTGAAGCAATGTGTTCTGCTGTTAACTTTAAATCTTACAAAGAAGTGATCATTTTGAGGTATTTTCCTCTATTTGTATTTTTCTTGGAATCCAAGTATCTTGGAGTATTTTTAAAGCTTTTTGTATTTTTGGAAATAAATAGTTTAACAAGGACATAATGTTCATAAAAGTTTCAATGATCAACTAATGATATAAAGCAGAATCTACATTGTAGGAAATTTTTAACACAGAAAATGTGGTATCCTTCTAGGAGCCAAAAACATTCAATTAAAATTTTATTCCTGGCATGACCTAGATACCACTCTATGAATTCCTTGTAACAGACCTAATCCTACGATGAGTAGACTTCAGACTTCTGTTTTTTTTTGTTTTTTTTTTCTAAAAAAAAATTGGTATTTTTGTCTCCCTCTCTCATTCTTACACCCTTGCTTTCTCTCTCTCTTTTCTTTACTTTTCCAAATCTACCTGAAATACTGAAAATATTTTTGTAAGAGTATTATTAAACACAAGAAATTGTTTTTTTCAAATTTCTTTCTTGGTACCAGCCATTAAAAAATGTTTGTTGTCTAATCCTGGGTGTTTAATGCAAGCATTTAAAGTTATATTGACACTTTTAAAAACCATTAATATCTATATTACAGTAAGTATAGGCTTACTGTATAAGAGTAAATATAGACTTTTCTGTGTTAGAGTAAATATAGACTTATCTGTGTTAGATAAAAGATGTTAAACTAATGGGCAAAGCCCTATGATAAAAATAATGTATTCCATGGGCTAAACATCATGGCTAGATTTATAATGCATTAATTCTTTTGCTCATTCAAGATGATGCTTGTTTATAGCTTACTGTTGTAAATAGGATGCCAAGGATAAAAAGATGACTATGACATAATTCTTGCTCTCCAGGAGTTTGTAATCTGGCCAATTTCTTCCCCTGATGGTCATTTTGAAGATTATGGCAGAACTTAACATTTCCCTAAAAGAATCCAAATAATTATTCAGTCTCTATGTAGAAAATTATTTTCAAATTTACAAAATAAATTTCTAATAATCAATCTGACAAATGCAAAAATTGGTACATCTAAGGCTTATCGAGCCTTAGATAATCTTTACATTTATGTAATGAGTATCAAGATGCACTAAACTATTCCTCTGAACTATATTTAGATGCTAGAAAGGTCTCTTCAGTTAATCCTTGACAAAAGAACGAAATCTTTCAAGTGAATGCATTCTTATGTGGCAAATGTTGTGAATAAATTCCACAGGCTGCCCTAATTAATTCCATTTTCTAAGTACAATGAAATCCCTCTTTTAACAAAGATCTAAATAGACAAAGTAGTCTTAAACTCCAATTCACGAGGCTGAATCTTGGTGATATAATAGTTTCAGTGCGTAATTTTTATATCTGGAATATTTAAGGACTTGGAGTTGATAAATTGCATGAAAACATATTTTTCTCATTCCTGTTTAACTAAAAGGAAAGAATCAGGCCATCAACAACTTATTCTGAGAAATGCATAATATATTACCATTCAAAGGAATGAATAAGTGTATTATATTTCCTGTTGAAATATATTCTGAATTTGTATCAAAGAAAACATGCAAATACTTCCTGTAACTAATGTAATCCTTCTTTTGATTCATGACTTTTGATACAGAAAGGCGATTTTGTTTTAAAATTATGCTACTTTTTAGTGAAGTTTATTTTCTTCAAAATATTTGATGCCTTTTGAAAGACAAATTCATGGATCAACATGGTTTTATATATTTTCCTATGGAACATTGAGCTATAATTAAATATTACCATCACAAATTACAATCATGATTTACTATTTCAGTGATTTAGAAATGCCCTGAAGATATTTGAATTGTGAGAACTCTGCACTTTGAAATGTTTTTCTGTGAGAAACTTTAAAAAAATATACCACTAATAGTGGTAGTGAGCCTGTTCTGCCATTTGTGCATAAGAAATGCTATAAATAAAAATCTATTAACAGGGTTAAATTTTAACACATGAAATGTTAAAAATTCCACATTGGATTTGTAGCACTAGATTTTTAAAATTCTATCATTTTTTTCCCCTTTTTAAAGGGAAGGAGGTATGGAAGGCCATCTCAAGAGGAGAGGTACACTTGACCCAACAAATCATATGTATTTTGGAATATTCTAGGTTGAGATATTTTGAGTACTATATTTTGGTGGCTACTGTACAGTTGGTAGAAGGCCATATCAAAGAGAGTATTACTATCTCTTAGAATGAGTGTTGGCAGTTTTTCAAAAGTGATCTTCAAAAGTGACAAAAGGGAGAAAGAAAGCCCAGTACCCCTCCACAGGGAGGAGTAGGTGATTGTTTGTATGGCGGGATTTGAGTTCCACCAAGAAGATCCCTGTTACCCTAAGTTTTCTCAACAATCTCAAGTAATCTCATTGCCTAAAGTTCTACTGATATGTAGAGTTTATGAGTAAGTGACCCTTGGTGATAAAGATGTATCATGCTAAATTTTATATTCATGGTACTTTCTTTAACAAAACTCAAGAAAGAGGACTTTCTTACATAGTCAGATGATACTGAAGCACTGGGAACTGAGACCCAAGAGATGAAGGAACAAGATGGTTAAAATTAACTGAGGACAAAATAAAGGACACCCAAGCCGGGTTTTGTTTCACTTTGAATGTTTTTCTTGTGGTTGAGCTGGTAATTTAATTTAAATCATTGTATAATGCTTGGCTACAGAGAGATAGTTATCTTTTCACCTTAGTTAGCGAATGATATATGGAGAAGGAAGCCAGATTCTTTACCTGAAATATTGGCATACGTAGTTCAAGATCCATGTTAGCTGGAATAAAAGTAGATTCACTGAGGAGAAAATGGCTATCTGAATAATTTAATGCTACTACTGCTTTTATTCTTCATAGAAATGCTTTATGGAAATGCAGAAATGATGTTACTTATAACCCGTGAATTTCTACTAATCCTTCATTATAATGAGCCATTAGAAATTTTATAGGTATAACCTACATGTCTCTATTGGGAATATGAAGATGAAAGATCTGCCAATCACGTTTTGGTCGTCTTCTAATCTTTTACTTGGGATTCATATTTATATTGAAAATGGCATCAAAACTTAAAGAAAGAATTAAATCCTACCAGAAGTGCCTAAAGTCTTTACAATGCAGTTCATCTTTCTGACCACCTAAATGTAAAATCTGGGCTGCTATTGCTCTCCATATCTCCTCCCCAGCCACTTTGTTTCAGAAACTTGCTTCAATTCCAAACAGTATGCTTAGCTGAAGAAATACTACTTAAAATCCCAAGATGGAAATATTTCAAAAGGATATGATCTAGACAAACGTTGAAGTCATATGAAACATTCTGTATGTTCACATTATCACCACTTCATTCAGACAAAAGCAAAGAATATTTGAGTATACTAAGAACATTTCAGGTCAAGCTCATGAATTAGAAAATGTCAAAAATGAAGAGTCTAACATTTTTGTCTTCATAATTGAAGAGTTATATACATTTCTGATATAGCTCAGAATTAAACTGCTTTAATATTTAACAGCTTTTATCTATGGATTTTGTTTTGCTCAAAATGTGCAAAAAGGAGTTTTAAACGAAACTTGCTGTAGGGAGAGACACACTGGCATAGAGCGAACAATTATGGGACATTCTAGTTAGTTGATGTAAGATATATTATCCCACCTCTCTCCTGAGGGGACTTTTTAATTAGTGTTTGTGACTAGGGTGTCGTATATGCGGAGAGTTCAGAATAAAAATCATCAGAGCTAACTGAATGCCACCTGCCTTTGTTTTAGCAGAATTAGCAAAGTGCTGCTTATTTTCTTCCAGTTTGAACAATCAATAGAGTTGTGTGTTGTATGACTGCTCTTGTAAGCTGAAGTTGGTAACTTAATTCACCCCTAGAAGATTCTCTGGAGGTTTGGGAGCAGCAACTGCGGAGGAATGAATAGTAAAGTACCTTCCTTTTGATTCTTATTAAGTTAAATAAAATCATTTGCTTACGTGCCACTGTCATTCCTAAGTTTTTCCAGGTACTTCTTTGTATTTACGTCTGAAAATCAGGGGAAAAGATGAGGTGACAGGGCAAGGAAAGGTAAATGATTGGATTTCACAATCAAAAGAAACAATACATATTGAACACTTACCCTTCATTTATAGGTAAGGAAGGTCATGTTCAGATAAGGTAAATACCTTATTACAGTCCATACGTAGTTATGGTTTTCACGCTAGAAATCAGGTGCTCCAAATACCAGCCAAGAGACACATAGATGTTTACAGTTTTAGGATAGATGCAGATGCATTGCATCACTTGAGGTGTTTCTGGTAGGTTATGCCTGTTAACTTAGTATATAGCATCTTTAAACTGTGGAGCGTAGCTGAGTTATTTAAACGTTTGTCACACCATGATAGGTAAAATATCAATAACCTCAGATATGCAGATGACACCACCCTTACGGCAGAAAGTGAAGAGGAACTAAAAGCCTCTTGATGAAAGTGAAAGAGGAGAGCGAAAATTGGCTTAAAGCTCAACATTCAGAAAACTAAGATCATGGCATCCGGTCCCATCACTTCATGGGTAATAGGTGGGGAAACATTGGAAACAGTGTCAGACTTTATTTTTGGGGGCTCCAAAATCACTGCGGATGGTGACTGCAGCCATGAAATTAAAAGACGCTTACTCCTTGGAAGAAAAGTTATGACCAACCTAAATAGCATATTGAAAAGCAGAGACATTACTTTGCCGACTAAGGTCCGTCTAGTCACGGCTATGGTTTTCCCTGTGGTCATGTATGGATGTGAGAGTTGGACTGTGAAGAAGGCTGAGCACCGAAGACTTGATGCTTTTGAACTGTGGTGTTGGAGAAGACTCTTGAGAGTCCCTTGGACTGCAAGGAGATCCAACCAGTTCATTCTGAAGGAGATCAGCCCTGGCTGTTCTTTGGAAGGACTGATGCTAAAGCTGAAACTCCAGTACTTTGGCCACCTCATACGAAGAGTTGACTCATTGGAAAAAAGTCTGATGCTGGGAGGGATTGGGGGCAGAAGGAAAAGGGGACGACAGAGGATGAGATGGCTGGATGGCATTGCTGACTCGAGGGACGTGAGTCTGAGTGAACTCCGGGAGTTGGTGATGGACAGGGAGGCCTGTTGTGCTGCAGTTCATGGGGTCGCAGAGTCGGACACGACTGAGCGACTGAACTGAATTGAACTGATAGGTAAAAATTGCTTTATAGTTCTACAAATTGATTTTCAGGAAAGAAATTAATAAACAACAAAAAGGAAGTCATGAAGCATTTTGTAAGTTTTATATTTGATGATGCACACTGCTTTATATTTTATTCAAAACTCAGCCATTAAGGTAGAAGATAATTCTTCACTCTTAAACTTTCAGATTCTGATGTGTATTAAATCCAAGAATCCTAGGGAGATTGAAACTGTTATCAGTCACTGAAAACTGATTCATTATTATATTTTAAGTCATTGATGCAGACAATTATTTATTCACTATCCAGTTATCAACAGTCCATTGCTTAGTTTCAGCTTCAGCTAATGTATTTCAGGCACAAACTAAGAGGCAAGCACTATGGTGGGTATCATAATCACATAAGAAGATGAATATAACATAGTTTTTTCCTTTCAAAAGCTAATGATCCTTTAAGGATGTGGTAGGGAAAAATCACACTGTATTTAATTTTATTAAACTTCAAGCAACTGTGTATATACACTCAGTCACTGCAGCTCTGGGCAGTTTCATCTTCTGGGGCTATTGTGTCCCTTCATCCTTTTCCCTCAGACATATTCTAACTTTACTTTTGTCTTACCAGAGTTTTATTCCCTGATTTATCTCAGAGTCTCCAGCGTTACCAGTTGCCTGATGGGGTTCCTAGACCCTGTGTTGGAATCAGTGACTTGGCCGAAGCCTGACCACACAGCCACTTCTATCCTCATAAAGCCAGTGGCTCACATGGACTTTTAGAATGGCACTGTGCACTATGGCAGCCACGTGTGGCTACTGAGCACTGGAAATGTGGCTAGTCCGAAAGAAAGTAAAATAGTAAAATGTCTCATTAATATTATTTAAAGCTTTTAAGTATGTTAGATTAAATGAAACATTAAAGTTTATTTTACCTTTTAAAATGGCTATTAAAAATGTAAAATTATGTATGTTTGCATATTACCTATATTATATAACACTTAAAATGGAAAATCACACTGTATTTCTATTGCCCTTCTCTAGGATGAAGGTCAGCCAAGCTTTTCAGTAAGTGGCCAGAGAGTAAATGTTTTGGGCTTGAAGTCATAGACAGTATGTAATGAGTACAGCTGTATTTGTGAGCTGCGTAGGGGAGAGGGAGGCCATATTTTGCCTGTGGGCCATAGTTTTTGGATGCTTGATCTAGACCTTAAGCTGCTGGTAAATATTTCACCCAGGGATGCTGACTTTAGTTGGTTTTTGAACATCTGCCTCTCTTGAGTCAATTTTACTAACTTAAAACTCGTACATTCACCTCGCTGTGCAATGCTCTTAATCAGCCATTCTCCCATTTTAGAGAATGGAATAAAGGCCTGTGTTTGAGGCCCCACAGCAGAGAATGATCAAAGCAACTAATTTGCGTACAAGACAGAGCATGGTAATTGTAAAGCAAAATGGTGTGGGGGCACAGAAGGAGGTGGGGTGGGCACAGGGTGCTACCAATAAGCTTGTTAGCTTTCCCTTGAGAGCACTTTTTGATTGGAGGGCAGTCATATATTTTTGTGTGCAGACACAGATTACCTTATTTTACTCTTTAAAACCTGAGAGATATGTTATTAAGACCATTTTATAAGGAGGGAGTGGCTGAGAAAGGCTAAGGAATGTGTTATTCGAAAGAACATAGGTTGTGAGAGACAGAGCTGGGGTGAGAACTGGGGCCTGTCTGAGACCAAAGCTCATAGTCTTTTTTGCTGAGTTGTACCTCTTCCTCTGATGGTCCTGAATGTCTGGCATTGTATTGGAATATCACAGTGGGGCATAAACTAAGGAAATATCAATTGTCCCCTGAGTTAGCTAGTATATTAAAGGCTACTGGGAGCATGTGGTGTGGGATCAGCTTTTCTTCTTTAACTTACCTATTTGGATCAGTTGGTAAACTGAGTACCCTCCCCACCAAAAAAAAAAACAAAAAAACCAGACTTTCTCAAAATTCAAAAGCAGTATATGTTAATATTAAGGACAGTGGACAAAGAAGGAAATAATGATATCTACTGTCTCTACTGTCTATTCTCTTAATATCCTCAGGGCAGGATTTTCTAATATCTAGACATGGCCTCGGCATAGGGTAGCTGATGTCAAAAGTGGGATTGGTGATTCCTCTTAAAATGTGATTCATCTTTTGAGTTCAGTTTTTTTTTTTTTTAAAATAATACTGGAGGAACTTTTAAACAGAAAACCTTATGTGTACACTTTATTATACAGTGAACCAGACATAAATATATACAAGAAACAATGAATTCTAAAACAATAGAGACCTGATACCAACTTCTTTCTTACTAGTGAACACTGTTAGCCTAATGGTTTTTAACCTACCTGAGGGGTGAGTGGTGAAACGGAATACAAACCATGCTGAGACTGAGATAAAAATTCATCCTGGACAAACGTAGCTTTGAGCACACACACAGTTTTGTACACAGTATCAGGCAGTTTATGGATCCTTGAAGGCCACTCATAGACTGTAATTTAAGACCCCCTGGTATGTGCTCATTGTCCCACATCTGTTGCTCCTCTGTTGGCCCGTCCGATTTGCTTAAATTTACCCAAGACTCCCTGGCTCCTAACTCCCACAATAATGCTCACATATTTCAGTATCTAAGACACAGTTTTTGAGACTCTAGAAAAATTTATGTGATATCTTACAGTAGTAGATGCTTAGATACTATGTCAAGAAACATGACAGAACATAAGTGTACAAGGCTAAGCAATCTTTAGTTATCCTGAGTTAAGAGTAGACATTTTTTTCTCAATTTAGGGAAACTGCAACGGCACCCCACTCCAGTACTCTTGCCTGGAAAATCCCATGGACGGAGGAGCCTGGTAGGCCGCAGTCCATGGGGTCGCTGAGGGTCAGACATGACTGAGCGACTTCCCTTTCACTTTTCACTTTCATGCATTGGAGAAGGAAATGGCACCCCACTCCAGTGTTCTTGCCTGGAGAATCCCAGGGACGGGGGAGCCTGGTGGGCTGCTGTCTATGGGGTCGCACAGAGTCGGACATGACTGAAGCAACTTAGCAGCAGCAGCAGGACAATTTTATTGGTTTTTTGGATGGCAGCTACTTCTGCTTGTCAATGATATAAATATTTTAAGAATGACTAGACTGGCTTAATCTATCCCTTAAAAACTTAATGTATAGATTTAAATAGCACAGAATATCATCAAAACCCTCTACAGGGAACCATAAAGAGCACCAGGAATAGCTATACTACTTGAGAGATTAGAGAATACACTGATGTGTGCTATTTTTGTCAAGTTGATGTCATTGTATGTGAGTTCTTAATATTTTGGGAGGTGCTTATTTAAAGAATTGTAATTCAGACCCATGAATAAAAATCTCCCTCACCAACCTTTTTGCACTTGCTTCATCTAAATAAATACACAGAAATAAAGATACAGCTTTTCTCCCTGGAAAGTTTTGAGTGTGGTCATAATATAGTCATGAAACCACCAGTCAACGGTTCACATTCTTTTAGACTTGATTATATTATCACTCATTATGTAAAACTTTCGGAGAAGGCAATGGCATCCCACTCCAGTACTCTTGCCTGGAAAATCCCATGGACGGAGGAGCCTGGTAGGCTACAGCCCATCGGGTCACAAAGAGTCGGACATGACTGAGCGATTTCACTTTCACTTTTCACTTTCCTGCGCTGGAGAAGGAAATGGCAACCCACTCCAGTGTTCTTGCCTGGAGAATCCCAGGCACGGGGGAGCCTGACGGGCTGCCGTCTATGGGGTCGCACAGAGTCGGACACGACTGAAGCAACTTAGCAGCAGCAGCAGCAGCAGCATGTAAAACTTTCCTTGCCTTGGCAAATGGTCACTCTGCCTTCTGTGCTCCTATAGCACTTTGAGCAGACTACGCAGCATGTATTGGAATTATGGGCCTGCTTTTCCCAGTAGATTGCAACCTTAGTCTCATCCATCTGTGTAACCCCAACTCTAAGCACAGTGCTTAGAATAGAAGCCCAATAAATGGGTGCTTAATGAATGGGAGAATGGGTAAATGTCCATAAGAAGGACCAAAGGAAAACAGTCATAGCAGGTAGCCAAATGAAGCACTGAAATGTCTCTGCTGGCAATTAAAATTCACTCTTGGTGATATTCCTTGGCAATATTAACATAGTGATTATAAATAGGGACACAGGAGCTAGATGGTAAGTTTCAGGAGCTAGATGGTGAGTTACACTATCAATCACTCTGTCATGTCCAACTCTTTGTGACCCCATGGACTGTACAGTCCGTGGTTTTCTTCAGTCCAGAATACTGGAGTGGGTAGCCTTTCCCTTTTCTCCAGGGGAATCTTTCCAACCCAGGAATCGAACCCAGGTCTCCCACATTGCAAGCAGATGCTTTGCCAGCTGAGCCACTGGGGAAGCCCATGCTTCAATTTATTTATCTGAAAATGGCTGTAAAAATATATCAACCTCATAGATTGTGTTGATTATGTTACAAGTTTGATTAAATGAATCAATATGTGTAGCATGCTGACTTGTAAGAAGTGCTATGTGTGTTCTTTGTTATTATTATTATTTCTATGAATATTTGTAGTGAAATGGAATGAACAGACAGTTCACATGTCCTGTTTCCCTTCCCCAGATGCTCTGGATGCACTGGGATCATGTGGATAAGGAAAGTTAGACCAAAAACCAGACTGACAGAGTTGGAATGTGAATAATCATGTATCTCTTCTCTAATTTCGCCTTTAATCAAATTTGTTGTAAAGAGATGAAGAAAATTAGTTAAGTAAAGCCATCCTCTTCTTATTGGAAAAATTTATTTATAATAATTCCACAGTCTGTGATTCAAGTGAAATAATTATGGTTTGGAAAGAAGACGTTTGGATGGAAACAGTCATTCCTCCTTTTCCAGGTCCTAGTTGCTCCAGGGTTATAAGTCAGGTGGTAGGCGGTGTGCTGCGGTCTTCCAGACTCCTAGGCACCTATCAGGTACAGTCTAGCAGAATCCCGGAGGGGACACTGTAGTCGGGATACCATTGCTTAAAGCATTGTGCCCCTGATGCCAAGTGTGCTGGCTTTGTTCCCACGTGAGTGGTCTGGCTTGGGAAGCTGAATGATCTGGCTAAAGGAACACCGGGTTTAAATAGGAGAGCTAGATGTCAACCCAGACTTCAAAATCATTGCTTTAAACCTTTAGGTGTCAAAAGTTTTCCATTCATCCTTTGCCTGATATGGTGTTCACTGTTGTTGGTTTGGTTTGGTTTTAGTGGCTAAGTTCTGGCCAACTCTTTTGCGACCCTGTGGACTATATAGCCCACCAGACTCCTCTGTCCATGGGATTTCCGAAGCAAGAATACTGGACTGGATTGCCATTTCCTTCTCCAGGGAATCTTCCTGACCCAGAGACCAAGTGCTCATCTTCGGCATTGGCAAGTGAATTCTTTACCCCTGAGCCACTGAGGAAGCCCTGATGTGTTATTAAATAGCATAACTTAATAAATTTTTATTGTGTACATTATAAGAATAATACTGTACAAAATACCATGGATATAAATTCTGACTTCAAAGGGAAGTGATGAAAGTGGCTGGGCAGAAAACTGCTGTCTTTAACTCTTTACTTGATTTCAGGGACACACAAGAAACATTCCTCAGTTCCCACTCCCCACCCTTGACACCCGCATTCTTTAGTGCCTACAGAAGTGTAACAAGATGACTGTTGCATGGCACGTCTTTGCTAAATGTATAACCAGGAACCTCAGTTACCCTGTCTAGAGTCCATAGGAGTGACAGTGTTCAGTCCAGTGAGTATGCGTGCACTAAGTTGATCTCATAAATTATGGTGAGGGTGCTCTCATCAAATATTTTTATGAAGTAAATTTTCTTGGGGATCGGTGTGGAAATATTTGCTCTTTCGCAAGGGATAAGGCTAAAAACTTGACATTCAATTCCATGCCACAAACAAGTATTGAACTCCTATAAAGATAAAGAGATTCATCATTTATTTAAAAGAATTTTCAGGGAAGAAAGTGAAGGTGAAGTTGCTCAGTCGTGTCTGACTCTTAGTGACCCCATGGACTGCAGCCCACCAGGCTCCTCCGTCCATGGGATTTTCCAGGCAAGAGTACTGGAGTGGGGTGCCATCGCCTTCTCCGAGTTAAATACTAGATGTTAGGAAAAACAGGCCTGGTTTCTAGGTGTGCTGCTGAGTTGCTATAGGGACTTTTGTTTGGCCTTTTAGACAGAACTCTTTCCAATGAAAGTCACAGAAAACAGAGAGGGTCTAACTAAATCTAAATTTGCCCGGTATGCTGGGTTCAATGCAAATATGTTCTTTTGGGGCTTCCCTGGTGGCTCAGTCAGTAACGAATCCACCTGCAAGGCTGGAGACCCAGGTTTGATCCCTGGGTCAGGAAGATCTCCTGGAGAAGGAAATGGCAACTCACTCCAGTGTTCTTGTCTGGGAAATCCCATGGACAGAGGATCCTGGCGGACTACAGTCCCTGGGGTCACAAGAGTCAGACACAACTTAGTTACTAAACACCGCCACCACCACCATACTGGGTTCAGTGCAAACACATTCTTTGCTTAGTCTTCGCTTTCCATTCATCCCTGTAGAATAATTGAAACATTAGTTACCTTTCTGTCTCTATACATGTGTCTTAAAGTCTTCATGGGCCTATGTACTGGGATGTGAACACAAAGGTCCAAAGTAAAATTCCCAGCCTTCTGCTAAAGAAAAGAAGTATAGTTATTATTGTATGTAGATTAAAGTATATAATAACTGGATTAGCCTTTTTAGGCAATTACAGTGTGAAAATGATTTATAATCTTTGATTCCTTTACCATAACTCACCAAGAACTCTCATAAGCAAATAGGAGAGACAAATGAACATAATAATCTCTAAATCCATTTTAATCTGATTGACAGGTATGGGCACAAATTAGTAGAAGAATGATTAGTATTATAAATTAATTGTTTGTAATAATTATCTTCTAATAAAATCACATCGGTTACTAAACAACCAAGAATTTTTATAGATCCCCTTAGCTGGAAGCAAAATTCTGTTAGTAATTTTATACTTTAATTGCAGCAAGGAGGTATAGGTTCTCACTGAAGCCATCAAATGATTAACTTTCACAGTATACAGACTGGACCCTTTTTTTGCAGCTGTCTGGTGGCTCGACTTTAGCTTCTGATCCATCTATAACTATACCATGTGCCTCTACCCTCCCATCCTGTGAGGCTCAAGGGGTAGAAATTGCCATATGTTGTAAGTAACTTTGAAGTGTCCCTGTTACTTAGCAGTATTAACGTCCTCTGTTTTGCATTGAAATGTCTGTTCATCCTGACATTAAAATTTTTTTAAAGCCATGGAAAACTCTATTAAAAAGTACATGAGCAAATGCCTTTGCAATTAAAACCACCAACAAAGAAAATCTTCAGTTCCTTCCTGAAGTGGAACTGAGTACTCTAGAGATTCCCTTCAATTTTATTTCGCACTTAAGTAAACCTGCCTCCTAAATTTGCCAATTTCTTAATAGTGATCTTGCTTTGAATTCCCAAGGATGTCGAGAAAATTTAGTTCATTCATTGATAGTGGTCCAGTAATGCATTTAGTTAAGTTCAGAAGAAAAAGAAAAAAAGAAATTAAATCGGCTTCTGGAAGGAATCTCGTAAGCTGAAAAATGAGAGGAGTTAGAAAGTTCTGTAATTCCATGAATCTTAACATACTTGTGATCCTGAGCAAAAGTGATTTGCAAAGCAGAGCTCCCAGTCTGTCTTGACTTGGCAGGCTTTCACAGAGGAGGCTACAGATAAAGTCTATTGTAATAATACAAACAGATGCCATGGAGACGATTATCTTTGTCTTATGCATGCATTTTAAAAACGAGTGCTTTTCATCATCTCCTCCATGTACAAGCCAAATTCACTGTCTTATTAAGATATATTAAGAAGTAAGATTTTAAAAGTAAATATTGTTTTCTAGTAAAAGTATCAGCCATGTTCAAGGATAGTAGTCATTCAACAGAAACTTTATGAACCACAACTTTTTGTCAGGCATCTGTGTAAACATGAATAAGTCATTTTTCCTATCCTCCGAGTGCTTACAGTTTGGAGAGTTTGATTTTCTGTGTGTGTTGTTTTGTGTTTTGTAGGATTTTTTTTTTTTTTTTGCAACAGTGAACAAGTATATATCAATAAAGCCTGCTACAAAGTAAAATAAACAATGATAGGATTATGAAGGTCATGAAGAGGCTGAGCTGTAAAAAAGGAAGGGGTGAAAAAGGGAAATTATTAGCAAGGAATGCATTCTTTCAGGGAATGTCACCCTCTAAAGGGGAACAGATTATCCTTAACAGTGCTGACTAGGTAATTCCAGGTTGATGGGTTAAAGGTTATATTCCTGGCAGGGGAGGGAGGGTGAGACTGTGATTAGGTATTAAGTTTTGGTTTGTGACATGAGATTTAGCACAAGTGACTCCATTTGGAGCCTGCTGTCTCATTTTTAACATGGCTTAAGTTTTCAAAGGAATTTAAATTTCCACCGGGCTCTGCTTTGGCAAACAAGTTCGTTGTGTGTTTGTGCTATCAGAAAAAGTTAAGTATTCATGACTTTTAAGAAGTCAATGGATGGGATCATTTCTTTGTATCAATGTTAGTAGTAGTTATAGACCTAACGGAACGTATGGATCATGTGTTGGCCTTCTGATCAGAATTTAAAAGTTGAGAATCATTGCAATATCTCTTAAATGCACTCCCACCTCTTGATTGCTTCAAGAACTACTGTTTTCCATCTGTGTTATGTTCCTTTTTCAAAAGGATAAAGTAAAAAAGACAAGAGATCAACCCATTCCATAGCTATAAATAGTCTTGTGTTTCATGACATCACTATAAAGTATCATTAGAAGTTATTTATTCTGAGGTTAAACATAATCAGCCAAGGAAAGAATTAAAGCAAAGGTCTAGTTTCAGTTCAGTTCAGCTCAGTTCAGTTCAGTCACTGTCATGTTCGACTCTTTGCGACCGCATGAATCACATCCTGCCAGGCCTCCCTGTCCATCACCATCTCCCGGAGTTCACTCAAACTCGCGTCCATCAAGTCAGTGATGCCATCCAGCCATCTCATCCTCTGTCGTCCCCTTTTCCTCCTGCCCCCAATCCCTCCCAGCATCAGAGTCTTTTCCAATGAGTCAACTCTTCGCATGAGGTGGCCAAAGTACTGGAGTTTCAGCTTTAGCATCAATCCTTCCAAAGAACCCCAGGGCTGATCTCCTTTAGAATGGACTGGTAGGATCTCCTTGCAGTCCAAGGGACTCTCAGGAGTCTTCTCCAACACCACAGTTTGAAAGCATCAATTCTTCGGCGCTCAGCTTTCTTCACAGTCCAACTCTCACATCCATACATGACCACTGGAAAAACCATAGCCTTGACTAGATGGACCTTTGTTGGCAAAGTAATGTCTCTGCTTTTGAATATGCTATCTAGGTTGGTCATAACTTTTCTTCCAAGGAGTAAGCATCTTTTAATTTCATGGCTGCAATCACCATCTGCAGTGATTTTGGAGCCCCCCTAAAATAAAGTCAGCCACTGTTTCCACTGTCTCCCCATCTATTTCCCATGTAGTGATGGGACCAGATTAGAGGCTGGCAAACTTTTTCTGTAAAGGGTCAGCTAGGGAATATTTTAGAATATGTGTACCACACAAGTTTAACTGTTAAACTCTGCCATTGAAGTACAAAAACAGCCAGAGACAAAATGTCAATTAATACATGACTCTGCTTCTATAAAACTTTATAGATGGACACAAACATTTAAATTTCATGCAATGTTCATATGTCATTGATTCTTTTTTTAAAAAATTTTTAATTGGAGGAAAATTGCTTTACAATGTTGTATTGGTTTCTGTATAGTATTTGCATATAACAATGCAAATAAGCCATAATTATGCACATATACTGGTGGCTCAGAGGTTAAAGCGTCTGCCTGCAATGCAGGAGACCCGAGTTTGATCCCTGGGTCAGGAAGATCCCCTGGAGAAGGAAATGGCAATCCACTCCAGTATTCTTGCCTGGAGAACCCCTTGGAGAGAGGAGCCTGGTAGGCTACAGTCAAAGGGTTTGCAAAGAGTCGGACATGACTGAGCTACTTCACTTTCATGCGTATATCACCTCCCTCTTGAGTCCTCCATCCCCTAGCCCCATCCACCCCTCCAGGTCATCACAGAGTACCAGACAGGGCTTCCTGCACTGTACCAAACTTCTCCCTAGCTGTCTGTTTTACGCATGGTGGTGTATATATGTCAATGCTGCTTTCTCTGTTTGTCCCACCCCTTGCTTCCCCCACTGTGTCCACAAGTCCATTCTCCATATCTGCATCTCGATTTCTTCCTTGCAAATACACTCATCAAGACCATTTTTCTAGATTCCATATATATATATATATATATATATATTAGTATACTGTTTTTGTGAGTTCTTTTTTTCCTTCTAACTTACTTCATTCTGTTTAACAGGCTCTAGGTTCATCCACCTCACTAGAACTGACTCAAATTCACTCTCTTTTATGGCTGAGTAATACTCCACTGTATCTATGTACCACATCTTCTTTATCCATTGATTCTTTCTCACCATTTTAGAATATGAAAACTATTCTTGGCTCATGTACCATGCAGAAGCAGCCAGTGAGCTGGATCTGGCCTGTAGGCAGTCGTTTGCCCCCACCATGCGCAGTTCCCTTTCCTCTCTATCAACAAGTGTTCTTTGCCTATCCCTGGACTTTTTCCAGGCAGCTGTATTCTTTGGTTTCCAACAGTACATATTTGACAGATATAAGGGAGCATATAAGATGGGCACCATTACCAGGTATTGTTTTGCTTGAGATTATTTTGGAAATACATATTTTCTTCCTCCAACTGATTGTATATTTGCGTTAGAGAGAGAAACACTCTCTTCCTTTGCCATCCTCTCCAGATCCCAGTACCTCTCTATGTCTGACCCTAACTCTATCTCTATTTCTCTAATTTAAATCCCCTTATTTGGTTAGATATTTTAACTCAAAAATTTCTTTTGGAATTGACTTCTTCAGAAGTGAGGTTAAACTTAAGAAATAAATTTTGCTTATGAAAATGTGAACAATCACTTCCTAATATTTATAGTGAAATTATAAGCTTGTTCCTTAAAAAGCAAGCAGTTAGTTTTAGCAGTCATTATGCAGAACAGAAATGAGGCATCAATTTGCTAATTCCTATTTCCTACTCTAACATCAGTTAGAATTCAATTTCTGGCTAGAGCACATGAATAATTAAAAGGGTTGAAGTTTCATGATTTGCATTATGTCTGGATGCGCTAAGATGTAGCCACTTAAGTTCTTTATAAGAAAATAGTTGCAGGGACTGCTACTAAGTCTTGAGATTTTCACAACTGGAAAGATGTAAGGTTTACTAGGATTTCTAAGATATGTAATAAAACTTCATAATAACTTTTAAATCATTGAGGGTTGCATCTATGTTTATATTTTCCTGGCCATGTCAATTTATAAAAGAAGAATTATAGTGCTTAGTTTAGCAGATATTATAAAAATATTGAGATGTCATTTTGAACATGAGATCTACTTCTATGACAGTAAATATTTCTTATGAGCTAATTTAATTTTTTTCATGTTAATTATAGGGTACTTTAATTTGATTTACCTCAATGACCCAAGTAAATTCTTGGTTCTTGGTTCGTTCTTTCTTAATTAATCAATGTTAATCAAATTAGGGCTTCATACAGTAATTTGAAGTGTTTCTTCTTAACACATACACCCCCATCACCAAATGTTTATGTATCTTCCACTGCAGGAATGTTTTCTATTTATTTTTATTTTCCTATTTATTTCTGGCCATGCTATGCGGCTTCTGGGATCTTCCCCAACTAGGGATCAAACCTGGGGCCCCAGCAGTGGCAGCACCAAGTCCTAACCACTGGACCACAAGAGAATTCCCTCTATTGATTTTTATTCCAGGTTTGGGGTAAAGGCTGGAAGTTAAGATCTAGCATTTCACTGAAATGTTTCCAAAGCTTTTTAACACCTAAATCATTGTGTTTTTTTGTAAATGTTTTATTAAAATGAAAATTTAAAACTGCAACAGTAGTTTGATGTCTGTTTTCACCTCTGCCCTTACCCTAGCAATATCATTTTGTGCTGTTTTCCAGTGGTTAGTTCCAGCTAAGGTCAGTACCAATTATTGGTTGGACAAGCATGTCAGATAAAAATAATTAGTTTAAAAATATTCTATCTACCCTGTTTTTTGGGGGGTGGGGCGGGAGAAACACCAAAATTCTCTTTTCAGGAGCTCATGCTTCTTCCATTTCAGGGCTAGAGATGAAAGAACAAAACTGAAATAATTCTAGCCCTTTCCTGTTTTGAAAACTTCCCTCCTTCCTTATGCCTTGTGATATAAGATGCCTTATTCCATTGGTCAATTGTGGGCCTGAGAAAGGAAGCCTTTTGGAATAAGGAAACAACTCCTGTCAAAGAATGGATCAGCATAATTTTAGAGCAGTTAAGAAAAAATAAAAAGTTAAGCTATATTGGGAAACTGATGAAAATTTAATATGCTTGACATATATCAACTCTTTATGTTCTTTTATATTGATTTTTTCAAAGGGCAATGAAGATCTGTTGAAAAGCATTAAGACCAACCAGTTTTCTATGACATAGTTAAAACTATTTTAAAGTTTATTTTCATTTTGAACAATAACTGATTCAGGATAGTATTCTGATAGTATTCTGTGTTTATACTATCCATTACTGTATGGAAATTTTTGAGTACCGCACTAAAAGTGCCAAATTTCCCACTGAAGAATTAACTAAATGGTATATAATATTTATTACAAAATAAATTTGGACTATTTCGTATGTATCTCTCTATCTCTTTTGTCAAAAATCACTTTAAGGAATAACAACCAATTTAACTTAATTGGGCACACTACTGAAGTATCTTAATTTTTTTCATTTTAAAGAGGCAAATTATATGAGATGTATTGTTTGTTCCAGGAAGTAGGTCTGTAATTGTTAACAGCATGTTAAATATTTTATAGTGTCTTAATCCTTTTATTTAAGCAAAAGGAATTATGTATCAACTGGCTGCTTGTTCCATAAGATTGCAAGGAAGAGAGTTATCATTTCTAATCTGTTTTCATGGTGTAATGTTGTCTTTCAGTCACTGAGTCATCTCAAACTCTTTGTGACCCCATGAACTGCAGGATGCCAGGTTTCTCTTTCCTTCACTATCTCCCTGAGTTTGCTCAAACTCATGTCCATTGAGTCAGTGATGCCATCCAACCATTTCATCCTCCATTGCCCCCTTCTCCTTTTGCCCTCAATCTTTCCCAGCGTCTTGGTCTTTTCCAGTGAGTCAGCTCTTCGTATCAAAGTGACCAAAGTGTTCTAGCTTCAGCTTAAGCATCAGTCCTTCCAATGAATATTCAAGGTTAATTTCCTTTAGGATTGACTGGTTTGATCTCCTTGCTGTCCAAGGGACTCTCAAGAGTCTTCTCAAGCACCGCAGTTCAAAAGCGTCATTTCACGATGCTCATCCTTCTTTGTGGTACAACTCACATCCATACATGACTACTGGAAAAACCATGGCTTTCACTATATGGACCTTTGTTGGCAGAGTGATGTCTCTGCTTTTTAATACACTGTCTAGATTTGTCATAGCTATCCTTCCAATAAGCAAGCATCTTTTAATTTCATGGCTGCAGTCACTGTCCCCATTGATTTTGGAGCCCCCCAAAAATGAAATCTGACACTTTTCCACATTTTCCCCATCTGCTTGCCATGAAGTGATAGGACTGATGCCATGATCTTGGTTTTTTGAATGTTGAGTTTAAAGCCAGCTTTTTCACTCTCCTCTTTCACCTTCAAGAGGCTCTTTCGTTCCCATTCATTTTCTGCCATTAAAGTGGTAACATCTACATATCTGATTTTTTTCCTGGCAATCTTGATTCCAGTTTGTTTTTCATCTAGCCCAGCATTTTGCATGATGTACTCTGCATGTAAGTTAAATAAGCAGGGTGCAATATACAGCCGTGGCGTACTCCTTTCCCAATCTTGAACCAGTCTGTTGTTCCATGTAACTGTTTCCTCTTGTCCTGCATACAGGTTTCTCAGGGGGTGGGTAATGTGATCTGGTATTCCCATCTTTTTAAGAATATTCCACAGTTTGTTGTGATCCACATAGTCAAAGACAGACTTTTTTTTTTTTTAATTCTCTTGCTTTTTCTATGATCCAGCATATGCTGGCAATTTGATCTCTGATTCCTCTGCCTTTTTAAAATCTAGCTTGTACGTCTGAAAGTTCTTGGTTCATGTACTGCTGAAGCATAGCTTGAAGGATTTTGAACCTAATCTTGCTGACCTGTGAAATGAGTGCAGTTGTACAGACATTTGAACATTCTTTGACATTGCCTTTCTTTGGGATTGAATTGATAACTTACTACTGAATTTTCCAAATTTGCTGGCAAAATGGCTGCAGCACTTTAACAGCATCATCTTTTAAGATCTGAAATAGCTCATCTGGAATTTCATCACATCCACTAGCTTTGTTTGTAGTAATGCTTCAGGTGTATACTGTGGATTTTAAAGATCAACGCTTTATTTTATACTGGTAGCTACTTCTTCAGTCTTCTTGTTTAGCTTCTGTGCTCACTTCAACTGCTAAAAAGAACTTCCCGGTAAGGTTGTCTTTGAGATAAATTAAAGGAACTGTCTGGTATGTTATAAACCTTTTTTGCCCTACAAGGCATTTTGCAAACCTGTGTACAGTAGTTCCCCCTTGTCTATAGGGGATATGGTCCAAGATCTCCAGTGGATGCCTGAAAAAGCATATAGTATCCAACTCTATAGGGTTAATTCTTAAACACCGTGGGAGTCAGGGGCACTGGCCTCCAAGCAGTCAAAAATCCTACAACTTTACAGGCAGTCCTTCATATCCACGGTTCCACTTCTGTGGACTCATCCAGCTGTATGATTCGCGGATTGTGTCGTACTGTTATATATTTAACAGGAAAAAAAATCTGATTGTAGGAGGACCAACACAGTTTAAACCAATGCTGTTTAAGGGTCCACTTGCATGTAATTTTTGTATGTTTCCCTATACATACCTATGATAAAATTTAATGCATAAATTAGGCTCAGTAATAAATGAACAACAGTAACTAATAAAATAGAACCATTATAGCAATATACTCCAACAGAAGTTTTGTGAATATGGCCTCTCTCTTTCAAAATGGCTTATCATACAAATTTAATGCCTTTTCCATCTTAACCGAGCACTTGTCACACACAGTGGCTGTGACTTTTGTAATTTGGGATGTGACAGCAGAACTAGCACAAATCTCTTTTCTTCTCTCCCTTGAGGTATGACAGCAAAACCGGCACGATTTCACAGATAGAAGATTCATTCTTACCGTGATAGATGGGAGATAATAAATCAGTGAAAGTTGCTCAGTCATGTCTGACTCTTTGCGACCCTATGGATTATACAGTCCATGGAATTCTCCAGGCCAGAGTACTGCAGTAGCTATAGCCTTTCCCTTCTCCAGGGCATCTTCCCAACCCAGGGATCAAATCCAGATCTGCTGCCCTGCAGGCGGATTCTTTACCAGCTGAGCCACAAGGGAAGTCCATGAATACTGGAGTGGAGAGCCTATCCCTTCTTCAGGGGATTTTCCTGACCCAGGAATTGAACCCGGGTCTCCGGCATCATAGGCGGATTCTTTACCAACTGAGCTATCAGGAAAGCCCATAGGTCTTAGCAACCTCAGCATACAATTTCTTTTTCTTTCCTAAGTCAAAAACTGTCACCTTTTTACCTAAAGGGAGTGCTTTACAGCTTCTCTTCAGCATATCTGAATGTCTAACATCATTACTCTCTGTGCTTTGGGGCCATTAAGTAAAATAAGGGTGAGCTGAACACAAGTACTGTGACGCTGCGACAGTGGATCCGATAACCCAGGTGGCTGGCTACTAAGGGACTGATGGGAGAGAGATGCTGGTCAAAGATGATTTCACGTTCCAGGCAGGATGGAGTGGGACTGCATGAGATTTCATCACTGCTACTCAGAACATCACTCAACTTAAAGCTTATGAATTGTTTATTTCTGAAATTTTCCACGAAATATTTTCAGACCTAGGTGGACCACGGGTAACTGAAAATGCTGAAAGCGAAACAGTGTATCTCCACGGGGGCAGGCGGGTACTATTGCATTTACTTTACCTGGTAAACTTTGTCTTTACCCTTGCCATCTAATAACTCTCATCCTAAAATTCCATTTTCCTTTCAAATTCCTGAAAGAGTGTTTTTTGGAATGGAAGCCAGGGCTTTGTCTGCTGTTTCCTTCCCCTGAGGTAGCTCATTCACACTCTTATTTTTACTGAAATCATAGTGTGCAAACACAAGGATTTCTGTCATTTTTATGGGAACTACCAGAAGACAGTTCAATTTGTTCACCATGATGGCAGTGTTAGGCGAGAGACATTTATTAATTCGTGTGAATGAATCAGTTTCACTGCTACACAAAATGTGAATTTGACAAGGATGAATAATTACTTCTTGAGGTGATATTGTTCTGACTACATAGTGTATAGTTCAAAATGTATCTATATTTTTTAAAATAATGCATAATTAGTAAATATAGCTTTATGTCCTCAAGTAATCCCTAATGTGTTTTACCACTTCACACAGCATTGCATATAATTCTGTTTAAAAAATGTTTGCCCAGCAAAATTGACATGAGTGCCAGTCGATCTTCTTTACTCTCCTATCTAATTCTTTTCCTCCTTAACCGCTATCTCCTTCACTAGGAAAAACCTCGGTTAGACACTTGAACTCAAGCAAGTTCAAAGTAGTACAAGTTAAATTCATTTTGAACTCAATGAGTACCTTTATTTTAAGCTTTGAGAAGAAAAACTAGTGTGTATTTTCATAGAAGCATTTTTCCTCCTTTTATACTCAAATCTTTGAAATGATATTCGTAAAAATTCTACTATCTGTGGCACTGAATTACATTTCAAATGATGATAGTTGATGTTAGCAGATACTTCCATAATGTTCCTCACTCTGTACCAAGAACTGTCCAAAGTACCGTGGGTGTGTCAACTCATTTAATCCACACAGCAACCCTAAGAGGTAGGTGCAGCTATAACTGCTATTTTACAGATGAGGAAACTTGGGACACAAAGAGGTCAAGCAACATGCGCAAGGGCACAGAGCTAATATAGTTGAGAGCAGAGCTGGGAATTCAACCCAGCTTCCTCAAGATCATTCTGCCTTTCTAATATCATTAGCATTCAGTTTTGTCCAGCCCCTACTGAGATTTCAAGATGCAATTTTGGCTGAACAAACAAATGAAAATATTAAACACATAGGCTGAAATTTATGTCTGTTGCCTTTTGGTACAAAATTAGGTATGGTGGATTTCACTACAGCTATGTTAAAAGGGAAAGATGGGGTAACAGTAATATTGAATATACATTATGAGCCACGATTGTCCAGTAAGGGGGAAATTTTTCAGGTTTGTAGAAAAGGGAGGATGAAGCCAAGAAAGGTTAGTTAATAAATGTACTGAATAACTGTGTCCTGCTCCAGAGCTTCTCTGCTCTGAAACTAGACCTTCCTCAGTGTCAACCAGAGAAGCCCAACAGCTATGTATCTATGGGGGCCAACCTGCAGGCCACCAGTTTGTAACTTGGTTTTAAATAATTGATACTGTTTTCATACAGTCACTGCATACCATGGTATTACTTGCTTATTTGGTGCTTCCACTTTTATTAAAAAATGCATAATTCAATATTTATAACATCCTTTCTCAGAGAACATTTTCTAATACCTACTATGTATCAAGTACCATTTTAAGCTATTTATGTAAATTTACTTATTTATCCTTCATAACACGTCAATGCAGTGAGCCATACCATTAGGTTCATCTCACAAATGAGGGTACAGAAGAGGAAAAGGCCTTGTTGGTGGCATAGTAGGCATTTAGATCTGAACAAGCTTCATAGTCTAATCTCTTAAAAATGATTCTTTGCTAATCAAGAGTACTAAAATTTACTAACTGACACGTGGTCCTACATTATCCAACTGAGTTCTTGGGCCCACCTGTCCTCCCCATGAGGCTTATATGTGCCTGCCACTCTATACCTGGAAAGATGCTCAGAGCAAACACGAAGGAAAAGTTAGGAAGTGTTAAAAGTAACAACCTGGGATCTCGCCGATGAAATCCATGCCAGAAAGCTCAATTATAACAATATCCTGTTAAAATGTTAGTAATTGAATTATCTTGTGAGATATACACAAGGACCTAACTTATAATCCATGATACTGTATAACAAAGAATGCTTTGCAGTGCTGCTAGTATGCATAAACAGTGGTTTAATAACCATAAAGAAAATAGTTTTCTTTACAAATATATAGATGGTTTCCATGCATTACTAGATAAAATTTAAAGGAGAAACTCTCTCTTAATGGATCCGATGCTTACTTGGTTTAGCAGCAATTTTATTACTAAGTGTCAATCAGAAAGCAAACATTGGGGATGATTAGGGTGGAGTTAGAGGTCAGGTGACAGCAGCGGGATAGGTGGTCTGTGCATAGGGGAAAGGGGGCGATCTGGTGAAATACCCATGACCTTTGTCAACAGAATATGTAGCCTGTAAAACTCCACCTGCGATACGAAGCTAAAAATGCAGATATTGAATATGCACATGTGCGTGCTCACACTCAGCTGTGTCCGGCTCTTTGCGGCCCCATGAACTGTAGCTGCCAGGCTCCTCCGCCCATGGGATTTCCGTGGCAGGAATACTTAACGTGGGTTGCCATTTCCTACTCTAGGGTAATCTTCCCAACCCAAGGAATGAACTCATGTCTCCTGAGTCTCCTGCATTTGGCAGGCGGATTCTTTTCCAGTGAGCCACCTGTGGCACCCCTGAATATGCACATGAACAGGGACCAAAGGGTAATGTAGTTTTTCAGCAGTGCACTTGAGGATGTGAGTATAAGTAATTGTTTTGCTTTCTGTTATTTCAGTACTATCTGAAATGAACTATTTAAAAAGAAGGGAAAGAAACATATTAAAGATAAAAAAATTGGGAAGTGAAATAAATATACTGCAAGTAAAACAAATAATATATAGAATACTATTTTGTGGAAATTAAAGAACACACATATCTTTTATAGTAGTCTTTAATATGTATATATACATATATATCAATCACTGTATATCAATATATATCGATATATGTATTTCATACATTGGTTCTAGTGAATTACCTATCTAGAAATTGGTTCAAGGTGATTATTCTGTAAGTATTTGTATTGTAGTATATAGTTTGGTAACATTTTTAAGTCTAGCTGAGTTCTCAGACATAATTGATGTCAAACTGTTTTCTTTTTTCTAACTAACTTCAACGCATTCCCAACTGTATACTTTAAATATTATCCATGTATTACTGGTGCTACTATAGAAATATTTTCTAATGTATGTATATTAGTTAAGATAAAGCTGGCTGCTGTGGCAGATGAATTTAATGGTTTAGCACAATAGAAGTTTCTCTCTCACTTGTGTCAGAGTTCAGTGGAAATAATCTTGGTTGGGTACCTCTTCTCCAAGCAGTAATTCAGGGTCCCAGAGCTCTATCTTGTGATTGTAGTGTCATCAATTTGACACCCAGACTTGCTTTGGGGACCATATTCACTCCAATCAGCCAGTCACCTGTAGGGGGTTGTTCATGGACTGACAGGATCTGGAAATAGAATGCATTCTTTTACCCAATTCTGATGGATAGAACTCAGCAACAGGACCATACCTAACCAAAGGGAGGTTTGGAAATGGTGTAGCTGTGTTTGGTAAGGAAGAAGAACAGGATTTAACGAGCACGTAGTCTCTGCCATTGATCCTCTTGGTAACCATATTTCTATTTCACTTTTCTCCCCTATGTGACACATTCTCATCCCCTTCCCATGAGAAATTTTGAACTATTAGAGCCAACATCATTAGAAAAAATTCCAGTGATCTATAACTGTAAATTAAGTTTCCTAATTTAGTAGAAACAAAGTGGGGGAGGGAGGAGCCTGATTCAAGATACCCATTACAAAAATCGAAAGTTACAGCTACAAAAGTTAACAAAAATTGCAAAAAATGTCACCCTCTCAATAAAATGAGTTTTCAACATTGCCTATACGTATAAAATTATTATATATCTTTTCTTTTCCCAATTCTTTTCTATTATAGGTTACTATAAGATATTAAATATAGTTCCCTGTCCTACACAGTAGGCCCCTGTTGTTTTTTTATGTATAATAGTGTGTATTTGTTAATCCAAATTCCTAATATTATCTCCCCTCTTTCCCTTTTGGTAACCATTAGTTTGTTCTCTATGTCTGTGGGTCTACTTCTGTTTTGTAAATAAGTTCATTTGTATCACTTTTTTAGATTCCGAATATAAGTGATATCATTTGGTATTTGTCTTTCTCTGACTTTGCTTAGTATGATAATCTCTAGATCCACCTACTTTGCTGCAAATGACATTATTCCATTCTCTTTTTTAGTGGCTGAATAATATTCCATTGTGTGTGTGAGTGTGCATGCATGCCACATCTTCTTTATCAATTTATCTGTTAACAGACATTTAGGTTGCTTCCAGGTCTTGGCTATTGTAAATGGTGCTGCTATGAACATTGGGGTACATGTATCTTTTTGAATGATAGTTTTCTATCTGTGCCAAGGAGTGGGATTGCTGGGCTATGGTTTTTCCAGTGGTCATGTATGGATGTGAGAGTTGGACTGTGAAGAAGGATGAGTGCCGAAGAATTGATGCTTTTGAACTGCGGTGTTGGAGAAGACTCTTGAGAGTCCCTTGGACTGCAAGGAGATCCAACCAGTCCATTCTGAAGGAGATCAGCCCTGGGATTTCTTTGGAAGGAATGATGCTGAAGCTGAAACTCCAGTACTTTGGCCACCTCATGTGAAGAGTTGACTCACTGGAAAAGACTCTGATGCTGGGAGGGATTGGGGGCAGGAGGAGAAGGGGACGACAGAGGATGAAATGGCTGGATGGCATCACTGACTCGATGGACGTGAGTCTGAGTGAACTCCGGGAGTTGGTGATGGACAGGGAGGCCTGGCGTGCTGCGATTCATGGGGTCACAAAGAGTCGGACACGACTGAGTGACTGAACTGAACTGAACTGATGGTTACCCTGCTTTTTGTTTTTTAAGGCACCTCCATACTATTTTCCACAGAAATTGTACCACTTTACATTCTTAGCAAGTAAGAGGGCTCCCTTCCCTCTGCACCCTCTCTACCATTTGTTACTTCTAGACTTTTTGATAATGGCCCTTCTGACTATTGTGAGGTCACGCGTCTTTGTACTTTTGATTTGCATTTCTCTAATAATTAGTGACATGAGCCTTTTTTCATATGCCTGTTGGCCTTCTGTTGTAAACTCTTTTAGAGAAACTTCCATTCATTTATTAGTCTCCTTTAGGTTGAACTTTAAACTGTCAATTTGCCTTCAGAAAGCAAAACCTTATGCCTTATTTCAGCACTCCCACCCTCCACCACCCTGAAGCTTAGGTTTGGGAGAAGACAACATTAAAAATACTGTAAAAGGAGGGAATTACAATGATACTTTTTAGACTTTTTGTTCAGTAATATGTACTTTTGTTATACTGACATAAACATTTAAGATAGTGCCTTTCTTTAGCTTAGAAAAAGCAAGAGAGTTCCAGAAAACATCTATTTCTGCTTTATTGAATATGCAAAGCCTTTGACTGTGTGGATCACAATAAACTGTGGAAAATTCTGAAAGACATGGGAATACCAGACCACCTGACGCGCCTCTTGAGAAACCTGTATGCAGGTCAGGAAGCAACAGTTAGAACTGGACATGGAACAACAGACTGGTTCCAAAGGCTGTATATTGTCACCTTGCTTATTTAACTTATATGCAGAGTACATCATGAGAAACGCTGGGCTGGAGGAAGCACAAGCTAGAATCAAGATAGCTGGGAGAAATATCAATACCCTCAGATATGCAGATGACACCACCCTTATGGCAGAAAGTGAAGAGGAACTAAAGAGCCTCTTGATGAAAGTGAAAGAGGAAAGTGAAAAAGTTGGCTGAAAGCTCAACATTCAGAAAATTAAGATCATGGCACCCGGTCCCATCACTTCATGGCAAATAGATGGGGAAACAGTGGAAACAGTGGCTGACTTTATTTTTCTGGGCTCCAAAATCACTGCAGATGGTGACTGCAGTCATGAAATTAAAAGACACTTGTTCCTTGGAAGGAAAGTTATGACCAACCTAGACAGCATATTCAAAAGAAGAGACGTTACTTTGTCAACAAAGGTCTGTCTAGTCAGGGCTATGGTTTTTCCAGTAGTCATGTATGGATGTGAGAGTTGTACTATAAGCTGAGTGCAGAAGAATTGATGCCTTTGAATTGTGGTGTTGGAGAAGACTCTTGAGAGTCCCTTGGACTGCAAGAAGATCCAACTAGTCCATCCTAAAGGAGATCAGTCCTGGGTGTTCACTAGAGGGACTGATGTTCAAGCTGAAACCCCAATGCTTTGGCCACCTGATGTGAAGAACTGACTCATTTGAAAATACCTTGATGCTGGGAAAGACTGAGGGCAGGGGGAGAAGGGGACGACAGAGGATGAGATGGTTGGATGGCATCACTGACTCAATGGACATGGGTTTGGGTGGACTCCGGGAGTTGGTGATGTACAGGGAGGCCTGGTGTGCTGCGGTTCATGGGGTAGCAAAGAGTCGGACACGACTCAGCAACCAAATTGAACCTAGCTTAGAAATAAAGGTCATGTCAATGTATGGCAAAACCAGTACAGTATTATAAAGTAAAAATAAAAATTAAAAAAAAAAAGAAATAAAGGTCAAAAGTGAAAGTTGCTCAGTCACATCTGTCTCTTTGTAACTACTTGGACTGTAGCCTGCTAAGGCTCCTCTGTCCATGGAATTCTCCAGGCCAGAATGCTGGAGTGGGTAGCCTTTCCCTACTCCAGGGGATCTTCCTAACCCAGGGCTCGAAGCCAGGTCTCCTGCATTGCAGGCAGATTCTTTACCATCTGAGTCACCAGGGAAGCTTGAAATAAAGGTTACTGGATATCAAATACATTTTTCTTAAAAAAATGTTTTATTTCACTACTGAAAAGGCAAGGCAAAAATGTAACAAATATATTAGAATGTTGCATTCATTTCTATGTCAGAGAATAAAGTAGTCAAAGACACCTCACAAGCTCTCTAGGTAATGCAGCTCGCAGATACTATATTACCCTGAGGCCAGGGCTCCCGGTAACTGAATTCACAGTTCAGTTCTCTGATCCTGGATGAAGTAGTCGGTTCAGAAATTTGCTGTTCAGTTGTTTCTTAAGGAAATAAATACAGATTAAAGTTAAGAGTTTGTCCACAACAAAAGATCCAGTGTTTATGTTTGAAAAAGAAGTGCTCTGAGTTGTCAGAATAGCAATGCTTACAAATAGTTTTTATCTCATAGAATTGCAGACAAATAGAATACAGCCCAGCATAGAAAATGCCTGTATCAGTTATCACTGGGTACCAGACATTCAGCCTAGATGGTGTAAAGAATTCAAAGTTTAAGAATTAATGAGATCATGGGATAAAAGTAAGTGAAAAAGATCAACAAATACATAAATGTTACAAGGAATTTGGGCATTTATTGTGATTTTCTAGCACAGACCATGAGTTGAGGAGAGACTAAAATGATCTGGAAAGGCCAGTCATGAAGAGCATCATGGAAGAACATGAGCCTGAGAAAGGGGTTGAAGGTTGCAGGTAGGTGGCCTTTTTCAACATAGTCAGAAAGCAAATATATAAAACCCACAGGATCTTGTTTTATTTATTCAACAAAAATTTATTGAGTGACTACTATGTAGCCCACACCACAATGGCACTGAGGATAGAGACTGGTGTTGAAGTCAGAAATTACAGGCCTTTTCAATACAGCATTTATGTTTTAGAGAGCTTGGATTCAGTATTCAAATGCTGGCTACATTTTTTTTTTTTTTACTTGTATGGCCTTATAAAAGTTTTATTATCATTTTAAGCTCAAGTTTTCTTCATCTCTAAATCTAAAACATAAAGGCTCACTGGCAGTGCTATTCTGAAAAGTAAACGAGAAAATTTATCTCTGCTGTCAAACAGTGCCTGGCATATAGGTAGTAAGAGCTCTGAAAACAAGAGTTGCTTTCCCCTTGGTTGGAGCTTACATAGTGGAATAGAAAAAGATTTATTGGATACTTGGTTGGGAGACAATCTGTGAATAGATTTCAGTGCCAGTCTGGGGGTTTGGGCAAGTTCTGTAAATTGTGGAGAGTCCTTCCCAGGGTAATATCATGATCACTGTGGGTGTGTAACAAGTGGACTAGGTCAGAGGTGCAAGGTGGATAACTGGGTAGTTTTTTAAAGCTTAATATCCTAGAATAAATGATATTGTGGTCCCTTGTGTTTAGTGAAATGTGGGGAGTTCATACGAAAATGCATGTTATAAATTTATGGAATATATAACAGCATCTTTAGGAGTTTATAAACTGTTAAATGTTTCCCTTTACCCAGTCCTTCATTATCCTACACATCCCCTCTTATAGAGGGCCTCAGATGCCTGGAAGTCTTGAATGTTTTCAGATATTTCATACATTAAACAAAATAATTGGATGAGCAAAGAGGATTGTTGTCTTTGAGCTAATTACATTAAAGCTCTGTGGCAAGCACTTCTTCAGCTTGATGTCTGGATATGCATGGGAGTGCCTTAATTGGTGAGATTATAATAAGGATAGGCATTCGCTCAGCAGATAATAACTGCATGCTCAGTACTTAGACATTTGTGCAAGTTCTTCAGGAGTAAGATAGGCTGAGCTGCTTTGTTCAGTATATTAGATGCTTCTGGATCCCAAGTGAAATGGAGATTTCAACATCATTACTGCCTTGTTTATATTGAGGAACTGTGCAAAATGACATGATCTGATTACTGTTCCTGCTTTGTGTACTGAGCTGTCAACACAGCCAAGCCCTTATACCTGTAATACAAAAGTCAAGTCAAAAGACAAGCATTTGATTTGCTCTTTCAGATTCTTACATCTCTGATGGCAACTGGGGAAATCAGTTTGTAACTTTCAGTGTATAGAAATGACACCATAATCGATCAAGAGGAGAAAAAAAAAATCCTCTGCTGATTTTGCAAATTCTTTCCTGGTTACTGTGGCCTGCAGATGGATTTTTATATGAATAGTGCATGTGAGTGGAAACGCTATCCTGTATTTGATATGTAAACTCTTGGAGATAAAATATTTTAAAAGCAAATCATAGGCACCTATTCTCCACATACACAGAATCACAGTAGAGGGAGAGAGATGTACGTATAAGATTGTGTGGCAGAAGTTAGCTTGAGATGTATATGAGAGAGAGAGGCATGAAGTGAAGGGAGGGACCAGATGTTTGAATTGGGCTTGAAGGATGCATGGGAGTTTGATATTGGAGTGGTTGGGTGGAGAGGACACAGTATCTGTAGGCCGAAGAACCAGCCTGAACACAAGCACAGAGAAATGAAAAAGTGGAAGGTATCACGAGCCACGGAGGGCAAGGCAGAGTGGCACTTGGGAGTGGGTGTGATGAGGCTAAAACAAGAAAGCTTAGATAGTCCCAGAATGCAAACAGTCTCATTTCTGGAGCTGAGAAATGTGTGCGTCCAGTAAATGAACCATATAGACAGCAGCTTGAGAATTCATGTACGTGCATGCACCTTGGTACACATTATATGACACATAAGTAATTTTATTTAACAGCAAACATTTAGATGGACCTAAATCAAATTTCAGAGAAGGCAATGGTAACCCACTCCAGTACTCTTGCCTGGAAAATCCCATGGACGGAGGAGCCTGGTAGGCTGCAGTCCATGGAGCCTGGTGGGCTGCCGTCTTTGGGGTCACACAGAGTCAAACACGACTGAAGTGACTTAGCAGCAGCAGCAGCAAATCAAATTTATCAATGCATTCTTATCTTGATTGACTCATGTGGCAGCAATAACAGGTTTTCATGTGAACTAACCTGCAGTAATCTTCCACTCAAAAATAGTTTTTTCCCCTTTTTTGAAAGGATGAGAATAACATTTAAGAAAGCAGTAAACTTTTATTTTTCATTTCTCATGCCTCCTTTGATGAAGGTTTATGCTGGAGTGTGACATTCTCATAGGGAGAGGGAAGAAGGTGAATTTTACTATATAGTAAATCAAGGCAGTATGTTAGCCTTATGATTTTTATACAAATGTACCATATTGCTGTTCAAGGAAGAGGCTACCATCAAGGAAACACTGAATACAAATATATTGCTTAGTGAGCAGACATAAATTGTACTTCTAAAGCAGAAGGAAACAGAGTAAATGGATGACCTAACATAGACCTCGGGGAAGGAGTCTTAGAAGTGAGAATGCTTGGGGACTGGATGATCTTTCTCCCAGAAATCCTGGACACAAGATAGAGGCCATTGCTGATTAACTGAGTTTTGGAAGCATCCGTGTGGATATGATGTCACACAAATTGAATTAAAACCCATTCTAGGTATTACGTGCTCCACTTTTGGGGAAGAAAACAGTCTCTTCCTTTCTTGAATTTGTAAAATAGGTCCTTTTGTGATTGGTGGATATGTGTACATAAAAAGCATAGTACTATAAAAATAGCAATTTTTCACATTTACTGTATGTCAAGTACTGTGCCTATTACTTTGTATACATTATTTAATTTTACACCAATTTTAAGAGGTAAGTATCATTTTTTATCTATCAGTTCAGTCGCTCAGTCATGTCCGACTCTTTATGACCCCATAAACTGCAGCATGCCAGGCCTCCTTGTCCATCACCAACTCCTGGAGTTCACTCAAACTCATGTCCATCAAGTTGGTGATGCCATCCAGCCATCTCATCCTCGGTCGTCCCCTTCTCCTCCTGCCCCCAATCCCTCCCAGCATCAGACTTTTTTTCCAATGAGTCAACTCTTCACATGAAGTGGCCAAAGTACTGGAGTTTCAGCTTTAGCATCATTCCTTCCAAAGAATACCCAGGACTGATTTCCTTTAGAATGGACTCGTTGGACCTCCTTGCAGTCCAAGGGACTCTCAGGAGTCTTCTCCAACACCACAGTTCAAAAGCATCAATTCTTCAGCGCTCAGCTTTCTTCACAGTCCAGCTCTCACATCCATACATGACCACTGGAAAAACCATAGCCTTGACTAGACGGACCTTTGTTGGCAAAGTAATGTCTCTGCTTTTGAATATGCTATCTAGGTTGGTCATAACTTTCCTTCCAAGAAGTAAGCGTCTTTTAACTTCATGGCTGCAGTCACCATCTGCAGTGATTTTAGAGCCCCCTAAAATATAGTCTGACACTGTTTCCACTGTTTCTCCATCTATTTCCCATGAAGTGATGGGACCAGATGCCATGATCTTTGTTTTCTGAATGTTGAGCTTTCAGCCAACTTTTTCCCTCTCCTCTTTCACTTTCATCAAGAGGCTCTTTAGTTCCTCTTCACTTTCTGCCATAAGGGTGGTGTCATCTGCATATTTGAAGTTATTGATATTTCTCCCAGCAATCTTGATTCCAGCTTGTGCTTCTACTAGCCCAGCATTTCTCATGATGTACTCTGCATAGAAGTTAAATAAGCAGGGTGACAATATGCAGCCTTGACGTACTCCTTTTCCTATTTGGAACCAGTCTGTTGTTCCATGTCCAGTTCTAACTGTTGCTTCCTGACCTGCATACAGGTTTCTCAAGAGGCAGGTTAGGTGGTCTGGTATTCCCATCTCTTTCACAATTTTCCAGTTTCTTTCAGAAATTTCCACAGTTTGTTAATGATCCACACAGTCAAATGCTTTGGCATAGTCAATAAAGCAGAAATAGATGTTTTTCTGGAACTCTCTTGCTTTTTCCATGATCCAGCGGATGTTGGCAATTTGATCTCTGGTTCCTCTGCCATTTCTAAAACCAGCTTGAACATCTGGATGTTCATGGTTCATGTATTGCTGAAGCCTGGCTTGGAGAATTTTGAGTATTACTTTACTAGCGTGTGAGATGAGTGCAATTGTGCAGTAGTTTGAGCATTCTTTGGCATTGCCTTTCTTTGGGATTGGAATGAAAACGGACCTTTTCCAGTCCTGTGGCCACTGCTGAGTTTTCCAAATTTGCTGGCATATTGAGTGCAGCACTTTCACAGCATCCTCTTTCAGGATTTGAAATAGCTCCACTGGAATTCCATCACCTCCACTAGCTTTGTTCGTAGTGATGTTACTTAACTTACAAAAAAGGAAAGTGTGGGGATGTTAAATAGCTTGCTTTTTGGCACAAAGCTAGTGAGTAGTTACCTAGATTCACGTGCAGGTTAGGTGGCATGGTGGCTCTTGGGTCTTGATTCTGGGGTGTCTGGAGACAGTGCTCAGATGTGGGCTGAGAGCAGTTGTGTAGGTGTTTAAGAGGCAGGCACTTTCTAACACCCTGTTTGCCAGGGCTCTTCAAGCTCTAGGAGTTTCTACTATAAAGCATTATAATAAATAGCACCTGGTAAAATCAGAGGTATCATTTAGCAGATTAAACAAGGACAGAAATTATGAAATTGCTGTACACTCATTATAGGGATAGAAATGTATCAAGAGACATGGTCAGCCTGTGTATGTCAGCTATAGATGGCCCTACCATTGTGTCTATATGAGGTTTTTACTTAAGAACTTCTCTTTTGCTAATCAGGTTGGAAAAGATGAAGATGTTGATAGTACCTGGTGTTGGCAAGGTTGTGGGAGAGCATGCACTTTCACACTGTGCTTCCGAGAGTATAAACAGCTATAGCTTTTGATGTTTCCCACTCAAATGAAAACAGTGTAGTAATTTTATTCAGCATTTCCCTTTATAAAAAGTTATTGTATAGCTGTACTTCTGTTCAAAGGAAGGTATATTCAATGTTTATTGCCATAGTTTATAATAGAAAAAATGGAAACAAACTAAATGTTCATTAAGAGAGAAGTATTAAATTATTATAACTATATAATTGAATATTGATTAACTTAAATAACTATGTATATTAATATTTATGTGTAAATGCTTGTGTGTATATTGACATGAGGAGAGAAAGTATTTTCAGAGAAGAGAGTATTGTAGAATAATATGGAAAGTATATTACTTTTTTACTTTTGTGTAAAAGTATGTGCCCTTATGTGATCATATATTCTTGGAAAAAGTCTCAAGAAACAGCAAAATTAGGAGTGATCAGCTTTGGGTAATGGGAAACAGGGAAGGGAACTTTTAAGTTTTGTGTAATATTCATCTGTATGGTTTGAGTTTCTTATTTTATGAAGAGGTTGTTGCTCTTTTTTTTTTTTTTTACATAAATATGAAGTTTAAAAAAAGCACTTGATTTTGTAATAGTTTTCTTCCTAAGATGATTCTGGTTTTCCCAGTTTCACTAATGCCAGGCTTCCAACTCTAGTTTCCCAGAAATTTACTGGTGGAGTGAGTGGCACAATGTGCACGTGCCTGGTTAGAATGGCAAGAGATTGCAGCCGTCCTCCTCCTCCTTCCTTGCTTCTTCTAGCCTGTAGACCTTTGCCCAGAGTGCTGAGCGTCTCAGAGGATGTGGTGGAATAAGAGATGAACAAGAATTTCGTGCTGTTGTGACTAGGAATTTCCTGGGGGAAAGAGGAAACATCATACTGTGTGTTGAAAGATAATTCAGTTGGAACAAACTATGTGGAAACAAAGATTGTGATACTAGCATATAGCCTCTTGCATGTAGACTGATCAATTAGAAATGAAGGAATAATTTAACTTAAAAATGAACTAAAGTTTAACATTATCTGATCTGTCGGAAGAGATTTGCCAAGTACAATGGCACTGTTAGAAAGATAGGAAAAGTCTTGTTTTATCTGCTGTATAGAACTCCTGTTAAAAATTAAGTGAGCTAATTATTGGTATGCAATGTACTAGTAATTATAAATCAGCTTTATCTTTTAATTAAAACTGGGCTAGAATTATGTATGCTCACATGATGAAAGTACTATGCCCTATTATACATGTTTTTTAACTGATAGGGAAAAACACTTTCATGAGATGTCTTTAAAACCTTATGCATTCTCTGATTTGCTCACAGACCCTGTTGAGGGAGAATAAGATGGTTAGACTTGCTAGCTCATCTTTTCAGAGCATTAGTCAAACAGTGATACATGTGAGGAAAGCTTAAAGATTTTATAGATATTCAAATCTACTGTTTTTTAAAAGAGCTAAGTACACCAATTGATGGCAAATTTTGCCCATATTTCTACTTAGGGATATTGCAAATTTTTATAGAATTCCAATAAATCTCATTCCCAATCCTGTTCTGGGCTGACTGCGTATTTCTTTGATTCACTTAGATATCCTCTCTGTCAGACATAGTTCATCACTGGACATTAATCAGTTGCCTTCTGAGGGCTAATTTGCAAATAAAATGCCTTGGAGATAGGAAGTTAAGGTAGGCATAGAACTTGCTCTTAAAAAGCATATAATCTAGGGTTTGCTGGAGATCCAGTGGTTGAGACTGCACTTCCATTGCAAGGGGCATGGGTTCAATCCTTGGTTGGGGAACTAAGATCCCGCCTGCCTCATGGTATGTGTATGTATATATATATATTGTCCAAGGCTAGTTCTAGGATAGGGGTTTCTCTGGTGGCTCAGTGGTAAAGAATCTGCCTGCCAATCAGGGAGACAAGCATTCAATCCCTGGGTCAGGAAGATCCCCTGGAGAAGAAAATGGCAACCCATCCTAGTTTCCTTGCCTGGGACATCCCATGGATAGAGAAGCATTGCAGACTACAGTCCTTGGGCTTGCAAAAGAGTCAGACGCCGCTTAGCGACTAAACAGCAACAGTAGAAGTTCTAGGTTAATACTTCACAACAAGAAGATTACCTGCCTGCTCAATGCAGAATCTGTTCAGCTGGCATCATTGCAGAAAACAGTCATGGAATGAATTGAGGATGAGCAGGTACCAGGAGAGGCCCAGACCATGTCTATTTTTCAGGGTTTCAATAACTTTGAAAAGAAATGCCAAATCTGGTCACAAAAACCGTTCTGTGTTTTAAATGATTACATTCAGCAAGTTAACACTTCTTTCATTTAGAGAGAAAGCCAGGAGTCTAGATTTGACCCTTATTAATGAGTATTGGGCCAAGTGGTCCTTTTGGAGCCCCCATTTCCAGGCCCCGGCATGGAGTCATACCCTTAGTTATCCATTGATCCATTTGAGTGCTTGGGATCAGTTGTTCCACACAGATGACATCTGGAAGAGGGTTCCCAAAAGCTGTTTCTGGAGATAAAACCTGGCTACCTGTGTAGCTGGAAACCTGTCCTGATTTTGGCCTAGCTAAGGGTAGGAATTGATGTTTCCTGACAAGGGTATGAGACAGGATGTGCCAGAGCAGTGATACTATTTCCCACTATATGTTAGTGGGGCTCTGACTGAATTGCTATTGAATTATCCACTCTGTGTAAAGTAATGGGTGTATAAGTGAGGCCTGAAAGCTGTTAACTGCATTTTCTTCTATTCCATAGCCTATATTCTCTATAGTGGAAACCTCCTAATGTTTTTTATTTCTAATGCCCCCATAGGTGACACTGTGAGAGATATCCTTGTTAAAAAACAGAAAACTCTGGGAAAATTAAACCACTTACATCATTCATGTTTGACTTCCCTAGCTTTGAGTATTTGGATGTTAATACGCTCTAGATAAATCATTAATTATAAATTCTGGAATTAGCATGAAATTAATAAGCAAAACTTAGAAAATAGGTTGGTATATGATGAAAAGTATTATGCAATACAACTGTGCTTGGCTAGGAATGCTTTCAGAGTAGTTACAGGAGAAGGAGCCAATAATTGCAATAAGGCAGGAAATTGAAGACCGAAAGGGGAAAGATAGGGGGTGGATGGCCAAGAGGAGAAGTGCCTCCAGCTGAGGAGAACTTGCAAGAGAAAGATCTGATTCAAGTGAGGTATTTTCTTCTCTGTTCATCTACTTTCATTACCTTAGAGAACCTGGGGAAACATGAACACTTAGTGCTGAAAGCAAGAAAGCGCAGTAAGTGTCTCGGCCTTGACTTTGCAGGGTTTGTGGAGTGTGGTCTTCTAACTCAGGTGCACATTAATAAGTCCTGGATCATGAATACTTACTTGATTTGGGGCCTTACCCAAGTGGTGGGTGATAGATAATCTCATAAAATATGTTTTTCTGTATACCAAATTTGCTATTTATTGCCTTACTTTTCTATCTATATGCCACCAGATAAATGAATGTCTGTTTTAAAAGTTCCACTTGAGGAATGAGTTAAATCATTCAATTTCCTGATGGAATGAAGGGCTTGCTTTTTAATTTTTTTTTATTAGTGAGCATTTTTAGTCATATGTGAAAGTGAAATTTTTCAGTTGTGTCCAGCTGTTTACAGCCCCATGGACTGTAGCCTACCAGGTTCCTCCGTCCATGGGATTTTCCAGGCAAGAATACTGGAGTAGGTTGCCATTTCCTTTTCCAGGAGATCTTCCCGACCCAGGGATTGAACCCGAGTCTCCTTCAATGTAGGCAGACATTTTACTGTCTGAGCCACCAGGGAAGTTATAAGAAAGCCATTATACTATTTTCTGTTTTTGTTGTTTATTTTGATCAAATAAGATTGAGAGTTGCTAAAAGTGTCTTTTAGGATAAATTGACTCATTTATTTATTTGATAGATATGTATGAAGTCAGGGCCATTTTTTTCATTGAGGTCAAATTAAATTAAACCTCATGCTAAGGTAAATTAAAAAAATAAACAATCAGATTTTACTTGCCTATGTATAAATATTTAAGACTCATAGGAATACAGATTCCTTTCATGGTCCTGGAACCCTGGAGAGCTGCTCTTCCTTCTATGACTATTTTTTGAGGAGGGAGATTCAGTGGGACAGGAAGTATTTACATCGCTATCCTATGTGACCTGGTGGATTAGCAATATTTTCACCCTTTCATAGTTGTTTTCTTTCATATTCTCTGTTATGACTTCAACTTAAAGTAACATCTCTGAAAGCTTAGTACCAGATTATATTTAGGAATAGAAAGGAAAATAAATGAACATCTATTTAATGCACAAGTGCTTATTATATGCTTGTGTGAATCTAGTAAAATACAGTCCATATGAAAAAGAAACAAGAAAACTGAGAGTGATATACAAAAAAGAGTTCAGGGCATGAATGATATAGTTGTTGTTGATTTCATCATTAAGTGGGCTTAAAAATGGCCCGTGAGGCCTGTCAAACATGCATTTCCCAGGCCCCCTATTGATTCTGGTTCTGTATTTATGAAGTGGCTCAGGAATTTGCACTTTCACAGACACATTGCGTGGTTATGATGCAGGTGGTACCAGAGACATAGAGCGGGGATTATCTTAACCTGTGCTTTATGTTAACCACCATGAGATAATCTTGAAATTATTACCTGGCACCAGATATTTGAGCACAAGTTGTATCTAATGATTGCGCAGCAGCTAGTTCAGTTAGAGCAGTCCTATGTGAGTCAGTATGTATGGAAAATGCAAGAAAATAAAACTGAAAAATGACCTCTTTTTGCTGAAAGACAATGGTAAATTTAATCTCACATTTGTAAGTTTCAAAAAGAAAAACTGATCTGTAGAAATGCAATCATTACAGTATTTATCTCATAGGGAGGATTAAACATGATAGTGATTGTAAAATACTTTGTGTAGTATGTCACACAGTGCCTGATAAGGTTTAATAAACACAGTATGTTCTTCTTCAGTTCAGTTCAGTTGCTCAGTCGTGCCTGGCTCTTTGCAACCTCATGGACTGCAGCATTCCAAGCTTCCCTGTCTGTCATCAATTCCTGGAGCTTTCCCAAACTCATATGCATTGAGTTGGTGATGCCATCCAACCATCTCATCCTCTGTCATCCCCTTCTCCTCCTGCCTTCAGTCTTTCCCAGCATCAGGATCTTTTCTAATGAGTCAGCTTTTCACATCAGGTGGCCGAAGTGTTCTTCTTACTTATTATCATTTTGCTATTATTTAAGCTATGCATTTCTTATTCTCTGGTTTATTTTGAGTAGAGTAAGCTGAGGGCTTGATTATCATCTTGTGGTTTGAAGAGCTAGGTTTCCTCTGAATCAGAAGAAAATAGCAGTTATAGAATCCATTATTCTTTAAAAAAAAAAAGTATATTTTGGTTAAAACAGGAATTGGAATTAAAAAAAGAAAAAGACTTACATATTTTCCTAATAGGGTTCAAAGTTGTAGAGGGCTTTTTGGTGTAATACAACGATTAGTTTCCAGACAATTTAAAGGAGAACCTTAGATAGTCTGAATGGTGAATGACTGGGATAATGCCTTTGTTCTCAGGAAGATCGCAAGATCTTTCTTGCTCTAGAAAGTAGGACTCTTTTTAAAAGGCATAGTTAAGTTAATTTTAATGGAAATGAATCCAACTTCTGAAGCATCTGAGTTCTCAGGAAAGAGCAGTCTTGTCAACCCCCTGTGATTAAATTAGCATGATGGAAGTAAACACTAGAGCCTTCATGAACTGCTTGCTTCTATTTTAGCAACTTTATTCTCAGGGGACTGAAAGGCCAAACCTTTAATAGTACTTTTATTCTATAATTAGAAAATCCAATATGCCAGAATTTGCAGGAAGATGAAGGGCCTCTTTAGAAGAACCGTTAATCTTTTATTTACTCTAACTGCCTAATCTTGGGATTTAGAAGTTTTAGCAGTTCAAATCTTGTTTTACACAAGAGAGAAATTCGTATGGACTTATGCTTTTTTATTTTTGGTAAAAATTTTCAGAATTCCTTAGGCAACAAAGAGACCCTGTGGTCTAAGACACCTACCACATCACCCAAACACTCCTAGTTTTTAGTCAGGACCATATAGCCACTCTGCTTCTTTCCCTTATATCCAGTAAGATATGTTTTCAGAAATTAATCTGACCTCAGAATGTCTTTTATGGATTCCCATGTGAGATACTGCAGCTCACATTCCTCACTACGTGTAGCACTTACAGAGTATAGGTTTCTTTCTAGAAATGGGATCGGGTCATGCATGACCCATATACCTTAGGGAATTATATCCAGGTTAAATTCCTTTTCAGATGAACTGAATTTGAAATATATTGGAAATGTCCCTTTCTAAGAAAGACGGATGATAAGGATCTCCTCTTTTGTTGTGTAATATAGAATCTATTATATTTTACTGAGAGAGATATGATTTTTTCCAACATGGTAGCTCCAGCAAAGCAATTTCCTGCAATGATGAACACCAACATTCCAGATACATTAATGCCATATGGTGGGTCCTGCTGCTATTGTCAGGTGAGCTACTAAAATTTACTTCCTATTCTGGGAAACAGATTTGATTAGGAAGTCTCATTATGATTTAAAAATTTTGTTTACACAGGATGCTTATGGGGAAAAAAAATATTCCTCAAATGGAAAATTCCCCAAGTGGGAATGTATGTTGGTTATGTTTAATTGATATGACAAGTAAAGTCCTTCTAGATCACTACAAATCACAGCTGTCTATAGCTAAGTCAGCATCCTACTGAAGAAGTGTAGAGTCTGGTTTCCTCATTGCCTTGCTTCCTTCAGGCAATCCATCTCATTACTAAGTAGATTCCATTAAAAACTGATCTCTTCAAAATTATCTAAACTGATCAAACTCACCAAAAATTAGTGAATCTTCCATTTTATTTTATATAATATCCATTGGGATTTGGTTCTCAGTTAAGCAAAACGATGTTAAGAACAAAAATTAGGAGCATGGGAGACATTCTCAGCCTACAACTTGAGATAGTGTGTACATTTTGCTGTTTTGTTGGACAAATGGATGTTTGTCTGGTGACGATTAACTCCTTTTAGGATCATGAATGGTGATGCCTCCTTCCTTTTCCTGTCGTTTTTGATCAGCTCATCCTATCACTTTCTTCAGGCCCAGTCTGACTCATGCCATCCAGGCCTTCACTTTGGAACTAACAATGCATGGTTAGCTGCACACTGCATTCCACATCAAATTGTTCTATTTTCAAGTGCGTTTGTTTTTTCCTCTAAACTGGATTGTCAGTTCTTTGAAAACAGGGGAAATGCTGGGATTACGAACTAGGAAAATCATGGTTTAGTATCTCCTGGAAATTCTTCTTATCTAGTTCATCATTCTAATATATGAAACTTTTATTTAATAAAAGTTTAAATTGGCCTCTTAAAATAATTTTTTAAAAGTTAATTTTTAGAATCTATGGCAGCTGGTGTGTCACTGAGGGAATAAAGTAGATTAATTACATTAACTTCATAGAAGTAATTCATCTGAAGTAAGAAAGCAGCCTCTGCTTATCAGGGTTTCAAAGTGAAGTGAGTGAAGTAGCTCAGTCATGTCCGACTCTGCGACCCCGTGGACTGTAGCCCACCAGGCTCCTCCCTCCATGGGATTCTCCAGGCAAGAATACTGGAGTGGGTTGCCATTTCCTTCTCCAAGGTAGAAGGAATTTTTACTAGCAAATTGGAATAGCAAGGATGAGGGGAATGATGACTCTGAGATAGTTATAGATTCTATAACATTTATGTCTTATATTCTTAAAAATACTCTTAAAAATTGAATGAATCTTATAAATTTTCTATTTCCTCTTCATGTATATTTTCATCTTCTGATTTGCCTGCTCTTCTGTGATTATTTCTTTAAATACTAAATACCAGTAACATAAAGATAATATCTAAAAAGAAAGGATGCCTGAAATCTTATACAATGAGAGAAATTATTTTTTGTTTTTACTCTCCTTTTGATTTTACTTATTTCCGCCATTATTAACACATAGCATTATGTAAGCTTAAAGTACACAATATGTTGATTTGATTCATGTAAATGTTGCGGAATGATTACTATCATAGGTTATTTACCACCTCTCCCCCCGCTCCAATCATGTAGTTATTATTTCTTTTCCTCCTGTCATTATAAATTGCCTGAGTGTGTAACCTAATCTATTCAGATGCTTTTATATTGAACTACTGTGAGAAAGGTATGTTTATATTATGTAAAACAAAATGTATTGAATTTATGTACCCATTTTCTTTAATAGTCTCTACTCTGTTATATTTTAAGCTGTAATTATGTATAACATATGCATAGCAATTCCTTCTTGAAAGTCTTATCAATATAAATGCAATAATACTGTAAATTATACATTACCCATTGCTATATTTGCCATGTATAGGTTTATTGCACTCTTTCTGCAGTGTGGCTGTGTGATAAAAATCTTATCTAGAGGAAAATAAATTCCAAGAACCACCAAGCAGAATAATTCTTGTATTGAGTTTAAGATCATATCTTCGTTTAATGAAAAACATTTTCTGTTAGCAGGTTCATTAGAAGCATTTTTGCTTTAAGCTCTCCAATTCATTCTGGTACAAAAATATAATCTCCCTGTAGCTTAAGGAAAGTAAGGCAAAAAGAAAATGAAAACCTCATAAAAGTCGATTAGGATAGCCCTATGTGGTGCTTCCACATGACTTAGAAACTAAGCCTTAGAGTGCTAGTCCCAGAGGCAGAGGAAGCAAGAACTAAAAATCTGAAAATCCCAGTGACATTTGGGGTCTGGGTTTAGTACCTTTAAGGATATTTATGATATTAGCTGGGTCTTCTTTAAATTGGGTATTTGTATATGGGAATAGCTGGGTTTCCTAGTGCATAAATGACACCAAACCCTGTCTATGTATGTGAAAACTTGGGTATTGAGTGTGCTAGAGAAATATGTCACATTGCATGCCATAAAGTCACTGATTTTTTTTCATACCTTCTAGTATTTCTGCTTGTAGCTTAGATTTTTAATGTCTAGCCTATCCATGTCCTTTATCTTTTGTTGATTTCATTTTCTGTGTTAAAAGTCATCCATTCCTCCATCACCTGGCTTTAAGCCTTTGATGGCACATTTTTTTAGCAGCAGCCCAGACACAGAATACAATGGGTATTACTTTGCTTCAGAGGTTTCGTCTTGGTCCTCTTTCTTTCCCAGTTTCACTGCCTGCCACCACTGAGACCAGTCATCACTCCAGCCTGCCTGTCACATCTACGTCACTAGTTGCCTGCTAGCTCGTCACAGTCCTTCCCGTATTTTACCTCTAGTCTTCATTATATTGTTGTTGTTCAGTTGCTCAGTCTTGTCAACCCTTTGTGACCCCATGGACCGCAGCACGCCAAGCCTCCCTGTCCTTCACCTTCTACCGGAGCTTGCTCAAACTTGTGTCCATTGATTCGGTGATGCCATCCAACCATTTCATCCTCTGTAGTCCCCTTCTTCTCCTTCCTTCAGTCTTTCCCAGCATCAGGGTCTTTTCCAATGAATTGGCTCTTCACATCAGTGCATCATTTCATTAGAGATTTATTTTTCCTATGCACAGTTTCCTTGATCTGCTTCACTGTTTCTCGGATGCACTGATAACACTTGCAAGTGTTTCAGCTCATGTTCTCTGTTCTTCTCCTCAGCTGCCAGACTTGATGGGAAAGAAGCATAGGATTATACAGGCTGAGCCTATGACAGGTTTACACAACTGTAGTTTGGCCTTCACTGCAGTTTCACGAGCCATATACTTCTTTTGTGCAGCCCTAACTGCAATGGCAACCCACTCCAGTACTCTTGCCTGGAAAATCCCATGGACGGTAGGCTGCAGTCCAGGGGGTTGCAAAGAGTCAGGCACTACTGAGCGACTTCACTTTCACTTTTCACTTTCATGCATTGGAGAAGGAAATGGCAACCCACTCCAGTGTTCTTGCCTGGAGAATCCCAGGGACAGAGGAGCCTGGTGGGCTGCCGTCTATGAGGTTGCATAGAGTTGGACACAACTGAAGTGACGCAGCAGCAGCAACCTTGCTCTTGCAGAGGCTAATTCCAACCTTTTTTCTCTTCTTTGAATCCCAATCCTGCCTCCCCTCACTTTCAAATTTGTGGGGAAGATCATTACAGTCTGGCCAGAGCTGCTCTGCCTCTTCAGTCATGTTTACCTCCATCAGGTACTTTCTTCCACCTAATCCTCTTCTCCCTAAACTTCTGTCTCCATGGGATTCAGCCCACCTGCCATTCACTTAGGACGATTTCAAGGCTCTCAGTCTCTCAGTTCCAATAGCCCCAGTTCTTCCTCTTCTACTTTTAAGCGAGACTAGCCCTCAGTATCTGAAAATAAAAAACCAAATAGATTTTGCTCGGCCTCTCTGTCAAATCTTAGTACTCAAGCATGGCTCTGTCTCTTCTGCTGACCTGCTAGAATGTGGCCCTCACCTGATGGCTGCATCACCTTCATCAGCAGCATCTCTTAGTGCCCTTGGACTCTGATTTCTAACTTTGCTGAATCCATATTCTGTCCCACAGTCCTGCTCTGATTTTCCTCCTGTTACCTAATAGTTCTTTTGTAATCTCGGACTTTAAATATAAAACTTCTTAAAGTTTATCCTTGATAATTTTCCCTTCTTATTCTTTGCTTGATACTCCCCAGTTTCAACTATCAACTATATTTTCACGATGCTCCAAGATATGCCTACATACAAATCTCTCTCCAGAATTACAACTCTATTTTCAAAGGCCTACTGTACATTTCAACTTAATTTTCCTGTGGTTTCCTCTATTTACTTGTCTAAAATCCAACCAGTTATCTTTTTCCAAAACCTTTCCCCTTTGACATTTTATCCAAATGCTTTTTCACCTCCATATTTATTTTAATTTTTGAGTGAAGGAAAATAATGCTAGTAGAAACATATTCTTATTTGGTTCTAAGATAATCATGTGCAGACTGAGATATCACTTCTGTAGATTATGAAATATTTTCCTTCATAGGAAGTACATTGAATTGCAGATGATTATTGTGATCTGGTTTATTTTGGAGTGCAGTGACTGTAGAATGATTTTATTTTTAGCAGTTCGTAATGCAAAGCAATGCCCAGATCATGTCAATTATTTGCTAATCAAATTCATTGTATTTTTACAAATAAAAGCTCACAAGTAACAAAAATAATTTCAGGAAATAAATTGGTCTTCCTAGGTAATACATCTGAAAACAAATTAAAAGTTGACTCATGCTGTCCTCTAGCTGTTTCAATATCACTCTTACCTTGAATGAAGGTAGGAAAAAAAAAAACACACTTGAACAATTTGTGATGTGCCCATCTCCAGAGCTGGTTTACTGGCAGGTAGTGAGCTATCTGTCCCCCTAGTCCCTGATGGAATTTTTCATAAGGAACCTGGACACCTGCATCAATACATAACCGTGGATCTACCTTCTCTCAGACATAGGGAGATCCTTGCCTATGGATCTTTGTTTTAAGGAAGAGCATTTTTGCAAAGTATAACTTGTTTCTTTCATCATCAACAAATGTAAGTCTCTAAGGTAAATACACTGTCTTTCCACATATGTTCCATAGGAGAGAAAAAAATTTTCCTCTTTTCTCTTAAGGTTCCTGGCTGGGTCTGAATGTTAAACTGGCAAAGTCAGATTAACAGAAGAAAAGCATGCAGGTTTACTTAAGTTTTATGTGACATGGAAACTTTATAAGGAAATAGAGATCCAAAGGAACAATTACCCTAAATATTTCTATGCTAGATTTGATGAAGAGTGGTCAGTTGTGTAGAAATATAATAGGTCAAAGAGTATGAGGTAAGTGTAGTGACCTAGGGAAAAATCAGCAAGACATATTTGTTCAGATTCTTCTGGGCATCGTTTGTCTCTAGAGAGAAGGATGCTCCTTTCCTGGTATAGAGAGGGCACCTCTCACATATCAGGCTCTGAAATCATAACCTATTCCAGGGGAGAAGTTGTCGAGAAAGGCCAGAGTGACCTCCCTGCTTCTGTTTTCTTAAACTCCTTCAGTTTAAAACATTCAATATACTAAGGTGACGTATTTCAGGATAGCATGTCCTGTACCCCATCACTCATGTCTTGCAATCTTTGTTTCTCTTGCTGTCCTTATTATTCTCATATGTCTTTATTATTAGAAAAAGTTATTATGATACTCTGCTAATGAAAATGGGTATTTGGAACAGGAGATTCCTTTTAAACTGTCTCTATGTGTTTGTATGAAAGTTTAGAGTCTGGGGCAAAATTAAATTGTGATGCCTAAGAAAGAGGTAGCAGTATTAGAGACAGAGAAGGAAGATCAGGAATGGTAAATATATTACCCTAGTATATTCCCCCAGTATGGGAAGCTCCAGTAGAAAGCCGAGTGAAGGGTCTGGAGAAAAGGGAACATGTGGAATGGGGATTCAGAGAGTATGCTATGGTGAATGAGACACAATGCCTTTCTCCAAGTATACTATAGTATGTTCAGGAAAGTCAACTTTGATCACTAATCCTTTTCACTGTAAGTGACTTCTTTCTGGGAAGGCAAAGAATCCTACACATGGATGGCACTCCTAGATTGCATGTTGGCAGTTGTGCATGGTGGATACATCTCACATAGCATAAAGCAGTTGGTAATACCATTGTTTTCTGTTTATATTCATCATCAGTGTATATTCGTGGCATGGGATGATATTCAAGACACTGTGGAAAATGTAGAGACAAGGCACTTATGAGTCTAGTTACAAAGAGGGAACAAAAATTATAAAGGTGATTAGATATCGTTGACAGGTGGGTGGTTCAGTCAAAAGGTGTTCAGAAGAGGAAGACATGGTTTGCAGAAAAAAGCCCTACCAGCTGTTCTTCACTTTTCTACTTTGTCCTGTATTTTGTAATTACCTTGGCACTTCAGATACTTCTATTTTCCATGTATGATGTCCTTGCTAAACTTCACACCATCTTTAACTTTGGTCTTTCATACACTGCACTCTGATTCAGTCCATTTTAGTTCAATGTGAAGAACCTATGTAGCTATTCTGTTTGGGGCATTCTTTTACATGTCACATTTTGGGCTACAGTGAGAAAGGTTTGTTCCTCTCTGAGTCCTCACAATTAAAGATATGACTTGTTATTTGGTGGCAAATGTCCTATAAGCATAACAGTTGTTGACTAAAAAAGATAGTCACAACCTGAAAATAGAGAGTTATTTTATTTGGTGGGAATGTTTAGGACTCCGAGCCTGGGAGACAGCATCTCAGTAGCTCTGAGAAAATTGCTCCAAGGAAGCAGGAGGGGAAGTCAGGCTACATATACGTTTGTAACAAAGAGAGCAGGCAGTCTGAAAGTCAAAGATCAGGTATCAAGTTAAGGCATTTAGTATTCTCTGTATGGGAAGATGCAAGCCTCTGGACTCAGAATTCATTTCTTTCATATGTACCTCAGCTATCTGGGGCCAATTCTGTTTCCTTGATCACCTTGCTGCTTTGCATTCTCCCAGCTCCTCAGCAATCCTCCTAGCGGGGTCTTAGCATCCACTGGATCACAGTTTGGGAGCCCTCATTACGTTTGGAGGCCAGAAATCACTGATGGCTGTGACATTTCTTGTATATTAATATGGCAGGAGATACTTTCGTTTCATATAATGATGAAGCTATTAAGGACTTGTAGTCTATTTCTGTTTTACTTTTTTTAACACGTTCATCTGACAAGAATGAGATCATCTTTGTTCTCTTCCCTCCTATTCCCAACAAGTATCCCAAATATCTGTGTGGCTAAATGCTATTGTTACTTTTAAGACTCAGTCCAGAAACATCTGTCTCCAAAAACCCTTCTATGATGTGAAACTTGTCTCAATTAGATGCTTGAAGTTGCCACATTACACAGTTCCAGAGGACCCATTTACTTCCTGTCTATGTGAGAGGCATTTCTGGATTTACACTTTTCACAGCCTGCGCAGCAGTACACAGCAGCCGTGGGTGCTTCTCTCATAGCATCCTATGCCTCACTGTTACAGTATTGAATATATTATATTTATTTATGATTTTAACACATTATATTTTAGAGACAGAAACTGTGACCTAATTCCTGGCCCATAGCAAGTACAGAATAAAGGGTTTTTTTTGTTTGTTTTTTGTTGTTTTTTTAATGAAAAGGAAAAAAAAAGGCTGAATGGAACCTCTGTAAAATTCTTACGTTAATGATGGCTCTAAAGACCTAGGTTTAACTCACACTGTTGCTATGCTACATATCCTGACTCATAGGTTTAGCAGTCCAAACTTTCTCCTCAGTTCTGACTCCTGGTCCATAATACTGGGGTTTCCATTTTTTAAGAGTCTTGTACCCATCTGATCCCTTCTGTTCCCCATCTCTCTCTCTATTTGATTATTCATTGGCCATTTTCACCTTATTCCCCAAGCTCATTAACTTTTTGTAATGAGTACAAGAAAATCTTTTCAAAACTCTAGCACCTCCAGTTTCTCCTCCAGGGCTTTTCCCATTTAGCTTTTGTTATGGATCTCTCATACCCTCTTTCTCCACACTTGCCACCACAAATTAGAAAATCAGTAAAGGCTGAATTTAGATTTTTATATTACTGTATAGTTTTCTTTCCTACTTTCTCCCCGAGAAGGGAAAATCCATAGGATTAATAATACCAATTAGATATCAAATCTATTTGTCTAATTAAAACAAAATAACTGATTTTAGGGTGTTAGTCGCTCAGTCGTGTCTGTCTCTTTGTGACCACATGCACTGTAGCCTGCCAGTTTCCTCTGTCCATGGAATTCTCCAGGCAAAAATACTGGAGTGGATTGCCATTCCCTTCCCCAGGGGATCCTCCTGACCCAGAGATCGAACCTGGGTCTCCTGCATTGCAGGCTTTTTACCATCTGAGCTACTGGGGAAGCCCCAAGTCTGATGCCTCCAAATGGCTTAAAAGTTTTTGCTTAGCTCCTATCCAGAAATAGTTTTCAAGTGAGCTTTCCTAATCAACCCTTAATCTGTATGCATGGTCTCATTCTGCACGTCATTTATCTGTTGCATATAAACAGTATTCACCTACATACTCTCCCCATTCAAGGCTGCATTTACAATTTTCTCTTACATAGAATAGATTTGGGGGCCCTGCTTCCAGCTATTGGTGAACGTTAAGAGCAAGCCTTGGAAACTGGAGGCTTTGACCTGCAGATGTGTTTTATTTGGCAAGTACACAACTTGGAAAATTTATTTAACATATGAAAATTGAAAGATTTCACATAAAAATTCAGTTTTCCAGGTTTTCTTGAAAATAAAGTCCAACAGATGATCCACTTTACAACGTGGTAAATACCAGTGGGGGTTAGTAGCTACTTCATTTATACAAATATCTACCCTGCATAGACCAGAGTTTCCTCACCACTCCTTATTACCTGCCTGTGGAGGTCTAATGTTTATTACCATTCAGCTCTGCTTTTCCTCTGTATTCTCTTATTGTGAAGAAATACTTCCTCATATCCCTGGTTTTGTCAATTATAAGAAAATGAAAAATGACTCGAGAGGGAAGTTTCTTTTAAGCAAAAACTGGAAGTAGCTTATTTCTTTGTGTCAGTGACACATATTTCTACATATCAAATGCAAAAAAATAAAAATTGTGGAGCTTTAATGAGGCATCTACACTTGTTAAAGTTGCTTCCTAGTTCTTAAAGGCATTTACATTTCTAAACTTGAAAAATAAAAAGAATGATGTTATTGTGAAAATAATAATATTTCAGGAACTAACTCATTTCTTGTGGCATAGGACAATCCTTAAAGAAAGTCCGGGTTAAAGAAAGGTGTTGGAGGTGCTGGAGTGGGAAATAATAACGAAGCAAAGCTCTGACTTAAACTTACTATAACTTTAGGTCACCTTGCGATACCCACTGCTGTCTTATTCTGTCCACCCAAGGTGAATATGGGGCCTGGGTTAGGAGAGGACAGATAGTATAGAAACTATAGTAATTTACCCTCTGATACTAAGAAGCCCAAACAAGTGAAAGCTAGACCATACGGAAGATAAGCTTCATATTCAGTCATTGTAGTCTGTATGCCACTTGGAAGCAGAAGTGTCTGGTGGCTTCCAAGCCATATAAACAATACCAATAAATAGGATAGAGTGATGGGTGGTAGTTGGCAATTTGGTTTGCTTTGCCCATTAAAGCAACATTTTTGGCAATCTTACTGTTGTAAGATAATAACAGTATTTCTTTCTCTAAATGAGGTATGTCACAGTGCACTTATGTTCTGCTTCAGCAAAAATAATTCCATAGCAGTCTATCTGTCATGGTATTTATACAATTGTTGGTGAGATAACTGTGTACCTAATAAAAAGTATTGTTTTATTTTCTCCATTCGGCCACATCCTTCCCTCCACTTACCTCTTCTAATTTCTCAATTTTTTCTTCTGCAGAATGAAACTAGAATGCTATTAGATTTAAAAAATATATGCTGTCATGATTGCCTCCATAATTGGTTTATTGAGAAAGGTTGGGTAAATCTCTCATAGCTCAGCAGGGAGAACATTGTAAAAACAAAACCAAAACACTCTAGCTCAACTTGTACAAGGGGTGAAGTTGCTAGAGAGTTTTAATCGGACCTCAGACATGCGCCTATTTAGTTTTCAGAATTCTGGCAACTGCTGATTAGGTTCAAAATTAACTTCTGCATAGAGTAGAAGACTGTTGACTTTAGAAATGTATTGTCACTATGTGGAAACGTGATACCTATAAAGAATCAAAAATGCAAATATCATGGGAGAAAGAAGTGTGTGTATGTTTTTTTTTTTTTTTTGAGGGGGATGGAGAGTGGCAGGAGATAGTTTCTTGTTTTTACTGGTTTTATGACAAAGAAGATATTATTCAGATAAGTTAACTCTAGTGCGTGTGCTAGTGTTTTAGTGTAAAATATGGGACCACCAGAGGAAAAGAACAATTAATTTCAAATAAAACATAACAATATCTCTACCATACTCAGTGGTCTTGAGGAAGAAAACTCATGAGAGAAGTAAAATAAATAAATGAGGAAATCATCCCTGTGTAGGTCAGATTGAAATGAATACATCTTTTCCAGAATTCTTTGGATGCTGACATTGGCCTTAAAACAACTGACTAGCCCAAATAATGTCTTCCATTTGAGTCAAATTTTGAAATAATGGCTGTAATAAATAAATTTTGTTTTTCCTCTTTTTTGATAACTCATTTTCTTTTATCTGTGGATCAACTGTATTCTAGAGACCAACTCCATTGGTATTTACCTGATAGGATATTGAAGTATCCAATAGAGTTCTTCAGTACCTTCTGATATGTATCTCATTTTCCTCAAATAAGATGATGAAAAGCACCCAGGATATTTCCCTGTTATTTGCTGTAATGCCTTTAATCAACTTGATTTAATCAGTATATGATTCCAAGTCATCTATATGAATTTTCAATGTGTGCAATACATTATTTTACATTATTGCTTTTTAAAAATAGTCAATTTCCAAATATTTTATGCTTGATGGTATGGCTAAATTTACTTTTTATGATGGTCTATTAGTCCTTTTAATTCTTCAAAACAAGATTGTAAAGAATATGCTGACATGGAAACATTGAATTTTTATTTCTTAATACAGTTTTCAACCTACTGTGTTGAATTTCCTGTTTTCATTCAGTCCATTTTGGCCAGCTATCATAACTTTCTGGTCACTTTGGATTCTTGTAATTATTCTACTCCTGTTTAAATTCCAATGTCATATCTGATTTCCATGTTTTCTTCCCTTCCTCCAGCTGTAAACTGTGAACTTGGCTGTTTGGACTTTGGAGAATAGGAGGGTCTGCCTTTTAGATTTTCATTCCCTCTTCCTTTTCAAGGTCCAGGCTCTTGAAGTAAGGAAATAGAATAGTGGAAGCAGAGCTTGTATGTAACTAGGCTGCTCTGGTTCCATCTGTGATCTGCTCAGAGAATGGATTCAATTTAGATTATATGTGGGGGTGGGAGAGTCAGGACTTTGTTTAGCCTCTTATGGTGACCTCTACTGCTGACAACTCTTGCAGAGAAGGACAGCTGGCTTCCCTTGAGTCCTTCAAGAAGACTGTTCCCATTTCTGGTTCTTCCTCATCTGTCTCTGCCCTTCCATTGCTCTCCTTGCATCTTCATATAGGGCCACACCCTCTGATTGCCTCTGGGAACTTTTAAGAGGCTGCCCCACAATTTTTCTTCACAAGTATCAGTGTTAGTCCTTTTGAGACTTGCTGACTAATAGACTACTCTGGAGACCTTTCTGCTTTCAGACAACTCTAGCCCAGAAATGGGCACCAGGTTCTATGTTTATGTTTATCCTACATTTCAAGGGGTGGATGTTAACCTTGCTTGAGAGCTTTCTCACTGTTCTCAACTACAGCTCAGAAATCAACCAGCCTGGTTTCCTCACCAACTGCTGTAAATAGTCTACTCCTCCCTGGAAATGCTTGGCTTTAAAGCAACTCTTCTTGTCTTTTTCTTGTGATGGGGACAGGGATGAGTAACCTCTCACCACAAAGGGTGCATAGTCATGAAGTCTAAGGCTGTTCTTCAGGTTCTTTCTTCCATGCATTGAGGGAATAGAGGACAGGGAGAAAGTTAGTGAGTGGGGGCACTGGGAGCTGATTCTGCCACTTTGAGAAGACTACATCTGCGAGGCTTGTTGTTAGGACAATTTTGGACCCTCCCTGAAATATACAAGGTCTCTTTCAACATTTTGTTAGGGTGTTTGTGTGTGTGTACATGTATGATAGTCTCTCTTCCATGGAATTAAGCTACTTTGAGGCAGAAAACATATATTGCAGCTTTTTCATCCATACTAACCATCACTAACAATAAAATTGATATCAAAACAATAATAATAGTGGCATACACTTAAATGATGCTTACTTTTTAGGTCAGGCATTGTTCTAAAAAACTTGTATATATTTATGTATTTAAGCCTCACAAACCCTATGAGACTGGTATTGTTATTGCTGCCATTTGGTTTGTGAAAACAGATTATAGAGTAGCTAAGTAACTTGCCTAAAGTCACATAGCTGATAAGCAGTGAAGCTGAGATTGGAACCCAGGCAGCCTGACTCTGATGCTCATCTATACTGATTGTCTTTGTCACAAGCATATGGCATCACTGTGAACAGCTGTTGTTGGTAAAGTTAATTAGACACCGGGATGATTTTCTCAGTTTGATTTGGTATGTGAAGGAATGCCGCAGTCCACAACTCCAGCAGCCAGGGATTCAACCTGAAGTGGTGAACGGTGTTGACGAATGAGGCAGCCTCTCAATTTTCTTTTGGACTGCCTCTTTATTTCAAGTTTAAGATTCTCTTTTATACTTTTGCAAAAGCATTAGGCCAGTGGTTTGACATTTTCAGATCCCCCTCTCCCAGATTTATTATCTCCGTAAATCATTGCCGCTCTTCAAACAGGGTTCCTGCTTCAGTGATTCTCTCAGAATCAGCCTTATCATCTATTAGCTACCTCTTCTAATGTGTGCTATAGTTAACTTGTGATTACATTAACTCATGCTACATTCCTCAGTTTACTACTTATCTTCCTAAATCCTGTTTGCTCCTAACATCCTGAGCTCACTATCTCAAAAAGGCTTCTAGCTATAATGTCTCTAAAAATTCCTAACTTCTATAAGCTATAGTAAAATATGCTAACTTTACAACATTCCTTAAATCTTTAACTTCTAACTGTTTTAATTATTTCTAAGCCCTAAATTCAGTAAACTCCTTTGCCGTAAACATTCTCCTCACAAATAGGCTTCAGATATCAATCCCTCCCATGGCCTCAAGCTACCGCCTATGTGCTCATCCTGGAACACTCTTTTGTAAAAATCCTTGAACAAATTAACTTTATGAATTATTTTCTGAGCAATGCTGCAGAAGGCTTTGTGCCTTCTCATGCTCCTCTCAAGAACAATAAGCACCTTAATATTCCTTTTCAGTCAACTCAGCTGAGGAGAGGAAAAGACAAGTCAGAATTACAAGGCCTAACTCCTCCCTCCTGGGTCTGTGCCTGTGGAATGAGGAAAGGGGGCTGGGGACTGTGCCTCCATTTTGTCAGTAATGCCCGCGGGGCAACCCAAGATGGGCAGGTCATGGTGGAGAGGTCTGACAGAATGTGGTCCACTGGAGGAGGGAATGGCAAACCACTTCAGTAGTCTTGCTTTGAGAACCCCATGAACAGTATGAAAAGGCAAAATGATAGGATACTGAAAGAGGAATTCCCCAGGTCAGTAAGTGCCCAACACGCTACTGGAGATCAGTGGAGAAATAACTCCAGAAAGAATGAAGAGATGGAGCCAAAGCAAAAACAATACCCAGCTGTGGATGTGACTGGTGATAGAAGCAAGGTCCGATGCTGTAAAGAGCAATATTGCATAGGAACCTGGAATGTCAGGTCCATGAATCAAGGCAAATTGGAAGTGGTCAAACAGGAGATGGCAAGAGTGAACATCGACATTCTAGGAATCAGCGAACTAAAATGGACTGGAATGGGTGAATTTAACGCAGATGACCATTATATCTACTACTGCGGGCAGGGATCCCTCAGAAGAAATGGAGTAGCTATCATGGTCAACAAGAGAGTCCGAAATGCAGTACTTGGATGCAGTCTCAAAACGACAGAATGATCTCTGTTCGTTTCCAAGGATAAGAAAATATAAATCAGAGTAAAGTTCATTTTTGTTGCCTTGATTGTCTCCCAGGTTTAAACAGATACCTTTCATACTGTATCTTTCATCTCCCTTTTCTTCTCCTCCTCTGTCTCCAACTTAGTGCTGGATTTTGAATTCTCCAATGAGATTTCTCTGGCTACAGAGACTTCATTATGGCTAAACTTAGTAGCTACAATTCTGTCTTTATATTTCTTGATAATCCCATTGATTTGTGCTATGTTGAACATTCTCTGCTACTTAAAATCTTTTTCTTTGTTTTCCAGAATCATTCTTTTCAGGATTTATGGTTTCTCTTTTATTAATAAACCTTTATTTTTAATAAACTCATTTCTATTATCTTTACAAATCCATCTTTAGCCACCCACTCCCTTTAATAATGTGTTTCTTCAGGACAGGGAGAAAGTGAGTGGGGGCACTGGTAGCTGATTCTGCCACTTAGAGAAGACTACATCTGGGAGGCTTGTTGTTAGTCCTGTATTCTGTCAATTGACATTCCAGTGTCCTGTTGTTACTGAAGTGCAAGGCTGTGTATCTGACACACAGTGAGCCCAAACACCACCAGAACGTGAGCGTTTGGAACAGAGAATGCCTTATTATTGGGCCATGCAGGGAGATGAGTGGCTCATGCTTTTAAAAACCCTAAATTCCCATAAAGTTGTCAGCAAAGCCCTTTTATAGGAAAGAGGAGGGGTGGGCATGGTTAGTTGTTGCAGACAAGGATGAGGAGGAACGGGAGCGAGAACGCCGGCAGCGACTCTGGAACCTGGGATTCACCATGGACAACGAGGACCTGCTGGCCCTGGAGAGGCGTGAGGTGGGGAGAGCTATGCAGGCAGCTCTGGACGGAGGGTCGGCAAGCGGAGGGGCTTGGAGCGGAGTCCACATGGAGGCCAGCCAGCCGGCGTGGCAGCATGGGGAGCAGCAGGTTCAGGAGGGCATCAGACCCAGCACCAGCATGAGGCTCCCGGCCAGCTCGGTCAAATTAAGCCTGAAGCTGGAGCAGTACTTCTCAGCCACACAGAGATCAGAGTCTGTCAAGTGTGCAAACCCATCCCACACTGAGTTCCTTGTGGCTCCCGTGGATGTCACCAGCAAGCGCCACCTCTTCGAGAAGGAGCTGGTGGGCCAGATCCGAAGGCTCAGCCTTCAGCCACAAGGAGAACTTGCAGCTCTCAGGGGTGGAGAAGTCACGGCTCAACTTGTGGATCAGCAGGACCCAGGAGTCAGCACAGCAGGGCCCACAGAACCAGGAGACGCAGTTGGAGTTGGCAGCTGGCAGGAAGCTCCAGTGGAGGAAGAAGCCAGAGGCCCTGCTGGGTGCCAAGATCTCTGTGCTGGAGGAGAGGGCTGTTTCAGGAAAGAGGACAGTTCCAGACAAAGCCAGTGACTCGGAGAAGAGACCGGTGTCTGAGAAAGCCACCATCTTCGAGAAGACCCCAGTCCCCAAGATGCAGCCGGCCCCAGGCAGGGCCATGACCCCAGTGCAGCCCCTGGACTGGGAGCATTCAGCCTTAACAGAGTGCCGGTCCAGCCCCAGGAGGCATCGGGGCACTGGGTCTGAGAAGGAGCCTGAGTCTTCGGCGGGGCCTCTGCCCTAGGCTGGCGGCTTCCCGCCTGTCACTCTGCAGGTGAGGACCCCCAGCACGGAGGCAGAGGCCAAGTCCACCTCACCAACACGGGCCTTGCCCACCTTCAGCAGCAGCCTGCAGCGCTTCAGCCCCCATACCATCTCCTTCAGGATGAGCCCCCGGAGAGACAGCTCAGAGGCGGCCTTAACCCGCAGCACCAGCGTGAGGCTCCCGGCCAGATCGGTCAAAATAGGCCTGAAGCTGGAGCAATACCTCTCAGCCATACAGAGATCAGAGTCTGTCAGGTATGCAAACCCATCCCACACTGAGTTCCTTGTGGCTCCCGTGGATGTCACCAGCAAGTGCCACCTCTTAGAGAAGGAGCTGGTGGGCCAGAGCCGAAGGCCCAGCCTCCAGCCACAAGGAGAACTTGCAGCTCTCAGGGGTGGAGAAGTCACGGCTCAACCTGTGGATCAGCAGGACCCAGGAGTCAGCACAGCAGGGCCCACAGAACCAGGAGATGCAGCTGGAGTCGGAAGCTGGCAAGAGGCCCCAGTGGAGGAAGAAGCCAGAGCCCCCGCTGGGTGCTGAGGTGTGAGGAGCCAGTCTCAGGCCAGCAGCCACACTGGTCGCCTCTCCTGCCCACTTTCCACACTGGACCCGAGAGGATGCTGGCCAGCTTTCTCCAGCCCCTCTGGGTCAGGTGTGCCCCGTGCCTTGTCCGTCTGCGGGCACTGCGTGTCTGCACAGAGCCTCGCCACCCTGTCCACGTGGACTCCTGCTCTTCCTCCTCCTCTGGGTCCGTCAGGTCACACCAGTGTCTCCGTGCACCTCTCCCAGGCTGGCCCACACTGTCCTTGTGCCGCCTGCCAGGCTGAAGGAGCCATGCTGACCCCTCCCAGGCCTTGCCTTGCTCCCTTTCATACCCCACCTGCTGCCCTGGTTAAGCCATCCTATGCCCCTCCCGACACTCAGGAAAGAGCTGATAAACTCATTCACTCTCAAAAAAAAAAAAAAAAAACAAAAACAAACAAAAAAAAACACCTGACTGTTGCGGTCAAATCCTCTGTTCTTGAGGTCAGGTCATGGTCAGGAAAGGATGTTCCTGTCAATCTCTGCCAAACAAATGTTTTTCTCTGTTCTGACGAGAAAGGACAGGGTGCCAAGACACAACTTTCACCCTCTTTGAGATCAAAATCCTGGCTAAGAGGAGGTAGATCTCAGTGGGCAGCTCCCCCAGGTGCAGGTCCTCAGACCCTACCCAGCTGTCATCACTGAAGGAGCAAGGTGCCCAAGACCCAGCTGGCCCTCAGGCTCCTCAGGCTACCCACCTGGCAGGAACCAATCCTCCAGACTGTGACCCATGCCGACTGTCACTGCTATTAGGTTGCAGAGGCGAGGATGGGAGAGAGGTTCGCCGCCACCTCAAGGCTTGGGCCCAGCCTAGTGGATGACCTTGGCAAGGACTCTGGAAACTTGCAGAACACAGCCCCCAACCTGTTCGCTGGGCCGCTTAGCTCACTCACCGGCCCGAGGCCAGGTGAATTGGGGGGCCTCAGGAAAAAGGCCCAGATCTGTCTCTTGGCTCACTCTCCACCTGAAGACCACCACTCCACCAGCTGTTAGCTGAATGGGCCCACTGTGCCGTGCTTAGTCGGTCAGTCACTACCCCCTGGACTGTAGCTCGCCAGGCTCCTCTCTCTATGGCGTTTCTCAGGCAAGAATACTGGAGTGGGTTGCCATTTCCTTCTCCAAAGGATCTTCTTGATCCAGGGATCAAATCCACGTCTCTTGCCTCTCCTATATTGGCAGGCTTGTTCTTAATTTACTACTGCACCACCTGGGAAGCCTGAACGGGCCCACAAATGGTTGCTAAATGACAGCTGCTTGCTTGGGGAAGGGGGCCCTCTGCCCCACCAACCAATGGCTGAGCAGGCCAATTAGGGGCGGCTCATTGACCGTTGGTCACTTGGGGGAGGGGCCCCTGTAGCACGCAGACTAGTGGCCGAGAGAATCACCAAACCGTCGCTCTAACCTCCCTCGCCTTTAGCAGTCTCACAGAACTGTTAACTGGTAATGGGTTGGGAGGCAATGTTGCTCAGCAATAGCCATGTTCAGAGGGCTGCACGGTGCCCGCTCTTTTAGACGATGGGAATATGCATTAACTCTGTACCTTGGAGCGCTGGCTTCCTTCTCCTCTGAAGTAGTGTTTCAGAATACGAAACCAACTTTTGAGGCAAATCATCCTCATCTGTCAGCTTGTCAGTAACTGGAAGATACACTAGCATATTTCAACCAGTTGAAATGAAACTGCTGAACCAAAAACTGTTAACCAGTTGTATTTTTCATGGCAAAATTGTTCTAAGGCCAATTAGTTTTGTGGCAAAATGCTTCTGGAAAACATTGGACTCTGACACTCCCCTCACGTTGCTGTGGACATAATAGGTATGAGTTATTTTTCACCGGAAAGATTTTGACTTCGAGAATAGTCAAAGGAAGTTTTTTAGAAAGAAGGTAGTTATGTAGTAAGTTTCTGAGAAATGAAAGAGAGATAAAATATGTTTGCAGGTTTTAGTTTCATTAGGGTTTTTTTAAACGTGTGTGGTTTGTTTGGTCAAACATTGAAGTATGCATGCTTGATATATTTTATTTAGCATATTGACATTTGGGTTTTCTCTTTAACATAGATGATGTAGCCAAGCTTTATTGTGTTAAGGGCCCTCTTGGGCCATTTTCTTCACTCTGCTTGCACTATACTTTATTTCTTATGCTTACAATGACCCTATCAGAGAGAGATATTTATTCAAATTTTCAAGAGAGTTACCTGAAGCTTACAGAGGTAAAATAATTTTGCCTCAAGATACACAGTTTATTTGTTGTGGTGGTGAAATACTGGAAAACTAGTTCATATTGCTCTGACCTCAAATCCTTTGTAGTTTCTACGTGATTGAATTGTCATTTTCTTTTAACTCCCTTCGAATCATATGTAATGAGTCCAATAGAAGGAATAAACTGTTAATTGGTTAATGGCTACTGGGTATTCATCTTTGCCTGATATGGTATTCTAGATCAATTTAGGTAGGTATTTAAAAGTCCTGGAATCAAATGCTAGCTTCCCCCTTATGAATGGTATGACTTCAGTCAAGTTATTGTACAGTTTTGAGCTTATATTTACTGACCTAAAAAGTGGAAATAATCATACCTACCTTGTAGAGTTGTTGGCAGAATTGAATAAGGGCATATTTTTGACAAGTAAAGCTTTCCATTTTTGCTAATTGAAGACAGTAAGACCTTTTCTTTGTCTGGTTTGCAAAGCATATATTTATATCATGGATGAATAGTCTAAGCTATGTCACAACTTAAGGATTGCATGTAATATAGCTTCCTAGATGTGAGAGAAGCCCCCAGCTCAATTTTTGGCTCCTCTTTTTATATGTTTTTTTCTTTTCCTTCTGAGCCTGCCCTATGTAAACTGGTCTAGCCAGGAGGCCTGTTTGTTTTACCTGAGGTTCTCACTCTGGTCCTCGGACCTTCCTTTGTTCTATTTTTGCAGGCTTTTCCCTTCTTTGTCTTTTAGCCACTGCCATTTTGGACTCCTTTTTTCTATTCTAGCTACCTAACATTCCCCCCTCAAGAGATGGGAGGCCCAGTTCTTTGGAAATAGGGGCGTTGAGGTCTCTCTGGCTACTTCCTGCTGAACTAGGATGGCGAGAGGGCATTGGGTTTCCCCCTCTTGCTAGTCTCAAGCCTCAGAGTCCTTATAGCAGTGTCCATCTAAGGGAGAGTAATATTTTCCATGGTCAGCTATAGCTTTATATATCCTTGTTAAACTGGCATTGCATGTTGGAACCTGTTGACCTGGGCAGAGACAAAATGATTAGACAATTGGTAATACATGGAGCAATCATAAGCAGCATCAATATGGTGATAACAATGATTAGCAGGGGCATTAGCCAACTCCAAATTTCCCATCACCAGGAGGATCCTCCAAAGAGAGATTATAGCCACCCCAAGAACTCCCCAGCTCATTCTTTGAGATCCTGTAGGCTCTGAATGTTTTTCTTGAAGACTGTGGACTTCCTTTAACTTAGTTTGAGGTATTTACCCAGAAACAACAAGTCTCATTAAAGATGGCTCAAGTCCCTCCTTGTTCAGGTATCAGGAGGTCATCCCCTGTCTGTTTTGGATTACAACCCCTGCCAAGCTGTGTTGGCTCTTTAGAGATATCCTGAGAAGTCTTATCCCCAGAAACTTAATTTTGGGGGCATTCATTAGAATGGCACTCATTTGTAGTTCTGAATAGGTATCTGAGATCTCCCAGGGGCTCACAGGTGTATTGAGTGTCCTCTTCTGTTTTCTTCCACAGCTTGACTTGTGAGTAGTGAAGCCAGGAGTCATGTCCTGGTACCTCGACTGCTGTGGAGGTAGAAAGTATTACCGAGTAAGAGCCCTTCCATGGAGTTGAACATTTGGGGACCCATCTTTCCAGACTTTAATTAAGACTTGAATCCCTGGAACATATAGTGGTGACTCTTTAGAATCTTTTGGGTCCTGGTTGACACCCCACAAGGGTATATCTTGTTGGAATTGCCCAGTGGCCATGGTATAAGACCAGAGGATCTGAGCCTCTGGATCTTGGAAGAGGTCACTGACATAAACAAAAGGTCTCCCATATAGCATCTCATAAAGACTAAGACCAACCTGTTCTTCCTGGGATGAAAGGAGGTTTTCACTGTGCAGCAGTGAAAGGGGAGAGAGCCCTCAGGGGGTAGGAAGGAGGGTGACTGAATTAAGAACCTCACAAGGGGATATAGTCAGCCTGGATTTTTCATCAGCACTACTTGATATCTGAGGATTCTTTGATCAGACATCCATAAATGGCCTCTCCCATTCAGGAGTTGTTTCACTTGGCTGGTAAAAATAGTTAATTTGCCCCCAAGAGATATTTTTAAAGCTTCTTCTATCAGTACAGCAATAGTTGCAAGATTTCAAAGGTGGGGAGAGTTCTCTTCCCAATAAGGGAGTAGGACACTCAGGGACCACCAGAAACTGGTGGAAAAATAAATGTCCATCCCAGCAACAAAGAAGAGCTCTGCTGCTGCTGCTGCTGCTAAGTCGCTTCAGTCGTGTCCGACTGTGTGACCCCATAGACGGCAGCCCACCAGGCTCCCCTGTCCCTGGGATTCTCCAGGCAAGAACACTGGGGTGGTTTGCCATTTCCTACTCCAGTGCATGAAAGTGAAAAGTGAAGCTCAGTCATGTCTGAGCTCTTTGCAACCCCATGGACTGCAGCCTACCAGGCTCCTCCATCCATGGGATTTTCCAGGCAAGAGTACTGGAGTGGGGTGCCATTGCCTTCTCAGGTAAATCTTTTTGCAATTGTTTTTCCTGTAGCTCCCCAAATGGTACAGGCTTCGGGGGAGAAGGCTCTGGAACAGGAGGTCAGGACAGAGTAGGTAGCCCCTGTGTCAACCAAGAAATTCTCGGATCTACTTGCCACATCCAGTTGCACCCTTGGCTCTAGCCCCGTGATGGTTATCTGCGACAGGTGGGCTTGCTGGAGTGGGCCACTTCAGTCCTGTTGAATCACCATGAGGGAAGGCTTAGCACTTGACTGGGACTTGAGGGCAGAGTGCTGCCCAGTGTCCCAGTTGATGGCATTTGTAGCAAGCCATTTTAGGAGACTTGTCACTAAGTTGGCCTAATGTCCTGCCTGTCTACAGATTAGGCATTTGCCTCCTGCCTTGACCTTCAAGGACTCAAGTTTTGCCATAGGGCTTCCCTGTAGGGTGGCCAGCATCTGGGCATGCCTTATCTCTTTCCTTTTCTTCCTTTCCTGGGCCTTGGCCTCCCTCTCTTGTTCTCATTATAGAAGGTATTGGTGGCTCTCTGGACCATCTCATCTAAAGAGGCAGCAGGGTCCTGCTACTGTAGCTGTTGTAACTTTATCCTGATGTCTGATGCACAATGGGACAGGAATTTGTCCTTTAAAATCACCTGTCCCTCATAAGAGTCAAAGTCCAGATTGGTAAACTTTGGGAGGGGCTCTTTTTGCCTTTCCAGAAAGGCAGTGGGGTTCTTATTGGATTCTTGAGTTAGTGCTGAGACCCAGCACAGTCCCACAAGTAATAGGCTTCCTTCTATTTTCATAGGTGGACTTCCTTAGGAGTATGTCTTTCTGAAGCTTATCCTACCCAGTACTGTTGCAACCTGAGAGCCAGGCATCCCTGGGTCAGGGTGTAGATCCCCAGGCAGGCTGAGGCATGACAGCCTCCTGGAGATTGAATCCCTGGGCAGGTTGAGGCATGTTAACCTCCTGGGACCCCTGGACTGATGGATTCCTGAGCAGGTTGAGGCATGACAACCTTCCGAGGACCAGATCCCTAGGCAAGTAAAGGCAGGTCAGCCTCCTGGGACCCCCAGGCTGGAAGCTGGGCATCCCCAAGGTTTCCAGCATGACAAGTGCTGGGTCGGATTAAGGGGTTGTGATTTATTGCTGGTTTGTCCACTGCTGATGGGAATGATGCTTTTGAACTGGGGTACTCCAGTACTTTGGCCACCTCATGTGAAGAGTTTCAGCCTTAGCATCATTCCTTCCAAAGAAATCCCAGGGCTGATCTCCTTCAGAATGGACTGGTTGGATCTTGCAGTCCAAGGGACTCTCAAGAGTCTTCTCCAACACCACAGTTCAAAAGCATCAATTCTTCAGTGTTGAGCCTTCTTCACAGTCCAATTCTCACATCCATACATGACCACAGGAAAAACCATAGCTGTGACTAGACAGACCTTAGTCGGCAAAGTAATGTCTCTGCTTTTGAATGTACTGTCTAGGTTGGTCATAACTTTTCTTCCAAGGAGTAAGCGTCTTTTAATTTCATGGCTGCAGTCACCATCTGCAGTGACTTTGGAGCCCCCAAAAATAAAGTTTGACACTGTTTCCACTGTTTCCCCCATCTATTTCCCATGAAGTAATGGGACCGGATGCCATGATCTTCGTTTTCTGAATGTTGAGCTTTAAGCCAACTTTTTCACTCTCCTGTTTCACTTTCATCAAGAGACTTTTTAGCTCCTCTTCACTTTCTGCCATAAGGGTGGTGTCATCTGCATATCTAAGGTTATTGATATTTCTCCTGGCAATCTTGATTCCAGCTTGTGTTTCTTCCAGTCCAGTGTTTCTCATGATGTACTCTGCATAGAAGTTAAATAAGCAGGGTGACAATATACAGCCTTGACATACTCCTTTTCCTATTTGGAACCAGTCTGTTGTTCCATGTCCAGTTCTAACTGTTGCTTCCTGACCTGCATACAGATTTCTCAAGAGGCAGGTTAGGTGGTCTGGTATTCCCACCTCTTTTAGAATTTTCCACAGTTTACTGTGATCCACACAGTCAAAGGCTTTGGCATAGTCAATAATGGGATAATATGGGAATGATACCATGATGTAAAAGCAATTCAAGTCTGGGCCCTGAGACTGGGAACCTAGTGAAACAGCCATAAGGCTTATCCTCTTATTGCTCTGAGGGAATTAAGTCACTGATTTCCTCCCCTAGTCTTTCATAAGAGCAGCTTAGGGTGTCTCCAGTGGTAAACATTTCACTGTCACAGACCCACTCTAGGTAATAATAGAAGTAATGACAAAGGAGTAGGTTATCTTGTCCTGTTAGGGGCATTAAGAGTATTTTAATAATAAGTGGGGTGGAGCAATGTTGCCTGCAAAGGGTCAGGGTCCTGGTTGTAGGAGTTAGTAAATGGCTTAGGAACAAATTAATAAGAGGCAATAGACAGGAGGGAAGGGGGCGGGGCACAACTTTTGAAAGAATGACATGGTTCAAGGGAATAATATAAACAGATCAAAATCAAATTAGTCCAAGATGACAAGTCAAATTCAACTAAACCTTGATCCTCAATCTGCAAGTTAAATGACACACCCAGAGGTGCAAGGACAGTTCCAAAGCACAAGGACAGTTCCAAAGCACTGTGAAAGACCCAAGGAGTGAGTGGTTCCCTGATCGTTGGGATGATACTCCCACTCATTAGCATATGAAATCACCCAGCTTAAATCACCCAAAGACTAACCACATCACATTCCATGGCTACTGCACTCTCTTCTGTGATGGCCCACACCCTGTGAGTGTGCTTCTCTCTGAATCCAAACAAATCCACTTCTTAACCTATTGCTGTGTCTCTCACTGAATTTTTGCAATCACACATCAGAGCCTAAGAGTCATTAGGTCCTGAAGCCAGGCACCATGGGTTTTGGCCGGACTCAAGTCCTAGGAGAGAGGAGCGGAAGGACAGGAGGAAAAAGCAGTGGGAAAAACGTGCCAAGGAATCCCCTTTATAACCTGCAGGAAAATCTGCTAAATACCTGACCTGTGCTCACAGTTTTCATTGGCCTGATCCCTGGCACAAGGAAGATTATGGACAGAAGAACCCCCACCCGCTTGGGCAACAGCTACTAAGGCACAGTAGAGCCTTCGGGACACCCTGGGGCACCCACTGCCACTTGCCTGTTCACAGGGGATTTGAGGAAGCAATAAATGAGAGACTATAAAGGAATTAAGATTTTGTTAGCCATATGTCTTTCCAGCCATAGGAGCAAGGACTTCTTACCCCAATGGGAGGTCTTTTGGAAGCTGAGGCTGAGCCACATGAGCGTTCCGCCAAGTTTGTTTTTGCTGTCCCGGTTTCTAGCATGCTGGGCTTCTTGTCACTTCCCCTTAGCTGGGTTTTCTTTGCATCCAGCTTCCACCGCGGTGGGAGCTTTCGCTGAGCTGGGCTTCTGCTGTGCTTGATCTCCCCTTGTGGGGGCCAAGCTGAGGTTGTTTCAGCCAGGTTAAATCCAAGAAACAGCACCATAGATGTTGGGGGAGTGTGTAATTTCCTCAGTCCTGTCTCCACAGCAAAAATTTGAAGCAACAAATGGACCAGTGTTACAGCTCTGTGATATAGCTCAGTTTTATTTAGAAAGCAAAGGAAAATACATCCTCGAGGCATGAGGGCAGGCCGACCCAAAAGATGTGAAGAGAGGAGAAACCTCCAGCTCAATTTTGGCTCCTCTTTTTATATGTTTTTTCTCCTCCCTCTGAGCCTGCCCTATATAAATTGGGCTAGCCAGGAGGGCTGTTTGTTTTACCAGAGGTTCTCACTTCGGTCCTCAGACCTTCCTTTGTTCTATTTTCACGGGCTTTTCCCTTCTTTGTCTTTTAGCCACCACTGTTTTGGACTCCTTTTTCCTATTGTAACTACCCAACAATACCAAGTGCAGAATTTTTTTGACAATCTGTCCTCAGTTTTTGCATGGTTTAATTATTTCAGTTTCAACAATCTGTGTGCTCTTCTGCTTAGATACTCACTTACTAAACAACTTGATTCCTCCTATTCATGAAAGAATAACTAAAAATAGCATATTTCTAACCCAATTCCTTTATTACTTACTATCCACCCTCAAATACTGTCACTGAAGCAGTAGGCCATCACAGATATAATAGTTCTTATTTCCTGGCATACTTAAAAACAATAATGATGTAGCAAAATATTTGTAGGCTAATAGCTTGGCTAATTACTGAACTTTGATCAGAGTTTTAAGTTTCTGGAAAAAATATGTATTAATGGAAAATCAGAATGACTTTTCTTTGACTTACAGATTTTAATTGATATTCTTTTTGTAGTGTAAGAAGATTCCTTAGAGGATACCCTTGTTTTAATTTTATCTTGCTTTAACTATGAAAGAGGCAAGAGTTGGGCAAATGATACTATCTATATGTTCAAGTGACTATAGGATAGAAAATAGTAGAAAGTAACATCTTTTGAAATTGAGAGCTATAGCCTTTAAAACTTTTTGAAATGGACAGTAATAAACTTTTAAAGATGTTTAGATAACACTGTAGACACATTTATGGTAACTTGCTTCTGATTTTTTTAAAGTTGTGATACTATGCTATTTTGTTTAACAAAATATTATTTGCCTTCTGAAGTGTAACATTTGTTAGCTCAGAAAACCAAAATGTTCCCTCAGCATTGTGTAGGTGTTATGCTTTTTGTTGATAATTTACTGTTTTTAAATCTTCTATTAATATTTGGAAAATAAACCTGAAGTCTAAGAAAGTCAGTATGTATCCAGTGTGGATTACTGTAGTCAAGGAAGCCCTCACTAATCTTTGTGTGTGGGAAGCAGGCAGACATGTAATATTTTTATTACATATAAAAAGGAATTAAATATTTAATCAAGTATGCTTTATGGAAATTATACTGGACTTTGACATTCTTGGACAAAATTGTCATGGAAGCCCCTTTGTAACAAGGGTTATGACAAGAGCACTTTCAAGTGATTTCGCCTTAGACAGTAATTATCATGAAGATGCCTGTTATGACATCAAGCTGTGATCATTTTTCTTTCCAAAGCAATTTGGAATGCATATACAAGTGATATCTAGCATTCTTTCATAAAGGTTTGCAAATTTTCAAGAGGGTAACATTTTTCTGATCCTATATGAAAAATAAGTCTACGGGTCTCTTAAGAATCCTGAAGAATGCTTATAGCAAGTCTTCTTAAGTACAATGATGAACAATTTAGAAATATAAATACATTTTTGTCTTTCACGTGACTTGAAAAGCATTTAATAATAGAATCATTTGGGATTATATGGCTTGCATCTGAATCACAATCAGTTCTTCTCATTTAAATCTTTAACAGTGCAAGAAGTTCAATTTGCTTTCAAAACGTAGATTAAAAGACTAGGCTATTCATTTAATTATTAACAATTATAGTTGGTATTTACTGATCAGTTACTATGTATCTGGTGTAGTGATGAAGTGAAAACAATTATGTAGATCCTGGTAGTGTAGTCGTATTCTGTATAAAGAAACAAAGGCTTAAAATATAATGGGTTGCCCAAGTCTGATAGCAGTATTCAAACCAGTATCTGTCTCCAGAATTCAGGATCTCAGTCAGGATACATGATGGTCTTTCCTGAGCTCCCAAAGTACCTGAGCTAACAAACACCGGCCTAGGGTTGATTGTTAGAAGAACCCCACACACAGTCTGGTTACTAGAATATGACAATTTATTGATTAATTTAGAACAGTGGCTTTCAACTCTTACTTTGTATTAGAATTATTGGGGGAATTTTAAAACATCCTGAGATTCTGATTCAATTGGTCTTGGATGGGTCATGGACAGTGGTATTTTTTAAAACTGCTCTATAGTTAATGTTAGTGTATAGCCAGGATATAGATGCATTTATTTAGAGCAAACTGTGTCTTATAAGACAATAGCATTCAGTGGAAATATTTCAAGTTTATTTTAAGTTTAATTTTTAATATATTTGAACTATTAAGTAATTAAAATAAAGCATATTTTATAACATGTATTAGCTACAAGTGCTTAATCCCAGAATGAGCCAAGCTTATTTTAGTCTCAGGGTCTTTGCAGTTTGCCTACAATACCTTGAAGATTTGCCTGGATGGTTTCTTCTTTTTATTAATGTTTCTACTCTGATGTTCCTTTAGAGAGACTGTCTATGAGTGTCCCCCAAAATACACCTGCAATTTTTTATCACATTGTTTTTAAAGCTTTTCTTTGAAACACTTTTAATTTCCTGAATTTATCTTATTTTCAGTTGTTTTTTATTGATATCCTTGAAAAATGTGAACAGACGTCTCTGTCTTAATATGTGTCTATCCCTAGCACAAGGAATGAAGTTTGGCACATAGTAAATACTCAGTAAATGTCTGTTGAGTGAATAAATGAACAGCAAAAATTTAGATTTTTGGATAGTGCAACTGCTTATAAACTAAACTGACTTTCCCAACTTTGAACACAATTTCTGTGTAAAGTATTGCCTAGATAATTGAAAAAAAGAACACACCCACTACACAGATAGAGGTATTCTGAATTCAGTTTAAAATAAAGGTGAACTTGATAAAGCTGTCATTCGTAACTGGGTTTGTGGCTCTTATTTGAGGATAAGCCTATGTTTCTGGAGAATGCCATCGTGTTTTACAACAAATTGATATCTCTAGTTGTAACAAGGCTGATTTTTTAGACTATACAGCAAAAAAAAAAAAAAAAAAAAAGAGCCTACAGTGATTCTTTTCATGTGTGTCATTAGTAACACTGGATATTATTTTATAAGTCGATACCATTTTGAAGTGAATCGTGATTTTGAATTCTAGGTTGTGTCATCCTTTGATAACAATGCTTTTCAACTTTGGTAAAATATTCTTTGCATAAAGTAAAACTATCTGGGAAAAACTGAGTTTCTAAAAATGGGAAGTTTAATAACAGGGAGTAATTAAAATAACTCATACTGCTTGGCCTTTATCTGCTTTTTTAGAATGGCAGTTCCTAGAAAACTCCAAAGCCAGGTATAGGCACCTAGAATAATGTAAAAGAAAGCTCACTTCTTGAGTAAAATTGGCTTAGTGCTTAATGTGAGATGGGGAAGTTTTCTTTAGTTAAGATTGTTTTGAAACAGAGAGAAGTCGGTTAGGTTTCATCCTGTGCAAGTGTATTTTGACCTGCTGCCGACTGAAGTTTGTTAGCTTCCAGTAAGTATAGCAATAACTTAAAAGTCTTTAAGTGTGAAGAAGATTTAGATACCACTTGTTCAATCACTTTGTTTTACTTCAAGGAAATTGGGGCCCAAATAGGAGAAGTGAATCTGGGACTCTGTCTTCCCTCAGTAATTGCAGTGTAGCTATATGAACTGCCTTTTCAGCCAATGTAGTGAATGGTTTACTCCTACATCTTTTTTTAAAATATAAATTTATTTATTTTACTTGGCACTCTTACCATCTTTTGATTTTTTTTTCAAGAAGTGTTCTGCTTTGTGCTTGTAAAGACTAAAAATATATGTTTTGAATATAATAAATGTATATGTATAATATAAATGCAAAATATCACTGGAAAGAGACCTAAGGCATAAACAATCATTTGAAATGCCAGTTTGAAACAAAAGTTTTTCTGTGAATTTATCTAAAATAGAATTGGAAAATTCAAGGACAATAAGCTCCAAAGTTGTGGTTGTTGTTTTTGCTGCTTAAGACCTGAACTTTGCCATTGCAACTCCCCTCAGGTTCCCTCTCACAGTGCCAAACTAAATGTACTCCTGGTGTTTTATGACATTGGCCTTATAGAAAAACAGCTTCATAAGCCTCAAATTTTAAAACAGTAAAGGAATTTGATAAAAAGTATTCTATTAGACTATGTGCAAGTAAGTAATGGAGGAGCCTGGTGGACTGCAGTCCATGGGGTCGCCAAGAGTCTGACACGACTGAGCAACTTCACTTTCACTTTTCACTTTCATGCATTGGAGAAGGAAATGGCAACCCACTCCAGTGTTCTTGCCTGGAGAATCCCAGGGACTGGGGAGCCTGGTGGGCTGCCGTCAATGGGGTCGTCAATGGGGACACGACTGAAGCGACTTAGCAGCAGCAGCAAATAAGTAAGGTTGCTAAGTTACAAGAAAAAAATGAAGATGCTCACCATACTTCTGGGCTTCTATTTTAGGGATGTAGAATTCCAACTCCTGTGGGAATGTAGTGAAAAAGCACAGACTTCAGAGTCAGGCTAACAGAGTACTAGTCTCAGTACTGCTCCTGAACTAGGGCCCTTGGGCAAGTGACAGGATATCCCTGACCTTCCTTTGGCTCCTGCAAAATAACCCCGATAAAAGTACAAGTGGAGTGAACTGAACAGGGATATGTCCCAAGACACCAATGTTAAGGGATTACAAACCCGTTAAAACTTGAAATTTTAATGGTGCCGTTTAAAATTGTAATATTTGCATATTGGCAGCTTAGTACCTAATTAGCAAGAAAGAATATTTAAAACAGAAAGCTACCTTGTGACAAGTATTGTTACTGATACCCACACCTGAGACACATCACCAAGAAGATCTGATGGTTCTACCATTCTGTGGGCTCAGTATTTATTGCCAATGACTGCTCTGACAATGCCAGCTTCACAAGGGAGTAGCTGTTTCTCAGGTCTCTAGGTTTAATATTGTGCTGACTTTCTTATCACCCTGCTATCTCGTTTAACTCGACTTTCTGTAGAGTAAGGTCCCTGCACTGTTGTTTTCTTCTTTGTGTCTATGAAGCAAGTGCTTGATGTGAGTCCTCTTTAAAGAGAGTTCAAATGAATGTACACAGTTAGCTAAAAGTTACTTAACTGGGGATCTTGTCATTTCAAGAGCTTTAATCTGTGTCCTGATAGGAAAGATGAGCTGTTAAAGGAGAGTTCATTATTAATAACTCTACTGTCTAGATGACTTCAACTTTCTTGGGCAGTAGTAAGGCCAGGAAGAGCCAGTGGTGATCACTCTAGTGGGAAGACAGACTGTATATCTATATATTATCTCCTGCTGGTTCTCCCGTCTGTATTTCCAGTTTCTAAAATATAATAATTTGAAATTCAAAATTAAAATTCTCCCTTGTTTATATTATTTTAATTGAACATCAGTGATCCAGTTTACTGGAAAATAGAACTTTTGGAGGGGGCAGTTAGGGTTAGGAGGATGGTCAAATGTGTATTTGCTCTATTTAAATATTTACTTGAGGTTGAAGCCTTTTAATAATGATTTACTCACATAAGTACAGTACTAATTGTAAAGAAATTTGTCAGTTCAAGTCCTGAGCATCCAGGTACAAGGCAACCAATATTCAGTTCTTTTTTTGAGAATCCATAGCATTTACCCACTAAAGTGACTTGGTTTTTAGCTGTGGCCTTGACTTGAGAAATAAATCTCCAAGTTACTATGCAGTAAACTTCAGAATCATTTCTCTTATTGTTTATAGCAGGGCAAGTTGAAAATTATAAAATTTTTATCAGCAAGGAGTTCACAGTTTTATGTCTGATTAGGGACATGTACTTCTGGTCATTTATAATATGTGTCCAGATTTTTAAAACCCACATTATCGTAAAATCAGCTATGATGTATAAATTGATTGAAAAACAAGCCGTAGTTCTCGTACCTCTTTTTTAAGGAAAGACATATATCGTAGTATGGTTTTTATAATATACATTTTTCATTTGTTGATGGCAGATAGTTAAAGCAAAAATCTCAAAACCACCATACGAGAGCTTAACACATAATTAGTAATGGAAACATGATTGTTTTTCAACCTTTTTTTATTCTGCTGGGAGCCCATTCTATATTAGTGTGTATAGAATTGCCTTATACATTTTATGAACTACTAAATATCCTTTTATTCGGATTTATATAATGTAGTTAACCATTCTCCTGTGGGTAGAACTTTATACTGTTTCCAAACTTTTGCTACTATAAACAATGATGCAAAGAATGTCTGTGTCCATGTCATTGAGCTTTTGAGTACTCAATACTCTGAGGCATAAATACCTAGCAGTAAAATTGCTTGGTCCTAGAGTCTGTATCAGAGAAGGCGATGGCATCCCACTCCAGTACTCTTGCCTGGAAAATCCCATAGACGGAGGAGCCTGGTAGGCTGCAGGCCACGGGGTCGCGAAGAGTCAAACACAACAGAACAACTTCACTTTGACTTTTCACTTTCATGCATTGGAGAAGGAAATGGCAGCCCACTCCAGTGTTCTTGCCTGGAGAATCCCAGGGACTGGGGAGCCTGGTGGGCTGCCGTCAATGGGGTCGCACAGAGTCGGACATGACTGAAGCGACTTAGTAGTAGTAGTAGAGTCTGTATATTTTTTATTTTTGATAAAGATAGCCAAAATGTCTATTAAATTACACCCTTACCAGAGGTTTGAAAAGATACGTAATTCTTCACATCAAGCTTTTAAATCTGTGCTAGTCCTGATAGGTAAAAAAATGGTATTTGAACACTTTTAATTTACACAGCTCTTACAAATAAGGACATTTGAAGTTATTTATATTTTATGTTCTTTTTGTTCAATCTTAGATTGTTCACCCTTTTCTGATTTGTGTAAACACTTTCCATATTGGAAAACTATGCCTTAGTGATAGGATTTGCAAATATTTGCAAGCATTAATTTTCCTCATTTGTCATTTATCTCGAGGCATCTTAGTGATATGCTTTGCCATGAAGAAAATTCAGTTGTTTTTTTTTACCTATTCAATTTATGAATCTTTTAATTTATGACTTCTCCCAATACAACACATGCACACCCCCTCCCTTCTTCCCTTCCACTCCCTCTCCCTCTACCTTTTCCCCTCTTTCTTTCTCTTGTTTGTTAGGATTTTATCTGGAATTTATTTTGGTATGAGATAGATATCCAACCTTAGATTTTCCTAAATGATTTCCCAGTTGTCTAAATGTTTAATCTAGTTCTTCTACATGCCACTTACATCATAAAGTTCCACATTTAATGTCTAGACTCTATTCTGTTCCATTGATCTTTTAATGCAACAGAACCACAATATTTTAATAGCAGTAGACATAATAAAACTAGTGTTCATTCCACCTCCTCTTCATTAGAATTCTTTTCTAAAAATTTCCCTTTTGTACACATTTATTTTCCATGTGAACTAGATAAACAGCTTGGCATAGGTCTAAAAAGTATGTTGCAATTGTATTTAAGATCTGTGCATCTGTTTTTTTAAGTGTTATTCATTTATGAACTTAGTGGGAGGCTATTTAATTGGATTTTGGCATCCATATTATACTGACTTTATACAGATAACTTGAAAGATTTTATTGTTTTGTTTTTAATGCTTTGGAACTGATTCAGTAGTATTGGAGGTATCTTTACTTTAAAATTTGGTATGATATCAGAGCTATTTCCATAATCCTTATAGATCCCCCCCCCACCCCCGCCCCGGGAATATCTGAGACTTGGGCTTGAAGGTATAACAGAGGGAAGAGGAATCACTTTTCTAATGTTTCTTCAATTTTACTTTCACCATTTAGGCTATTTATATATTCTGCTTATATACAGACTTTATTTTTTAGAGCAGTTTTAACTTTACAGTCAGATCAAGAGGATGGTATAGAAACCCTCTCCTCTCATATGCACATAGACTCACCTATGAACAATATCATTCACCAGAATGGTACATTTTTTCACCAAGGATGAAGCAACATCGTCACTCCAAATCCATACTTTACGTAGGGTTCTTGGTTTTATATGTTCCAGTGGGTTTGGACAAACATATAATGACATGTATTCATCGTTATAATATCACACAGAGTATTTTTACTGTCCCCAAATTCTCTGTGCTCCACTTATTTATTTCTTATTCCTCTAGCTCAGTTTTTGTAAATTATATTTTCCTAGTTAACCATGCATTTCATACAGAAGTTCAAATTCATTTTCAAATTGCTGAAAATATTAGCAGTATCTTCTTTCTTCTAATTTCCTCTTTTGTAATTATTTTCCCTTTCACTGTGTGTGTGTGTGTGTGTGTGTATGTGTGCATGTCTCTGGAAAAATACCACTTTTCCCTGGTTGTGTTTATTGTTTATTCAGTTATTTTTTAAAGTCTCATTTCTTGTATTTTAAATTTATTCTATAATATTTCTATATTCTAATTATTTGTTTTTCATTTTTCTTTACTGTCTTTTTTCTTTTTATATTGCTTAGCTTCATTTTCCTCTTCTGTTTCAAAATTTTTGTGTAAGACTGTTTATTATTCAGTAATTTTCTTTTTCATTATTAATAAATATTTTAAGACTGAATTTGTTCCTAAACCAGACTTTATCTATTTTTTGTCATTATTAAGATAAATTTTATTATCTGTGTTTGCCAAGTATTCCATAAGTTTTAAAATTTATTTCCTCTAACTCACATGTATCTGTACTAATTATATTTTGGGGAGATTTATTGAGGTTTTTTAAATGGCCTAATATTTGTTTCTTTGTAATTATTATTAGTTCAACAGAAGTTTTTTGTTGTTTTAAAGATTATAGAAATTTATATCAATTACTTTGATAAATTTGACCCTTAGGTATAAGAAGACCTTGTTTATTTCTGGTCTACCTGATCTTTTGTTAGTGGGGGAAAAGGAATTCAAATTCTCTATCACTAATGTGATTCTATCTATATCTCAAGTTTTCCTGTGGCTTTTGCTTTATGAATTTTACTGTAATTATATTCACAGATGTTATAACTGATTAACCTTCAGTGGGTTGAAATCATCATTGAATGCCTTCTTCTTTTTTTCTTAATGTTTATAGCCCTGAATTTAATCTGTTTGGTGTTAGTTCATAAACCCTTAAACTCCTTTTGTTTCCTTAAATACTTTCACTCATCCTTTCATTTTTCAACTTCCGTAATCACCTTGTTTTTGACAGAAAACAGCAAAATTCTGTATAGCAATTATCCTTCAATAAAAAAATAAATTTAAAAAGAATATGTCTTTCAATAGATAAGGAAGTTCTTCTTACAGTTATGTATAATGACCAGTTTAGCATTCTAAATTCTGCCGTTATATTTAGTACTATATGTACTTCTTCTATTTCTTTAGACAATTTATTGGCTCTCTCCTATATGTGATATTTAAGTGGATATACTTTCATTTTGTCTCATTTGCCTTCCCTCATGAATTTCCCTTCACAATTTTGGGCGATTGCATTTTTCACTAGTCCTGAAATTTAAATTATATCTTTGAATAGCCCTCTCTATATATAAGATACCTTTTGAATCTCCAGTGCTAAAAAAGAGAGAATGTCAGCATACATCCACTACCATCTCCTTCTTATTTAGATTTTGTAGTTATATTATTTCTATGTTTCCTATTTCTTTTACCATAATTCTTTTACCAGGGTTGTATTTTTTTTCTTTGTTCTAGAATCAGATGGCTTCAGTAGCCTCTGTATTTGCTGTCTTACTCCATTTTCCTCTTTTTCAGATGAAACTTAACCTCTGATTTTCAAGAAATTTCAAACTTCTTCAAGAAAACTTTCTTGGAACAATATTCTCTGAGTACTTATATGTTCAGAAATGTTTTCTGTGGATTTTATACTCAAGTGATTGCTTAACTGGGTATAAAATTCTTGGTTCATGCTTTTCCTAAGATATTCCCAGGCATCACTCAACTGCTGCTGCTGCTGCTAAGCCTCTTCAGTCGTATCCGATTCTGTGCGACCCCATAGATGGCAGCCCACCAGGCTCCCCCATCCCTGGGATTCTCTAGGCAAGAATACTGGACTGGGTTGCCATTTCCTTCTCCAATGCATGCAAGTGAAAAGTCAAAGTGAAGTCGCTCATTCGTGTCTGACTCTTAGTGACCCCATGGACTGCAGCCTACTAGGCTCCTCCATCCATGGGATTTTCCAGGCAAGAGTACTGGAGTGGGGTGCCATTGCCTTCTCCAATCACTCAACTATGTGCTAGTTATATACTATATGCTATATGCTAGTTATATACTATATGCTACATGCTAGTTATCTACTCTGGTAAATTATGTGAACAATTGACAGAAGAACAAGAGAGAAGATTTTTTAAAATCATAAAATCTACAATAAATCCCCCTATATAAAGCATTTCAAAACAATATCCAGTAGACCTCAGCTGTATCTAAAAACATTATTATAGCATATTATGTGATAACAATATATATAACCATGTCCCAGGGTGTTAAGAAAAGTGTAAATTGCTTTTAGTGTTAAAATTCAAGAAAATGTAAATTTTTTTACAAATATCTTTCCACAAATTAAAAAATAGTCTAATATTTTAAACATCTGCTTTCTGGAGAGTTTTTATCATAAATGGATGTTGAATTTTGTCAAAGGCCTTCTCTGCATCTATTGAGATAATCATATGGTTTTTATTTTTCAATTTGTTAATGTGGTGAATTACATTGATTGATTTGCGGATATTGAAGAATCCTTGCATCCCTGGGATAAAGCCCACTTGGTCATGGTGTATGATCTTTTTAATGTGTTGTTGGATTCTGATTGCTAGAATTTTGTTGAGGATTTTTGCATCAATGTTCATCAGTGATATTGGCCTGTAGTTTTCTTTTTGTGTGACATCTTTGTCAGGTTTTGGTATTAGGGTGATGGTGGCCTCATAGAATGAGTTTGGAAGTTTACCTTCCTCTCCAATTTTCTGGAAGAGTTTGAGGAGGATAGATGTTAGCTCTTCTCGAAATTTTTGGTAGAATTCAGCTGTGAAGCTGTCTGGACCTGGGCTTTTGTTTGCTGGAAGATTTCTGATTACAGTTTCAATTTCCGTGCTTGTGATGGGTCTGTTAAGATTTTCTATTTCTTCCTGGTTCAGTTTTGGAAAATTGTACTTTTCTAAGAATTTGTCCATTTCTTCCACGTTGTCCATTTTATTGGCATACAACTGCTGATAGTAGTCTCTTATGATCCTTTGTATTTCTGTGTTGTCTGTTGTGATCTCTCCATTTTCATTTCTAATTTTATTGATTTGATTTTTCTCTCTTTGCTTCTTGATGAGTCTGGCTAATGGTTTGTCAATTTTATTTATCCTTTCAAAGAACCAGCTTTTGGCTTTGTTGATTTTTGCTACGGTCTCTTTTGTTTCTTTTGCATTTATTTCTGCCCTAATTTTTAAGATTTCTTTCCTTCTACTAACTCTGGGGTTCTCCATTTCTTCCTTTTCTAGTTGCTTTAGTTGTAGAGTTAGGTTATTTATTTGACTTTTTTCTTGTTTCTTGAGGTATGCCTGTATTGCTATGAACTTTCCTCTTAGCACTGCTTTTATAGTGTCCCACAGGTTTTGGGTTGTTGTGTTTTCATTTTCATTAGTTTCTATGCATATTTTGATTTCTTTTTGATTTCTTCTGTGATTTGTTGGTTATTCAGAAGTGTGTTGTTCAACCTCCATATGCTGGAATTTTTAATAGTTTTTCTCCTGTAATTGAGATCTAATCTTAATGCATTATGGTCAGAAAAGATGCTTGGAATGATTTTGATTTTTTTGAATTCATCAAGTTTAGATTTATGGCCCAGGATGTGATCTATCCTGGAGAAGGTTCCATGAGCACTTGAAAAAATACCTCAACATAATAAAAGCTATATATGACAAACCCACAGCAAACATTATCCTCAATGGTGAAAAATTGAAAGCATTTCCCCTAAAGTCAGGAACAAGACAAGGGTGTCCACTTTCACTGCTACTATTCAACATAGTTCTGGAAGTTTTGGCCACAGCAATCAGAGCAGAAAAAGAAATAATAGGAATCCAAATTGGAAAAGAAGAAGTAAAACTCTCACTGTTTGCAGATGACATGATCCTCTACATGGAAAACCCTAAAGACTCCACCAGAAAATTACTAGAGCTAATCAATGAATATAGTAAAGTTGCAGGATATAAAATCAACACACAGAAATCCCTTGCATTCCTATACACGAATAATGAGAAAGTAGAAAAAGAAATTAAGGAAACAATTCCATTCACCATTGCAACGAAAAGAATAAAATACTTAGGAATATATCTACCTAAAGAAACTAAAGACCTATATATAGAAAACTATAAAACACTGATGAAAGAAATCAAAGAAGACACTAATAGATGGAGAAATATACCATGTTCATGGATTGGAAGAATCAATATAGTGAAAATGAGTATACTACCCAAAGCAATTTACAAATTCAGTGCAATCCCTATCAAGTTACCAGCCACATTTTTCACAGAACTAGAACAAATCATTTCAAGATTTGTATGGAAATACAAAAAACCTCGAATAGCCAAAGCAATCTTGAGAAAGAAGAATGGAACTGGAGGAATCAACTTGCCTGACTTCAGGCTCTACTACAAAGCCACAGTCATCAAGACAGTATGGTACTGGCACAAAGACAGACATATAGATCAATGGAACAAAATAGAAAGCCCAGAGATAAATCCACACACATATGGACACCTTATCTTTGACAAAGGAGGCAAGAATATACAATGGAGTAAAGACAATCTCTTTAACAAGTGGTGCTGGGAAAACTGGTCAACCACTTGTGAAAGAATGAAACTAGATCACTTTCTAACACCGCACACAAAAATAAACTCAAAATGGATTAAAGATCTAAATGTAAGATCAGAAACTATAAAACTCCTAGAGGAGAACATAGGCAAAACACTCTCAGACATAAATCACAGCAGGATCCTCTATGATCCACCTCCCAGAATTCTGGAAATAAAAGCAAAAATAAACAAATGGGATCTAATTAAAATTAAAAGCTTCTGCACAACAAAGGAAAATATAAGCAAGGTGAAAAGACAGCCATCTGAATGGGAGAAAATAATAGCAAATGAAGCAACTGACAAACAACTAATCTCAAAAAATATACAAGCAACTTATGCAGCTCAATTCCACAAAAATAAATGACCCAATCAAAAAATGGGCCAGAAAACTAAGTAGACATTTCTCCAAAGAAGACATATGAATTTCTAACAAACACATGAAAAGATGCTCAACATCACTCATTATTAGAGAAATGCAAATCAAAACCACAATGAGGTACCACTTCACACCAGTCAGAATCTCTGCGATCCAAAAATCTGCAAGCAATAAATGCTGGAGAGGGTGTGGAGAAAAGGGAACCCTCCTACACTGCTGGTGGGAATGCAAACTAGTACAGCCACTATGGAGAACAGTGTGGAGATTCCTTAAAAAATTGCAAATAGAACTACCTTATGACCCAGCAATCCCACTTCTGGGCATACACACCAAGGAAACCAGAATTGAAAGAGACACATGTACCCCAATGTTCATCGCAGCACTGTTTATAATAGCCAGGACATGGAAACAACCTAGATGTCCATCAGCAGATGAATGGATAAGAAAGCTGTGGTACATATACACAATGGAGTATTACTCAGCCGTTAAAAAGAATTCATTTGAATCAGTTCTGATGAGATGGATGAAACTGGAGCTGATTATACAGAGTGAAGTAAGCCAGAAAGAAAAACACCAATACAGTATACTAACACATATATATGGAATTTAGGAAGATGGCAATGACGACCCTGTATGCAAGACAGGAAAAAAGACACAGATGTGTATAACGGACTTTGGGACTCAGAGGGAGAGGGAGAGGGTGGGATGATTTGGGAGAATGGTATTCTAACATGTATACTATCATGTAAGAATCGAATCGCCAGTCTGTGTCTGACGCAGGATGCAGCATGCTTGGGGCTGGTGCATGGGGATGACCCAGAGAGATGTTATGGGGAGGGAGGTGGGAGGGGGGTTCATGTTTGGGAATGCATGTAAGAATTAAAGATTTTAAAATTTAAAAAATAAAAAACTAAAAAAAAATAAACATCTGGCAATTTTAGGTAATTAAAAAGTTTGATTCTATGACATTTATTTCTTAAAGACTTAAGGAAAATATGATTTTCTCCTTTAGCAGTTCTCAGTGGGAGAACAAGTATGTCATATTTACTGGAGAAGATTTTTAAACAGATGACTATACCACTCCCTCCCTGCCATTTTCATTTGAAAATGTGTAATTTTGTACAAAATGAAATATGATAGTGAGAATCAGATAGGAACATCACTGGACTAAATTTTTCAAAGCAGTCTTCTTGATGAAGTGACTCGAGCTGAATAGATTTTTGTTAAGGGAGAGGGAGAATATTTGTAGATTCTGGAAAGGGAAATGTTGGTCAGAAAGTGCCACATAATTAGTACCAGTTGTAAGGCCCCTATTTATAGTGTTGCTACTTTTTCTAATTGATCTAACATATGAGTTGTGCACCTACCTTTGTCCAGATGCAGCATTTTCTGTATCTGAGAATATGAATCAGCAGGGCTGACAGAAAATGAAGTTTTTTTTTTTCATCAGTTATGTGATTAGAGCACTTGAAACAGGAAAAATTCCAAAATGCTATCTTAACCTGATTTCCATTCAGACTGGAGATTGGTTTAAAAGAATCACTGGATGATTCTCAGTCCAGATCTCTTGAGAGTTTCTGTCAAGTACAGGTCTAGGACTTCAGAGAAGCTCTGAGAAAGTTTTCTTATGAGGAAAAACAGTTGGATTTGCTTTCCATTAACTGCTCAGCACAATTTTTATTGCTCTGGGTATGTGGGGTGTGTTAGGAGAAATATTTAGTGACAGATGTGTGTGTTTTCTTTTAATATTAAAGAAAAATAGTTACCTAAACCTTGGCATATTTATATTTTAGTAGTTCCTGAGTGGAAATTCTGTACTAAAGATTCCAAGATCTGTGTTAAATACATGGAGATTTTAAAACAGGAGCAAATTAACCCATGCCTTTCAGCACACTTGGAATATTTACAGTAATTTCTAGTCTTTTCTATTTCCTAAGATAAAGATATTTTATATACTTTCTGTAAAGCGAGTGCAGAGAAAAAGAGAGTGAGCTGGGCAGTCAGGCAAGAAAAGGGAAATTTATTAGAGGGAAAAGAGAGGGTGACTGGCTTTTAAAAAGAACCTGTATCCTTCCTTCCTGACGGGGTCCTTTTTATACCCCACCAATGAAGAATTCTCTGAAGGCATGGTTAATTTTTAGCCTGTAGTTGAGTCCTGTGGTCACATAGCCAGAGGTCTGGAATCTGGTGGTCTTGCAGTTTTAAGAAGATAGGCACCAGTGAGAAAACAGAATACCATTTGGGCAATTTGGTCAGTCTCACGAATCACACTGATTTTATTCTTTGTTTGTGAGATTGACATAATGAGCCATCTTATCACTGAGACTCCAGGTGGGCCCTATCACTTTCATTCTTTATTCAACAAACATTTGTTGAGCATTGTGAATTGGGGAAACACAGGTTTATAAAATACCTCCCATACATTCTGAGAATCCATGGAAGCAGTTATCTACAGACACCAAATCCATAGGAACTTTGGGAAGCACATGGAACTAAGTGGGAGCTCTGTGGTGTGTTTGGCATTTCCTGGTCTCAAGGCTCCTTAAATATCCAGCTTCTATTACTCAAGGTTTGTGGCCCCCCTGTGTACATCATTACTAAGTCAGGCCTGTGGTGTGTCCTTCTCACTGCCTGTTTACCTTCTCATCAGTTCTTACTCAATATAAAAAAAAAAAAGAAAATGTAAAAGTTTTCATTTATACTAGAGTAGTTTATGAAGTGTTTTTAACCCTGGGATTTGTGGACAGAGGAATTAAGACGAATTGCATCTCTGCGCCTTATTAACTATGTGACATTAGGCTCTTAATCCAATCTGTAAAACAGAAATAGTATGAAGGATCCTTATGAAGACTAAATGAGGTAATGTAAGTAAAGGATTTTGCAAAGGGCCTGACATATGATAACTGTCGATAATTATGTGTATGTAGCATATATTCCTCTCACAATTACTGTTTTTAATAAATTGTGAAGAACTCCTTAAAGGCAGTAAATAAGTCCACTCAGTTTTTCTGAGGATTAGGGAGAGTGTATTCCATGAGAGAGTAATGGAATAAATGTCTGTTTAATTAGGGAATGTTAATAAATTATGCTGCTTAGATCTTCAAGAGAAAGCATGTTCTTTCATGGTTCCAAGGACATGGGTGACGCCTTATTTCCTATAATCAGCAGTGTCAGCTAGGGTACACGTTAAGTTGGGTGCTTAGTTTGAAAGACCTGGTGAAGTGGCTCAGTCGTGTCTGACTCTTTGTGACCCCATGGGCTGCAGCCTACCAGGCTCCTCCATTCATGGGATTTTCCAGGCAAGAGTACTGGAGTGGGTTGCCATTTCCTTCTCCAGAGGATCTTCCTGACCCAGGGATCGAACCTGAGTCTCCTGCATTGAAGGCAGATGCTTTACCATGTGAGCTACCGGGGAAGTCCTGAAAGACCTGGGGTTGTATATTATTGTATCATTGTGTAGATTACAAAAGTAAAATCCATAAAATTATAAAAGAAGAAAAAAAAACTTATCTATAGGTGACTGATGATGCATCCACTCCAGTGGAGCTATTTAACATTTATAAAAAATGGATCAATATATTCTGACACTTTCAGGAGCACTACAACCTATTGATAAACAAATGGAATGGATGGAAACACACATAACCATACTTAAAAGGATTCAATTATTTTAAACCATATATATACAATAATTCTGTCTGTTCATTTACCCATATATCCATTCATCAATCATTATTTTTATACTTAAATCTATAGAAGGGGTTGTCTATCTACCGTTCATTCATGTGACTATCTATTTATTTCCCTCTATGATGAAAGTGAAAGAGGAGAGTGAAAAAGTTGGCTTAAAGCTCAACATTCAGAAAACGAAGATCATGGCATCCGGTCCCATCACTTCATGGCAAATAGATGGGGAAACAGTGGAAACAGTGTCAGACTTTATTTTGGGGGCTCCAAAATCACTGCAGATGGTGACTGCAGCCATGAAATTAAAAGATGCTTACTCGTTGGAAGAAAAGTTATGATCAACCTAGATAGCATATTGAAAAGCAGAGACATTACTTTGCTGACTAAGGTCCATCTAGTCAAGGCTATGGTTTTTCCTGTGGTCATGTATGGATGTGAGAGTTGGACTATGAAGAAGGCTGAGCACTGAAGAATTGATGCTTTTGAACTGTGGTGTTGGAGAAGACTCTTGAGAGTCCCTTGGACTGCAAGGAGATCCAACCAGTCCATTCTGAAGGAGATCAACCCTGGGATTTCTTTGGAAGGAATGATGCTAAAGCTGAAACTTCAGTACTTTGGCCACCTCATGCGAAGAGTTGACTCATTGGAAAAGACTCTGATGCTGGGAAGGATTGGGGGCAGGAGGAGAAGGGGATGACAGAGGATGAGATGGCTGGATGGCATCACCGACTCGATGGACATGAGTCTGAGTGAACTCCAAGAGTTGGTGATGGACAGGGAGGCCTGGTGTTCTGCAATTCATGGGGTTGCAAAGAGTCAGGCATGACTGAGCGACTGAACTGAACTGAACTGATCTTTGTAAACATAAAAAAAAGAAATTCTGAGGATACAGACTAAACTGATAAAAATGGATATGCTGGATACTGGAGTGGACAAGGGAAATTTTTTCTCTTGTTTTGAGAAAAATTCTTGAGACTTTATAATGTCTCATAAGGAGAATCCTTTAACAAATTTTATGTTTTTAAGCTCTATTTAGTAATTAAACAGGAAGCCCATGACACTATCTTCTTGTTGAAAATATAGTATTCTGTGTCAGAAGATGTTTTGCCTGTGTTCTCTTCTAAGAGTTTTATTGTATTGTGTTTAAGCCTTAACTTTATTTTTAGTTTATTTTTATGTATGGTATGAGAGTGTGTTCTAACTTCATTGATTTACATGTGACCGTTTAGCTTTCCTGAAGCCACTTGCTGAAGAGACTGTCTTTTCCCCCATTGTACATTTTTGTCTCCTTTGTGGAAGATTAATTGACCATAGAATAGATGTGTGGGTTTATTTCTGGACTCTGTATTCTGTTCCATTGATCCATATGTCTACTTTTGTACTAATAACATGCTGTTTTTATTACTATAGCTTTGGAGTGTTGTCTGAAGTCCTGATTTCTTCTTTTTCCTCACAATTGCATTGGCAATTCTGGGTCCTTTATGACTCCATATAAATGTTTAGGATTATTTGTTCTATTTCTGTGAAAAATGTCATGGGTAATTTGATAGAGATTGAATTAAATCTGTAGATTGCTTTGGGTAGTATAGCCATTTTAACAATACTAATTCTTCCTCTATTAGAAAACTTTAATTTGAGGCTTAAATTCTCCATATTTTAAGACATGCTCCTTTCAATTTCTTTTGTATATTACTTTTAATAATATATTAATAGTAGCATACTTTTCTTTTTTTGATTACACAAAACTAAGTTTAGGATCCTACATGAAAAAAATAGACTTTGGGATGTTTGTTTTGTCCATTCTTTATATTATATCTATTTTTTTCCCCAGAAACAGAATTTTATTTTTCTGCAGTGTACCTCCAGGCTTCGTATCAGTTTACTATGACTCTCAAAGTTCTCTGAGTAGACATAATCTAGTGATTTACCACTTTCTTACTTATAATACTCTATAGAGTATTCCTGCTTCCCTGATAGCTCAGTTGGTAAAGAATCCATCTGCAGTTCAGGAAACCTTGGTTTGATTCCTGGGTTGGGAAAATCTGCTAGAGAAGGGATCGGCTACCCACTCCAGTATTCTTGGGCTTCCCTTGTGGCTCAGCTGGTAAAGAATCCACCTGCAATGTGGGAGACCTGGGTTTGATCCCTGGGTTGGGAAGATCCTCTGGAGAAGGATAAGGCTACCCACTCCAGTAGTCTGGGATGGAGAAGACCATGGACTGTGTAGTCCGAGGGGTGGTGAAGAGTCGGACACGACTGAGAGACTCATTTTATTTTATAGAGTCTTCTAAAATCCATTCTCAAAGTCTCATATCTTAAGAAAGCTACACCTCTTACTGGAAAAGAGGAAGGAATAGCAGAAGTCCTTACCTGAAGGCCCACATTCAATCATTCATCTGTTGTTATTCTCCTCTGGTATGTATCAGCTATCGGGAAATTATTCTATCAGATTTTCAAATGGAGTTCTATCTAGTATCTAAGATAGCATGCATATTTTCTCACATTTCCATGTCCTTTTTGACTTCACAATAGTCTGAAGGACATGTGATCCTTGACTCTTTGCTCTTCGTTATAATTACAATTTTAAGCAGCTTTTCTAGTTTCTCCAAGAATAATAATCAAAACTATGATTTGTGATTTGCTGTATTTTTTTAATTTTTTTTTGTTGGACAATTATCTAATGGATATTTATGAAAACAAATAATTTTACCTTATTACAATATTTTAAATAATTTACACATTCTTGGTAATATAGCTATTTGAAATACAAAAAATTATAACCTGGGTTGTCATGGATACATACATGTGGAAGCTTAGTCCATAAATTTATTACAAAATTGACTGTTTTCAGTATGTAATGTAGTGTAACCAAAAACCACTATTGTAATTGAGATTCATTTTCTTTTTCACCAAGGTTATTTCATTAAGCATATTACTCCTTAATTGTGTGTGCATATGTGTGTGTGTGTGTGTGTGTGTGTGTGTGTGTGTGTGTGTGTGTGTGTGTATGTTTTCCTCTAAAAACATTATGTTGCCAAAGGGCACAGTTTAAACTGTGTCAAAATGACTGATAGTAGTTTGGGTTGACTTCTGCTACCTTTCCTTTCCCTTGCTGATATGTCAAGTCAGCTCTGTATATAACCCTCAGAATAATGCTTATTATAATGTGTTAGGCCAAACCACTGGGGAGCTCATAGAAATTTAATTGACCCAAACAGGGAAAAAAAGTAAAACCTTTGCTCCTCCAAAAAAAGGTCCCGAAATTTCACTGTGCTCTGCTTTTTAAGGATACAATAGCAGTTACTAAAAGTAGACTAGAAGCAAAAAACAAATTGATACCTACCTAAGAAAGTAGGGAAAAGAGAATATGAATGGGTGGGTGGAACCAGATATAGGTCAGATTGCCCATGAGCAAACAGTTAGATAAAAATGATTAGAAAAAGTTTTTAGTTTGTTTGAATAGGCCAAGATTGGATAAGACTGAAATTAAAGTGATCAGATGAAACTTTTTAAGATAACTTTATTGGATAAAACAAATCATGAACCTTATTAAATTTGGAACTCCTACTCATTTTTGTGTTCTTTCTTTTCACAAGGTTGGCCATAAAGTAAGGGATATTTTGCTGAAACAGAGAAAACAAACATTTTGTTTGAGAACTGAAAAATATAAAAGGAAATTTAGAATGTATATATATTTTCTTAATATATATATTTTATTGAAGTATAGTTGACTTACAGTGTTTCAGGTGCACAGCTGGTGATTCAGTTATCAGTTCAGTTCAGTTGCTCAACCATGTCAGACTCTTTACGACCCTGTGAACCGCAGCATGCCAGGCTTCTCTGTCCATTACCAACTCCCAGAGTTTACCCAAACTCATGGCCACTGAGTCAGTGATGCCATCCAACCACCTCATCCTCTGTTGTCCCCTTCTCCTCCTGCCCTCAATCTTTCCCAGCATCAGGGTGTTTCCAAATGAGTCAGTTCTTCGCATCAGGTGGCCAAAGTATTGGAGTTTCAGCTTCAACATCAGTCCTTCCAATGAACGCCCAGGACTGATCTCCTTTAGGATGGACTGGTTGGATTCCCTTGCAGTCCAAGGGACTCTCAAGAGTCTTCTCCAACACCACACTTCAAAAGCATCAATTCTTCAGTGCTCAGCTTTCTTTATAGTCCAACTCTCGCATCCATACATGACCACTGGAAAAACCATAGCCTTGACTAGACAGCCCTTTGTTGACAAAGTAATGTCTCTTCTTTTGAATATGCTGTCTAGGTTGGTCATAACTTTCCTTCCAAGGAGTAAGCGTCTTTTAATTTCATGGCTGCAGTCACCATCTGCTGTGATTTTAGAGCCCACAAAAATAAAGTCAGACACTGTTTCCCATCTGTTTGCCATGAAATGATGGGACTGGATGCCATTATCTTAGTTTTCTGAATGTTGAGCTTTAAGTCAACTTTTTCACTTTTTTCTTTCACTTTCATCAAGAAGCTCTTTAGTTCTTCTTCACTTTCTCCCATAAGGCTGGTGTCATCTGCATATCTGAGGTTATTGATATTTCTCCTGGCAATCTTGATTCCAGCTTGTGCTTCTTCCAGCCCAGTGTTTCTCATGATGTACTCTGCATATAATTTAAATAAGCAGGGTGATAATATACAGCCTTGATGTACTCCTTTTCCTATTTGGAACCAGTCTGTTGTTCCATGTCCAGTTCTAACTGTTGCTTCCTGACCTGCCTACAGGTTTCTCTAGAGGCAGGTCAGGTGGTCTGTATTCCCATCTCTTTCAGAAATTTCCACAGTTTATTAATGATCCACACAGTCAAAGGCTTTGACATAGTCAATAAAGCATAAATAGATGTTTTTCTGGAACTCTCTTGCCTTTTCCATGATCCAGCGGATGTTGGCAATTTGATCTCTGGTTCCTCTGCCTGTTCTAAAACCAGCTTGAACATCTGGAAGTTCATGGTTCATGTATTGCTGAAGCCTGGCTTGGAGAATTTTGAGCATTACTTTACTAGCTTGTGACATGAGTGCAGTTGTGCAGTAGTTTGAGCATTCTTTTGCATTGCCTTTCTTTGGGATTGGAATGAAAATTGACCTTTTCCAGTCCTGTGGCCACTGCTCAGTGTTCTGAATTTGCTGGCATATTGAGTGCAGCACTTTCACAGCATCATCTTTTAGGATTTGAAATAGCTCAACTGGAATTCCATCACCTCCACTAGCTTTGTTCGTAATGATGCTTTCTAAGGCCCACTTGACTTCACATTCCAGGATGTCTGGCTCTAGGTGAATGATCACCCCATCTTGATTATCTGGGTCATGAAGATCTTTTTCGTACAGTTCTTCTGTGCATTCTTGCCACCTCTTCTTAATATCTTCTGCTTCTGTTAGGTCCATACCATTTCTGTCCTTTATTGAGCCCAACTTCACATGAAGAGATTGCTAGTCTTTCCCATTCTGTTGTTTTCCTCTATTTCTTTGCATTGATTGCTGAGGAAGGCTTTCTTATCTCTCCTTGCTATTCTTTGGAGCTCTGCATTCAGTTATACATGTACACATATATTAGTTTTGAAATTACTTTCCACTCTAAGTTATTAGAAGATATTGGCTATAGTTTCCTGTTCTGTACAGTAAACCTTTGTTGCTCCTTGCATATCTATTTTTTTTAAGTTAGAAATATAGCATTCTATTCATACAAAGTCAAAGAAATATAATCAAATATTATAAATTTTTTATTTAGGCAAAAATTCATAGGTTTTCTAAAATATATATTATAACGGCTGAGTAATACTCCATTGTGTATATGTACCACAGCTTTCTTATCTGTTCATCTGCTGATGGACATCTAGGTTGTTTCCATGTCCTGGCTATTATAAACATTGCTGCGATGAACATTGGGGTACATGTGTCTCTTTCAATTCTGGTTTCCTCGGTGTGTATGCCCAGCAGTGGGATTGCTGGGTCATAAGGCAGTTCTATTTGCAATTTTTTAAGGAATCTCCACACTGTTCTCCATAGTGGCTGTACTAGTTTGCATTCCCACCAACAGTGTAGGAGGGTTCCCTTTTCTCCACACTCTCTCCAGCATTTATTGCTTGCAGATTTTTTTTTTTTTCTCTGTGTGTGGGACACAGCCTCCGCTCTTCTAACCTGCCTCTTCGGAGCCCACACAGCTCTTCTAACACCGGATGTGCTTCTGCTGCTTGCAGATTTTTGGATCACAGACATTCTGACTGGTGTGAAGTGGTACCTCATTGTGGTTTTGATTTGCATTTCTCTAATAATGAGTGATGTTGAGCATCTTTTCATGTGTTTGTTAGCCATCCATATGTCTTCTTTGGAGAAATGTCTATTTAGTTTTCTGGCCCATTTTTTGATTGGGTCGTTTATTTTTCTGGAATTGAGCTGCATAAGTTGCTTGTATATTTTTGAGATTAGTTGTTTGTCAGTTGTTTCATTTGCTATTATTTTCTCCCATTCAGAAGTCTGTCTTTTCACCTTGCTTATATTGCCATTAAAAAGAATACATTTGAAATCAGTTCTGATGAGATGGATGAAACTGGAGCCTATTATACAGAGTGAAGTAAGCCAGAAAGAAAAACACCAATACAGTATACTAACACATACATATAGAATTTAGAAAGATGGCAATGATGACCCTGTATGCAAGACAGCAAAAAAGACACAGATGTGTATAGCAGACTTTGGGACTCAGAGGGAGAGGGAGAGGGTGGGATGATTTGGGAGAATGGCATTGAAACATGTATACTATCAAGCAAGAATCGAATTGCCAGTCTGCGTCCGATGCAGGATACAGCATGCTTGGGGCTGGTGCACAGGGATGACCCAGAGAGATGTTATGGGGAGGGAGGTGGGAGGGTGGTTCATGTTTGGGAACGCATGTACACCAGTGGTGGATTCATGTCAATGTATGGCAAAACCAATACAGTATTGTAAAGTAAAATAAAGTAAAAATAAAAATTAAAAAAATATGTATATATTATACATATATTTATATATATGAATACAAAAGTTTTTCTACTATACCTAATAAAGGCTTGAGAAAAAAACCTCAAAAAAAATAGAAGAGGGGGAGAAATTGGAAAACAAACTAAATGAAATGAGAGCACTGAATATGAAATAGAAGAAGTGAAACAAAATAGGTAAAAGTAAAAAATCATCATATATCAAGTTATTTTTTAAATTATTTAATTGGAGGCTAATTTCTTTACAGTATTGTAGTGGTTTTTGCCATACATTGACATGAATCAGCCACATGTGTTGTCCATCCTGAACCCCCCTCCCACTTCCTTCCCCATCCTATCCCTCAGAGTCATCCCAGTGCATCAGCCGTGAGCACCCTGTCTCATGCATCAAACCTGGACTGGCGCTCTATTTCCTATATGGTAATATACATATTTCAATGCTGTCCTCTCAAATCATCCCACCCTCACCTTCTCCCACAGAGTCCAAAAGTCTATTCTTTACATCTGTGTCTCTTTTGCTGTCTCGCATACAGGGTCATCATTACCATGTTTCTAAATTTCATATATATGTGTTAATATACTGTACTGGTGTTTTTCTTTGTGACTTACTTCACTCTGTATAATAGGCTCCAGTTTCATCCACCTCATTAGAACTGATTAAAATGCATTCTTTTAAATAGCTGAGTAATACTCCATTGAGTCTATGTACCACAACTTTCTTATCCATTTGTCTGTTGATGAGTCCAGTTGTTTTTAAACATGACTGCTCATTAGAAATGTATCTGGAGGTCTGGAGGAAAAAAAAAAGCAATATCTAAGCATTTGTATTTTTTTTAAATTTCAAGATAATTCTGATATGCATCTGGATTTTAAAGTGATTACAGGTTTTTTATTAAATCATAGTTTTGGTAGTAAGAGTTCTATTATTTTTTGTTGACCAATCATGAGGCAATGGTATTGAGTATAGTTACATAATCACAATCCATAGCCAGACAAAAAATAAGATATAGTTACAATTGCAAGCCATAATGGGAACTCGAGTATGGAATTTGATTATATCGTGATTGCATCCCTCCTGTCATCTTGCTGTGACTTCTTTTCTCTCTTTGGACGTGGGTTATGTCTTTTTGGTGGATTCCAGCATCCTTCCGTCGATCGTTGTTCAACAGCTGGTTGGAATTTTGATGTTCTCACAGGAAGAGATGAGCTCATGTCCTTCTCCTCTGCCGTCTTAGATTGTACATTTTTAAAAGCCAGCTCTACTAACTGATATAGTTAATGGGATAAGTTTCTATCAGTGGAAAAATACTAAACTGCTTGAAGATTGTGTACTGTTTATATAAAGTAACAAAATCTGACAGTGTAGGAAAAATGCATCTTCACATAGGCAAAAGAGACAGCTTTAATATAAATTGCTAGATAAGCTTCTTTTTATAAATCATCAGTGAAAAATAAATGAGAATGTTACCTTTGTTAAAGTTAGTGTGCTCAAATTAGCTTGGTTGATGTTTTTTGATAATCTGATTTTAATTTTAATATTTAAACATTAAGTTTGAACTGAGGTTAAATTATATGTATAAAATATATAGAATAATGAAAAGTTTTAAGCAGAACACAGCTGTGAACATATTAGGCAGCTGTTCAACATATGCTTGTTGGAGATACTGCTGGATGAATTTTCTAATACGGCTTACCACGTTTTTGGTGTTATGAATTTGATAGGAACATTAAAATGTCAGTATAAAATATTCCACTATTTCAATGTGTAAATAATTTGAGTTACAGATAGCAATGGCTATTTGGCATAAGCAGCTGTAGTAATTTCTGCATGCTCTGTGTCCTCACAGAAATGAAATAAGAGACAACTTGGTGAATGCTAAATTGTTACAAAAGAATCACAAGGTTATCAATAACGTTGCTCAGATAGATGGAGGGAGACCATTAAAGACAGAACGAGTTTAGTGGAGATAGGAATGAAGTGCCATCATTCATATAGTGAAATGTGTGGTATGACAGAGGTTGGGCATGAGGGAAACTGTGTATAGAAGATGTAACTTTTGAGCTAGTTCAGAGGATGATCACAAGTCAGCCAAGTAAGCTGGGAAAGGAGCACTGGAAGGAGTGGTGTGGCAGACCCCCCTATACTTACAGCTCATTTCAGTGCACGCTGGCTCAACTTAAAATTCCTCGATTTTAAATTGTTTCCTTGTTTGAGAAATCTGGCTGCTAGAGCCCTGTATTATGATCCGGTGTAGTGAAGGTCACTCAGTTGTGTCTGACTCTTTGCGATCCCATGGGCTATATAGTCCATGTAATTCTCCAGGCCAGAATACTGGAGAGGGTAGCCTTTCCCTTCTCTGGGGGATCTTCCCAACCCAGGGATCAAACCCAGGTCTCCTGCATTATAGGCAGATTTTTTTTTACCAGCTCAGCCACATTTGTAAGTGCTGGTGAATAAAATCCTTCCTGTTGGGCTACTGACAGTAGCCCCCAACCAATGACTAATAGGCACTGGTGTACAAATACCCTGGCTCCCTCAGTGTTTGGGTGGGATAACTCTGGGAAGCAGGTTCTGCAGCATACAAAGCATCCCAGTGATGCAAAGCTCCAAGTGCTTACTGAGTAACATCCTCATTGTTTTCCCCCTAACTTGTCTCAGTTTCTACTTTCCTTCTGTGTTTCCTGTAATAACTACCAAACACACTTCTTAGCCACAAATTCTTGTTCCAGGGTTTGTCCTGGAGGAAGTTCAACCTCAAATATTTAAGAGACTTCAAAACAGAGTGGCCACCATGTGCAAAGCCATCTTGGAGATGCCATGTCAAAAAATTTCCCAGCTCAAACTGAGAAATAGGAAACTGGAGGTCTAGAGAGATTGATGTCTGGTCCAGTGTCACAGGAAAGAATTCTACATTTTGGACTCCAAATTTAGTGTTTGACACCAGTCAGCATTAACATGTTTTGTATAACAAAGGTAAAACTTAAGATAGAAATACTATAGCAGTGACAAAACCTTCTCTGCTCAGTTTTGAAAATATTTGGACATTGTATACTGGTGTTTTTGAGGATATCCTTCATACATAAGGATCTTGACTGTATTGCAGACCCAGTGAATGTAATTTCAGAAACAATCACAATACAACAAGTATAGTAACAGGGTATTAAAGATGTCATTGTAGAAGAAGAAGTTTCATTTCATGGAAAATCAAGAAGTCATGCCAGCATAATTGGAATTTTGCAGGACAGCAACTAACATAATTAGAAACGAGTGAAAGTGGTATATAAAAAATGTAGTCAGTCTATGAAATATAATAAAAATATATTGTAAGTGGTAGTAATATTTTAAATTCTATTGTTCATGACCTCAGAGAGATGCTTCAAACACTGCCATGTTTTATTACAGATTCAGTCAGATATTGTCCATATAATCTCATTAACTCAGAATACTCCAGGTTTGTTTTGAAAAGTCCCTTTAACTTAATAAATAATGCACAGAAACAAAAGGATATCTTGGAACCAAAAGAGGAGTGAGGAATGACCGACTTGGAATCATCAGAAAAAGAATAGATTCAGAATCAGAGTCAAAGGGTAGAGTTATATCCATCTTCAAACTAAAAATTAGATGTTCATAGCTTGTTATAATAATTTTGAACTTGAAAATCCACCTTAAATATGAGTTTTAGTATTTTTGTATTTATATTAAATACTCAAAATATTTGTATATGATATAAAAATATATAAATCCCTGAAAGTGAAAGTGAAAGTGAAGTCACTCAGTCGTGTCTGACTCTGTGACCCCATGGACTGTAGCCTACCAGGCTCCTCCCTCCATGTGATTCTCCAGGCAAGAGTACTGGAATGGGTTGCCATTTCCTTCCCCTAGTTGCTATTTATAAAGATGTCTGAAGCTAATAAGTGCATTGATAAGTTATAGTACTTTAATATAACTAATTAAATTATTGAAAGTATCAGTAAGAATCAGAAGCTTAAGAATATGCTAACAGTCTAACTTTCTTAAGTCTTTGTGGAAACTTTAATTTTACACATCAGAGTTAAATGTATTACATTAATGTACTTTCTTTTGGTTCTTATAAAAAGTAAAAGTTGTAAAACAGCAACAACAAAAGTCGTCTACACATAATTTCTTATATTTAAACATTACTGAACACATGACAAGTGAGTTGGACATCAAGGGTGTTATCTGCCTTTTGTTGTCATTCAGTCACTAAGTCATGTCTGACTCTGCAACCCCATGGACTGCAGCACACCATGCTCCTCTGTCCTCCACTATCATCCTGAGTTTGCTCAAACTCGTGTCCCTTGAGTCAGTGATGCTATCAACCATTTCATCCTCTGCCACCCCTTTCTCCTTTTGCCTTCAGTCTTTCCCACATCAGGGTCTTTTTCAATGAGTCAGCTCTTCATATCAGGTGGCCAAGATATTGGAACTTCAGCTTCAGCATCAGTCCTTCCAATGAATATTCAGGGTTGATTTCCTTTAGAACTGAGTGGTTTATCTGCCTTCTCCTGAGCATAGTAACTAATTACATTTGAACATGATAGAGTTCAGCTCAAGCACAGCCTCTTGAATCCCGGAGATGACCCCAGACAGAGCCAGCTGCTCTGTTCCTCTGCTAAAATCATAGCTTGTTCACATTTACTTTATTATGCATTTCACTGTAATGTATTTATATAATATAGTAAAATACAGTATTTTCCTGTATAAGTACATGTATGAATCAGCTGTAAGGCACTAGTCCTGTTACTTGTATCTCAGGGCCAGGCACATAGTGGAAGCTCAGTAAATGTTTGTATGGATAGATGGATGAATGAATGAAAGAATTAAAAATATGCTAATTTAGAGCAGTCATTGAGGAAAGTTATTTGCCTGTTGGCTTTAAAGTTACTGTAACACTAAAATATTTTCAAACATCTTTCTAGGATGGCACAAAGGACCATGTCAGGATGCCATATTGAAGAGGAGGAGGAGATAAGAAGAGGTAGAATTAGACAACATTAGACAATTAGGAGGACAAAGAAGGAAAGGGAAGTAACTATTTTCAAACACCATGCCATTTCTTTTGGAAATGAAAGACATTGTAGAGCAGGGATTTAAAACATTGGAGACAAAGTACCTGAGCTAAAATCATGCCTCTGCCACTTCTAGCTATGTGACTGGGGAGGTCAGCTTTTCTGTCCTTCATCCATAATTTGCCTCATAGGACTGTTTATCCTAAAGCATAAGCTTCAAGTAACAGAAAACTTACTAGCCACTTAAATACTGCTGCTAAGTCACTTCAGTCATGTCCGACTCTGTGTGACCGCATAGACAGCAGCCCACCAGGCTCCGCCATCTCTGGGATTCTCTTATCTAGTGTAAGTAGAAGTCTCAGAGATGGTAAATTCTGGGTTGGCTCAACAGCTCAGGATATGAGGCCACTGGGTGCCATGTGTATCTGTCTTTTGACCACTCACGCATTGCTTCAAAATGATTGTTACAACTCCAGGCTCTCCCTTCTCAAATGACAGCATCCCAAAGTAGGGACAAGTGGAGGAACAGTAAGTGGCTTGGCAAGGGAGCTGCAAGAGAACTTGGTGCTTTTCATGTTTGTCAGGAAGGGAAATCTTGTCCCCAACCTGTACCTAATTTCTTTCCCTTCTTGATTAGAACTAAAGGAAAGGGAAGCAAGAAACAAGTATCTTATTAGAAAACAAGTATCTTTTTCTTAGCCTTTCCAGCAGAAGAACAAATAAGAATGTGGTTATCAATGGTAGGTGAGTCACCAACAGAGTATAGGTCAATTTTGTTATAAGGATTATTACTGTGTATCCTCATGCCTGGCACAGATTTGATGTTGTTATTATTATCAATACTTATTCAATAAGTATTGTAATTATTACTATAATTATTCTGAAATGCATTGAAGAGAATAAACCCAAAATTTAGTATAGGTCTTCAATGGTAATATAGACTCCTTCTTACTGCTTACAGTTATTTTTATAAATTATTTACTAACTCAGACATTACTATTATTCTGAGTGTTATCTTCACTCCTGCCCTTTTTTTAGCCCCCACCACTTTGGTCCATGTAAATTACCAACTAAGACAAATAGCTTGTTCCTATTTTCAAGACTGAAATGTAAACAATGTTTTTTCTAACATACCAAATAAAATGAGTGAAGACTTTTGTTTGGATTATTTTTCCTATATCCTCAGGAATTAAGGTTGAGTTTTACCTGAGAGTTTCACAATGTATAAACTGTTCATTGTAGACCTCTTGAGGTAATAATTTGCCACACAGCCATTTCTATGTGGATTATTTAGCTAACAGAAAATTCATCTCATATGCTCTTCTAATCAATTTAATAATATTTGAGGATGTCACTTACTTCAGTTACAACATGAATTGTGGTAAGAGAGGGTAACGTTTAGGAGAGATTAAATAGCATATATTTAGGGAATCAGGTAAGAATACCAAAGAGGTAAACAAAACAAACAAAATGAAAAATAACCTCTAGAGAAGAGACAGAAGGATGAAAGTAACAAAATCTACAACCAAGTTGTTATGCTAGCCAGTTAGGAGACCTCTTTCAATGTATTAATCACTAGTCTTTTATATTATACAAATTATACACTAGTATAACTTCAAAGTCAGAAGCATTGAACAGTAGTAGTTTTTCATGTTTGTAAGTAGAAAAGCAAATAAATAATCACATTTTAAAAATCAGTTTTTATAGCAAGCAGAAACATACATGACTATTTGAAATATATATCACAGATATACTCTAGGATCAGAGACAATTGCGTTGTGACTTCCATTTATTAAATGGTTGAAGTATTAGGAAAATGGCACTAAAACATAGACCTATTGTTTGTATACTATAATCTGTTTCTTTTTTAAAAAACTGTTTTATTAAGATGTAATTTTAATACCATAAAGTATACCTGTTTGAAGTATACATTTCAATGGTTGGTTTATTTTTAAGTGAAGGAAACACACTGAAAAAAAAAAAAGATTAAATAAAGAGAGAATGCTTGGAAAATGCTGATTTCCAATTAGAAGTTCAGGTAAATACTAAAAGTAAATTGGAAGACAAATTTTTCATTTAAAATCCCCAAAACATATTAAAAGTAATATTTATACACTGTGTCATTCTTGTCTCCTAGGTTCAGGCACACTCAGTGTTAGCACAGGATCACCTACCTGGGAACAGAAATGCGCAGCATTTCTCCTCAGATAATGGGGGCAAATATAAACAAAAATAGAGAGGGAAAGCTGGAGGTGGGGGTTGAAGGAAACCAGGAGACTTCTGGTTTGTGAATTTGACAAAGAAGATTTTGTTGTCATGCTTAATTTTTTCTTTTTTTGATTTCTAATATTTCCTCTTTCCAAAGTTTCATAGTCTAATTGCAGAAGTTCCTTGAACATAGATTTTCAGCTGCTTAAATAATGTAGAAAGGTTACTTTCCTAAGAATAATACTTGAAATGTGTCCTCCAAGCCTGAAGCTTCCTTTTGGACATTTTACAGAACTCTTGAGTCTTTTGCATATGAGCCCTTCTTAGTGACATATCAAAAGTAAGGAACTGATGAGGATTACACTCAAAGTCATGTGCTCCTCCATGTGGAAAATTAAAGAAAAATAAGAGAACCATCTTCTTAAAAAAAGGATTAAAATAATTGGAATTTCTTAGCCATTTTGCCAAAGTTTATGTTGACACAATTGCCAAATATGTATGTTGTCTATAATCCCGCTGCTGCTGCTAAGTCGCTTCAGTCGTGTCCAACTCTATGCGACCCCATAGACAGCAGCCCACCAGGCTTCCCTGTCCCTGGGATTCTCCAGACAAGAACACTGGAGTGGGTTGCCATTTCCTTCTCCAATGCATGAAAGTGAAAAGTGAAAGTGAAGTCACTCAGTCGTGTCCGACTCTCAGCGACCCCATGGACTGCAGCCCACCAGGCTCCTCCGTCTGTGGGATTTTCCAGGCAAGAGTACTGCAGTGGGGTGCCATTGCCTTCTCTGATAATCCCACTAATGACTCTTTAAAACTCAGTTATCATTTCTTCTTGTTATTGTGTTATGCTTAGACATGCTTGTTTTAAGTATTTACTTAAGTGCTAACGATAATCTGTTCACTTGATATTTGTTGGATTATTAGATTTGTATTGGCTATTCGTTCTTTATACAGGGAAGAAGCTATATCAAATGTAATAGATTTTTTGCCTTGGTCTAAAGCTGTGAAAATGGTGGCATTTAATCTTTATTTCTTTGAAGTAATCTCTTTTCCTTTGTGCTGTGCCTGTGCTTAGTCACTCAGTTGTGTCCAACTCTTTGCAACCACATGGACTGTAGCCCTCCAGGCGCCTCTGTCCATGGGGATTCTCCAGGTAAGAATACTGGAGTGGGTTGCCATGGCCTCCTCCAGGGGATCTTCCCAACCCAGGGATCAAGCCCAGGTCTTCTTCATTACAGGCTGGTTCTTTACCATCTGAGCCACCAGGGAAGCCCTCCTTGTCTATTTTGGGTGAATTTCAGTGCTGTTTTAAATGAAGTTTTAGGGAAAAGACACAACATAAAAAATAACTTTTGCATTATGAAGCACATGCTTGGAACATTATGTTTACCTCCACTCTGGAAGAAAATTTTACCTTTGGATCTGAAGTTAAAGGAAAATTTGGTATTCATCACTAAAAAATGAATAATTAATATTTGTTTTCTATAATTGACATGGTTTTCTTTCCTTGCTCTAGTTTTGTCTCAATCTGATCTGTTTTCTGCAGATGCATACATGCTAAATTGGTTCAGTTATGTCTGACACTTTGTGACCCCGTCAGGCTCCTCTGTCTGTGGGAGTCTCTAGGCAAGAATATTGTAGTGGGTTACCATGCCCTCCTCCGGGGGATCTTTCAACTCAGGGATCAAACCCCCATCTCTTATGCCTCCTGCATTGGCAGCCGGGTTCTTTACCACTAGTGCCACCTGGGAAGCCCCAAGAGTAGAGTCATTTTCTAAAACACAATCCTGATCACAAAACCTGGAAACCTCCCCCACCCCATCCAGTTTAATGATACAATTCAAGCATTGTAGTTTGAACTGTTACTATCCACCTCAAGGCTATTGTTTTGCTACACAAAACTTGCTGTATTCAAAAAGTACCGTGGGTACTCTCACTTGTTTGTCTTTACCAGGGCTGATCTATCTAGAGGTTATCTTGCTGTCATATCTGTGGCTAAATTGGCCAAATTCTTGTGCTTCTAGAAACTGCATTTCTCTCTATGCTCCAGACTGAGAGGCTACCCCAAGATACTCCCTCTCCTGTCTCCCTTCAGCATGTTGTGTGTGTCCCTATCTAGATATGGATTAAAGTGCAAACCTAGGAATACCTACCTAGTCCCTGTTCTGTAATGGGCATTTGATTTTCTTAGACATTGATAATATCACTGGAAGTGTTCCAAAGAGGAGGCTTTTGCATTTATTAGAGCTCCTTTCAAGGAGACCAAGGTGTGTGGTTGGGAAGCATTGATTGAACAGTAAATAGGGTTGAAGAGTGAAAATTCCCAAGGAGTAGATTCAAGTTGTTAGATGGTCCTTGTTCCAAACTACCTTCTCAGGTATATGAGTCTCAGTACCTGAGACACTTGAATTATCAGATCAAGTATTTATATTTGATGTTAGAGCTGAATGACAGGGCAATAAAGGAGAGGCTCCGCCTAGTAATCTTAAATCATTCCCCACATAATACTCAACCTTGCTCCAAAGTAAGGCTGAAATGATTAGTGCTTCTTGAGCCACAACATAAAGAATTTATGTCTTTAGCTTGTCTAAATTAAAAGATGCTTACTTCTTGGAAGAAAAGTTATGAGCAACCTAGATAGCATATTCAAAAGCAGAGACATTACTTTGCCGACTAAGGTCCGTCTAGTCAAGGCTATGGTTTTTCCAGTGGTCATGTATGGATGTGAGAGTTGGACTGTGAAGAAGGCTGAGCACCGAAGAATTGATGCTTTTGAACTGTGGTGTTAGAGAAGACTCTTGAGAGTCCCTTGGACTGCAAGGAGATCCAACCAGTCCATTCTGAAGGAGATCAACCCTGGGATTTCTTTGGAAGGAATGATGCTAAAGGTGAAACTCCAGTACTTTGGCCACCTCATGCGAAGAATTGACTCATTGAAAAAGACTCTGATGCTGGGAGGGATTGGGGGCAGAAGGAAGAGGGGACGACGGAGGATGAGATGGCTGGATGGCATTGCCGACTCGATGGACGTGAGTCTGAGTGAACTCCGGGAGCTGGTGATGGACAGGGAGGCCTGGTGTGCTATGCTTCATGGGGTCGCAAAGAGTCGGACACGACTGAGCAACTGAACTGAACTGAAGAGGCTGTCTCTGTTCAATCTTGCCTTTACTCTGGCACTCACCATGCTATGTATACTGTTCATTTTCTCAAGTAATGTGCTGATGTGTTCCATCATTATGTGCACTATATATTAATCATTTTATATCTTCAGCACGTGGTATAGTTCTGGGCACATAGATACTCAGAGGGATTTGGTTGGATTAAAATATCTGTCCAGTGAGTTGGTCAAGGTTAATTAAATCACTTTAAAATGGTGTCTTCATAATTCTGCTAAAATCTTAAATTCAAGGTCAAGCTACAAGTGTGGCACCACAGACGTAGTGATAGATATTTATGTAACTGCTCAGAAAACAATCAGTAATATTTGTAACATGTTAATAGCTCTTAAAATCCTACTCTATCTGAGAAAAATTAATGCAGACCTGTCTTTATTCCAAAGATAAGCATATGCTGTGGTATATCTGGCCCAGATGTTTCATAGCATAAACTCCAATAGAATAAAATTCTCTAGTTACATCTATAATGCCACTTGGCTGTGGGTGAGTTTAGCCTGAGATTGTCCTATTGTACAGACCCTGTAGTAAGTGTCAGGCAATATTCACTTTATATTCAAAATAGATAATGCAGAAAATGCTTTACTTGCGGCACAATTAAATGGATGGAAACTATCTAGGAAGGAATTAGTACTAAAATTAAAAATGTTAGCTCCAGAAAAAAACTCACTAGAACCATCACTCTTACTGTTTTCTAAAATTTATTTTTTTGAAGTGTGGTTGATTTACAATGTTGTATTAATTTCTGCTATATAGAAAAGTGATTCAGTTATACATACATATATATATGTTTGCTTAGTCTCTCAGTCATGTCTGACTCTTTGCAATCCCACAGACTGTAGCCCAGCAGGCTCTTCTGTCCATGGGGATTCTCCAGGCAAGAATACTGGAATAAGTTGCCATGCCCTCCTCCAGGGGATCTTCCCAACCCAGGGTTCAAACCAAGGTCTTCACACCAACCCAGGGTTCAAACCAAGGTCTTCCACATTGCAGGTACATTCTTTACCATCTGAGTCACCAGGGAAGCCCACAGATATGGATACGAATATAAATATAGATATAGACACATTCTTTTTCATGGTTTATCACAGAATATTGAATATAGTTCCCTGTGCTATACAGTAGGACCTCACTTAGACTTTCTTTATATAATTTGCATCTGCTAGTCCCAAACTCCCAATCCATCCCTCCCCTGCTCCCCCTGTCCCTTGGCCACCACAAGTCTGTTCTCTATGTCTGCGAGTCTGTTTGTGCTTCATAGATAAATTCATTTGTGTCATAGTTTAGATTTCATATGTAAGTGATATTGTATGGTTTCTTTCTGTCTGACTTACTTCACTTAGTATGATCATCTCTAGGTCTATCCATGTAGCTACAAATGGCATTATTTCATTCTTTTGTATTGCTGAGAACCTCATCTTCTTTATCCATTCATCTGTTGATGTATATTTAAGTTGCTTCTATGTCTTGGCTGTTGTAAATAGTGCCACTATAAACATAGAGATGCATGTATCTTTTTGAATTATAGTTATATCAGGATATATGCCAGAGTGAGATTGCTGAATCATATGACAACTCTATTTTTATTTTTTTGAGGAGTCTTCCCACTGTTTTTCATAGTGGCTGCACTAATTTACATTCCCACCAACAGTGTATGAGAATTTGCTTTTCTCCACACCCTCTGTAGCATTTTTTTCATAGATTTTTTTGATGATGACCATTCTGACTGATGTGAAGTGGTACCTCATTGTACTTTTTTTGCATTTCTCTAATAATTAGCAATCTTGAACATCTTTTCATGACCATCACTCTTATTTTATACAATTATCCTGGGACATGGAGGAGGGAGGTGCCCTTACTATGTTCACACTCCCACTTAGTAGAACAGGCAGGAGAAAAATCCACCTGCCTTGGTTTCCATACTACTCCCATTCTACAAAATCATGTCTATATGGCTTCAGCTTATGACTCTCCTCTCTACCACTAATCAGAACTGGAGATGACAGATGGCAGAATTTGTGTTGCAGAGGGAAATAGGGAGCTGAAGGGTCACTGAAAATTTAGTATCCACTGTATGGAAAATATGCCAACAGAAGATGAACTTATAGGTCCAGAAATAAATTTTTGCACCAGGTGAATGCTTAAAATTCAGGGATGCTGGAAATTGTCATAATTGATGATTCCAGAAATTTTGGACTTAGCTATATATTTTTTAAGGTTGTATTATGATGAGTTCTTTTTGTTGACTTTCTTCTTTGTCATTTTGCCTCTTTTTGCAAATCTTGCCCATCTTTCCTATTGTGAGGGTTTAGTGAGTTTTCAAGTTGGATTTTCCCCCAACTGGTTTGCTGCCAGGTTGACAGCTCTTAGAAACAGACATTCTCTATTTTTCTGACTACTAGTCCAGAGAGCTTAGTTCAAGGTATTAACTTCTGATCCTCAAAGTCTCTAGTGGCTTCAGTTCTGGCAAACTCAGAAACCCAGTTACCTTTATTCAGCAGCCAGCCAATGAGATAGCATTCAATTCATTCACTGCTTTTGCCAGTCTTTTTTGTGGCAGAGATTTAGTCCCATTGAATCTGCAGGATTACATCTATCAGAGACTGAGATGACAGAAATTTCATGGCATTTCGATCCTTCATTCTATGGAGATAGTGATTGAGGGAAAAAAGAGAAGCCATAATAATATTTGAAAATATGAAGCAATGGGATTTATTTAGAACAGATTGGATTATATCATAGAACAGATGATCCCTGTATTCACAGTTGCTGTTTAAGGAATTTTATCGCACCATTTGGAAAGGCCTCTAATAAAAAAGAGTAATGTACAACTGTACTTTGGTTAAGTATCAGCAAAGAAATATTAGTCCAAATATTTTAAATACAATGAGAAAGAAAGAGAAATTGAGACAGGTGTGCATGTGTGTGTGTACATGCACATATCCGTGTATACACATACACACAGATTTTTATAGATAGTAGGCAAAATAATGAGGTCATAAAAGAAGGAGAATGGACCAAAGATGGTGTTAAGAATTGCTGACCATGGAACAACTATAAAAATATATAAATGAGTATTTATCAGAGTGTGTGTTGAAGTTGGCTTTCCTTTGGCTTAACGTATGATAGGAGCTACAAAGGAAATGACTGCTAGATTTTAATGTATAAATGTTAAAAATTTTTAGAAGTAAACAAAAAGAATATAAACAAAGTAAAATACAAGTAGAAGGACTTCCCTAGTGGTCCAGTGGTTGACTCCATGCTTCCACTGCAAGGGGCATGAGTTTAATCCCTGATCAGGGAACTAAGATTTCACATGCTGTGAGGTATGTCCAAAATAAATTTTTTAAAATGGAAAACTTTAAAAATTAATTCTCATGATTATGGGTTAATAGACTTAGTATAGAAAGAGCTGTTAAAGAGTAATAGGAGAAACAAAATTCTATTATAAAGAAGCAATTTACTAGAAGAGTTACAAATGGCCACAGGAAAATGGAGGTTTATAAGTTATCTAGTGAATTCACAATGCATTTCTTCTGTGATCAACTTGGCCAAAAATTAATTTAAATTAATGATATGCCTGGTTTTGTAAATGATTCATTAATAGGGACATTTTTGTATATTGCTGAGGGGCATGTAAATGGTGTATTTTTCTGGATAGCAATTTGGAAGTACCTGTCAAGAGCCTGAAAAAATATTCATAACTTATGAACCAATTATAGTCTTCAAACTAAATTGTATCTAAAGGAAATGATCAGAGATGTGCCAAAAATGTATGAGCAAGTTTATCCATAGATAGTATTATTTATTACCATAAAAATGGAACCAGGTGACCACAAGAAAGCAGGAGTAGCAATATTCATATCAGATAAAATAGATTTTGAAATAAAGGCCTGAAAAGAGACAAAGAGGGACAGTGCAGAATGATCAAAGGATCAATCCAATAAGAAGATATAACAATTATAAATATATATGCACCCAACATAGGAGCACCTCAATATGTAAGGCAAATGCTAACAAGTATGAAAGGGGAAATCAACAGTAACACAATAATAATGGGAGACTTCAATACCCTACTCACATCTATGGATAGATCAACCATAGAAAATTAGCAAGAAAACACAAACTTTAAATGATACAGTGGACCAGTTAGACCTAATTGATATCTATAGGACATTTCACCCCAAACAATGAATTTCACCTTTTTCTCAAGTGCACACAGAACCTTCTCCAGGATAGATCACATCCTGGGCCATAAATCTAGCCTTAGTAAATTTAAAAAAATTGAAATCATTTGAAGCATCTTTTCTGATCACAATGTGGTAAGATTAGATGTCAACTACAGGAAAAAAACTATTAAAAATACAAACATATGGAGGCTAAATAACACAATTCGGAATAACCAACAAATCATGGAAGAAATCAAAAGGAAATCAAAATATGCATAAAAACAAATGCAAATGGAAACATGACAACCCAAAATCTATGGGATTCAGTAAAAGCAGTGCTAAGGGGAAGGTTCATAGCATTACAAGCTTACCTCAAGAAACAAGAGAAAAATCAAATGAATAACCTAACTTTACACCTAAAACAACTAGAATAAGAAGAAACGAAGAACCCAGGGTTAGTAGAAGGGAAGAAATAATAAAATTTAGGGCAGAAATAAATGAAAAAGAAAGGAAACTATATCAAAAATCAACAAAACTAAAAGCTTATTCTTTGAGAAGATAAATAAAATAGACAAATCATTAGCCAGATTCATCAAGAAAAAAAGGGAGAAGAATCAAATCAACAAAATTAGAATGAAAATAGAGAAATCATGACAGACAACACAGACATACAAAGGATCATAAGAAACTACTATCAGCAACTATATGCTAATAAAATGGACAACTTGGAAGAAATGGAAAAATTCTCAGAAATGTATAACCTTCCAAAACTGAACCGGCAAGAAATAGAAAATATTAACAGACCCATCACAACCACAGAAATAGAAACTGTAATCAAATATCTTCCAACAAACAAAAACCCAGGACCAGATGGTTTCATAGCTGAATTCTACCAAAAATGTGAAAAAGAGCTAATACCTATCCTACTCAAATGCTTCCAGAAAAGTTCAGAGGATGGGAAACTCACAAACTCATTCTATGAGGGCACCATCACCCTGATACCAAAACCAGACAAAGATGCCACATAAAAGAAAACTATAGGCCAATATCACTGATAAACATAGATGCAAAAACCCTCAACAAAATTTTAGCAAACAGAATCCAACAACATATTAAAAAGATCATACATCATGACCAAATGGTCTTTATCCCAGGGATGCAAGGATTCTTCAATATCCACAAACCAATCGATGTGATACACCAGATTAACAAATTGAAGGATAAAAACTATATGATTATCTCAATAGATGTAGAGGATGCCTTTGACAAAATTCAAGACCCACTTATGATAAAAACTCTCCAGAAAGCAGGCATAGAAGGAACATACCTCAAGATAATAAAAGCTATATATGATAAACCCACAGCAAACATTATCCTCAATGATGAAAAATTGAAAGCATTTCCACTAAAGTCAGGAACAAGACAAGGATGCACACTCTCACCACTACTATTCAACATAGTTTTGGAAGTTTTAGCCACAGCAGTCAGAGAAGAAAAAGAAATAAAAGGAATCCAGATTGGAAGAGAAGTAGTAAAACTCTCATTGTTTGTAGATGACATGATCCTCTACATGGAAAGCCCAAAGACACCACCAGAAAATTACTAGAGCTAATCAATAAATATAGTAAAGTTTCAGGATATAAAATTAACACACAGAAATCCCTTGCATTCCTATACACTAAAAACGAGAAAACAGAAAGAGAAATTAAGGAAACGATCCCATTCGCCATTGCAATGAAAAGAATAAAATACTTAGAAATAAATCTACCTAAAGAAACAAAAGATCTATATATAGAAAACTAAAAACACTGATGAAAGAAATCAAAGATGACACAACTAGATGGAGAAATATATCATGTTCATCGATCAGAAGAATCAATATAGTGAAAATGAGTATACTACCCAAAGCAATGTATAGATTCAGTGCAGGCCCTATCAAGCTACCAATTTGTTCTAGTTCTGAAATTTTCCACAGAACTAGAACAAATAATTTCACAGTTTGTATAGAAATACAGAAAACCTCAAATAGCCAAGGCAATCTTGAGAGAGAAGAATGGAACTGGAGTAATCAACCTGCCTGGCTTCAGACTATACTACAAAGCTACAGTCATCAAGACAGTATGGTACTGGCACAAAGACAGAAGTATAGATCAATGGAACAAAGTAGAAAACCCAGAGATAAATCCACACACCTATGGGTACAGTATCTTTGACAAAGAAGGCATAAATATACAATAGAGAAAAGACAATCTCTTTAACAAGTGGTGCTGGGAAAACTGGTCAACCACGTGTAAAAGAATAAAATTAGAACACTTTCTAACACCATACACAAAAATAACCTCAAAATGGATTAAAGATCTTAATGTAAGACCAGAAACTAAAACTCCTAGAGGAAAACATAGGCAACACTTTCTGACATAAATCACAGCAAGATCCTCTATGGCCCACCACCCAGAGTAATGGAAATAAAAGCAAAAATAAACAAATGGGACCTAATTAAACTTAAAAGCTTTTGCACAATGAAGGAAACTATAAACAAGGTGAAAAGACCGCCTTCCTAGTGGGAGAAAATAATACCAAATGAAGCAACTGGCAAATAATTAATCTCAAAAATATATAAACAGCTCATGGAGCTCAATACCAGAAAAATAAATGATCCAATCCAAAAATGGGCCAAAGAACTAAACAGACATTTTTCCAGAGAAGACATACAGATGGTTAACAAACATGAAAAAATGTTCAACATCACTCATCAGAGAAGTGCAAATCAAAACCACAATGAGGTACCATCTCACACCGGTCAGAATGGCTGCTATCCAAGTCTACAAGCAATAAACTCTGGAGAGGGTGTGGGGCAAAGGGAACCCTCTTACACTGTTGGTGGGAATGCAAACTAGTACAGCCACTATGGAGAACGGTATGGAGATTCCTTAAGAAACTGAAAATAGATCTGCCATATGACCCAGCAATCCCACTGCTGGGCATACACACTGAGAAAAGCAGAATTGAGAGAGACACACGTACCCCAGGCATGTGAATGGATAAGAAAGCTGTGGTACATATACACAATGGAATATTACTCAGCTATTAAAAAGAATACATTTGAATCAGTTCTAATGAGGTGGATGAAACTGGAGCTGATTATACAGAGTGAAGTAGGTCAGAAAGAAAAACACCAGTACAGTATACTAACACATATATATGGAATTTAGAAAGATGGTAACAACGACCCTATATGAGAGACAGCAAAAGAGACACAGATGTAAAGAACAGACTTTTGGACTCTGTGGAGAAGGTGAGGGTGAGATGACTTGAGAGACTAGCATTGCAACATGTATATTACCATATGTGAAATAGATCACTGGTCCAAGTTCGATACATGGAAACAGGGCACTCAAAGCCTGTGCACTGGACCAACCCAGAAGAATGGGATGGGGAAGAAAGCAGGTGGGGGTTTGGGATGGGGAACACATGTACACCTGTGGCTGATTCATGTCAATATATGGAAAAACTGCCACAATATTGTAAACTAATTAGCCTCCAATTAAAATAAATAATTTAAATAGAAAAAAAAAATGGAACCAGGTTAATCTGCAGTGACTAAAATAGCACAATAAAGGTCTATATACCTATTTAATATTATTATTTCTAGGAATATTCGTAACATGGAGGTCAATTTATGATATCATAATATTGTTATATAATAAAGTATGATTCCTAAAATACTTGGTTAAATTTCTGAAATCACAGCAATAGTTATTTATGGGTAATGAAAGAATAGGCATTTAAAATTTGTTATACTCCTATGAATTAAAAAAAATTGTAAAGTTCTTTGTTATAATCAGGAACAAATGTATTTCCCCCAGTTTTACTGCAGACAAAAAATTCACTGATTTTATGGTTTTATTAATTGTAGCAATTATATGCAGTTGAGTAACTGGAATTACATTCAAGATATGCCCTATTTTCAGCACCCTAAAAATTCCTCATGTCCTTTTGCAGTCAATTCTATCCTCAAACAATTACTGACAGTTGCTGTTCTTTCTGTCACTATTGTTTTGTCCTTTCTAGAATTTCATACATCATTTTGAGATCCATGCTGCTATATATGCCATTTTATTTTGTTCTAAGAATTTAATTTTGAAAAAATAACTCAGCATATAATTCACTCAGTGAATTAACCCAGGGGTGAAAGGTGGTTCATTTCAGTTCAGTTCAGTCACTCAGTCATGTCTGACTCTTTGCAACTCCATGAATCACAGCACGCCAGGCCTCCCTGTCCATCACCAACTCCCGGAGTTCACTCAGACTCACGTCCATCGAGTCCGTGATGCCATCCAGCCATCTCATCCTCGGTCGTCCCCTTCTTCTCCTGCCCCCAGTCCCTCCCAGCATCAAAGTCTTTTCCAATGAGTCAACTCTTTGCATGAGGTGGCCAAAGTACTGGAGTTTCAGCTTTAGCATCATTCCTTCCAAAGAAATCCCAGGGCTGATCTCCTTCAGAATGGACTGGTTGGATCTCCTTGCAGTCCAAGGGACTCTCAAGAGTCTTTTCCAACACCACAGTTCAGACATAGTGAAAAGAAAAAATATTGAGACTGGAGAGTCTAGATAAGTCGTCTACATCTTCTGATTCTCAGTTTGCTCATCTCTAACATGAGATTAAAAATAATATTTTCCTTATCCATTCTTCAGCATCATTATGGGTAACAAATCAGAAAATGCTTATTAAAGCACTTTGTGAAGCATGAATATCAATTTCTGACTCAGTTATTATTGTCTGATATTGATGTGTAGGTCAGTGTACCTATCCTTTTCAAAAGATGATTTGCCTTTATGTATATAAAATAGAGACTCTCCTTCATAAAGGTATATTCTAACATTAAGTTCAGTTCAGTCGTTCAGTTGTGTCTGACTCTTTGCGACCCCATGAATCACAGCACACCCGGCCTCCCTATCCATCACCAACTCCCAGAGTTCACTCAGACTCACTTCCATCAAGTCGGCAATGCCATCCAGCCATCTCATCCTCTGTCGTCCCCTTCTCCTCCTGCCCCCAATCCCTCCCAGCATCAGAGTCTTTTCCAATGGGTCAACTCTTTGCATGAGGTGGCCAAAGTACTGGAGTTTCAGCTTTAGCATCATTCCTTCCAAAGAAATCCCAGGGCTGATCTCCTTCAAAATGGACTGGTTGGATCTCCTTGCAGTCCAAGGGACTCTCAAGAGTCTTCTCCAACACCACAGTTCAAAAGCATCAATTCTTCAGTGCTCAGCTTTCTTCACAGTCCAACTCTCACATCCATACATGACTACTGGAAAAACCATAGCCTTGACTAGATGGACCTTTGTTGGCAAAGTAATGCCTCTGCTTTTGAATATGCTATCTAGGTTGGTCGTAACTTTCCTTCCAAGGAGTAAGCGTCTTTTAATTTCATGGCTGCAATCACCATCTGCAGTGATTTTGGAGCCCCCCAAAATAAAGTCTGACACTGTTTCCACTGTTTCCCCATCTATTTCCTATGAAGTGATGGGACCAGTTAAGCCCTAATAAATTGCTGTCATGGGAGATGTTTGAGAATGGACCAGACTGTCAGCAGTGGTAAATGATTGAATTCTCTAGCATTAGTTATTTTCAGATTCAAGTTCTGATATCCATACTTTCCCCCATCCTCTTTCCCTTTCCTTTTCTAGATCCCTCTGCATTCAGAACTTGTTCTCTATCAACAGGTTAGAGTATGAGAATATACACTTTTATTAATTTTTTGACATCTAGGAAGTTTTTCTTAAATGTTTAAGATTTGCATAAACAAAAAGGCAGTGAAAACCCAATGTGTTCCACCCAGTTTGCAGAGAGATACTTGGCACCATGAAATAACTTTAAATAACTTGAAAGAAAGAATACTAGCAAACCTGGCTAGGTCATTCCTTCAATATTTATTCATTCTACAGTCATTAAATTTTGATTGAGTTTCCATCATGTTCTAGACTTTCTATGGGACCTGGGGTATAGTTGGTATTTGTCCTAATAGAAATTACATTCAAGTAGGAGATGAAGACAAAAAATAAATAAACCATTAAATAGTTACAAATTCTGATAAGAGTAAAACAAAAAGCTGCAGTGGGTGATGAAATAGGACTAACAAAATCAAGAAAGGACTCTCTAGAGAGATTATACCTAAGCAAGACCTGAAGCATGAGGAGGAGCTAATCTTGAGAAGAGCTGCAAAAAATAGCATGAGGAAAAGAAGAAACACTACGCAAATGCTCTGTGACAAGGAATGCAGGAACTAAAGAAAAATCAGTATGGTGGGCACAGGATGAATACAAGAAAGTCCATAGTTGAAGCTGTCGAGTTAATAAGCACTATCACATCAGACTGCAATGAGGAGTTTGGGTTCTATCCTAACTCCCTGGGGAGAACTGGATGGTTTTACTCATGGGGGTGTCTTGATCGTCTTGACCTGTTTTAATCCTCATTGTTTTCATAAAATTAAACTGGCCATTCTCTATTCTGATCTGTAGCCAACAGTTTACTTGCAAAGAATTTAATTAAGACGCAAAGAAAAACTACACCTATTAAAGCTTTTTCTACCTGTTTTCTAAAGTAATAATTTAAGATGTTCTCTTTGAGATAATTTGAGTTACTATAGAACATTCTAGTTCTTTCCTCTATTAATATATTTCTAATCCCTTATTGGGGAAGACTTCCCAGGGACAGTTGGGGGTCCCATGCAGTCAACCAGATACCCTCTGTCAACACATGTATTATTTAGGCTTCTGTGGGTGGCTTTAGGTAGATTTAGAATGACAGCAATCAGAATCTGATTTATTAGTCAATTTACAATTGACTGTAAGTCAAATTTTTCTTTGCTACCTAATTTTCTGTTTTAGCATCTTCAGGTCAGTAGTAAAGTTTTAATATTTTGTCTTCTCCCAAAATGCTATATACATTTCATATGAAGATCAAGTAATTTTGAATAATCACCATAAATTTATATGATTACACAGATACCTTTGATATTTCATTACTGTGATAATTATAAAGTTTTCTGGCCAAGTATATTTTACTGTATAATTGAAGCTTGTTGTTACCCTAGTAAGAATATTGTCTTTCAGTCATGAAGACCATTGATTTTATGAGATATCTAACTAAAGTTTCTGAAACTAATTCTACTACCTTAAAAATAGATTTTTACTTTCAGTTTGTATATTATAAAATATTAAACAGTATCTCAAGAATTTATATTTGAATTAAAATCATGGCTCTGAAACTCTGTGAACTTGAATAAATATTTAACATTTTGTGCCTCAGTTTTCTCATCCAGAAAATGCACATGAGGATAAAAGCGAGATAATAATGAGGATTAAATCAGTTCATATATGTATATATGGAAAACTTAACCCACATTTGCAAGAATCATGTGAATCCCTCAGAAGCATTCATTTTCCATTTAATAAATACTGTACCCACTTAATAAATACTATACCTCAGGCCTTGTGTTAAAAATATTGACATACCAATGAATAAAAACAGATCATTGTCTGACCAGAGAGGTCTGAGCTTCCTGCCCAGGACAGACCGCCCCAGCCAGTTGGAACAGAAGAGTAGAGAAGGAATTGTACATTAGCAGTAAGAACATAAGAAATCCTGAGTCACTGGGAGAGCCATTGGTCCTTTTGTGCTCTGCAGGATTTTTATATTAAGGTTAGATGCACTAAGTTACTTTTTCCATCTTCAGATCATGTAGGTGGTCAAATACCACCTTTCTTTTGGAACACAACAAAAAAACTTGTATAAATCTTTTTGTTTTTAATTGATAACAGCATATTGTTTGAGTAAAACTTGTAGAACCAGATGCACAGATTATAGAATCAGATAGACCTGGACTCAAGTCCATTTACTGCCCATGTGAATAAAAATAATCAATAATAATCAGAATAGGAAAGGGTTTTATTTGAGTCAAATTGAGGAGTAGCCTGGAAGCCTGCTTCCCAGATTACTCTAAGAAACTGCTCCAGAGGAGCAGGGTTTTCAGCACAGTTTCATATCTTGTCAGAACAAAGAACATTAAACACTTTTTCAAGGGTTGATTTCTAAAAGGTTTAAAAAAAAAAAAAAGAACAGACCAGCACGTGCACAGTGAATCAGTATGGCCTTGGCAACTGGGAAGGGAATCTTGACATCAAAGGAGTAGTGTCATTGGCTTCCTAGGAAGGGGACATTTAATCTTTATTTTTAACGTGGATGTTCTTTACTTCTTGTCAGTGTGCCCTTTCTTTCATTAAAGCAGATGTATAATGTATGTTTGATAGGCCACAGACTATTTTATTTAGTATAAAATCCATATGAACTCATGAATAAGCCAGAATGACTTCCATATATCTCAGTATGTGAAAATTTTATAATCATAACTTACTGCAAGTTTCTTAACTTTTTTGTCTTCAGTTTTCTGAGACTGTTTTCTCATATGTAAAATGACAATAATAATGCAATAAATCTCATAGGGTTGTTGTTAAAACTAAATGAGCTATGCAAGTCAAAGCATTACCACACTTTAGCATATATTAGGTGCTTAAAATTGTCAGTCATCACTCTAACATTATTACAATTAGCTACCATGTTTAAAGATGAGGATTCATTAAAAGTTGTAGAAATTGTCCAGTGACTTAATGTGAACTCAAATTCAGTCTTCCCTGATTTCAAAATGCATGTTATTTGTATTGATTTTGTGCCTCCTCACAAGAAAAACAAAACAAAAACTTGACTAGTCTCTCTCAAAAGCTAAAATTGTGTGATCCCCACCACTATTATTAATTAAAAGAGAGAAAGACTTACAGTTGTTAAAAATATGTCACCAGATAAACATCAACAGTGATACATTTTATGGCAGACTAACAAAAATAGATAGCAAGTACAGTTTTCATTAGTTTTCTTTACTAAAATCCTCTACTGCTTTGAGGATTTTCCAGATCACAGCATGTCTGTTTCCCAGGTGAGCAGACGTTATGGTTCTACTCAGTGCTAGCCATTAGTGTCAGAACCAGGATACCAAGGTGGAGTGTGCGGCTGAAGCAGTCTCACTGCTCTCATGGATGGGAGTCAGATAGTGTTTGAGAAGTACTTGTGACCCTTGAACTTGTAACTTATTTAAGCACCCATTAATCAAAAGATTTGACTTATGCTATACTATTAGCAAGGAAATACTGAATTTTCCTCCAATTTACACAGTTTATTCAAGCAGTAATTGAAGAGTCACTGCTTAGATCCCACTCTTAAAAGAAAGTTATCCTTTCATTTGGTTTTTTAACCAAGTGGGCCAGATTTGTGGTTTTCATAATGGATAAGTATCTAAAATACTTATATTCTCTTTGAGTATGATGCATGTATATGTGTGTGTGTATGTGTGTGTGTGTGTGTGTGTGTATGTGTGTGTGTAACAGAGAAAAAGGGATGTCTAGGCTAAGAATCCTGAGTGACTTTAATTTCACTTTTCACTTTCATGCATTGGGGAAAGAAATGGCAACCCACTCCAGTGTTCTTGCCTGGAGAATCCCAAGGAGGGCTGAGCCTGGTGGGCTGCACAGAGTCAGACACAACTGAAGCAACTTAGCAGCAGCAGCAGCAGCAGGCTCAGAACAGAGAATATCTGTAGTAATGAATAGCACTGTGGGTATTAGAAGAATGCAAATATTAAGCAGTTTAGAAATGGCACATCTCAAATTTCTATATTTTTAACAAGCCTTCATGGACTCATCGCAATTTCAGGATTGTAAGAAAAATAATCCCCTTTGTGAATGAAAGTTTTAGAGTTTTGAAGCTTGAATGAGGGTATAATTTAGCTCTTGGCCTTTGAATACTTGTTATACATTTGTTGTGTGTGTGTATGTAATATTTCTATTTTTGATGAGACTGAAACTGCTTTTATTGATATATACCTTAGTGTTTTCCAATTGGAACATTTTATATATTAAAGCTTTGCACTCTGTTACTGGAATATGTGATTCCCTCCCAGCTGCAGAGAGGAAGGAAGCATTAGGTAAAGGCAGATATGGTTCTTTTCTGTGTTTTGTGAAGCTTACTCATCCTCTTACTGGAAGAAGCAAAGGAGAAAATGAAGGTGCTATGTTTTGTTTTTTGCTTTTCCTAGAACAGCAGCTTTGGGAAAGACAGTAGATATGACTTTATATTGTTGATAATCAATTACTGGTATTTTTAAGCTTTTACCATGTACTGGTTCCACTTTTGAGGGCTCTGCACATATTAGCTAATTAACTTCACAATATTCCTTTGGCATAGGTAGTATGTATCATTATCCCCAAGTTGCAGATGGAAAAACTAAAGCATAGTCAGGTTAAGAAACTTCCCAAAGCTACCTGAAACAGTAGAGTTCAAATCTATGCGATTAACTATGTGGCCTGTGCTCTTAACCATTGTGCCAGGCGTGTCAGTGAGAGAGAGAACAATCATCATTATCATTCATCATAATTACACTTAAATGAGTGTTTACTCTGTAAGCCTATTGTGCCAGTTGTTTTTAGTCTTCACAAAAACCTTGAGGCGGAAGCTGTTGTAGACTCCATTTTACAAGATGGAAACTAAGACTCTGGGAGATAACTAACCGAGGGCTACATAGCTATAAGAGGTGAGACTTGAGTTTGAGTTAAATCTGGCTTCACAGCTAGCCAATAAAGACAGGGAGAGGGAAACACTGACAAATCCATGCCCACTTCTAGATAACGTGGCTTCCTATTACCTGTAGCTTATCACTATCTTCATTATGAGTCAGGGGCAAAAAAAGAGGTGATAACACGCATTTCAGGCTTCAGTTACAATGGAGGTCACTTTGTAACAGAGGTTCTATATGGCACAATTCATTCAGCAAGTGAGAGAGAGAGACAGAGTCAGCTTACTTTAACTGTATGCTCAGTAAACTAATTAATTCATGAAGAAAATTTTTTAAAGAAACTAAATTATTAGTGAGTTTCCCCTCAAAGCTCCCTACAGGACCATTATGAAAAGTAATTTCAGGGACTTAAGAGGATTAGACTTCATTCTATTTAAAATGCCCTATAACATAATATTGACTGTAACTATGAACACAGTTTTTACATAATGATAATCCATCATGTGAAGAAGGATTAAAGGTCCAAGATGTCCAGTATGGTTAAAAGGAGATTTGAGTCAAACTTGTTGCCTATCTTTTGGAGAATATTCTCTGGAAGAGAAACTTGACTGGAAAGTTCCAGGGAGAAACATTTTATCTTAGTTGTAGAAAGAACTTTCTCTCAACTAGAGCTGTCCACCCTTGGAATGGGTTACCTTAGAAACTCACCCACTACCTGCCACTGTGTTCAGAGGCAGGATGGCATTCAGGGAACCAGGGAGACATGGAATAGATAACTATTCTAATTTTGAGATCTTTTAATTTTACACAGCATAAAAGTTGTTTAAGCTGCTCAAGTGAGAGAGTCATGTATTTTAATAGAACAAAGCTGAGCACCGAAGAATTGATGCTTTTGAACTGTGGTGTTAGAGAAGACTTTTTGAGAGTCCCTTGGACTGTAAGGAGATCAGCCCTGGGATTTCTTTGGAAGGAATGATGCTAAAGTTGAAACTCCAGTAATTTGGCCACCTCATGCAAAGAGTTGACTCACTGGAAAAGACTCTGATGCTGGGAGGGATTGAGGGCAGGAGGAGAAGGGGACGACAGAGGATGAGATGGCTGGATGGCATCACTGACTCGATGGACATGAGTCTGAGTGAACTCTGGGAGTTGGTGATGGACAGGGAGGTCTGGCGTGCTGCAACTTATGGGGTCGCAAAGAGTCGGACACAACTGAGCAGCTGAACTGAACTGAACTGAATGCATGTTAGACTCTATTATCTATAAAAGATGCCAAAGGGGGGGAAACACCTGAAGTGCAGGAAAAAATTGTGTAATCTATTTGGAAAACATATTTGAAGCTAAGTTAAGAACTGTTCTTTATCGGTGGAATCTATAAGGAAATTTAATACCTTAGAAAATATTGTTGAAGGATATAAAATTTCTAAAAATTTAATTTTAAAATTTGAGTGTGATTAAAGAGAAGAAAGCCAGGGCTGCTTTGGTGGCTTGGATGGTAAAAAATCTGCCTGCAGTGTAGGAGACCCGGTTCCACTCATGGGTCAGGAAGATATCCCAGAGAAGGGAATTGCAGCCCACTCCAGTATTCTTGCCTGGAGAATTCCATGGACAGAGGAGCCTGGTGGGCTACAGTCCATGGGGGTCACAAAGAGTCAGACATGACCGAGTGACAAACACTTAGAGAAGAGGAAAAGTGTTTTTTCAACAAAAACGTTAATTTGCCAGAGTTTACAACACAAATGCTTTTCTGATAAAAGTGATGAATTATCAAATACAACAAAAGGGTTCTGATATTGAAATTACAAAGTATTGGGGAAAATGAATTTAACTCACAAAGGTTTATTACCGGGCTGGTTTCTGCTGTTTCCATGGGATGTTTGTGTATCATCCTCTTGAACTAGGTACACTGCATTCACTGTGAGAGCCTTCAAATATCTGTTCTATTAATGTCCAGATACCAATGAATTTCAGTGTTTTAACAACATTGTGAAAAATTGTATTGGAGCATATTTTTTTGAAAACACATTTCAGGTGGCAGTTTGGAACACTCTGAACTACCAGGATACCGTATCATTTCCTTTCTGTTTTCTTAGGTTTTCATGAGTCAGCCCATTGTATATCCAAGAAATATAAGGGGAGACAGTGTGCACAGTGGCACAATGCTAGGTGGAGGGTGCCATAATTTTTTTTTTAAGAGAAGGAATGTGTTTTCAAAAGGAAGTCAGGCAGCCTGTCTGTACTGTGGCTCATTAGCAGCGTTGAGACAGTTCAAATCTTATCATGATTCTTAAATTTAGCATCATTAAGGCAGCAATAAAACACAAAGATGATCCGTGGGCAGTGGGCTTACATAGCATGGAAGAAAATTAGTTTATTGAAAGGCAGTCTTTGGAGTGCAAAAATTTGATGTGCTGGGTTTGCTATTTCAGAGGATACTTAATGTGGTCATGTCAGGCTTCTAAGTCTGTTGGAATTTATTCTGTAGATTTGTGAACATCCATGTTCATAAAACTGGTAAAACAAACATTTTGGATTTATGAAATGGAGATGTCTGGGGCTGGGCTTGGTCCTCTCTGCTCTTTCCTCATTAGACTCCTCTCTAAAACCCAGAAAGATACCATTCCATGTGAAAATATCATTTCTTGTAGCAGGTTGGGATCCTGAAAACTCTGCTTTAGATGTTGTGATAGCAAACAATTTTGGCCCAAACTATTCCAGCAATGGGAGAAAACCTCCTTTCATGCACTATTATTTTTCTTTGATCTTTGTGCTGTAGTCTCCAAGTCTCTGGAGGTTTTGTGCTCACTCCTCTAATTTCCATTAGAGAGGGCTGTGAATCCTCCTCCTCCTCCGTTCCACAGAGTTCCTAACTATTCTTTTTGACCAAAATTATTCAGTAAAAATTAAAGGGGCTAGGAGGATCAAAGGATGTGTGTTTTTGGAATGGTGCTGTCATTTTTTGTGGGGTCCTTAACAGTGAGGAACCGTGGGGGGCAGGGGAGAGTCAATTGCAGTGTTTCAGCATTTTTACAGAGCTGCAAGGGAACCAACTTCTTAATAGCATCTAATATCTTAGGGAGGCTGGTGCTTTGTAGCCTAATCAAAAGCTACATCTTATAATCTGATGAATATCAAATCTGCAGTATAGCATGAAGAAATCCATACTGCCCTAGTAGTCTCCCACCTTTCTCTTTACCCTATTAACTAAACTCATGGTAACTCAAAAGAAGTTGTCAGGTTTAATATGCCTTGCTTGATTCATTACCTAGTACTAAAAGTATATACACTTGTGTAGACGTCAGGAAATCACTAACAGGCAAAAGTAGCATCAGTAGCAGCAGTACTTGCTGCCTAGGTGATAAATCGTAGTATTAGGGACTCAGAATACACCAGGCACTGTTCAAAGTGATTCACTGATATCTTAGCTCTCTTCGTCTTCACAGCCTTGCGTGTGTGTGGTTTCATTTTTACCTCCATCTTACAGATGAAGACTAATGCACAGAGTTGTTTAGTCACTAAGTTCTGACCAACTCTCTTGCAACCCCATGGTCTGTAGCCCCCCAGGCTCCTCTGTCTTTGGGATTTCCCAGGCAAGAATACTGGGGTTGGTTACCATTTCCTTCCCCAAAGGATTTTCTCAACCCAAGGATGGAACCCACATCTCCTGTATTGCAGGTGGATTCTTTATCAAGCCACCAGGGAAACCCAAGGCATAGGGGTCAGAATTAGAATCCAAACCATGCAGCCTGATTCCAGAATTAATGGTTTACTTTTTTACTATATCAACCTCAAACCAAAGATCTGAAACAAATGCTCAGCATTTCTTCTTCATGATCTTTTAGTCAACTCTTATGTAAGGTTAAATCACCAGAAAGTTTAGGCAGTGACTTAATTGCTGTGGTGCCTTAACTGCTGTAACTATGAAAGAAGTAGGAGAGAAGAGAAAGCTTGTCTTTATAGTCTTGTACACTAGTTTCAATCTAAATCCCAGTTTTACTAGTTACGTTAATTCCCAGGAGACCAAACCCAGGTCTCCTGCATTACAGGCAGATTCTTTACCATCTGAGCTACCAGGGAAGCCTCAGTTCTTAGCTGCTGCTGCTGCTAAGTTGCTTCAGTCGTGTCTGACTCTGTGCGACCCCATACACGGCAGCCTACCAGGCTCCTCCGCCCATGGGATTTTCCAGGCAAGAGTACTGGAATGGGGTGCCATTGCCTTCTCCCAATTCTTAGCTACTCATTACTAATTTCTCAAGATCTCAATTGCTCAATCTATGAAATGTGGATATGACAGTAGCATGTACTAAATAGGGTTATTGCTGATATGAACTTACATAATGCATTTAAAGTGCCTAGCGCAATACCAGACACAGACATGTTAGATGTTAATGTTTTAAGCTGCCTTTAACCTTTGCTGGAAATAGAATGATGACAGATAATGAACAGTGTATGTGTGTGTGTGTGTGTGTGTGTGTGTGTGTGTGTTTTGGGGGGAGTCTATTAAAATATCAGTTAATAGAATGTAATCAGATGCATGTATTTTATTCCACAAGGCAAGTCAGTCGCCTGGATTCTACCAGTAGACTAGATTTTCTGCAATAGTGTCCTTAGATCTGTAACACAGGAGCATTGTGAGGTAAATACGATTGTAATGCAATGTGTCAGGTATTTGTTACACTCCAGGGAGGATCCATGTTGCTCCAAATTCTGAATTACAGCAGAGTCCCTGTGTTATCACATCTGCTCTCACATCTCCAATTCTGCTTCAGAATACGTAATAGTCTTGGAGCTGGGATTTACCATTCTCTTCTAGTTAATTAAAAACTGAAAATCAGTACAATCATAGGGAGGGACATAAAGAGGGAAAATAAGTTTAAGACAGAAATGCTCTAAGGATGAGGGAGTTCTCCTGGGCAGCTGGAAGTCAGTCGACTGTACTCACTAAGGTCTGATTGTGGGGATGGGGTAGTCTCAGTGGGCTGTGACTTCTTCCTCTTCCCAGGCACTGGAACTTCACTGCTCTAAGTGAAATTATTTAATTTATGCTTTCAAATTGAAAAGTTGCCTTATTCTCTCTCAACATAGGTGCCCTAAAGACTATTCATGCCAGCACAGCAACTCTCTCTTAAAGCTATCCTTAGAAAATAATAGGGGTGGGTATTCCCCAATTCCGGAAACTCCATCTTTTATTGAAAGCATTCCATGTGGCACCTTAAGGGTTAAACTTTTGTTGCAGATAGAGTATCGAGTGGCTTTTCAGGAGAGGATAACCCCCAATTTAGAAACTGCCATTTCTAAATGGTAAGCCAAACATACCTTAGTTTACACTGCTTTCTATGAAAGGAATAACTCATCGCTTCTACTGTGTGTGTTAGTTTGCTTTTCTCTCTCCCGTCTACCTCCTGTCATCTATATCATGTGTATATCAGGGTGAGGACCGTCACTCACAGTTAATAAAAACCCCAGAACACGACAAAGATTCTTTTTATTGCAGATCCGTTTTACAATAGCTCTCAATTTATGATGTCACATAAATCAAAAGTGAAGTGTTTATCTTATCATTCCGAGGCATCCCTTCTTCTGTGTCCTAGCCCCTCCCCCTGTGCCAATTTCCAGCCCTCAAAGATGCTTTGTATAAGAAAGTGCAAGTTCCCCGTTTTGGCTTTATTGATGTTCCCTTTTGCTCTCTTCCTGGCTCCCCCCCCAAACCAAGTGAGCAGAGCAAATGGCCCGGGTTTTCCCCCAATGCCTGACCTGCGTTTACTGGGAGGAGAGCAGGAGAGGGAGCGCGCATTCCGAGCAGGCTGCTCTGACTCCGACCACAGGCTGTTCTGTGCAGGCTGTCCCTCTCCTTCAAAACCATGCATCCCCTCCCCGAAGCAGCAGGCAGTGTGCCTCCATTCAGCCACATTTGGTATGCATGAGCACGGCTGCAGGGAGAGGGGAGGTGGCTTTCTTAAGAAGGTTCAGTGGCTCAACGCCACTTGACTAGTCTCCCAAGTTGCAGGAAGCCTCTGCCCTGATGGAATTCGCAGGTGTGGAGATGACCATGGGATGCCAGGGTCGTGGGGGACCGTTTGTTTTCTAGGTATTGCTCAGGTTTGCGGTTTCTGGTTTTCCTGGTGGAATTTGGAAGGGGTCATGAATCAAACTGATGCTCCTCGACCCCTGAACTGGACCATCCGGAAGCTGTGCCACGCAGCCTTTCTCCCATCTGTCAGACTTCTTAAGGTACTGTAACTTGCTGCTTTGAATGGCTCTCATTGTGCTTTGCAGGTCTGAATACCCAACTTCGCACTTGGGCTGGGACACACCTTTTGGGGAGTACAGATTCCTGCAGTACTGGCTGTGTTGCCCATGGCTATTGAGAGGTTCTCAGCTCCCCTCACCCCATGGTGTCAGGGAGGGAGGATGGTCTCAGCCACATTTGAGAATGAGATTATGGTTGCAGAGAATGGGCTGCCTGAGTGCTCCCCACCCCCAAACATCCCTAAAATAGAATTAATTAACTTCTTTGGGAGGGTGGGAACAGTAGTGGGAGTGAAATCTCTTACTCCTGTGTGTTTGACTCCTGGATTTTTTTCCCTCCCTGGGGAAGCCCTTCGACCCAGTTTCCATTTAAATGGAACCTGAGAGAACAAAGGATTCTCCTTATTATTTTAAAAGCCCTATGTCCTTAGGTGGTCTCTCAGGTAAAGACAAAGAACAAACCTTATCAGATTGTGACTTTTTTGGCATACTTTTTTTTTTTTTTTTTTAAGGCATGATAATTTTAGTATCTTAAGTGAAGTCGGTGGTGGGAAAGTATTGTTAAATATATACTGAGTGTGTGCTTCTAGCTAGCTTTCTCGCTAGCTCTGAGTTACACAAAAGAAACAGTACTATACCTCAGCTAGGATGCTACCTGGTGTCTGCAGCATTTCTCTTTCTAGAAGAAAATATATTAAAAACACTGAGAAAGTCCCCACAACTTCAAGATAATTCATCTTTACCATCTGCCTTGTAGGGAAGGAAATATAAGTAAAAATTTAAAGGTGCAGAAAACAAGTATTTCCCCTCAGAAAAGAGAATGTGGTAGTACTTTTTTGGGAAAAATGTATATCTCTGGATGTCCCTCCCACGTCCAGGTGAAGTTTAAAAGGCAAGATGAAGTTCTTCATCCTCTTTTCCATATTAATATGATACTGAGATTAATGATCACTGAAAAAATTACACTTACAGCAGTTTTCTTTCTGAATCTGTGTTCTGGTTGGGTCAAGTTTGATGTGGACAATTAGTTCTATACAGCTAAGTGGCTTCTTACATTGGAGTATTAACCCAGTATTCCTCCAGTATTCTTGCCTGGGGAATCCCATGGACAGAGGAGCCTGGAGGGCTACAGTTCATAGGGTTGCAAAGAGTCAGACATGATTTAGAGACTGAGCATGCATGCATTAACCCTGTCTGAGTTTCCTTTATCCTGTTCAACACAAACTGATTAACTTGCCCAAAGGTTACACCCACATCGTATTCAAACACCCATCATTTTGTTATGGTGGTGGTTTGCTTCCTTGAAAGAGTCTTTTGGAGGAAAAGGAGGTTTGGGAGTAGGAGAAAAGCTTCCTTGGATATAAGGGCTTTTGCTGTGTTGGGACAACATGCGTGATAGGGCATGAAAAAGAATGAGGCCAGGAACTAACAAACAAATGTAAATTTTCCTCTAGAATTACTCCTGAATCTGGGGTCTAGGGTGAAGAGTATCTTGGCAAACCTAACTATGACTGAAAAAATTGACTTCAGCTATTCCATGTGCAATAAGAAACGTTTTTCATTTAAATCATTCATTGGCTTTTCCCTGAAGTAATGTTTTTGAACTTATATAATGACTTTTTAACAGGTGTGTGTATACTACCTTCAATATATTATTCATTAATACTCTAATTTTTAAATGGAAAATGATATTTATTATTTGCTTGTCATAAAATCAGCAGAGAAGTATTCTTTTGGGGTAGATTACTTATTTTTAGAAGAGCTCTCATCTTTTTTAACTGTGAGTACCATTCATGTTATATATCAGCAACACTGTCAATACTATACCAATACCATACATCTCAGTCTTACCATCCTTTATGAACATGGTGTTTTATAACAAATTTTATTCATCTAAAAGGTGCATTAATGACTGCCCTTCAAATTCTCTCAATATCTGAAAGATAGGATTTGTTTTACTAGAGAACTTTCCTTTCAAACAACATCTGTATTTTTGGAAGATTATATGTCTTAGAAGACTTCAGATATTGAACACATTTCAAACTTGAAGAAAAGTACTACAGAATTCTTTCAGTAATACTTAGAAAGAAATAAGCACTGCTTTTGTATATGAGTTATTGTATTATCCGCATTCTGGATATGAATGCTGTGTAATTTTCCCGCTCCAGATTGTTGCTATTTTGTCTTTATTATGTTAATCCCTGTGTGTTCTTGCCCTGCTTTTATATTTCAAGTAAAATGGAAGTTCCAGAGTAATCATTTGTATCTTTTGGTCAGTGTTCTTCCTGATTTAGTCTATAAATTAAATATTTAATAGCAATAATTGTACTGTTCTTTTCCCCACTTTCTGCTTATTCTTTCCCTCCCTCCCACCCCCCTCAATCTCTTATTCTGTCTCCCTCACACTGCCACCACCATGCTAATATAATGGATGGACTCTCTGGAGTCTATTGAAACTGTAAGCTAATAACCCCAATTCTCCTATTCAACAGGTAATTTTCGTTCCTCTTCCAAGCCTTTTTCTGATGCAATATGCCCTTTCCAATGCCCTGACTTAGCCATAAATGCAGTTTAGGACATGATGGCATGATTAGATTCGACTAAACCCAGATCAGTCACCATTTCTGACAAGACTGGGTGTGAGCCAATTTCCTCCCTGTCCTTTCCCGGAAAATGCATTTCTTTGCTAACTTACTTCAGTACCACACTAATGTTTAGAAATGGCTTCATAATCCTGTTTCCTGTATTTCCCATTTCTTAATAGAAACAAGATAGTAAAGAATTAGAAGGGAGAGGCCAGCATCTGAAGCACAAATTAAACCCAATGAGTGTTGGAACATAGTTATTATTCCTTCTGAAGACATCTTGTATTGTTATTTTGTCCATCTCAGAGAAAATTTTGAACATGCCAGCCAACTTACATTTTGAATTTGAGATTGCATTTGGGAATATCATTTGAAAATGAATTTTTGGACAAGCACATGATGATGATAGCCAAAAATCAGAGGCTGTTTTCAAATGGATACATTTCAAATGTGACCCTTTCCAATCTGTTTCTCTTCAGTTGTCATTTGCTTCATTTTGATATGTTTCAAGATTTATCTTAATATTAATCGCAGCAAGTCAAATTTATTTCAGTGATAGAATATTCTTAGCATATTTTATATTCATTTCAAGGTCTGTCTCTGCCGTTATTTTCTTTGGGAGATTTTATTTTGGTTACTTCTGTTTAATTTGAATATTAATGTTAGAGCAGACAGCTTTTTCTGCATTGAAATCTTGGTAGATTTAGTGAAGGGGGCCTTTGAAAAATAGGTTGCTTTGGGGGAAAGGGAAGTTGTGCACTTGTAACAGATTTTGGATAAATACATTTAAGCCAATTTCTTGATGAAGACCAAATAATCTGCATCATTTTAGGATTTTCAAACAAAGAGTATTACTTTGCCGCTAGATCAATGTCAGAAAGAGATTAGAGAAATTGTACTTTGGACAGTTAGGTCTAAAAAAATGAATCCTAATTCCTTCATGTTTCTAACCACCTCTGTGACCTTGGGAAAGTTACTTAACCTCTCTGTAACTTGGTGTCCTTCTCTTTAAAATAAAGAGTTTAAATCTTGACTTAGATTTAATGCTGTGTTCCCCATGGAAAAGGCTGCCATGCTGTGTGGGCATGGAAAAACGTAGTCTATTGAGGCTAAAAGTAATTAAACTGGGTTGGATATTAAAATGGAAGGAGGGCTAGAACAGTCAGCAGAGTTTAGATCATAGAGGGCCTTACCCACTAAACCAAGGCAGTTGACAATGATACTGAAAACTAGGGAGGGCCATTAAAGGGATCTTAGCAGCAAAGTGATTGTTAGATCCAGCTGTTAAATAGATTGCTTTGACTGTAGTGTCTAGAATGCGTAGGAGATGGTGAGACTGGAAGCTGAGAGATTAAATTAGAGGACTAAAGAGTTGATAAGGACCAGGAGTAATACATCTAGTCTCTTAGTCATGTCCAACTCTTTGCAACCTCATGGACTATAGCCTGCCAGGCTTTTCTGTCAATGGAATTCTCCAAGCAAAAATACTGGAGTGGGTAGCCATTCCCTTTTCTAGAGGATCTTCCCAACCCAGGGTTGGAACCTGGGTCTGCCGGATTGCAGACAGATTCTTTACTATCTAGTGACTGAACAATAACAACAGCAGGACTAATGCAAAAGTAATGGAGGTAAAATAAATAGGGCATTGTTAAATCAATTAGTTGTGGTAGAAGGAAGAATTTAGAATTTCTTGAGATATCTTACTTTGCTGTCTGGTGGTCCCAGTGAATGTGGTTCCAGTGTCTGAGAATAAAGATCCTGAGAAGGAAGGACAGAACTCCGTGATTCTTTGGTGAGCTAGAAAGGGCGTGCCACTTACTGATGCTAATGAGACTGAGACAAAAGTAAGGAATGTCATTTCATGTCATTGATGGGATGAGTCCCACTGATAGCAGAACTCTCTGATGTAAATAATATATAATCAGTAATATCACTTAAAGTTTTCTAAGATGGTTTTTTCCTTTGCTCTGATAAAACAATGCCTAGTAAACTCCCATTTGTTTGAAATCCAGTTAAATATCTCAGAGTTTTAATTCATTTCCCCTCTCCTTTCTCTCTCTTTATTATCAAAAGAGGGATTAGTGAAAGTGAACTGGGTATAACACAAGAGAAATAATTGAAAGAACAATGATCAAGTTAGGCTACGAGATCCCAAATTCTGCCCAAGTACACAGTGTTTTCTACTCCTATAATTTCATGGCATGGTAACCAGTGTCCGTTATATTGTCCCTAAAGCATAGCATAGCAAGATCCTGATGACAAAATGAGTTGGGTCTTTTTTTCTACAGTTGATGCCAGACATAGCAGAAGCTGACTTCCCTTTGGTATTCTCAAACTCTTAGAAGACAATTATGTTGAGATTCATTTTGATTTGTTTTAAATTTGTTACTTTTAAGGACTCCTTTTCACATCTAAAATTCTGTATCTTTATATGGCAGGTAGAATAATATTAATAAACCAGAGCTTTTGTTTAGCTGGGACCAGACACTCCTGAACCACATGTCGGTGAGTAGCAGTTGAGTTTCCACAGGAAGAGAGGAAACATATACCTACTATATCTAGACATGTTCGTGAATGGTGGGGAGTGAGATCAGGGAACTGGTTATGGACCAATTCCACTAAGTGCCTTAAAGATGGGAAGCCTAAGAATAAATTGCTTTTAGGAAAACACAGTGTGTGGTTAGGCAAAATTTTAAGGGCTGCTAATAAACTTCTATCTTTCCATCTCAGCATGCCAGGCTCAGATTCCCTTTAAGAAAATAAGAAAAAAAAATGTACCCAAAGTAAAACCCAGGAGAGACAAAATCTGTGTGGTGCATTTCAAGTGGTGGCTTCAACTCAAGCTGCTGAACAGTGACCATGTGATTCGCCTTTTTGTGAAATGTTCCTTGGACATCCTGAGGGAAATTCCTGAGGCACCAAGAAACCCTCCTGTGTCTCTGGAGAGTTCTGCCTTGTGATACCCAGTATTGTGCGGTAAGGAATGAAACTGTGTAGTCATTGTAGAACAAGGGAGGATATAGCTGGGTTGTCCAAGCCCAGGGCATCTGGCTTACGGATGACTTGTGGAGTCAGTAAAATGGAACAAAGTCTGTCTTAAAGGCAACAGTTCTGCCTTCCCTGCAGATGATTTCCTGTGGAGAGAAGGGTGTGAACACTGCCTTTTCAGCAGTGGCTTCAAATTCTCCCCACCTGCATCTAAGTCTGTTGGTATAACCTCAACTGGCTCCAAGCTCATCTGCAGACAACTATCTCCGTTTCCATTAGCTAACATGGAAAAGTAGCTCACAAAAGGTATTCAGTAAATGTTTATTGAAGAATAAATGAGTGAAAGAACATGTGAATGATACATGAAATCCTAAGAAAGCTTAAAAATCACTTGGGGAGCTTATAAGCAAAGCAGATATTCAAGCTCACCCCTGAGGATGCTGACTCAATAGGTAGCTGGTGGGTCCAGAAATTTGCATTTTAACAAGCTCTCCTAGTGATTCTGATATGAACAGCTCTTAGAAGGACCACACATTGAGGAAAAACTGCCTTAGATTCAACAAAGCTCAATTAAATGCCTTCTTTCTTTTGCTGGCATCTGGGCAGAACAGATTATGTGTTAGTTAACAGTAGGAGCAAAAGGTTTTTCAGAAACAGTTCACAAGTTTTCAAAACGTTTAATCATAAAAAATCATTTAGATACAGGAGTAATTGAGTTCAGCTGCCCTGTTTTGGTTTACAGATGATGTGTCATCATAAAGTGAAGGAATGTTTGTTGCTTTTTTTTTCTACTCTTTATCTATTTTAGATTTCCCTGTGCATTAGTTCCATGATTTATTCAGGCATATGACATACAATTTTAGATTTTTTTCTAAAAAATTCAAAAAAATTATGTTGCATTTATATAGAGATATGATTGTGAACCAGAGCTCCCAAAGATAGTGTATATCATCAAGATTCTGGAGCATCTGCATATGTTCCTTTACACTTCCCTAGGGAATGGTATGGACTTAACAGAAGCAGAAGATATTAAGAAGAGGTGGCAAGAATACACAAAAGAAATGTACAAAAAAGATCTTCACAATCCAGATAATCAAGATGGTGTGGTCTCTCACCTAGAGCCAGACATTCTGGAATGTGAAGTCAAGTGGGCTTTAGGAAGCATCACTACGAACAAAGCTAGTGGAGGTGATGGAATTCCAGTTGAGCCATTTCAAATCCTAAAAGATGATGCTGTGAATGTACTACACTCAATATGTCAGCAAATCTGGAAAACTCAGCAGTGGCCACAGGACTGGAAAAGATCAGATTTCATTCCAATCACAAAGAAAGGCAATGCCAAAGAATGCTCAAACTACTGCACAATTGCACTCATCTTACATGCTAGTAAAGTAATGCTCAAAATTCTCCAAGCCAGGCTTCAACAACATGTGAACCATGAACTTCCAGATGTTCAAGCTGGTTTTAGAAAAGGCAGAGATAGTAGAGATCAAATTGCCAACATCTGCTGGATCATGGAAAAAGCAAGAGAGTTCCAGAAAAACATCTATTTCTGCTTTATTGACTATGCCAAAGCCTTTGACTGTGTGGATCACGATAAACTGTGGAAAATTCTGAAAGAGATGGGAATACCAGACCACCTGACCTGCCTCTTGAGAAACCTGTATGCAGGTCAGGAAGCAACAGTTAAAACTGGACATGGAACAACAGATTGGTTCCAAATTGGGAAAGGAGTATGTCAAGGCTGTATATTGTCACCCTGCTTATTTAACTTCTATGCAGAGTACATCATGAGAAACATTGGGCTGGAGGAAGCACAAGCTGGAATCAAGATTGATGTAAGAAATATCAATAACCTCAGATATGCAGATGACACCACCCTTATGGCAGAAAGTGAAAAAGAACAAAAGAGCCTTTTGATGAAAGTGAAATAGGAGAGTGAAAAAGTTGGCTTAAAGCTCAACATTCAGAAAACTAAGATCATGGCATCTGGTCCCATCACTTCATGGCAAATAGACGGGGAAACAGTGGCTGACATTATTTTTGGGAGTTCCAAAATCACTGCAGATGGTGATTGCAGCCATGAAATTAAAAGATGCTTGCTTCTTGGAAGGAAAGTTATGACCAACCTAGACGGCATTTTAAAAAGCAGAGACATTCCTTTGTCAACAAAGATCCATCTAATCAAGGCTATGATTTTTCCAGTAGTCATGTATGAATGTGAGAGTTGGACTATAAAGAAAGCTGAGTGCCGAAGAATTGATGCTTTTGAATTGTGGTGTTGGAGAAGACTCTTGAGAGTCCCTTGGACTGCAAGGAGATCCAACCAGTCCATCCTAAAGGAGATCAGTCCTGGGAGTTCATTGGAAGGACTCATGCTGAAGCTGAAACTCCAGTACTTTGGCCACCTGATGTGAAGAGGTGACTCATTGGAAAAGACCCTAATGCTGGGAAAGATTGAAGGCAGGAGGAGAAAGGGACATCAGAGGATAAGATGGTTGGATGGCATCTTTGACACCATGGACATGAGTTTGAGTAGGCTTCAGGAGTTGGTGATAGACAGGGAAGCCTGGCATGCTGCCTTCCATGGGGTCTCAAAGAGTCATGCATGACTGAGAGACTGAACTGGACTGATGCTCACAGAACACTTAATGATTCTCACAATTGTTTCTTGCAGGATCATGCAGGAACACTAACTTAGGTGCTAAGAATGTGTGGTCGATAAGTGATATCCTAGATTAGTAGAAGAAATGACACATTATCCTCTGTCTTGTTTACTTCGAGTGGTTTTACCTTACATTTTGGAGGCAGAAGTCCTGCCGAAAAGAAAGGTTAACTTCAGCCCTAGTCATTTGGCTGTTGCTGAAATGAGCAAGCTCTCTCGCAGCTGCTCCCATTCTCTTATCTCTCCCATTCACCACGTTGCCCGGCTGGAACGCCTAGGCTCATGCCTCCGCTTTGTTTGCCTTCAGCCCTTACAGAATCAGCCAATCAGTTCTGCCGTGTTTTCTCATACATGTGTCTCTGTTCTACCCCTTCTGTCTATTCTAAGTTCCCAAAACCAATGTTTCTTTTCCTTGGCCCCAAAATACTATAGCAGTCTACTTCAAATTGATCCTCTCCACAGCTACCAGAATGGTTCCCTTAAATGCACATGAGACCAGGATACTACCATGTTTGACATTCTTTAATAGTACCCCTTTTCTTGTAGAATAAAATCCTCATCTCCTGGAATTGGTGTTTAAGACCCTCTGTGATCTGTCCTCCATCTACTTCTCTGCCTTTATACTTTGCTTTTCCCTTTCTCAAATCATGAATTTCCTTTTAGCTGGGCTTTTTGTACAAGCTATTTCCATTGCCTGGAAAATCTGAACCCCTTCTTCTCCTACCTAACTCCTACCAATATTTTAATTCTCAACTAAGTTGGATGAGTTTAAGAAAAAATTTCCTGAATTCCTAAACCCAGACTGGGCTTTCCTTTTAATCATACTCATAAAAGTTAATGGGTATTTCCATCTTTGCATTGAACATGTTATAGTATTATTAGCTCTTTCACCTCATTCTGAAAAGCTTCTTAAAGTTAGGAACCGTATCTTAGACAATTTCATGCATTATGTCATTTATCAGACAGCACAGGATAATTGGGGTGCTAAGGCATATGTGCTAAGTTACTTCAGTTGTGTCTGACTCTTTGTGACCCTGTGGACTGTAATATCAGGCTCGTCTGTCCATGGGATTCTCCTCCCGGGGATCTTCCCAACATAAGGATCAAACCCACATCTCTTATGTCTCCTGCATTGCTAGATGGATTCTTTACCTCTAGGGACAGGGGTGCTAAATGAATAGGTAAATGTTGGAGGGAATGGATAACTATGCTCCTGATGCAGTGCTCTGAAGCCACTTAAAAGCACCAAATGGTATTATAAGGTCTTGGCATTTTGTCTAATTAAAGGATACTTTGAGCTTGAGTTGATATATTTCATATATTTCCCAAATTGGAAGATTAGTTAAGGAATTGAACCAATGACTGGTACTCAATACAAGTGATGCAGAATAAAATATTTACTTAAGGAAGAAACTGTAAGTAGGTAGAACCAGATGTCTGCTTTGAAAATATTTACTGAAAGTTAAAGTGAGAGATTGAAATTACCTCATTTATTGCTTTTGTTGGAGAAAAGGGAATTCCTTAATTTAGTGATTGAGAGACTTTAATATGTTGCTTCATGTAACTTAAGTAGTGTTTTTGGCTAGGTTACACTGTAAATTAGAGAAAGTACTATTAGAGGAAAAACTACACTGTTAAACTCAGAGTACTCTTGCTTTATCCTTTAAAAAATGCCATTGGCTAATGTCTAGATACAATTACGTGGACACAACTATATTGAAGTATTTTGTTATTTTTATTTAAAGGTGAGATTTTTCTGTTAGCATTAGGTTACTTATTTGTATCCTGAATCATGGATAGAAGTATTCTATCATCAGGTATCATAGATAGGGGCTTCCCAAGTGGCTCAGTGGTAAAGAATCCACCTGCCAAAGCAGGAGATGCAGATTTGATTTCTGGGTTGGGAAGATCCCCTCGAGAAGGAAATAGCAACCCACTCCAGTATTCTTGCCTGGGAAACCCCATGCACATAGAGGAGTCTGGTGAGCTTATAGTCCATGGAGTTGTAAAAGAGTCGGACACAATTTAGTAACTAAACAACAAGAGCAACATCATGGGTAGATGGTATCAAATAGAAGTTCTAGTTTATTCTTTTGTGACAGGAACAAAAATTTCTCCAGACATAGTCTAATATCCTTTGGCACAGGTGTGGGAGATGAGGTGGAGAAGTCATCCCCAGTTAAGAAGGGCTGCTTTAAACATTTCCTCTTAAGGATGGAGAGTAGGTTGTTGATTTCACTGGAAACCTAACAGAGATTTCCTAGTGATGCAAAGAGGATTAGCTTTAGATACACTTTCTTTTTAATTTTACAAAGATTGAAATTTAGGTTACATTTAGAAAATTAATTGGTCAAGTTTTAGTCACTAAATCTAGAAAGACTAAATGATTATTTTCTCAACTTATTGTCAATCATCTCTTGTAAGATAAGAAACTTAGATGTGACCAATTTGTCTGCAAGTGTTTGAATTTCCATATATTACTGCTTTATGTATTGTAAGCAGAACGTGTGATTTGATTAATGTATTAAACAAAATATTTTATTTTCACCATTATTCTATAATAACTTCTACTTAGAAGTGTTTAAGAATAATACAATATAAAATTCATTTCAATGGATAAATGAAAAAATATTTTACTTCATCAAGATGAATTTTTTTGTATAATGTTAGTTCGTTTGAGCAATCAAAGATTCTGAGATAAATCTAGTAATTAACACAAGGAAGGTACATAATTTAATTTAAAAAATGAGCATAATTAAAGCTAATTTTCAATCATTAAATTGAGCATGATCAAATGGACAGAAATATTAGATTTTAGCCCTAATTCTGAATAATTATTAATCCCAGCTGAGTTACCTGGAATAAATAGTTTTATCTTGTAGTTTTCTCATATATAAAAAGACAGGATTGGAGTAGATAAGGACTGGCAAACTTTTTCTATAAAAGGCTAGATGGGAAAGTGGCTTGATGGGTCATATAGTTGCCCTCTCTATCACAACTATTCAATTTTGCCATTGTAGCTGGAGAAAGTAGCCACATGCAGTACATAATAAATGAATGTATTTGTGATCCAGTTAAACTTATTTAGGAACACTGCGCTATGGTCTGAGTGTTCATGTGTTAAAAATCCATATATTGAAATCCTGACCCCAAAGGTGATGGTATTAGTAGGTGGAACGTTCAGGTGGTACATAAGTCATGAGGGAGGGATGCTTTTAAATGGTGTCTGTGCCTTGTAGAAGAGGCTCCAGAGAGCTCCCTACCCCTTCTAAAAAGAAGTCTGTGCCCTAGAAGAGGGCCCTCTCTTGACCATGGTGGAAACTTGATCTTGAGCTTCCAGCCTCCAGAACTGTGAGCAATAAATTTCTACTGTTTATAACCCACCCAATCTGTGGTATTTCGTTATAGTGGCCTGAAGAGATTAACACTGAAATTTGAATTTCATGTAATTGTCACATATCATGAAATATTATTTTTATTTTTCAACCAGTTTGAAATATAGCAGCTATTCTTGGCTCATCAGCCATACATAGAGGGCAGATTGTACTTGCCTGTGGACTCCAGTTTGTTAAACATGGGATGATTGTTAAGTTCCCTTATAGCTCTGATATTCTTGGATTAGTTCATGATGACAGAAAGCCATTGCATGCTCCTATGTATTTTAAAATTACTTTGAAAGAACTGAGAGCAAATCATTTATTGTTATAATTGTTATCTCATACTCATTGGAGAGTGGTGTGGGATATACTTACTGTCTCATAATGTAAGTCACATTTAGTAAATGTTTGTGAGGAACATTTGTTTTCTATCTCTAAAAATCTGAATGCTTCAGTTCTTTAAAAGATGTCTTTACTCAGAAACTATATTGAAATATACAGAGACTAAAAGTGAAGCGATACTAAAACTTAACATTTAAAAAGTCCTTTTCAATTTACGAAGTTCTTTGCTTTCCATTAAATGAACTGAACTTCATAGCAACACTGTGAAACAAGTATAGAAAACTCAATTATCCCTCTTTTGAGCTGGAAAAATTAAACACCTTTACTCTGTCTTCATCTGAGACCCAACTAGATTATGGAGTAATGTTTTGATAAGACAAACAATTAAATCATTTGGGTACTTGACAGCAAAAACAATTAAATGGCATGTTCTCAAATTGATCATTGACAAAACAGGAAACTTCTCTGGATTTTAATTTCCTTTAATTATAAATTCAGTACAAATATTACTTTATGGTCAGAAATTAATGTTTGGTGTTGGCATACTCTGTAGCCAGTTTTCAGTTAATATGAGTTCCTTCCTTTCAGCCTAATAAAACAGAAATGGTGCAGTGCAAATGAACAAAATTTAGGATGTATTTTGTAATAATTTGGGTTTAGGGGAATATATACTATTCATGTGCAACTAATTACACTTTGTAGTTATTGTACCATCAGAGTTGCCAGTTATTGTAGGGTGTATTAGGGTTCTCCAAAGAAACAGAATCAATTGTGTGTGTGTGTGTGTGTGTGTGTGTGTGTGTGTGTGTGTGTGTGTGTAAGTAAAACAGTTTATTCTAAGGAATTGGCTCACATGATTGTGGAGGCTTAGCAAGTTCAAAATATGATGATGGACACTGGCAATCTGGAGACTCAGGAAAGAGTTGCATTTTTAGTCCAAACGCAGTCTTCGGTAGAACCAAGAATAACTGATGTTGCGGATAAAGTTCAAAGACAGTCTTCTGGAAAAGTCTGTCTTGTTTGGAGGAAGGTCAGTCTTTTGTCCTATTCAGGCCTTCAGCAAATTGTTATGAGGCCCACCCACAGTTTGGGAGGCAATGTGCTTTACTCAGATACCACTGATTTAAATATTAATTTCAGCCAAATACACTCTAATGGAAATATTCACAATAATGTTCAGAAAAATATCTGAGCATTGTGGCCTAGATAAGTTTACATATAAAATTAGTAATCATATCAATCTTTGTCACAGTTATGTTAAAGCTGCTATTTTACATGTACAATTGACCTTTGAACGATGGACTTGAACTGTGCAGGTCCACTTATATGTGGATTTTTTTTCAATAAATATATACTGTAGTACCAACAATCCAAGATTGGTTGAATTTGCAGTTGTGAAACCGTGGATATAGAGGGCTGGCTTTAAAGTCATATGTGAATTTTCATCTGAGTGATGAGTCAGTGTCCCTAACCCCGCTATTATTGTTCAAAGATCAACTGTAATTTGTTTGCAAATAACAGAAATCCATCCATACAGTAACCAAAATTTCTTCTAAGGTTATTCTCTGGAATATCTAGCAAATGAAATAGAAATATATCCAGATAACAAAGGGACTCCCCCAGGCTTTTTTGTAATAGGGCCCTCGAGTCACTTGTTTTGGCTTCTCTTGACCCATCTATTCTGTATTTCTGGTTTTCTTTGTAGACTGGCTTTCTCTTATCACTCTGTATTTCGCTCATACTTGCCACAGTGTCCAGTTCTATATGATCCTGCTGCTGCATTTCTTCTTCAGTTCAGTTCAGTTGCTAGGTCGTGTCCGACTCTTTGCGACCCCATGAATCGCAGCACGCCAGGCCTCCCTGTCCATCACCAACTCCTGGGATTCACTCAAACTCATGTCCATTGAGCCAGTGATGCCATCCAGCCATTTCATCCTCTGTCATCCCCTTCTCCTCCTGCCCCCAATCCCTCCCAGCATCAGAGTCTTTTCCAATGAGTCAACTCTTCGCATGAAGTGGCCAAAGTACTGGAGTTTCAGCTTTAGCATCATTCCTTCTAAAGAAATCCCAGGGCTGATCTCCTTCAGAATGGACTGGTTGGATTTCCTTGGTCCCTTCCAGTCCAAGGGACTCTCAAAGAGTCTTCTCCAACACCACAGTTCAAAAGCATCAATTCTTCAGCACTCAGCTTTCTTCACAGTCCAACTCTCACATCCATACCTGACTACTGGAAAAACCATAGCCTTAGCTAGACAGACCTTAGTCAGCAAAGTAATGTCTCTGCTTTTGAGTATACTATCTAGGTTGGTCATAACTTTTTTTCCAAGGAGTAAGCGTCTTTTAATTTCATGGCTGCACTCACCATCTGCAGTGATTTTGGAGCCCCCCAAAATAAAGTCTGACACTGTTTCCCCTGTTTCCCCATCTATTTCCCATGAAGTTATGGGACCAGATGCCATGATCTTCATTTTCTGAATGTTGAGCTTTAAGCCAACTTTTTCACTCTCCTCTTTCACTTTCATCAAGAGGCTTTTTAGTTCCTCTTCACTTTCTGCCATAAGGGTGGTGTCATCTGCATATCTGAGGTTATTGATATTTCTTCCAGCAATCTTGATTCCAGCTTGTGTTTCTTCCAGTCCAGTGTATCTCATGATGTACTCTGCATATAAGTTAAATAGGCAGGGTGACAATATTTCTTCTTATATCTTACCAGTTTATTTCTCCTATTTTCCTAGGAATCTTACTGACTCAGGTTTGGTCATATATTCATTATTGCCTACAGAGATTTGGTCAAGGAAACTGAATCACCTGATATAAATATGGCCACCTAGATCTGGTCTTCTAATAGGTAATGTGGGAAGGTAGCAGATTCTGTTAGCAAAGAAAAAGGCACAAATCTTTACTAATTCAGTTAGCATGAATCCCCTACACACTCAATAGTTTAATGGTTCTGAAAGCCATTCAGCCTAAAAGATACAGCAAGCAATCCAAAACAAACAAAAAAAAAATTCATTCTGTAAGTGTAGATAAATAATTAGTGTGTACCTTTTTGCTAAAATCACTGCAGATGGTGATTGCAGACATGGAATTAAAAGATGCTTGCTCCTTGGAAGGAAAGTTATGACCAACCTAGACAGCATATTAAAAAGCAGAGACATTACTTTGCCAACAAAGGTCCATCTAGTCAAGGCTATGCTTTTTCCAGTAATCATGTGTAGATGTGAGAGTTGGACTATAAAGAAAGCTGAGCACAGAAGAATTGATGCTTTTGAACTGTGGTGTTGGAGAAGACTCTTGAGAGTCCCTTGGACTGCAAAGAGATCCAACCAGTCCTCCCTAAAGGAGATCAGTCCTGGGTGTTCATTGGAAGGACTGATGTTGAAGCTGAAACTCCAATACTTTGGCTACCTGATGCAGAGAGCTGACTCATTTGAAAAGACCCTGATGCTGGGAAAGATTGAGGGCAGGAGGAGAAGGGAATGACAGAGGATGAGATGGCTGGATGGCATCACTGACACAATGGACATGGGTTTGGGTGGACTCCGGAGTTGGTGATGGACAGTGAGGCCTGGTGTACTGCAGTTCATGGGGTCACAAAGAGTCGAACACGATTGAGCGACTGAACTGAACAGGAGGAAGTGAATTCCAACTGTAGAACTTGATTTTAGGTGTACTATAAAAACTATTTTTGATGAACAGGCTTAGAGAACCAGGAAAAATAGTAATCTCTCCTGCATTAGAATCAAGAAGAAATGCTTTTAGAGTCCACTACAGGACAGCATGATGTGCTCCACTATCTCCTTAAATGCTTCTTTGGGTTTCCTCTACTTTTCATGGTTTCACCACTGCTGGAAAGTCCTATGGAGCTTTTAATGGGATTTGTCAGTTCTTCTGACTGAATGGAATTGTACCATCCCAAATTTGTATCCTTAAAGAAAACCAAGTAGCACATTGTTTAGAAGTACTAACGTGATGGTGAACTAAATATAAGAAAAATTTTATGTTTTTAAAAATTAACTGTTTGAAAGGAATTCAGTCTAAGAGATTGATGTTTTAATCAGATTATTCCTGTTTTCCTCAATGTTCATTTGAAGAGGAAAAGTTCAAAGACATTTAATGTTGTCATTTTGTTTATAGGTGTCCAGCAATTCACAGATCAAAACAGAAATATAAAATTAGCTTTTCTCCCCATTAATTTATTCATTCTTCACACATATTCATTCTATAATTATCTATTGCTATGTGTCAGAAATGTACAAAAAATATTAGAAATTCAGAGATGAAAAATACTAGGCTCCCCATCAAAAGGAGATAAAATAGAGTTAGATTATCAAGCAAATTGGAAGGGATACTGTGGTTTGATATGTTTTTATATTTGTAAGCATAGATAAAAGAAACTAAATAATAGGCTGGAAGGTGCTAGAAAAGATAACTCCTGAACTAAGTATTGAAAGAGATACCTATGGGAAGTTGGGATAGAAAGAATATTCCAGACAAATAAAGTGGCGTGTACAAAGGCAAGAAGGCATCCTAGAGAGTATTGCTCATGGAGATCATTCCCATGAGGGAAGCTGAAGTATCAAGTGTAAAGGGATTGTCAAGGAAAGAAGTGGGCCAAGGGGAATGCCATGCAGCTAAGGGATTACTTCTGGTGGTGAGTGTGCAGTGTATTTATATTGCTCTGGCATATACAGCTCATACTCATTTTACGGTCTGCCCAGTTTGGTTTGCTCACATTGCAGTACAAGCTGCCACCTCCTCAACATCTTCCTCACAGAATCTCTGTAGATAATACCACTGCACTCAGCTGTGCAAATGCAGAGGCAAACTCAGATTCATTAGTCATTAAATGTAGGAATTGTTCAGAAGCTGCAGGATGCTCTATTAAGAGTGTTACACTGTAGGAGAGATCTTCGTTGTTCTTTTCCTTTTTTTTTTTTTTGTGCCCCTGGCAAACTCATTTTCCATATTCAAACAACTTTGCAAACTGCCTCATCATGGAAAAATGTTTTGTCCTGTTTTATAGATTTTAAAATGTCTTCATCCAGAATAATAATGGACTTGCAAAAATTGTAGTAAACAAAAGCTATGACACATAGCATCTTTCTTTTGCTATGGACGGCTATAAAATGTTAGGCACAGGGGCTAATGAGCTTACTGTGTAGCTGTCAATAATGGCACATCACTGAGTGGAGGGGGTAGGTGTGCATTCAGATGTGTCCCCATTTAGCAAACAAGTAACTGCGTGTCAAGACTGTTTAACTTCTCTGGGGTTTCAGTCATCCTCCACCATTCTGTAAAAGTCTCTACCAGGTAAACTACAAGTGAACAGATAAACATCATCAAGAAAACTTTCTAGCGTTGAGGTAAACTTACATATAGTAAAATTCATGAGTTTTCTCTCTAAACTCAACAATTTTTAGAATGTAATCACCTACAAGACCACTACCCATATCAAGATGCATTAAATTTACATCACTCTAAAGAATTCCTAGTTACCTTTCCCAGTTAATCCCACTATAACCACCACCACCCACAACCACCACTGACAGGCTTTTATCACTCTATATGATTAATAGTTTTGCCTGACATAGAATTTTGAATAAGTAGAATTATACAGTGTATACTTTTGCATCTGGCTTCTTCCACTCAACATAATGGTTCTGAGATTCATCCATCTTGTTTTGTCTATCAGTCTGTATAATATCACATTGTATGAATATGGTACGACTTGTTTATCCTTTTTCCTGTTAATGGACAGAGCTCCTACAGATTATGGTGCTATGAACATACTTGTGAACATATGCACTTATTTGTGTTGGGGATGCAAAAATAGGAAGTAAAAAACCTGGAATAACAGGCAAGTTTGGCCTTGGAGTACAAAATGAAGGAGGGCAAAGGCTGTGTTTGCCCAGAATTTTGCCCAGAGAAGGCAATGGTCATAGTAAACGCCCTCCTCCAACAATACAAGAGATGACTCTGTACATGGTTATATACTAGGATTGCAGTTATTCACTTATAGGGTAGGCATATATTTGACCTTAGTAGAAACTGCCGAAGAATTTTACAAAATGGTCATAGCATTTTATACTCCCTTTATATAACATATAAAATTTTCAGCTGCTATATATTCTCACCAAAATTGGCATTGTCTCTCTTTCTTTACATTTTAGCCATTCTTATGGGTGTGTAGTTGTAACTTATTAAGGAATTTTCATCTCCATAATGAGTAATGTGATGTTAAATTTCACATGTAAACGTATAGTAGCAAAAAACCTATGGGCAAACCTCAGGAAAAGGGAAGAGAGTGAACTTTTATTGAGCTATTATTGTGATGCATGATCTATATCTTGTCATCTAATCTTTGTTGTTGTTGTAGTTCAGTCACCTAGTTGTGTCCAATTCTTTGCGACCCATGGACTGCAGCACACCAGGCTTCCCTGCCCAAGTTCATATCCATTGTGTTGGTTATACCATCCAGCCATCTCATCCTCTGTTACCCTCTTCTCCTTCTGTGTTGAGTCTTTCCCAGCATCAGGGTCTTTTCCAGTGAGTCAGCTGACCAATGTATTGGAGCTTCAGCTTCAGCACATCAGTCCTTTCAGTGAATATTCAGGGTTGATCTCTTTTAAGAGTGATTGGTTTGATCTTCTTCATGTCCAAGGGACTTTCAAGAGTCTTCTCCAACAACACAGTTCAAAAGCATCAATTCTTCAGCACTCTACCTTCTCTATGGTCCTGCTCTTACAACCATACTAGAAAGACCATAGCCTTGACTAAACGGACCTTTGTCAACAAAGTGATGTCTTTGCTTTTCACACACTGTCTAGATTTGTCATAGCTTTTCTGCCAAGAAGCAATCATCTACTGATTTCATGGCTGCAGGCACCATCTGCAGTGATTTTAGAGCCCAAGAAGAGGAAATCTGTTATAGCTTCCAGCTTTTCTCCTTCTATTTGCCATGAAATGATAGGACTAGATGCTATGATCTTACCTTTTTTTTTTAAATATTGAGTTTTAAGCTGGCTTCTTCACTCTCCTCCTTTGCCGTTTTCAAGCAGTTCTTTAGTTCTTCTTCACTTTCTCCCGTTAGAGTGGTATCATCCTTGTATCTGAGGTTGTTGATATTTGCCTCGGCAATCTTGATTCCAGTTTGTAGTTCATCCAGCCTGCCATTTCTCATGATGTGTTCTGAGTATAAGTTAAATAAACAGGGTGACAATAAACAGCCTTATACTTCTTTCTCTATCCTAAACCAGTCAGTTTTTCCATACAGGGTTCTTACTGTTGCTTATTGACCAGCATACAGGTTTCTCAGAAGACAGTTAAGATGGTCTGGTATTCCCATCTCTTTAAGAGTTTTTCACAATTTGTTATAAACAACACAGTCAAAGGCTTTAGCCTAGTCAATGAAACAGTGGTAGATGATTTTCTGGAATTCCCTTGCATTCTCTGTAATCCAGAGAATGTTGGCAATTTGATCTCTGGTTCCTCCACCTTTTCTAAACCCAGCTTGAACATTTGGAAGTTCTTGGTTCATGTAATGTTGAAGCCTCACTTGGAGGATTTTGAGCATTACCTTACTAGCATGGAAGATAAATGCAATTGTCTGGTGGTTTGACCATTCTTTAGTACTGCCTTTCTTGGGAATTGGAATGAGGATTGACCTTTCCCAGTCCTGTGGCCACTGCTGGGCTTTCCAAATTTGCTGACATACTGAGTGCAGCACTTTGATAGCATCATCTTTTAGGATCTGAAATAGCTCAGCTGAAATTCCATCACCTTCACTAGCTTTATTGACAGCAGTGCTTCCTAAGGTCCACTTGACTTCGCATTCCAGAATGTCTGGCTCTGGGTGAGTGACCACACCATGGTGGTTATCTGAGTCATTGTCATTTTTTGTACAATTCTTCCATGTATTCTTTCCATCTCTTCTTGATCTCTTCTGCTTCTATTACATCTTCACTGTTTCAATTCTTTATTGAGCCCATCTTTGGATGAAATTTTCCTTTGATATTTTCAATTTTCTTGAAGAGATCTCTAGTCTTTCCTCTTCTGGTGTTTTCCTCTGTTTCTTTGCACTGTTCATTGACGAAGACCTTTTTGTCTTTCCTTGCTATACTCTGGAAATCTGTGTTTAATTGGGTGTACCTATTCCTTTCTCCCTTGGTTTTCTCTTCTCTTCTTTCTTCAGCTATTTGTAAAGCCCCCTCAGATGACCACTTTGCCTTCTTGCTTTTCTTTATCCTTGGGATGGATTTATTTGCTGCCTCCAATACAATATTGTGGACCTCTGGCCATAGTTCTTCAGACAATCTGTTTACTAGATCTAATCCCTTGATTCTATTTGTCACCTCCACTGTATAATCATAGGGGATTTGATTTGCATTGTACCTGGCTGGCCTATTGGTTTTCACCACTTTCTTTAGTTTAAGCCGGAATTTTGCTAACAGAAGCTGATGATAAGAGCTACAGTCAGCTCCAGGTCTTGTATACAGATGAGGAATCTGTGATTAAGAGACATTAAATTAAGCAGAGATAGTTAATAATATTAATTACTTTGCAATGTAGTTGGAAGAAATAAATGAGTCAGACATGTTTATACACATTGTGTTGTATATTCTTAAGTACTGAGAATAGTGCTTGGCACATGAGAAACACTCAATTATGCATTTGCTGTTTGGAAACATAATGCTACAAATTGTAAATACAAACCAATTATCTTGTAGCTTTTAAGGAGAAATGGAGATATAGAGATAGAGAAGGCAATGGCATCCCACTCCAGTACTTTTGCCTGGAAAATCCCACGTACGGAGGAGCCTGGTAGGCTGCAGTCCATGGGGTCACTAGGAGTTGGCCACGACTGAGCAACTTCACTTTGACTTTTCACTTTCATACATTGGAGAAGGAAATGGCAACCCACTCCAGTGTTCTTGCCTGGAGAATCCCAGGGATGGCGGAGCCTGGTGGGCTGCTGTCTATGGGGTCGCACAGAGTCAGACACGACTGAAGCGACACAGCAGTAGCAGCAGCAGAGATGCAGTAGGCTAAAAATGTATCCATCTGAAGTCAACATAGGAACTTTCATGCAGTGTTGACTGTGCGACTAAGGCTGTGTCCATAGTAGTGGTGATGGTCACCTTTGAGGAGTTCCCAAGCAGGTCTGATTGTTCTGAGCTACAGTCATTCCACGAAATTTGATTTGAATGGAGAATGTCCATGTTTCAGAAAGAGGGCATTCTTTGTGATCCCATGGACTGTAGTCTACCAGGCTCCTCTGCCCATGGAATTTTCCCAGCAAGAATACTAGAGTGGATTGCCATTTCCTCCTCCAGGAGATCTTCCTAACCCAGGGATCAAACCCATGCCTCCTGTGCCTCCTGCATTGGCACGCTGATTCTTTACCACTGAGTCACCTGAAAATCTCAGGCTTCCAGTAGTTGAGTGATGAATTCACTGTTTCCACTAAACTTGTCAGATGCCTCCTACTTGTGAAATATCATACTGAGGGCTGGAAATACAAACTTTTGTAGTGATTATAGTTAGACTTCATGGCAATTAAGAGAAGAAATGGGTATCTTTCTGAATGTACTCTGTTTCTCCAACCCATCACATCTGGTTCTTTAATCAATTATACTTAGACCATGTTGGGTGTTTTTGAAGACCTACAAGCTTCCAGGTCTTTGCAATTAGCAATATCTTTTGTGTTTGGGACAGGCTTTTGGTTTTGATTTTGTTTTTATTTTTGTTTTAAGTTTCCTGTAAATAAATTTCAAAGATCCCAGTGACACAAATAATTGTGCTAGTAATCAATAGTTTTTCAACTTCAACTTCTGAAATCTCACCTTATTTGGAAGGCTTCTCAAATACATAGCTATATTTTGATCTCAGCAGGTGGAAAGATTGGTTTTTGTAGGATACTCAGGTGATAAGAGAGAAGATACCCTTTTTTTCTAAGGTTCCTGTTTCATCTTTTCTTCTTCAGTTCAGTTCAGTCACTTAGTCGTCTCTAACTCTTTGAGACCCCATGGACTACAGCACGCCAGGCTCCCTGTCCATCACCAACTCTTGCAGCTTGCTCAAACTCATGTCCATCGAGTCAGTGATGCCATCCAACCATCTCATCCTCTGTCATCCGCTTCTCCTCCTGCCTTCAATCTTTCCCAGCATGAGGGTCTTTTCTAAGGAGTCAGTTCTTCGCATCAGATGGCTAAAGTATTGGAGCTTCAGCTTCAGCATCAGTCCTTCCAATGAATATTCAGTGTTGATTTCCTTTATGATTTACTTTTCTTCTTAGTAATTCTCATTTTGTAATAAGAAAATCTGATAAGAGTATTTATTTTGGTTACAAACAAAATTCAATGGGAAAAAAATAAAAATGTTTGCAAAAACTTCAAACAGTGCAATTCAGCATGTAATTTACTAGAAATAGGTGTTTTTACATGACCAAAGCTGTTATCCTCTTTTCTTATTTACATTCCTTTTATGTCAAAGAGGATCTGAGGTTATAATATTTTTACTTAAAGCTAAAACTTCTCTGACTAGTTCAAAAAGATTTTTACTTATACATCAGAGTTCTGTTAAAATACAAATATTGGGAGAGGGGAAAATGTCCTAATTTGTCAGAAAGGATGAAGCATATGTGCTGGACTCATAATTTGAAGTCAATTCAATAAATATTTTGAGCATTGCCTGTGCTCCACGCTGCATGCTAAGTATTAGCAATATAAGATGAAGATGACATACTCTATACATTCTAGAATCTGAATGCCTAGTGGGAGAAATCAACATGAACAATTAAGCATAACGCTTTCTAATGAAAAATGTAATAGAAAAATGCTTCTCATATTGGAAAAAAAACACTGCAAAATAAATAGTATTTCCTGAAGAAAAAGATGTCATAAAATTGGTTATATTGGTATCATATGAATCTTAAAAGTTGACTTCAGCATCTCTTAAGGAGGGAAAGGACGTTCCAGGTAGAGAAAAGAGTATGTGGGAAAGCTAAGTTAAGATCTGTTCTTTATCAGTGGAATCTATAAGGAGATTTAATACCTTAGAAAATATTGTTGAAGGATATAAAATTTCTAAAAATTTAATTTTAAAATTTGAGTGTGATTAAAGGAAGAAAGCCAGGGCTGCTTTGGTGGCTTGGACGGTAAAGAATCTGCCTGCAATGCAGGAGACCTGGTTCCATTCATGGGTCAGGAAGATATCCTGGAGAAGGGAATGGCAACCCACTCCAGTATTCTTGCCTGGAGAATTCCATGGACAGAGGAGCCTGGCAGGCTACAGTCCCTAGGGTTGCAGAGAGTTGGGCATGATTAAACGACTGTCACTCACACTCACATGAATGAGCATGGCACGTGTGGTGATTTGAAGTTGATCAATGTAGCTAAGTAAAGTGGGCTTGAGGAAAAAGGAGGCACTGTGGAAGGAACTGGGTGGGGATAAATGAGAATATTTTCATGTTCATTGTTCAGTAGCTTGGATTTTACATCTGAAGTTGTTTGTAAAGTGTTCTTAGGGGAAATTGTGTTCAACAAATATTCAGAAAAATCAGCTGTGTGAGAGTCTGAACTAGGCCTTAGGAATACAGTATTGAATAAAAATTCATTCCCAGCTCTTAGAAATCCCAGATGAAACTAGGCCACCATAGAAACAATGTGGTTGATTCAAGGATAGGTGATTATCTTTACCTCTTGGGAAGAACTTTGGGAGCAGAAAGGAAAGCATTTTGTCCTGCTTTACCTTTGAAAAGACGCATTCCATTCACCATGGAGATAGATATGTTCAGGTTATGAACCAAAAGGTAAATGAATCTGTAATGTCATTTCTAATTTTGCTTTGGCGTGGGGGAGATACTTGAAATACATTTGAAAAGGAAAATTTGTGCTAGATCTTCACTTGCGCAGTTTTGGTGTTCAGCACACACGCATATCCCCTTAAAAGGAAAGCAGAAATGGAGTTTGTATTTAATAGCTTCTTCCAGAAGGCCCAGAGAGAAAGCTGTTGGGCTTCACAATACTGTAGCCAGTTTTGTTATCAATAATACAAGAGATGGGTGCTTAAATGTATGTTTCTCATAGGGAAAATGCTGCCACAGGAGCCAGTGACCTAAATTGTCTTTGAACATTGAACTTTCTAAAGTGAAGAGGACACATCTGCCCTTTGAATATTAAACAAGTCACTAAACTGGGTCAGAATGCCTACAAAGAGCATATTTACAGTGTTCCCCACTTTTCCTCATAGGAAATAATGTCTTGGGCATTTATTAACGTGAAGAAACTAATGGTGCTTCCTGCACAATTCCTGTATAAAATCCTGCTTTTGATGGAACAGGTATTTTGCAATATTCATCTTTGAGAATATAGCCCTGTACCAAGTTTCAGATTTTCTTAATTGAATTTGAACTAATTTCTTGGGAATTACTTATCCATACCCCTGTATTCTATTTTTCTCCTCTGTATATGTATTCACTTATACACACACACACACATTTGCTCTCCCTTCAGTCACTAGAATTTGTCTTAGCAATTGTTTGAGACTACATCAAGCTGCTGTCTTACATCAGCATCCTTGGGAGGAGGATATCAGCCAAGACTAAAAAAAAAGACCCTTGGGGTAAATGATTGAAGGGTCAAGAATGACTCAGGAGCTATGGTAGGGTGCTCAAGAAGCAAAACACTCACAATCATCTCGAGAGCAGAGCCCATATCCTATTCGTGTTTAATTGCACAACACCAACATAAAGTCACAGATGCTTGTGTGTTTCCTGAATGGATGAAAAAGTGAACACGTGGGAAGTAGAGGCAGGGACATTTCAAGAAGATAAGCTGTGGAGGAGAGGTACCATAGGGGACTGGCTTCAGGTAGTTAGGTGGTCCCAAAGGAAAAGTATATTTAGCCTCTAGACACAAGAGAGAAAGTGAATAAAGAAAAGGAAATTTAGAATTCAAGCATGGTTTAAGAAGGAAAGATGAGTCAAAATCAGAGGCCACATGTTTTTCTTGGAGAGAAATTGAACTGTGTACACACAGGATTTGTTAAATAAGTCTATAAATGCATAAAAACAGTTCATCTTCTAAGACATAAAAATTGACTCAAGGTATAAAGATTTTGATGGAGAAGAAAAGGAAGATGGAAACTGTGACTTAATCATCCAAGATAATTGTAGTAAAGATTTAGGAAATGATTGCTGTATGCCAGGTGGCATATTATGTATTCTACATATGTTATTTCCCTTAATCCTTATCATAAAACTACAAGGCCATTGGGGGAGGGGTAGTATTTTGGTCATTTATAGATAAAGAAACAAGTTGACCTTAAAATGATCTAGACCCAGTGAACAATTGTAGCTGAGCAAGGATTTGAACTTAGAGACTGCCTGTACAGGTCATTGCCTCCTAATAGTAATAGAACAGGGCTGGAGGCTTGAGTATCCTTTACTTCTAATTTTCCAAGGGTTTCTTATTTTCTCATGCTTATGTGAATATTGCTATACGGATGATATGCTCTTTAAGGATGAAGACATTGGCTTGTGTATTTGAATTTCTTTGAGTGGATACCAAAATGTCTATATTTTGTAGTCAATTGAATGTTTGCTTATTAACTGATGTGTTAATCAAAGATGTTAAAATTTGGGATATGAAAATCAGGAATTGTAAGTCAGAAAGGAATTAGTTTTTATAAAACATGATGAAATGTGGAAATTTGTCAATCCCTTGAAGTGTGGTCAATGCGAGGTGAGACAGTGCTGTGTGTCAGGCAAAATTTCTAAAGCAAAAGAACATAAAATTTGATCCAGTGTTAAAAGTAATGAGCAAGACTACAGCACAGTGTCCAGCACGTTGTAGGTTCAGTATACATCAACAAGGATGCAGGATATAATCAGTGTTACATAGATCCAAATTTAACCTCTGTCACTGGAACCTTGGGGTAAATTACCTAATTTCTTTAAACCTCAGTTTCCTCATCTATAAAGGAAATAAGTGATACCTCCTTAGGACGTGACTGAACTGAACTGAGGTCTGTTAGTAATAATTAAATAAAGTAACAAACACAAAGTACTTAGTTAAGACCTTACACATAGTAGATAATAAACATTAGCTATTATTATTTGATGTTGAATGGAGGAAAGAGAGCTGAGTTATAACACAAATGTAGCATGAATCTCATAGAGTCTTAAGTTGCCTTTTCTATTCTGGTGTATATGTAATGGGTACAGTGGGCTTGCCCCAGCTTTCCTGGGAAATTACTCAATTACAAATATAGTCATACATATGCTTAGATGATTAAAAAGACCACACACCAAAGAGATTGTTGTGGAATACAGCGTTGTACCTACCGTATGTATTTTAGGAGACAAGGATTATGTATAGTGTGGAGATGAGGGAACTCTTTTCCTATAAAGTGCCTGAGATATTGGAAAGTAAAAGTCACTCAGTCATGTCTGACTCTTTGCGACGCCATGGACTGTACAGTCCATGGAATTCTCCTGGCCAGAATACTGAAGTGGGTAGCCTTTCCCTTCTCCAGGGGATCTTCCCAAGCCAGGGATCGAACCCAGGTCTCCCGCATTACCAGCTGAGCCACCAGGGAAGTCCAGAGATATTGGAAATACCAGCTAACATTGCTTTGGCTTCAGTGTCATATCATGAGGCCTAAGGAAAGGGGAACAAGCACTTCTCTCCTTGCCTGAGCAGTCCAGCCTGGTGCCCAGTGCAGCACCACTCTGACAGCTCTGGGAGAGAAGGAAGAAGAGATGCCTGCAGACGCACGGATACCACTTCCTGAATAGTGGGTCTGGAGGTGTGACACTTGTGAAATGCTGTCTTAGGTTTCAAGGCCATTGAAATCCCCAGGGGAGTCCAGGATCTCTGGACAAAATTTGAGGAGGATTAGAAATCCTCTGGTTGAGGTTTAGAGACAGAGAACTGCTCCAAGTCATATCTGAACATTTACAATTTTGGGGCCAGTGTGGTCAGGGGAGTAGGAATTATGTAGAATTCTAAGCTGTGAAGAATGTAACCAGTCATCTGTTTCCATTTTATCTTTTAGCATTTGGTCCAGAGAGCCTAAGTGGTGTTCTCAAGATCACCTGTCTTAAGAATCTGTGTAACAAAGTTTGAGTGACAGAGGAGTATTCACCACTGCATGTGCCTATTACCTGCTAACATTTTGAAGTGTGAGTGAGATGAGTATGTGTGAAAATAGATGCACTAAACCAGAAAACACCAGCATGAAAAACCAAGCAGCCTGCTTTGTTCCCTTCCATGTATCTGCTCTTTTATCTGTCTTTAATGGTTGCCAACTGATGATATGAAGACAGACTTCCTTAACTCCTGTGCACTAAATCAGTTAATATCGAGGTAAAACTAGGCTCCCTGAGAACTGTTGATTTCTATCCCATTGTTTTAGTCGTTGCTTTATTTTTTCTCATTACCTTTGGTTTGAGATTGTGTTAGTATAGCGAGAATATCTCCATGATCCATGGCTCAGTTAAAGGGACCAAGAGGAGACAAACGTATTGCAGACATCCCAGTGTTGACGATAGCACTGTCATTACACAATGAGACTGTCATGACCTGAGCGTGCATCAGAGTCCATGCTGGTACTGGGTGAATTTTGGTGTGTTCTTTTCTTCCTCTTAATAGAAGAACATTCATGAGAGTCCCGGATGGTTTGAGGAGCTATCTTCTTGGCATCTTTCCCTTTCTGGATTGATTTAATCATATGACCTTTCCTTTCCCTTCATCTCTAACTTCATGCCATCTGTGATATTTGGCAGCTGCTGTTATATCCAGAGTACCTCTTGGCCCCAACATCTGTTGGTCTGAATGAAGCTGGAAATACTTTATCTGTTGGTAATGTCTTTCAAAACTATAATTGGTCATTTTGTCACCTGTTACATTGGGATAATCATTTCCTTTCTATGTGATACTGTTGGGCACTTTGATGTCTTATTTCTTTTTAGGCCCTAAAATGCAGAGGCACATAAGCTTGAATAATGGAAAATTTTATATTCCTTTGGGGCATATATTTAGTTCTAGGAGATGTTCAGTGGTGGCATTCAGAATAAGGAGAATATAGAGTTGGAAATATCAGAACGTTCTCTCTGGTGTGTTTTAAGCTCAGAAAAGTTTAGAAATACGAAACTAAAAGAGAAAATCTATATATAAAAATTTATTTTGTGTCCATAATATTATGGATAAACAAATACCATATAGACATGTAAATTAAACATACCCTTATTGTATATGTTTGTGTATATACATATACATGTGTGTATAAAAAAAGTTGGCCAGTTGTATATGTGTGTATATCTGAAAGTATTCTTATTGCTACTATGTGAAATTTTATATTATTTACTTATTATTATTTATTATTATTATTTATATTATTTTATATTATGTATTTTATGTGTTTTTCAGTTTTTAAATGAGCACATGGAGTCCTTTTATAAAAAAGAACATTGTAAAGCACACCCATGCTTGCAGTCTTTTGACAACAAAAAAAGCTGCCAGTCAGAAGAACACAGAAATTGCAAATGTTACCTGGGCTCTGGCCAAACAGATGACAAGAATTGGTTCCCCATGCCCCCAACCCCAGTCTACTTCTTTGAAGCACAAGCTATTTTGAGACAAAATGATATATGCAATCAATGAACTGACTGCAGTGGTATAACCAAACAGTTACTCCAGCAACTCTCCTAGAGACAAAGTCTGATTGTGTTTCAATTCTAAATTTGTATTTCCTCTTAAATAGTTCCAGAGAGTTCACTCACACAAACTGTAGAAAACATAAAATAAATTGACCACCAGCTGATTTGAAAGTTACTGTTTAATTATGAAGGACTGTTTGTTTACAGATAATGATGGCAGCACACCAGGTAAATAAAATCTGCTGGTGCCATTGTAGGTTCTTGAATTTCCTTCTCTGTTTTATTTCTTGCTTACCCAGAGGTCGCTCCAACAATCGGGGAGTCCTGCAAGCTTCTCATCTACAGAGTCCCATTCTCACTCTTAACCTCTGGAAGACTTCCATAACACCCAGAGGCAATGTAGTATGTAGTCTTTGCTTTTTTGCAAGTTTCCTGACTCAGATTATGCTAATGATTTTCAGTTAGAAATTTGACCATGGATATGACTGTCTTCTTCTTTTAGATCCTAGCAGGTTAGTTCTAGCATTTTTTAATAAAGAAAGATAAAAACAACTCTATAAAAAAATTGATTTCAATAAGAGCTTACCACACTCTGCTGTTTTGATTCTGATAAAAGCGTAGAATTTATAACATTATTTGGAATTTACTTTTTTTTTTTTTTTCAAAGCACTGATCCATTTTTGTTGTTGTTGTTTAGTTGCTAAGTCATGTCCAACTCTTTTGAGACCTCATGGAGTGTAGCCTGCCAGGCTCCTCGGTCCATGGGATTTCTTCAGCAAGAATACTGGAGTGGGGTGCCATTTCCTTCTCCAGGGGGTCTACCTGAACCATGATCGAACCCGGTCTGCTACATTGAAGGCAGATTCTTTACGATTGAGCAAAAATGAACTTATTTTTAAAACATTAACTTGACTTAATCAGATTTTCCCCCCAGAATCAAGAAAGCTAATCTTGAAAAGTTATCCTGCTTGAATAAACATCTTTTTTTTTTTTTTTTTTGACTTAACTTGCTTGATAAAGCCATGGCAGTCTCCAGAAAGGAAAAACATAGGCCCACTTTAAATTTTGTGACTGATCTAGCTAAAAATGGAAGAGGAGAATTGTAATTCCTTGAGAAGTTATTCTAATGAAAATCTCAAGTGCCCACTCCCTATCTCTGGCAGCTAAGTGAGCAATGGAAATATCCTTATAACTATGAGAAGAGAATAAACTTAAATGGAAAATTCTCATTCTCCTGCCTTGGAAAAGTTCCTTTTATCTTCTACCTATTTTAATTTGGGTTAAGAGCTTATAAGAAACAGTCTGAGAGCATAAATAAAAGGTTCTCCCTTCATGGCCTGCGTCAGACCCTCCTCCAATTCCATGTTCTTTCATGAGAGAAGAAACAGAAGGGAATCTGGAGAATGGTTCCATTTCTTACACATGATGATGGAGTCAGGTTGACTCCTCTATATTCGTTTAATAAGCAAATCCTTTGTAAGTGAAAACAGGAGAGTTTTTGTTCACATGAATTTTAACAGCCAAATGTAATCAGAAACTCAGTCCCAGAAGTCAAAAAGGAAATAGTAATATGTCCTTTGAGCCTTACTTTAGATAAAAGCCACGACATTTCCCAGGGCTTGGATTACAATCCATTTTGCAGATACTCATCGGCAGGGATGATATGGATCCCATTCTGAATACGAAGTAGTTGTTTTGATTGGAGTATGCTAAGAGGACTTAGGAACTTCCTGGAACTTCACGTGCTTCCAAAACTGGAGAGCTTTACGGCTGTACTTTTCCTGGTCCTCCCTATAAACCCTGACTATATTCGTTGAGATCAATGTTATATCACTGAGTTGCAAGTCTGTACTCTGGGAATAGATCTTTTTCTTTTTTATTGAAGTATAGTTGATTTACAGTGGTGTGTAATTTCTGGTGTACAGCAAAGTGATTCAGTTGCACATATATAAACATTCTTTTCCATTATGGTTTATCATAGGATACTGAATATAGTCCTCTGTGTATACAGTAGAACCTTGTTGTTTACCCACTCTGTATATACTAGTTTGCATCTAGCAACCCCAACCTCCTACTCCCTCCTTCCCCTTCCCCCTCCCCCCTTGGAAACAATACGTCAGTTCTCTCTGCCTGTGAGTCTGTTTCTGTTTCAAAGATAGGCTCATTTATGTCATGTTTTCAGTTCCATTCAGTTCAGTTGCTCAGTCATGTCCTACTCTTTGTGACCCCATGAACCGCAGCACACCAGGCCTCCCTGTCAATCACCAGTTCCTGGAGTCCACCCAAACCCATGTCCATTATGTCGGTGATGCCATCCAACCATCTCATCCTCTGTTGTCCCCTTCTCCTCCTGCCCTTAATCTTTCCAGTATCAGGGTCTTTTCAAATGAGTCAGCTCTCCACATCATGTGGCCAATGTATTGGAGTTTCAGCTTCAACATCAGTCCCTCCACTGAACATCCAGGACTGATCGCCTTTAGAATGGAATAGTTGGATCTCCTTGTAGTCCAAGAAGCTCTCAAGAGTCTTTTCCAACATCACAGTTGAAAAGCATCAATTCTTCGGCACTCAGCTTTCATTATAGTCCAACTCTCACATCCATACATGACTACTGGGAAAATCATAGCCTTGACTAGACTGATCATTGTTGGCAAAGTAATGTCTCTGCTTTTTAATATGCTGTCTAGGTTGATCATAACTTTCCTTCCAAGGAACAAGCGTCTTAATTTCATGACTGCAGTCACCATCTGCAGTGATTTTGGAGCCCCCCAAAATAAAGTCAGCCATTGTTTCCCCATCTATTTTCCATAAAGTGATGGGACCATATGCCATGATCTTCATTTTCTGAATGTTGAGCTTTAAGCCAACATTTTCACTCTCCTCTTTCACTTTCATCAAGAAGCTCTTTAGTTCTTCTTCACTTTCTGCCATAAGGGTGGTGTCATCTGCATATCTGAGGTTATTGATATTTCTCCCAGCAATCTTGATTCCAGCTGTGCTTCCTCCAACCCAGCGTTTCACATGATGTACTCTGCATATAAGTTAAATAAGCAGGGTGACAATATACAGCCTTGACGTACTCCTTTTCCTATTTGGAACCAGTCTGTTGTTCCATGTCCAGTTCTAACTGTTGCTTCCTGACCTGCATACAGGTTTCTCAAGAGGCAGGTCAGATGGTCTGGTATTCCTATGTCTTTCAGAATTTTCCACAGGTTATTGTGATCCACACAGTCAAAGGCTTTGGCATAGTCAATAAAGCAGAAATAGATGTTTTTCTGGAACTCTCTTGCTTTTTCCATGATCCAGCGGATGTTGGCAATTTGATCTCTGGTTCCTCTACCTCTTCTAAAATCAGCTTGAACATCTGGAAGTTCACAGTTCACATATTGCTGAAGCCTGGCTTGAAGAATTTTGAGCATTACTTTACTAGCGTGTGAGATGAGTGCAATTGTGCAGTAGTTTGAGCATTCTTGGGCATTGCCTTTCTTTGTGATTGGAATGAAAACTGACTTTTTCCAGTCCTGTGGCCACTGCTGAGTTTTCCAAATTTGCTGGCATATTGAGTGCAGCACTTTCACAGCATCATCTTTCAGGATTTGAAACAGCTCCACTGGAATTCCATCACCTCCACTAGCTTTGTTTGTAGTGATGCTTCCTAAGGCCCACCTGACTTCACATTCCAGGATGTCTGGTTCTAGGTGAGTGTTAGTCATCACACCATCGTGATTATCTTGGTCATGAAGCTGTTTTTTGTACAGTTCTTCCGTGTATTCTTGCCACCTCTTCTTAATATTTTCTGCTTCTGTTAGGTCCATACCATTTCTGTCCTTTATTGAGCCCAAATAAGTGATATATGGTATTTATCTTTTTTAAAAAAACTTTTTTATTTTATATTGGCATATAGCTGATTAACAATGTTGTGATAGTTTCAGGTGGAAAGGAAAGGGGCTCAGTCATGTGTATATATGTATCCATTCTCCTCCAAACTCCCCTCCCATCAAGACTGCACATAACAGTGAGTACAGTTCCCAGTGCTATATAGTACGACCTTGTTAATTAGCCATTCTATATATAATAGTCTACATCCACTAACCCCAGCCTCTTATGCCCACTCTCTTCCCTTCCTTCCCCCTTGAAAACAGTGTGTTTGTTTCCTATGCCTGTAAGTCTGTTTCTATTCTACAGATCAAGGTCATTTGTGTCACATTTTAGGTTCCACCTGTAAGTAATGTATGGTGTTTGTCTTTTTTTTCCTGACTTACATAACTTAGTACAATGATCTCTAGGTTCATCCATGTTTCTGCAAAAGGCATTATTTCATTCCTTTTTTATGACTAAGTAGTATTACATACGGAGAAGGCGATGGCACCCCACTCCAGTACTCTTGCCTGGAAAATCCCATGGACAGAGGAGCCTGGTAGGCTGCCGTCTATGGGGTCACACAGAGTCGGACACGAATGAAGTGGCTTAGCAGCAGCAGCAGCAGTATTACATATATATATATATATATATATATATATATATATATATATACTACTATATATAGTACATATATGTATATATACTACATTTTCTTTGTGAGAATGGATTTTTTTCTTTATATATAATTAAACCAGAGGCAAAGCCTAATTTTTATAATGTGCCTTGATAGCAATATCTAATGTACCACAGAAAGTTATTGTCTGGCAGGCATGGTACTTACTCCCTTTCATACATTTATCTCTTTCATTTTCGCAATAGACCTGTGACAAAGGATTGCCTGTTCAATATACAACTGAGAGCATTAGATGTTATGCTGTTAGGAAATAGTAGGAAGTGGTAGCTGATATTTGAACCTGGTCTGTGCTGTTAATTGCTAACTGATTCTCTCCTATTATACTCTTCTTGCTATGCTCTTCTGTTTCTTCCATGAAATACTATGGATTCTCTTAAAAAAAAAAGCATGGAACCTAGAATTGGAAGAGAAAGAGAGAAACAGATAAGCTAAGAAAATGAGAATATACAGAACTGAAAGAAGATTCAATTTTCTAAACTTAAATAGATTTAAGCTGTCAGAGATGGTTTATACAAGAATAAGAACCTCATCCATTTTTCTTTTTCATTCTTGTGTCCCTAGCATTTAGTACAGTACTTGGCAAGTGGAGGCAACCAAATATTTTTAAATAAATTCATGTTTATTTTAAATTTATCACAATGTTTAATGTAAAAGATACATTATAATAACATTCAAGGAACTGAGGAAATTGATTTTGTCAATTCAAATAAATGCTGCTGTGTTGGTCTTAAAGATTCAGAAATTTAGGATAAGGGCAGATAAAAGTAGAAACTTATTTTGCTATTGTTATTCTTAAGTTAGTATTACAGTCTTATTTTGCTGTTGCTATTCTTAAGTCAGTATTACAGTCTTAAAAAATACACTGACATTATTTGTGAATACCTTCCTAATCAGATCCTAAAATTTCAAGTTGAGTATATTTTACAATTTCTAAAATTATATTTTATAATTTATGAAATATTAAGAGAAAGCAGAAAAAACTATGCTTGGTAAGTGAAGAAGTTAGTCTTAATTCCATTAGGGAAACAAATTTGTGAGAAATCACACTTAAATTTTAATAAACCCATTATCTCCTATGTTTATCATGGAAACAGATAATCTGTGTTGCTTTATTTTCTATCATTTAAAAAGCTTGCTCAGGTTGCTTTACTGCACAACTCCACATGGCACCATCATCAGTGCAGTGGATCTATGTGAATAGTGCCCTGGGCTAAACAGGTGCCCTAGTTTCACAGCCATTGGCAACTTTGCCTTTCCTTCTGTCCATATAGATGACTTAGGTCTAACCAATAGACTCGTGTTAGGTCCTTGTCATTTCTGTCCTTTATTGTGCCCATGATTCCATGAAATATTCCCTTGGTGTCTCCAGTTTTCTTGAAGAGATTGTTGGTCTTTCCTATTCTGTTGTTTCCCTCTGTTTCTTTGCATTGTTCACTTAAGAAGGCTTTCTTATCTCATCTTTGGAAGTCTGCATTCAATTGGGTATATCTTTCCCTTTCTCCTTTGCCTTGTGCTTCTCTTCTCAGTCATTTGTAAGGCCTCCTTAGACAACTGCTTTGTCTTCTTGCATTTCTTTTTCTTGAGGGTGGTTTTGATCACCACTTCCTGTACAGTATTACAAACTTCTGTTTATAGTTCTTCACGCATTCTGTCTTCCGGATCTAATCCCTTGAATCTATTTCTCACCTTCACTGTGCAATCATAAGGGATTTGGTTTAGGTCATATCTAAATGATCTAGTTCTAGTGATTATCCCTACTTTCTTCAATTTGAACCTGAGTTTTGCAATAAGGAGTTCATGATCTGATCCACAGTCAGCTCCGGGTCTTGCTGTTGCTGTTTGTGTAGATCTTCTTCGTCTGCAGCTGCAATGAATATAATCAGTCTGATTTGGGTATTGACCATCTGGTGATGTCCATGTGTAGAGTCACAAAGAGTCAGACATGAATTAGTTTCTGAACAACAACAACAGTAGATTCCTGGTTGCAAAGAACAGTTTATCCAGGGAATTTTTCATATTTATGTAACGTGATAATTTATTTTTCTTTTACCATTTATTGAATACATATCTCAAATTTTGGGCTAAAGCTTGCAGATAAGTAAGACATGATATCTAAAAGAGATCTGTTATTTGTAAGAATGAAAATTACCAAACTGATATGATAAATCTTTATCTACAAATAGTTGTGGTTGATGATTAAATCGTGAGGTAGCAGTATAGATATATAGAGGTATAAATGATACATGCTTGTGCTTGGATAGCTATAAATCAAGGTTATTGTGTTATTTTTTATTTATTGGACTGTATTTCTTTATAATGGTATATTGATTTTATAATGATATTTTAAAATTGAGCCATCCATGCAAAATTCTTTATCCTTCAGGTATACCCTTGCTGTTCACAGTAGCCAAAACTCATCTTTCCATGGGCTTTCCAGTATTAGAAGGTGCTTGGAAACTGGCCTCTTCTAGGCTTTCTATTCTGGATTTTCTTTGCCTGCATGCTCAGTCATGTCTGACTCTTTGTGACCCCATGGATTATAGCCTGCCAAGCTCTTCCATCCATATTTCCCAGGGAAGAATAATGGAGTGAGTTGCCATTTGCTTCTCCAGGGGATCTTCCCAACCCAAGAATCAAACCTGTATCTCCTGTCTCCTGCATCAGGAGGCAAATTCTATACAACTGCACCAACTGGGAAACCCCCAAAAGCGGATGAGTCCTTTGAGTCAGGGGAACTGAATTTTCTTTAGCAGTACAAGTAATGGGTGATTTCATTTGTGTCAGCTATGCACTCATTTCACATGCTAGCAAAGTAATGCTCAAAATTCTTCAAGCAAGACCTCAACAGTACATGAACCAAGAGCTTCCAGACGTTCAAGCTGGATTTAAAAAAGGCAGAGGAACCAGAGATCAAATTGCCAACATCTGTTATATCATAGAAGAAGTAAGAAGGTCCAGCATAACATCTATTTCTGTTTTATTGACTATGCCAGAGCCTTTGACTGTGTGGATCACAACAAACTGTAGAAAATTCTTAAAGGGATGGGAATGCCAGACCACCTTACCTGCCTCCTGAGAAATCTGTATGCAGGTCAAGAAGCAACAGTTAGAACTAGACTTGGAACAGTGCACTGGTTCTATATTGGGAAAGGAGTATATCAAGGCTGTATATTGTCATTAAATAAGCTTAGGTAACTTATATAAAGAATACATCATGAGAAATGCCAGGCTGGATGTAGCACAAGCTAGAATCAAAATTGCAGGGAGAAATATCAATAACCTCAGATATACAGATGGCACCACCCTTACAGAAGAAAGTGAAGAGGAACTAACTAAAGAGCCTCTTGATGAAAGTGAAAAAGGACAGTGGAAAAAACTGGCTTAAAACTTCACATTCAAAAAATGAAGATCATGGCATCTAGTCCTATCACTTCATGCAAATAGATGGAGAAACAATAGAAACAATGACAAACTTTTTGTTTTCTTGGATTCCAAATTCACTGCAGATGGTGATTGCAGCCATGAAATTAAAAGATGTTTGCTCCTTGGAAGAAAAGCTATGAGCAACTTGGACAGCATGTTAAAAAGCAGAGACATTATTCTGCCAACAAAGGTTAGTCTAGTCAAAGCTGTGGTTTTTCCAGCAGTCATGTATGGATGTGAGAGATGGACCATAAAGAAAGCTGAGCACTGAAGAATTGATGCTTCTGAACTGTGGTGTTGAAGACTCTTGAGAGTGTCAGGCTACAAGGAGATCCAACCAGCCATCCTCAAGGAAATCAGTCCTGAATATTTATTGAAAGGACTGATGCTGAAGCTTAAGCTCCAATACTTTGGCTGCCTGATACAAAGAACTGACTCATTGGAAAAGACCTTGATACTGGGAAAGATTGAAGGCAGGAGAAGGGATGACAGAGGATGAGATGGTTGGATGGCGTCACCCTTCGATGGACATGAGTTTGAGCAAGCTCCAGGATTTGGGGATGGACAGGGAAGCCTGGCGTGCTGCAGTCTATGGGGTCAGAAAGAGTTGGACACGACTGATCGACTGAACTGACTGATGGCTCTTTGTGAGCTGAAAATAACAGAAAATGCAATCCCAACCAATTAAAAGCACAAAGTTAAATTTTGGATCCTCTAACTGAAAATCCCAGGAGCTGTTTGGCTTCAAGTAGACAATGTTGCTAGTATTTGGTTTCCCTTGTTCCATTTTTTAATTACACTTACTCTTGGTTTTTTCCATTCTCTTGTGGCCCAAGATGATGGCAACAATTCTGGACTGACATTATTTTTTTTCAAAGGTTCTAATCAGATCCTGTGGCAAATCCAAACCAACCATTTTGCAAGGGTTGTGTGATGCTCTGACTGGTTTAAATCTACATTGCATGCTCTAAATCTGAACTGGTATGTATTCTCCAGGTGGAGAATAGTGAATGAAACTGAGAGAGGGGTGGTTCTTCAGAAATTTGAGCTTCAATTATTAGAAGTTGGGTGAAAGGAATTCTAGGAAGCAGGAGCAATAGATGTCACTCACATAGGCCACGAAGAGAAAACTGACCTTCTTTATCCTTTAACACAGTTAACACAAGTTTTGTAATAAAAGCTGTCAACATGCTAAAGAATAAGATGTTCTTCTGCAAGGGAATGGCAAGCAGAGCATTTTTAAGTTTTGATATTTCAAGGTGTTCCTTATTACACTATTACAAAAAGTAGGGTCAGTAGCCATTAAGCAAAAATCAATTTAGATTATAGAAAGTAACACTAAATTTTTGTGACTTGTTAAAAGACAGGAGTGAGAGAGGTGTGTAAAAAATTCCTATTACAGATATAAATCAAGAATCTGACAGTTTTACTGGTGATTTAAAATCATTGCACATGACTATTACTGACAGTACCTAATGTGTATTTGGTACTTACTACATACCTGGCATTAAACTCAATGCTTTTAATCCTCACTTAATCTTCTCAGTATTCTCATGAAGTATAGGAATGTATCCTCATTTTATAAATGAAGAGGCTGAGGCATGGAGAAGTTAAATAACTTGTCTAAGATCACAGAGTGAGTGTAGTGAAGTCTGCCCTAAAATTTGGTGCAGTTTAAGAGATTACGGCTTGGACTGTGCGTACAGCATTTTCCATTAACAGAAACAACCCATAGCGAGACAAACCTGCTTTTTTAGTGTTAAGGGCAGATAGGAAGAGCAGGGTAACAGCCTGAAATTGTATTTTATGGGAGGCCTTCCTAAACATGAAGTTGTGGTGTAAAAGATGGCCAACGTGGTTATGATTCTGGAAATTGGCAGATGAGAAAGTTCATATCAGGGAAAGAGACATGATGACTTTGCCTCTATCTTAGTTCAGACTGTTATAACAAATTATCATGGACTAGGTGAGTTAAATAGCGAATGTTTATTTCTCACAGTTCTAAAAGCTAGAAATTTGAGGTCAGGGTACCATCAGAGTTCTGGTGAGGGTCCTCTTCTTGGTTCCGAGAGCTGCCCTTTCATGGCTCCTCGTATAAGGGCATTGATCCCATCAGGACAATTCACCTTCACAACCTGATTACCTCCCAAAGGCCCCATTTCCAAATGCTGTCACATGGGGTTTGGGATTTTAACATAAGGACTTTGAAGACACACATTCAGTTCGTACCATTCTACTTGTGAAAACTGGCTTGTAGCTATGGAATTATATTAACCCTGCATAGAGTAGTTTTTGGATGTTTCAGAAAGACAGTTTGCAGAGAAGACAAGACTTACTAGCAGCTCCCTTTTGGTATATTCTTTTACTTCTGTCTTCAATGCTTCTCCATTCTTTTTACACGTTTAAATACAACTTGTCCTTGAAAGCTTAAAATGCCCTTTATTCCATGAAACCTTGCTTGATTCCTCCCTTCACCAGTGCCATCACGTGAGTTATCTCCTCCCAGTAGCTCCCAGAGTACTAAGACAGTTGCCTTAGGACCTTGTGCTGTGCTTTATTACCAGAGAGGTCTTATCTCTGACTTCAGTCTTTAAGTTCTTTGAGGACAAGTGCTTTGCCAGCTCCATCCATGAACATTTCCAGAGTGCCCCATTTGGTCTTGTGCATAGCAGATGCTCAGGACACCTCCTGAAGTGGCCTGGCTGGTGAGATGTGAGCTTCTGTCCCTGGTCATCTTCAACAGAGTGCTGAAGTTAGTGATTATGGGGATAAATTCCTGCATTAAGTGGAAGGCACATTAAATAACTTCTAAGACCTTGTTTCATTCTGAGATTCTATGTTATTTATGGCGTAACTTTATGCTTTTTATTTTTTTCACATCATTGTTGAAACATGACTTTATACATCTGACAAAAAAAAAAATCCTTAATGAATTTCTGGCTCTTAAGTATCTAGATGTCTCTGCTGCTGCTGCTGCTGCTAAGTCACTTCAGTCGTGTCCAACTCTGTGCTTCCCCATAGACGGCAGCCCACCAGGCTCCCCCGTCCCTGGGATTCTTCAGGCAAGAACACTGGAGTGGGTTGCCATTTCCTTCTCCAATGCATGAAAGTGAAAAGTCAAAGTGAAGTCGCTCAGTTGTGTCCTACTCTTCGCAACCCCATGGACTGCAGCCTACCAGGCTCCTCCGTCCATGGGATTTTCCAGGCAAGAGTACTGGAGTGGGGTGCCGTTGCCTTTTCCGAGATGTCTCTAGCTAGACAGAAATACTTCCAGGTCATATAAAGGAAGATACAGATAATATAGACATAGAATGTGATACTTTTATCTATCCCTAAGTGGATGATTTATATAAATTTTATGGACCTATGAAAGCTATGTATTGTATATATGTGTTTTTGCATGTATGTTATATCCTTGTATAGCATGTTTAGAAATATAAAATCCTTCTGCAAAGAGCATTTAATTTTGTAGTTGTATAGAAACTATATATACAGACAAGCAACTGTTTGTATATATAACATATATAGCCATATATATGTATACATGTGTATATACAATGCACATGTATATATTATACACAGTCTTATTCACACACTGTGATTTATAAATTTGGCTTGATATTTAAAGCTGCCTTTTACCCTGGAAGGCAGCTGAGATTGTGTCAGGATTATTTTTCAGAAAGGATGAACTAGAGAAAGAGGAGAAAAATATATCAGCAGCTGTCTCCTTCCCCTTCAAGTTTCCATTACACCTTCTTCCCACTTTTTCCCCATCTTTCTACTTATGAATCTTATCATCTGGTCCCAATGTACAAGTGCAAATAATGTATTTGAATGGAGTGAGTTTCAAAACCAAAAGAGCAAAAGAATATTTCAAAGAGAGGAAAATTGTGTAAAATGGTGCTGTGGAAATTTAGTACCTTGCCAATATTCACATACTAATTATGTTATGTTACCTTGGGTCAGGCAAGAATGAGGAAACCTCATTATACCTTGGAAATTCTGCTGCTTATACCTAGAAATACCAGTTGACTTTTTGGTTAGGGCACAAAATTTTGAACTTTCTTCGTAATGGTAGTTATTGTGAATCTAGAACAAGAGAGAAATGTTGTTTATATATTTGGAAACATTTTGATAACCATATACAGTTTAGTTTGTATACCAACTATAATTTAATTTATATATAAACTATATATATTTTATACCAATATTATGTAAGAATTAAAGATTTTAAAATTAAAAAAAAATAAATTAAAAAAAATGTGATATAATAGATTTTGGGGTATACCAAACCCATTCAGACCTTTCTGTTCTCACTTAATGGAATGAAGTTCCTCCCTCTCTGAAGGTCTTACTCGGTCAGAATCTGAGTAGCTTCTGTCCTGAAATCTGTTTTCTCTTTTCAGCTATAACCAAATATTCTGTCTTCTTATAATATGGGTTCATAAATGTTTCTCTCTACCAGCACTTGTTTCAAGATACTTTTCTTCCACAAATGTCTGTGGAGTCCCTGTAATCTGATAGGTATAACTGTATCTCATTGTTAACAAGAATATGTTTTGGTCTTGTTTGCATTTCTAGCAGCTAGTCAAGCTCAAGCACAGTTGAGATACATAGAAACACACTTGATTAAAGAATGAAGGACAGTGTAAGAGTTGAGGCAGATGGACTACCAGAGATGCAATTTCTTTCTGGAAACTTTTAAATCCAAAGAATATCATGTCCTAAAGAAGGCTAAAGAAGATGTGTTATATATGTGTATATATATACACACATATATAAAATGGAGAAAAGATGAAATCTGTCCCTTTGTGGCAACTTGGATGGACCTTGAGACTATTACACTAAGTGGTGTAAGTGGAGAAAGACAAATACCATATGATTTCACTCACATGTGGAATAGAATAAACATAAATATAATAAACAAATAAGACAAAAACAAACACACAGATACAGAGAATAGAGTTGTGGCTACCAAATGGGAAGCAAGGTGGAGGACAGGTGACATGGATAAAGGGAGCCAACCTTACGGTGATGGATGAAAACTAAACCTTTGGTGGTGAGCACGCTGTAGTGTATACAGAAGCTGAAATATAATGCTGTGCACATGGAACTCTCATAAACCAAGTTGTTTCAATTTTTAAATAAAACAACATCATGTATACATTTTTTGAGCTTTTCAAATATTTGAACTTCAAATACTTGCTTTGTATTTATGCAGTGTGTAATTTTCAAAATACAATTACTCTATGTACTCACCCTGAAGTCCTTTATTAGTTATAAGTGTTTTCCTAGCCTTTATACCCAATAGAATTGGCCTAAGCATGCAACAACTTATGTTTAAAATCTACTTTGCTGATTAAAAGAAGGAAATGAGCTTGTACTTGCTTGCTTGCTCTCCCTCAAAGCTTGTTAATCGACGTATATTTATTTTACTAAAGAATGTACCCAGTCACAGTGAAGTGCAAATACATTGAGCTCCCACCATGCATACTTCACTGCTGGATGCTATTGGAGTACAGAGACAAAGAAAATAGACTCGTCCCTCTAGCAGTCTAAAATGGTATTCACAGAATAGATATAACTCAAATAATGTTTTTTTCTTTTTCTTTTTCTTTTTTTATAAAGGAGCCCTGAGACACATGCTGTCTCAAGGTTGTGAGCAGAGAGAGTGGTGGAACAAAGAAGGACAAAATTAATTCCCATGGGTAGGATCTGAAAGGGTCTTTCAAGAGGAAGGTGCATTTGAATCAAACTCTGCAGCCCATGATATAAACATTATATAGTATAAGCAGTATGAAGAAGAAAAAATCCAGGAGGAAGCAATGTCTTGGTCAATAGGCTAGGAGCAGCAAGGTTAAAAGCTATTACTTGGCAGAGATAGGGTATAAGAAGGGAGATGGCATATCAGATAAGACTGGAAAGTCAGATTTGGGTCAGAAGTTCCCGGTGAGAGGTGAAGATGTTGCCTTAATTTCTCAGGCAACAGGGAGAAAAGGTTTTTAAGACAAAATAAAGAGACAAGCCATTATGTGTAAAAGTTTTCAAGAGTCAGAAACATCAGAGCCAATGACCAGGGAATTCGTAAGTGGGAGGAAACATGGCAATTTCATAAGGAAATGAAATGCTCAGACATTACCCTCTTCTTCTCAAATAAGTACTCGGACTAGGACAAAGCATGTGACATGTGTAGGGTATAAATTTAAAGGGTCATGAAAGTGCATGAAATAATACCTTAACCTAGTTCTGACCCTGCCTGGAATATTAAATTGGCATTAGTGTAAAAAATTACTTGTGAACTTTTCTATGAGAACTCTCTTCCTATACTCTCAAATTCTCAAATAAGTACTCTCAAAAGTACTCTGGATTCTTTCCATGAGCCACTATTTTTAATTTCTGCAAGGGGAGAGGAAGGCTACTTTGCATGAAAAATTGCACTGCAATGAGATATTACACTGAACCAGGACAATTAGAAGATCTTACTCTCAGTAAGCCTGAAACACCCATTTATCCTGATAGGATATGACTCCCAGATCTTTGTCATTTACACCACTTTCATTTAGATTCTCAGTCTGAAGTAGAGAAAAGGACATCAACTTAATGTTGATAAGCACTAAACTCTGAGCCATAAATTTGTGTCAGTGGTCCATTATGATAATCCAGACTTAATGCTCATTTTTAAGGTTGCTGAGAAGAGGAGAAAAAGAATGAATCGCTTCTTTTTTAAAACTGAAAATTAGGTGACACAGAACATTTGCTCATTTGTGGCCCAAGATCCCTTCATTGCTAATTCATTATTGATTGCCTGTGTGATGCCATGTACAATCAAAGATGCTTAGAGTAGTTTTTATTTTATAAATATACTGCATGATCCATTGTTAAAATTAGTGTACACTACATCTGACTATCCCTCAGGACTGTCTACTCTACAGTCAGTCATCCTGTTTCTTACTCAAGATAAATGCAAGAAATATTCAGGAAGCACCTAGTGCGACATTGACATTTGCAGGTCCTCGGTCAAATACTGGCTCATTTCCTTTTCCTCTCTCAAAAATCTCCTTCCTCTGTAGAATTACTTTCTCTCCCAAAGGTTTGGTCCACATCACTCAACTTCAAGATTCAACTGCTAAGATAATTTTTCTGAAGTATTATTTGAATATCCTAAGCTGGTCATTTGATTGCTTTTAATATATTTCACTACCTCGTAGAAAGAAAGGTGGTTTAAAAAAGTACACACACATGCACACGTACACATACCCTTCAATGTATAGGTCTGCTGATTTCAAAAACAGCACATAATATGTAAAGTAATAGTCATTGAAAACAGGGCTACATTGACTTAAAAAAAAACTTTATTTTGTATTGGGGTATAGCTGATTAACAATGTTGTGATAGTTTGAGGTAAACAGTGCAGGGACTCAGCCACACATATCCATGTATTCATTATATGTTCCCATCCATCAAAAAAAAATACAAAGCGTATTCAGAGCATTGTGATGTTTATAATTTCAGAATATAAATTCTTAAGCTTGGCTCTTTAATATTGACTCACTCAGTAAGATTCAGAGAGATGCAGAATGGAGGATGGGAAAGAGCATGGACTTTGAATCAGTAAGGCTTGGGTTTAAATCTCCTATCTATCAGCCTTGTAGCTTGAGCAGGTTGCTTACTATTCTGAATATTCATTTAAGATATTAAATTGGCCTCCTGCGATGCTGTAAGTATTAGGTGAGGTAATAATGTATGTAAACCATACAGTGTTGTTCTTGATCCATGGTTAGCATTCAATAAGTGGTAACAATAAATAACATTGATTACAATTTTAGGAAATTATTTCCCAACACAGTCAGTCATCCACTTTAGTTTATGTATATTCTAAGAATATATACTTGAAATTCAGACTCAAACCTCCTTCATGTGTTGAATGGATTCTTGAAATGCATTACTTGTCATGTCATCTGAATGAAGGCTGTTCTTTAGAACACATACATAGAGATATTTGAAAGATTTTCCTATTCAAGATAAGTGGATATCTCCATATGAAATTTTCATGTAAAGCAATTTTTAAAATTATCTTCCAAGATGTTGTCTGTCCTGTTCCTGTCTTTTCAGTTCCTTCCTGCTATCCCTAAATCTCCTACAATAAGTAAAATTTAGAATTCATTATGTTTTTATATGACTCTTCTTGCCTTTTCTACCACAGAGATCCTGTTCCTGGTAAACCCACTTTCATTGGTTACATTATTAATCTTTTGACTTCTTTCTTTTCCCTGACTCAGATCATTTTAATTCCAACAACATGTTCCTTCTTCCTTGATTTGACAGGATATCAGGCCATGTAGGATCACATAATCTACTCAGAATCATAGACCACTAGATCTAGAAGGCATTTTATGTCTGTGAACAAAGATGAAACAGAAATCCCGAGAAATTAAGACAACTTGTGAACTATTATTCAGTGTCTGAGATTCATGTCTTAAAACCAAAGATGCCCTTTAATTACCTGGGATGAAATTGGAGAGTGGCTCTAATCTACCTTATGGTCATCCTCTTTTCTCCTTGTGTTGGTAGGTATTACATGAGAAGACATGACAGATCAATGCAATTATACAGCCTTGTTAATAAGGTAACATTCCATCAATGTCAGCAAAATTGGCATCATTTGAATGGTTTCCTAACTTTTATTTTTGACATCAGTTATTTGCAGCCCATGCATATACTATTAGGAACAGAAACTTATAAATACAGAGCAACTAAATGGTCATCAGTATACACCAAGGGAATTTTCCTTAGCATGCTAAGTATATTTCCATGATCTTAGGATTGGTGCTAGGATTAGTTGAGAGTATATAACTATTAACATGCGGTTAACTAAATCGGTATTTCAGGAACACTGTTACATGTAAAACATTCATAGCTAGATAGATGCAGGTTTTCTGTGTTCTTTCCAATAGGATTTATTTTAAAACATCCATTGATGTTGTTACATCTGTGCAGAGACATAAGGTTCTGCTAGTAGAAAAATCAGAAGATTGGAAGTAAGCAGATGTGACTGTTATCTTATTCAGAATCTTCCCAAATTACAACTCCAATAAGTCAGTGTGGCAGTATAGCTAAGGAAAGAGCCAGAATGTAAGACAGATGTTTACACTTTTATTAGGACTGCTTGATACCAAATCAAGATTCTGTGATCTTTGGAAAAACCATTGGCAATCATTTCAGAAATAGCTTACAAAGCGTGTAGTTAAATTAAGTCTCTTATTTCGAAGTGCTCTTGTGTGTATGTGTGTTTTCAAATAACAATAACATTAGGCATTTTCATCTAGATAGTCTACCAGAGTTCTTCCTTTAATGAAAGTCATTAAGTTAAGCTCACAGCTTTCTCTTAGCAAAGCCATACAAATATTCAATAAAGGGCTTTTGTCTTGGCACCTTACGAATCTTTCCATAATTACTCTGAATCTCTCAAAAACTTCCCTTGTGTTGAAGCCTTATATATGAACCGTTAATATTTAACACTAGTGAAGTACTTTTATGTGCTGGGCACTATTCTAAGTATTTAATCCTTTCAACCATTACTAGAGAAGTTATTCTAATCATCCTGTATCTAAAGATGAAAATACTGAAATACAGAGGCCAGCTTGTCCAGAGGTATGCAGCCTGTGGGAGATGAGGCAGGAGTAGAATCCAGGCATGGCCTTCCTAATTATTTCTGTACATTGCTTCACTTGTTCACTATTAATTATGATTCTCTAGTACTATATCGTGTCTTCCCAAGTAGTTGGTTAATGCATTATAGGCACTGTTCCTCTTTATACTCTTTTAAGGCAGAGTAAATTTCATTTTGTTAAAGACTGGTCTTGCTTCATGCCCAGAAGGTTGAGGGTTGAGGAAGTGTCTGGACTTGCTGAGGGCTGAGCTTGAAGGATCAGGCCCGTCTCCAGGAGCTCCAGTGGCGCCATCAGTGAGCATGTGGTACTTATAAGTCCTGTCTCCAGCCACCTGCCATTTCCAGTTTCTTCCCTCAAATGCCCCTGGTCTTTGGTTTTATCCTTTGTGGGTGATGACTGACTCCATAATGTGTGTTTAGAAGAGGTTTAGTCATCCCTGTGGAAGAAGAGACTTTCATAAACACAAAACCAGCTACATAACTTGCTAGGTCTAGTGCAAAATAAAAATTTTTTTATTAAAAAAAAGGAGATGGTTTACTGCTTCCTTCTGTGGTCTCTCTATCAACCTGTCATGGTGGTTTTTATTTGTTATTTGATGGTGTGCTCCCTTGGGCATGGAAAACTCACTAGTGAGTACCTAGGGCCCCTGCAGGAGGGAGAGGGGAAAAGGCCAATGGCTGAGTAGAGAAGCAGTTAGAGATGACCAAAGTTCCACCCTAAGGAGGCATTGGGAGGTGGACTGTGGTTGAGCCTAGACTCTGAAGGTGCATCCTCTATCGTCTCCTCAGACCTCACAGAATACAAATTAAAATGAAAGTAGTAGGAGTTTCAAGATGGCAACTCCAGAGTGAACCCCCAAGGGCAGGCCCTTTTAGAGCACTGGTTGCAGACCCATTAAGCTGGCTCTATAAAAAAATTTTATTGAAGTCGTTGACTTATAATGTTGTGTTAATTTCTGCTGTATAGTTATATATTTCTCATATTTTATTGTGGCTTATCACAGGATATTGAATGTAATACCCTTTACTATATAGTAGGATCTTGTTGTTTACCCATGCTACATATAATAATTTATGTCTGCTAATCCCGAACTACCAATCCTTTATCCCCGCTACCCATGCAAGCTAGCTCTTATACATGTTTGTTTGGTTTGCCTTAGGGATCAGAGCTGATGTAGAATATGGCTGAAGCCCATCTAAACTATCTCTCACTCCTGCCATTATTAGGGTGATAGCATCTTTTGAGGTTGTTATTGTTGTCTTATTCCAATGACTAGATTTCAATTGTTCGAGGGCAAAGCATCTCCTCTATATCATTATGAACTCTCACAAGGTGACCAGAGGACCACTGGGAGTAATGTGGGCACTGTGGAAAGTCCATTTGAGGATGAACAAGCCTTTGCAATCCAACAGAAAGATTACTTTCACCACTTTATGATGGCCGAGAGTTTTAATGTCCACTGGACTCACTGAGAAACATTGTTGTCTACTAAGCAAGCTGGACAGGGGGCAGATGGATGAAGTTTGCATAACCAATCACTCCACTCCACTGGGAAGACTCACATGCATTTTTAATAAAGAACTGTTTACTTCTCAACTTGTTTCCAAATGGTACAGTCCTAAGTGTGCAAACTGAAGGGGACTTTCAAAATCATCCCTTTTTAGTCAGGCACTTCACCAAAAAGAAAAGTGAGGCCTGGGATGGTGCCTTGACTTACCTAAGGTTACCCGTCTCCAGAGATACAGTTTTCATTTGGCCTGGTCTTAATTATAGCACACCTTTGCCTCGTAACCTGGCACTATTATTTTGGGACAGAAGCCAATTTGAGGAGACAGTGTGGAGTGCTACCCTCTCAGTCATTCCTTCACTCCAAACCCCAACTTGTCCGTGTCCAGAAACAATGCAAATAAACTTTTTCCTTCCCCAGAAAGCACATTCTTTGTTCACCTTGTGCATTAGTCAGATATTCTATCCAGTGTTTTGTTTCAGGACAAATTATACTCTGAGACTGAGACTGTTTTGCCAATATTTTATTTAACAAAGACTCACTGTAGGAATTACCATTTTATAAGCCAATAGCATGCAGGGTGGTGTCTCTTAATAAGCCAATAAAGAAGAAAAGTGAAAGTCGTTCAGTTGTGTCCAACTCTTTATGACCCCATGGACTGTACAGTCCATGGAATTCTCCAGGCCAGAATACTAGAGTGGGTAGACTTTCCCTTCTCCAGGGGATCTTCCCAACCCAAGGACGGAACCCTGGTCTCCCACATTGCAGGCAGTTCTTTACCAGCTGAACCACCAAGGAAGCCAAAGAATACTGGAGTGGGTGGCCTATCCCTTCTCCAGGGGATCTTCCCAACCCAGGAATCAAACTGGGGTCTCTTGCATTGCAGGCAGATTCTTTACCAACTGAGCTATCAGGAAAGCCCAGTAAAGAAGTAACATACTCTAAATCAATGATAGATTAGTTACAATTTTCTAGGCAGAAATAGTCCAAATTTAGTTGAGGTGTACCTTTATATGAGTTAGTACTCTGGGAAGGTAGCTTAATCAGTCATCAGCTGATGTCCAGCTTCTGGTGAAAACAAAAGTCCCCTGTTGTTGGAGCACGTTGCTAGGGAGTGATGGTGCTGGTATTGGTGAGATGATCTCCTTCATGAGGCCCCTGCATGCCCTTCACCTCTGCTAGTTTAAGAGTGGACTTGACAGAGGTAAGAGCTAACGTGCTAAGGTCTTTCCATAGATATTAGATCAGCAACAGCAAGGATCCACCTTGCACAGATGAAATACTCTCAGATGGTCCTCATAAACTCGTAGGCCAAATGTCCCATTGCCATTCTTGCTACTATGTGTGTCCCTTTTAAAAACTTCTTTTTTTTCTTTTTGATGTGAACCATTTTTAAAGTCTTTACTTTTGTTACAGTGTTGGTTTTTTTTTCTTTTTGGTCCACAAGCCATGGTGGATCTTAGCTCCCCCAAGGGGTTGAACCTGTGTCTCCTGCATTGCCTATAGGCAGATTGTTAACCACTGGACCACTAGGAAAGAATCTGGACACCTGTTCTTACTGATAAGCCCCAGTGGTGCTCCCAGCAGCTGAACTACTGAGTTCAGTTCAGTTCAGTCGCTCAGTCGTGTCCGACTCTTTGTGACCCCATGAACCGCAGCACGCCAGGCCTCCCTGTCCATCACCAACTCCTAGAGTTCACTCAAACTCATGTCCTTTGAGTCAGTGATGCCATCTAGCCATCTCATCCTCTGTCGTCCCCTTCTCCTCCTGCTCCCAATCCCTCCCAGCATCAGGGTCTTTTCCAATGAGTCAACTCTTCACATGAGGTAGCCAAAGTACTGGAGTTTCAGATTCAGCATCATTCCTTCAAAGAACACCCAGGACTGATCTCCTTTAAATGGGAAGGTTGGATCTCCTTGCAGTCCAAGGGACTCTCAAGAGTCTTCTCCAACACCACAGTTCAAAAGCATCAATTCTTCGGCACTCAGCTTTCTTCACAATCCAACTCTCATACCCATACATGACCACTGGAAAACCATAACCTTGAATAGACAGACCTTTGTTGGCAAAGTAATGTCTTTGCTTTTCAATATGCCATCTAGGTTGGTCATAACTTTCTTCCAAGGAGTAAGCATCTTTTAATTTCATGGTTGCAATCACCATCTGCAGTGATTTTGGAGCCCCCCAAAATAAAGTCTGACACTGTTTCCACTGTTTCCCCATCTATTTCCCATGAAGTGATGGAATCAGATGCCATGATCTTGGTTTTCTGAATGTTGAGCTTTAAGCCAACTTTTTCAGTCTCCTCTTTCACTTTCATCAAGAGGCTTTTTAGTTCCTCTTCACTTTCTGCCATAAAGGTGGTATTATCTGCATATCTGAGGTTATTGATATTTCTCATGGCAATCTTGATTCCAGCTTGTGCTTCTTCCAGTCCAGCGTTTCTCATGATGTACTCTGCATAGAAGTTAAATAAGCAGGGTGACAATATACAGCCTTGATGTACTCCTTTTCCTATTTGGAACCAGTCTGTTGTTCCATGTCTAGTTCTAACTGTTGCTTCCTGACCTGCATATAGGTTTCTCAAGAGGCAGGTCAGGTGGTCTGGGATTCCCTTCTCTTTCAGAATTTTCCACAGTTTATTGTGATCCACACAGTCAAAGGCTTTGGCATAGTCAATAAAGCAGAAATAGATGTTTTCTGGAACTCTCTTGCTTTTTCCATGATCCAGCGGATGTTGGCAATTTGATCTCTGGTTCCTCTGCCTTTTCAAAACCAGCAGAACATCTGGAATTCATGGTTCATATATTGCTGAAGCCTGGCTTGGAGAATTTTGAGCATTACTTTACTAGCATGTGAGATAAGTGCAACTGTGTGGCCGTTTGAGCATTCTTGGGCATTGCCTTTCTTTGGGATTGGAGTGAAAACTGGCCTTTTCCAGTCCTGTGGCCACTGCTGAGTTTTCCAAATTTGCTGGCATATTGAGTGCAGCACTTTCACAGCATCATCTTTCAGGATTTGAAATAGCTCAACTGGAATTCTATCACCTCTACTAGCTTTGTTTGTAGTGAAGCTTTCTAAGGCCCACTTGACTTCACATTCCAGGATGTCTGGCTCTATGTGAGTGATCACACCATTATGATTATCTTGGTCGTGAAGCTATTTTTTGTGCAGTTCTTCTGTGTATTCTTGCCACCTCTTCTTAATATCTTCTGCATCTGTTAGGTCCATACCATTTCTGTCATTTATCAAGTGCATCTTTGCATGAAATGTTCCCTTGGTATCTCTAATTTTCTTGAAGAGATCTCTAGTCTTTCCCATTCTGTTGTTTTCCTCTATTTCTTTGCATTGATCGCCGAAGAAGGCTTTCTTATCTCTTCTTGCTATTCTTTGGAACTCTGCATTCAGATGCTTATATCTTTCCTTTTCTCCTTTGCTTTTTGCTTCTCTTCTTTTCACAGCTATTTGTAAGGTCTCCCCAGAGAGCCATTTTTCTTTTTTGCATTTCCTTTCTTGGGGATGGTCTTGATCTCTGTCTCCTGTATAATGTCTCGAACCTCCGTCCATAGTTCATCAGGCACTCTATCTAGCAGATCTAGTCCCTTAAATCTGTTTCTCACTTCCACTGTATAATCATAAGGGATTTGATTTAGGTCATACCTGAATGGTCTAGTGGTTTTCCCTAGTTTCTTCAATTTTAGTCTGAATTTGGCACTACCGAGTACTCATCAACAAATGCACATGTGGATGACAGCATCCCCACATACAACTTCACTTTTCTATCGAAACAATGTATAAAAACTTCATTCTTAGGTCTGAACTTTACTCTTAAAAACCACTTTATTTTTGTCATAAAAAATCAGTGGATTTGAAATCAAACTATCAACTGAGAAAAATACACAACTTAGAAGTTGAGTGTTATATTTTATTTAGGTGCTTTGCGGAGGACTATAGCCCAGAGAATCAGCCTTGTAAATAACTCTGAGGGACTGTTTCACGGTGGTAAGGGAGGAGCCAGGATGTATAGGCATTTTTTTGTTGGAAAGAAAAGAATATATAGTTGAACATCAGAAGATTACTGCTAATCACAAAAATACAGACATTTCAAGTTAATGATTTTAGTGCTTTTCTATGTCTGGAAAAATGTAAGTCTGGGCTTATTTAATTACTCCTTTGATTTGTGTCTTAACTATCTAGGACTGGTATCCTGTTTCACTCCATTCTGAATTCCCCTCAGGGCACACAGTTATGGGCAGCTGATGACAGGCAATGTTAGTTGTTTCCTGGAATGTCAGGCCACATTCTTTGTCTGCAATATCAAACCACTACACAATATCCACTACCAATTCTGCTGGACCCAGTAGAACATTTCCTCTCCTTTGAGATGTGTGGATTGTACAGAGCCCTAGGCAGGCCAGCAGAGCGGCTTCTCCCCTCTGCCTCCCCAGGAATTCAAGGTGGATATGAAGGTATGCTGTTTAGGCCTGATGTGGGAACACTGGTTTTTGTTCTGCTCTACGGGCATCAAGTAGTTTGAGGACCCTGAAGCTGACCCAGGCTCAGCAGGAAAGAGTGCCTTGACTTTCAGTAGTGGCCTCCTAGGTGCCAGGGGTAAAAGGATGGTAGTTCTGCCATGTATTTGGTTTGTCCTGACTTCTGTGCTTACTCTGGATTTCTTCCTGGGTTTCTTATGCTATAATTTGAAGTGCTGTTGGAAATATTTTAGCTGAAATTCTAGGTTCATAAACGAACTTTTATAACAGGCTCCTCCATTAGGACCTGCCAGTAGAAATCCTCTCAGTTTTTTACTTAACAAAATGTTATAGCTATATATATATATATGTAAGTCTAAATACCTTAAAACCTTTTTACTTATGGTGATTTCTGTTTTTTTAAAAATTATTATTTGAAGAAGTAATCCAGATTATGGCAAAAATTTTAGAGTACAAGAAAGCATGCAATGAAAAATACCATGACATCCATCACCAATAATTAATTCCAAATTCTCCCTCCGAAGAGGCAATTACTGTTAAAAATTCCTTCTGTATCTTTCTAGAAATTTGCTATATATAAACAAAAGTGTATGTTTATACACATGAAAAGATATTTTACATATTTTTCCTCAGCTTGCTTTTTTTTTTAAAGTAAGATTATACCTGGGAGACAGCTATCAGCACAAATGATCTCATTATAACATCTACATATATTTCCATTCCAAAGATGTTTCTTAGTTTATGTAACAAATCATCTAAAGAGGATGGTTTCCTAGATGTTTGCAATTGTAGACAACACTGAAAAAGCCTCATGACTGTGTTTTTGCCCACATATCCATATATATGTATGGTTTCCTAGAGGTAGATTTACTGGCTCAAAAGATACATGCAGTTAAAAGTTGTGATAGTATTTCCGCACACTCTAAGAAGCTTGTGTGACTGGCTAGCATTTGAAAAACTGTGATGGAACAGAAAAAGACAAATATAAAACCAAAGTAGATGACTATAAATCGAATTCATATATTCTACTAAAATCAAAAGTGAAGTGAAGTCACTTAGTCGTGTCCGACTCTTTGCGACCCCGTGGACTGTAGCCCACCAGGCTCCTCTGTCCATGGGATTCTCCAGGCAAGAATACTAGAGTGGGTTGCCATTTCCTTCTCCAGGGTATCTTCCCGACCCAGGGATTGAACCCAGGTCTCCCGCATTGCAGGCAGACACTTTAACCTCTGAGCAACCAGGGAAGCCTAAAAGCAAAGGAAATAGTAATTTAAGTGGATCTAAAAACAATAAGTAGTTCAGTTTATCAAACACTTGCACCTGTTGTGTACTGAGCAGTGTCAAATGGATGAGAAGGAGCTGGAGGGCATGGGGAAGAAGGTGTACACAGGTGAGTGTGACTATATGCTTGTCTTACCTTTATGGGGTCCCCAGTCCACTGATGTGGGCAGTTGAGGATGCAGACACAGGTGTCACTGAAGCATGGGTGAGAAGGTTTAAGACAAATATGGAGCTGAAAGGAAGAGGGCTCATGTTTATAGAACTTTGGTACCTCAGATTTTAAAAAAATATTTCAGCCTGTAATGTTTATATACAATTCAAGAAGAACTTCTTACTGGATGTTCCATGTTTAGCCATGGGTTGTATTCCCAAAGTTGGTTTCTAAGTCTGTTTGCAGGTTAGAGTACCTTTCCTCACAGAAACATTGCCATGAATTATTTCAATTCCTAAACCATCACATAAAAGCAGTCTTACCCACAATGTAGCAGAAAAGTTGTGCATATGTGGTTAAAGAAGACAATAATTTTGTGGTTGCTGTTGTTTAGTCACTAAGTCGTGCCCAACTCTTTGTGATTCCATGGACTGTAGTCCACCAGGCTCCTCTGTCCATGGATTTCACAAGCAAGAATACCGAAATGGGTTGTCATTTCCTTCTGCTGGGAATCTTCCCAACCCAGGCATCAAGCCCTGCATCTCCTGCTTGGCAGGCGGATTCACCCCACTCCAGTGCTCTTGCTTGGCAAATCCCATGGATGGAGGAGCCTGGTGGGCTGCAGTCCACGGGGTCGCTAAGAGTCAGGCATGACTGAGCGACTTCACTTTCACTTTTCACTTTCATGCATTGGAGAAGGCAATGGCAACCCACTCCAGTGTTCTTGCCTGGAGAATCCTAGGGACTGGGGAGCCTGGTGGGCTGCCTTCTATGGGGTCACACAGAGACGGACATGACTGAAGCGACTTAGCAGCAGTAGCAGCACCTGGGAAAACAGGTAATTAGACAAAAGATAAAACCATCGATTTAAATGAGTAGCTTACCATCAGTGCCTGCACTTGAAGACTACCAGGCTTAGTTAGAGGAAGATGAGAAGGTCTGTGGAGATTCTGAAAGACACTGGCTGTTTCTGTGGAAACTTTCAAGGGTTTTAGGAATTAACCAGTCCATCCCAATTTCTGTTTTTTGTCCTTTGCACTGCTTTTGTTTTTTTATGAGTCAGGAGAGATTTTCTTGCTGTGAAAAGGAAAGAGTTGGAAGAGTGAGTAGAAAGAAAAATGAATTCAAGTAGAGTGTATATCCCCATGAAAAGAGGTGTTCTTAAATGGAATTGAGGCCTATGTGGATAGGCAAGTGATTAAGCTTAGAGTCACACAATTCTGCAATCTGCCCAGGAGGTCATGATGTTTGTCCCAAAAGCTGTAGTTATTCTTCAAGAGGGATAGTGAGCTTGGTAGTGCTTGCTTTAAATCAATAGTTATCAAACCTGGAAGTACTTCAGAGTCCTTTGGAAATTTTAGAAATGCACATTCCTGGCACCAGTACTGGAGATTTGATAAGGAATTCCTATTTTTCTGTCCAAGTGCAGTGCATGACATATCTAGGTGATTCTGATACTCAGCCATGGCCAAGAACTGTTATAGGGTTGGCCTTCATAGCCTTAGGTGAAAAGGAAGAAAGACTAAATACAACTTGGTGATGGTGTAACAAATACTTTTTTAGGCCAAGTGACTGTAATGTATGGAATGCTTATTTGTAACTCAGGAAAGTGCAGTCTCCTATTTTTGGTAGAATGGAAATTGGTAATCCTCTATTTCTGGGGACAGGTTGGTAAACAAGCCAGGTCCCTGATGTCTTTGAGTTCATATTCTGGTTTTTGCTCTATTCAGTGATTCTGATAAGTAATTGTCAATTGTACTACACTTGATGCTTGTCCAATCTAGGATGTGATTCCCTGGTTCCTGGTTGAGACTCAAGTGTTGATATCTTTAAAGGTCCCCAGGCTATTTTTAGCAATGAAAAGTATTGAGAACCTTGTCTAGATTTGCATGAGGTAAAAGAGGAAACTGCCTCTCTGCAGTGTTTTCCTCTCCCAATTCAGCTCACCTCCCCCACTGGATTTTTTGTGTAAGGAAGATGTTAGTACTGTCAAAAATTTTTGAGATGAGGAAAGAGGGTGTGTCATTCACTATACTAAGCAGCAGAGAAGCTAAGAACAGCAGAGCAGTGATGTTCAGTGATTTCCAGAGGATCTTCCCCGGTGTGGAGCAACTCACTTTCCCAGTGGGTGATTGATGCAGGGAACTCCCCACCCAATCCAGGAATCTGAGAGCAGATAAAAGCTTTTCTCATATTCCAAAGAACGTATACCCAGTAGCAAATTAGTTCCTTGTTTTTATTATATGATTTTGTGATGTGCTAGTAAAGCCTCTTGATGAAAGTGAAAGAGGGGAGACAAAAAGTTGGCTTAAAGCTCAACATTCAGAACACGAAGATCATGGCATCTGGTCCCATCGCTTCATGGGAAATAGATGGGGAAATAGTGGAAACAGTGTCAGACTTTATTTTTGGGGGCTCCAAAATCACTGCAGATGATGATTGCAGCCATGAAATTAAAAGATGCTTACTCCTTGGGAGAAAAGTTATGACCAACCTAGATAGCATATTGAAAAGCAGAGACATTACTTTACCAACAAAGGTCCATCTAGTCAAGGCTATGGTTTCTCCAGTGGTCATGTATGGATGTGAGTTGGACTGTGAAGAAAGCTGAGTGCCGAAGACTTGATGCTTTTGAAGTGTGGTGTTGGAGAAGACTCTTGAGAGTCCCTTGGACTGCAAGGAGATCCAACCAGTCCATTCTGAAGGAGATCAGCCCTGGGATTTCTTTGGAAGGAATGATGCTAAAGCTGAAACTCCAGTACTTTGGCCACCTTATGCGAAGAGTTGACTCATTGGAAAAGACTGATGCTGGGAGGGATTGGGGGCAGGAGGAGAAGGGGACGACAGAGGATGAGCTGGCTGGATGGCATCACTGACTCGATGGACATGAGTCTGAGTGAACTCCAGGAGTTGGTGATGGACAGGGAGGCCTGGCGTGCTATGATTCATGGGGTCGCAAAGAGTCGGACACGACTGAGTGACTGAACTGAACTGAACTGAGTGAATGTTTGACAACCAGCTCTGGAAAAAAACAGAATTCCTGATCGGTAGCATTTGCTAGTTTCATGATGTAAATGCTGACTGATTTCAAGTAACAGCAGTTAAACACCTCCCTTGCAAGATACCTGAAAGCTGAACAAGTCATAATCCTGAGCACTTAGAAGCCACTATATGTACACCACTAGATGTATCTTTCCTCCACCTCCCTCCACCCACATTCCAGTCAGCTTTTAAAATTAGACCTCTGAAAACTCTTCATTGACATGAACATCACAAATTAAAAATAGCTTGCAGTATTTCTAATCTGAAATATCTTGCTATAAAACTCATGCTGATAGAATTACAGTTTTCCTTAAAACAAATGAAAAAATTCATTTTACTCTTTGCTTCTTTTCAAAATTTAGAAAAATGACCCAGATATTATTTATGGTTTATTTATGAGCCACAAGATATTCATTAGATAGCTTTATAAGGTTGACTTATAATGTGGAAGTTTTATAGATTTAAAAAATAAAGCATATATATTTAATATGCAAATCAATCAGTGTGATATCTATATTAACAAATGGAAAGATAAAAACCTTATGATAATCTCAATAGATACAGAAAAAGCCTTTGACAAAATTTAGCACCCATTTATGATTACAACCCTTCAAAAAATGGGCATAGAACAACCTACCTCAACCTAGTAAAGGTCATATATGATAAGCTTATAGCAGACATTATTCTCAGTGGTGAAAAACTGAAAGCATTCCCCTAAGGTCAGCAACAAGACAAGGATGTCCACTTTTACCACTATTATACAACGTAGTTCTGGAAGTACTAGCTAGAGTAATCAGAGAAGAAAAAGAAATAAAAGGAATCCAGTAAAGCTCTCTCTCTTTGCAGATGAGATGATACTCTACATCAGTGCAGTTCAGTTCAGTTCAGTTCAGTTGCTCAGTTGTGTCTGACTCTTTGCGACCCCATGAACCGCAGCACGCCAGGCCTCCCTGTCCATCACTAACTCCTGGGGTTTACTCAAACTCATGTCCATTGAGTCGGTGATGACATTCAACCATCTCATCCTCTGTCATATCTTTCTCCTTCTGCCCCCAATCCCTCCCCAGCATCAGGGTCTTTTCCAGTGAGTCAACTCTTCGCAGGAGGTGGCCAAAGTATTGGAGTTTCAGTTTCAGCATCAGTCCTTCCAATGAACAACAGGACTGCTCTCTTTCAGAATGGACTGGTTGGATCTCCTTGCAGTCCAAGGGACTCTCAAGAGTCTTCTCCAACACCACAGTTCAAAACCATCAATTCTTCGGCACTCAGCTTTCTTTACAGTCCAACTCTCACATTCATACATGACTACTGGAAAAACCATAGCCTTGACTAGAAAGACCTTAGTTGGCAAAGTAATGTCTCTGCTTTTCAATATGATATCTAGATTGGTCATAACTTTCCTTCCAAGAAGTAAGCATCTTTTAATTTCATGGCTGCACTCACCATCTGCAGTGATTTTGGAGCCCCCCAAAATAAAGTTGGATGCTGTTTCCACTATTTCCCATGAAGTGATGGGACCAGATGCCATGATCTTTGTTTTCTGAATGTTGAGTTTTAGGCCAACTTTTTCACCCTCCTCTTTTACTTTCATCAAGAGGCTCTTTAGTTCCTCTTCACTCTCTGCCATAAGAGTGGTGTCATCTGCATATCTGAGGTTATTGATATTTCTCCCGGCAATCTTGATTCCAGCTTGTGCTTCTTCCAGCCCAGCATTTCTCATGATGCACTCTACATATAAGTTAAATAAGCAGGGTGACAATATACAGCCTTGACATACTCCTTTTCCTATTTGGGATCAGTCTATTGTTCCATGTCTAGTTCTAACTGTTGCTTCCTGACCTGCATATAAGTTTCTCAAGAGGTAGGTCAAGTGGTCTGGTATTCCCATCTCTTCCAGAATTTTCCACAGTTTATTGTGATCCATACAATCAAAGGCTTTGGCATAGTCAATAAAGCAGAAATAGATGTTTTTCTGGAACTCTCTTGCTTTTTCCATGATCCAGCAGATGTTGGCAATTTAATCTCTGGTTCCTCTGCCTTTTCTAAAACCAGCTTGAACATCTGGAAGTTCATGGTTCACGTATTGCTGAAGCCTGGCTTGGAGAATTTTGAGCATTACTTTACTAGCGTGTGAGATGAGTGCAATTGTGTGGTAGTTTGAGCATTCTTTGGCATTGCCTTTCTTTGGGATTGGAAGGAAAACTGGCCTTTTCCAGTCCTGTCGCCACAGCTGAGTTTTCCAAATTTGCTGGCATATTGAGTGCAGCACTTTCACAGCATCATCTTTCAGGACTTGAAACAGCTCAACTGGAATTCCATCACCTCCACTAGCTTTGTTCGTAGTGATGCTTTCTAAGGCCCACTTGACTTCACTTTCCAGGATGTCTGACTCTAGGTAAGTGGTCACACCATCATGATCATCTGGGTCATAAAGATCTTTTTTGTACAGTTCTGTGTATTCTTGCCACCTCTTCTTAATATCTTCTGCATCTGTTAGGTCCATACCATTTCTGTCCTTTATAGAGCCCAGCTTCGCATGAAATGTTCCCTTGGTATCTCTAATTTTCTTGAAGAGATCTCTAGTCTTTCCCATTCTGTTGTTTTCATATTTCTTTGCATTGATCGCTGAGGAAGGTTTTCTTATCTCTCCTTGCCAATCTTTGGAACTCTGCATTCAGATGCTTATATCTCTCCCTTTCTCCTTTTGTTTTTGCTTCTCTTCTTTTCATAGCTATTTGTAAGGCCTCCTCAGATAGCCAGTTTGCTTTTTGCATTTGTTTTCCTTGGGGATGGTCTTGATCCCTGTCTCCTGTACAATGTCATGAACCTCCATCCATAGTTCATCAGGCACTGTCTATCAGATCTAGTCCCTTAAATTTATTTTCACTTCCACTGTATTACCATAAGCAATTTGATTTAAGTCATACCTGAGTGGTCTAGTGGTTTCCCCCCCTTTCTTCAATTTAAGTCTGAATTTGGTATAAGGAGTTCATGATCTGAGCCATAGTCAGCTCTTGGTCTTGTTTTTGCTGACTGTATAGAGCTTCTCCATCTTTGGCTGCAAGAATATAATCAAATTTCAGTGTTAACCATCTGGTGATGTCCATGTGTAGAGTCTTCTCTTGTGTTGTTGGAAGAGGGTGTTTGCTATATCCAGTGAGTTCTCTTGGCAAAACTCTGTTAGCCTTTGCCCTGCTTCATTCAGTACTCCAAGGCCAAATTTGCCTGTTACTCCAGGTGTTTCTTGACTTCCTACTTTTTTGCATTCCAGTCCCCTATAATGAAAAGGACATCTTTTTGGGGTGTTATTTCTAAAAGGTCTTGTAGGTCTTTATAGAACCGTCCAACTTCATCTTCTTCAGCATTATTATTGGGGTATAGGCTTGGATTACCATGATATTGAATGGTTTGCCTTGGAAACGAAGAGATCATTCTGTCGTTTTTGAGACTGCATCCAAGTACTGCATTTCGGATTCTTTTGTTGACCATGATGGCTACTCCATTTCTCCTAAGGGATTCCTGCCCATAATAGTAGATATAATGGTCATCTGAGTTAAATTCACCCATTCCAGTCCATTTTAGTTCGCTGATTCCTAGAATGTCAACATTCACTCTTGCCACTCCTGTTTGACCACTTCCAATTTGCCTTGATTCATGGACCTGACATTCCAGGTTCCTATGCAATATTGCTCTTTACTGCATTGGACCTCTCTTCTATCACCAGTCACATCCACAACTGTGTATTGTTTTGCTTTGGCTCCATCCCTTCATTCTTTCTGGAGTTATTTCTCCACTGATCTCCAGTAGCATATTGGGCACTTACTCACCTGGGGAGTTCCTCCTTCAGTATCCTATCATTTTGCCTTTTCATACTGTTCATGGGATTCTCAAGGCAAGGATACTGAAGTGGTTTGCCATTCCCTTCTCCAGTGGACCACATTCTGTTAGACCTCTCCACCATGACTTGCCCGTCTTGGGTGGCCCCACAGGGCATGGCTTAGTTTCATTGAGATAGACAAGGTTGTGGTCCATGTGATCAGATTGGCTAGTTTTCTGTGATTATGGATTCAGTGTGTTTGCCTGCTGATGTCCTCTCGCAACACCTACCATCTTACTTGTGTTTCTCTTGCCTTGGACATGGGATATCTCTTCATGGCTGCTCCAGCAAAGTGCAGCCACTGCTCCTTACCTTGGACGAGGGGTATCTCCTCACTGCCACCCCTCCTGACCTTGAGTGAGGAGTAGCTCCTTTCAGCCCTCTACGCCCGTGCAGCCGCGATACAGTACATAGAAAACCCTAAAGATAGTATCAGAAAATTACTAGAGCTAATCAGTGAATTGGGCTTCCCTGGTGGCTGAGCGGTTAAAGCTTCTGCCTGCATTGCGGGAGACCTGGGTTTGATCCCTGGGTCAGGAAGATCCCCTGGAGAAGGAAATGGCAACCCACTCTAGTACTCTTACCTGGAGAATCCCATGGACAGAGGAGCTTGGTGGGCTACAGTCCACGGGGTCTCAAAGAGTCGGACACGACTGAGCGACTTCACTTTCACTTTCACTTTCATCAGTGAATTTAGCAAAGTTACAGGATACAAAATCAATACACAGAAATCACTTTCATTTCTATACACTAACAGTGAAAATCAGAAGAAATTAAGGAATCAATCCCATTCACCAATGCAACAAAAAGAATTAAATATCTAGGAATACACTTACCTAAGGAGACAAAAGAACTGTACACAGAAAATTATAAGACACTAAGGAAAGAAATCAATGATGACATAAACAGATAGAGAGATATTCCATGTTCCTGGGTAGGAAAAATTAATATTGTGTAAATAACTATATTACCAAATGCAATCTATAGATTCAATGTGATCCCTATCATATTACCCATGGCATTTTTCACAGAACTAGAAAAAAATTCACAATTCATATGGAAACACAAAAGACCCCAAATAGTGAAAGCAGTCATGAGAAAGAAGAATGGAACTGGAGGAATCAACCTTCCTGACTTCAGATTATACTACAAAGCTACAGTCATCAAGACAGTATGGTACTGGTACAAAAACAGAAATATAGACCAATGGAACAAGATAGAAAGCTCAGAAATAAACCTGTGTACCTGTGGGTACCTTATTTTTGACAAAGGAGGCAAGGATATACAATGGGGCAAAGACAGCCTCTTCAATAAATGGTGCTAGAAAAACTGGACAGCTAATGTAAAAGAATGAAATTAGAACACTTCCTAACACCATACACAAAGATAAACTCAAAATGGATTAAAGACCTAAATGTAAGACCAGAAAAGATAAAACTCTTAGAGGAAAGCATAAGAAGAACACTTGATGACATAAATCAAAGCAAGATCCTCTATGACCCACCTCCTAGAGTAATGTAAATAAAAACAAAAGTAAACAAGTGGGACCTGATTAAACTTAAAAGGTTTTGCACAGCAAAGGAAACTAAAAACAAGTTAAAAAGACAACCCTCTGAATGGGAGAAAATAATAGCAAATGAAACAACTGACAAAGGGTTAATTTCCAAAATTTACCAGTGGCACATACAACTCAATGCCCAAAAACCAAACAACCCAATCAAAAAGTGGGAAAGAGACCTAAGCAGACATTTCTCCAAAGACATACAGATGGCTAACAAAGAGATGAAAAGGTGCTCAACATCACTCATTGTTAGATAAATACAAATCAAAATTACAATGAGATATCACCTCACACCAGTCAGAATGGCCATCATCAAAAAGTCTACAAACGATAAATGCTGGAAAGGGTGTGGAGAAAAGGGAATGTTCTTGTATTGTTGGTGGGGATGTAAACTGATACAGGCACTATGGAAGACGGTATGGAGATTCCTTAAAAAACTAGGAATAAAATCACAATCTGGGTCAGGGATTGAACCCAGTGCTCCCGCATTGCATTACTGGCAGATTCTTTACCAATATACCCTGAGGAAGCCAAAATTGAAAAAGACACATGTATCCCATTTCATTGCAGCACTACTTACAATAGCTAGTACATGGAAGCAACCTAGATGTCCATTGACAGATGAATGAATAAAGAAGTCGTGGTACTTATACACAGTGGAATAGTACTAAGCCATAGAAAGGAATCCATTTGAGTCAGTTCTGATGAGGTGGATGAACCTAGAACCTATTATACAGAATGAAGTGCGTCAGAAAGAGAAAGATAAGTATCATATTCTAACACATGTATATGGAATCTAGAAAAATGGTACTGATGAATTTATTTACAGGGCAACAGTAGAGAAACAGACATAGAGAATAGACTTATAGACATGGGAGAGGGGAAGAGAGGGTGAGATGTGTGGAAAGAGTAACATGGAAACTTACATTACCATATGCAAAATAGATAGCCAATGGGAATTTGCTGTATGGCTCAGGAAACTCAAACAGGGGCTCTGTATCAATCTAGAGGGATGGGATGGGGTTGGAGATAGGAGGGAGGTTCAAAAGGGAAGGGATATTTGTATACCTATGGCTGATTCATATTGAGGTGTGACAGAAAACAATAAAATGCTGTATAACCATTATCCTTCAATAAAAATATAAATTTAAAAAATAAAGCATGTATATTTAAATCTATCACATAGCATGGAAGAGAAGATGGTTGCTTTCTGAGCATTTATTATCCAAATTTCTAAGGGAATAAGGTTGCACAGGGAAGCAAAGTTGACCATATCATACAAATATTCACAAATGAACCGACCACTTATGAAATTAGCCCCCATTCAACTACCCTTTCCACTTGACATCTGGTCTATTTAAACACTGAACAAAATGCCATGCCAGCTGGTTTTAAGGTGCACTGGAAATCCTTTAATATGTGAAATTGCTTTGAAGCCAATGTTGGTGAATGACTTGAAATTTGTGCAGAGCCACAGACAGATAGCAATCTGAGTGAGTCAGCTGAATCAAGAAGTCAAGTTAGAAAAGAAATCTTTAGATAAAAACGGGATAGTTTGTTCAGAAGTGAATTATTCAAATATCAAAATATTGAGAGAGACTGATAAAAAAATTGATAGATATTTTTGCCTAAATGACTATCCTATTAGTGGTGCTACAAAGTACATGTAATCTTGTTAGGGAAGTTAACTACATTCCCATCCACGAGAAACAACAACAAAAAGAACAGAAAACAAAATAATTACAGTAAAGCCATTAGCTATTAGAAACAATAGCCTAATTCTAAAAATCAACAAACAGCTGTGTTTTTTTGACATTTGATGTAAAAATTATTCTCATAATTTAAATTTCATTTTTCCTGGATAAAATTCCATTCAAGATTTTTGCCTTTATTATTTATAATGGAATGTTTTTTCCTGCTTTAAATAGAGTCATTTCTAGTTAGCCTTTTCCAGGTAATTGCTATCCTTGAAAAATCATCATGAGATACTCCTGAATTCAATCCAGAACTTGCCAGGTCCCAACTTTTTTTAGTAATAATGACAACAGTAATAATTATTGAGAGTCTGCTATGTACTATTCTCTTATGACTATGTGCTATTCTGAGCACTTCACAAAAATCATTTCTTTTAATCCTATAACAACCCTGTGAGATAGAAACATTTATTAACAGTATTTTTAGATATGAAGTAACTGAAATGAGAGGCTAGAAAGTAACTTGCTAAGGAGTGGAAGCAGATACAGATAAGACTTTAGAGCCTGCTGCCAGTGTTTACTAGTGACATAAAGGCCAAGAAATATTAAAAGGCTCAACTCCTCAAATACAATGGTGAACTGACCAAAAGTCATATTCTTATCTACATTAAAACATAGGATAAATACATTAATGCTGCTACTGCTACTGCTGCTGCTAAGTCACTTCAGTCGTGTCTGACTCTGTGCGACCTCACAGATGACAGCCCACCGGGCTTCCCCATTCCTGGGATTCTCTAGGCAAGAATACTGGAGTGGGTTGCCATTTCCTTCTCCAGTGCATGAAAGTGAAAAGTGAAAGTGAAGTCGCTCAGTTGTGTCCGACTCTTAGCGACCCCATGGACTGCAGCCTACCAGGCTCCTCCACACTTGGGATTTTCCAGGCAAGAGTACTGGAGTGGGGTGCCATTGTCTTCCTATACCAAGAAATCCTCTCCCTAGTAACTGACTTATTCACATACTGATCAGAGTTTGAGTTTAAAATGCTGCAAGAAACAGCTGCACAAACTACTTGCCCATAAGCAGAAAAATATTGTACAGTATTTGGACAGTAACTTAAGAGCTAACTGTACATACCTTGCCTGTTCTGGTAGTTACTAAAATAGAACTAATTGCAGCTTCTTGAATTATATTGTTAACAATTATCATGGTGCTGCTGGCCTGTTAGTCAGATGGGAAAAGAAAAGCATGTTTTAGTTATTATTATTTAAAGGCTTTGCATTAATAGAATCAAAAGATGTATTATTTACATAGAGGAAAAATAGTCCCTCAAAGGAAGTTTAAATTAGAATAGTTTTATATGATAAAAGAGTATGCTTTTCCTTAGGTTAGTGACTTTCCAACTTTTTAATAGCTACTTAGGAAAATAAAATCAAGATAACCATAAATGCCTTTGTGTCACTATAAAATTTAGCATCCCTTTTTCAGCATTATCTCAGCAATTTTTTTCTGGGATTTTAAAGGTTTAATATATTAAATTTGTGTATCATGGGATCTCTGACATATGTAAGCTGCCAGTTTGAAAAGCAAAGCTCTCTGCTTTCATATTATGTGATACAAGAAATAAGATTTTCCAAATAAATTAGTTTATTTTTCTTTGACGATTGGTGGATTGGGATGAGGAAACAAATTAAATCTTGCATTAAAATAGAATTCAAGAAAACATAAATGAGTATATTGGAACGTGGGCATTAGTTGAACCTTCATCTCTGGCCAGCAAAATTAAAGCAATTAGTGTCAGAACCTAATCACTGATGAGGCCTGTATACTTTCTCAAGCTCAGAACTGGGAAATTAAATGCAAGACTGAGGATATAGTAAGATGCAGCATGTTTCTTTTTGAAAAGTATAACTGTCCTTTTACTATATTGCCGTTGTTGTTGTTCAGTCCCTAAGTTGTGCCAGACTCTTTTGTGACCCCATGGACTGTGGCCCTCTGTCCATGTGATTTCACAGGCAAGAATACGGAGTGGATGGCCATTTCTTCTCCAGGGAATCTCCCCAACCCAGGGATTGAACCTGGGTCTCCTACTTTGCAGGCAGGTTCTTTACCACTGAGCCACCAGGGAAGCCCTCCTTTTACTATATAGTGAAAACTGTATTATATATTCAGTCTTCCTTTTTATTTCCATCTCAGGAAGTTCAGAGACACAATTTTGGCTCAAAGACAGGATCTTGCCTTAAGCCTGTTGTTAAGTCTCACCTTTCCTCTATTCCTTCATTCTCATCCTTATCATTTCAATTTCTGTTTTTAGTCTTCTGTTCATAAATTTATATTTTCTCTCTCTACGCATCATACTATGTATTATTTAAATTTTTGTAAATTATTTTGAATCCTTGAAAAGACAGTAAAACTTTTTGAGATCTGGACAGGGAGGCCTGGCGTGCTGCGGTTCATGGGGTTGCAAAGAGTTGGACATGACTGAGCGACTGAACTGAGCTGAACTGAGGACTACCTAGGTCCAGATCTTGACTCTGCCACTCAAGAGCTATGTGATCTCAGGCAAACAACTGAATTCATCTGTCATGCGTTTTTCTCCGTTGTAGAATGGGGTAGTAATGATACCTGACTCCTCAGGGTTGTTGTAAGGATTAAATGAGTTAATACATGTTCAGTGCTTTAGAAGTGGGTCTGGTACATGGTAACTTTTCAGTAGGTATTTTGCTATTGAAGAATTGGATGGACAGACATGCTCTAAGAGGAAGAGAAATAGGGAAATATAAGAAATGATGATAGGATTAACTACCTGAACTTAAAGGAAAATCAACTAAAGATGACCCTGAAAAGAAAATGTGGCCCTGATACTAACTGTGACAGCAAATAAAAAAATCTTAAACAGTATAAACGTTATCATCAGTGAAGGCATTCATTCCATGAACTACTGGAACTAGATCTGAAATGTTTGGGTTTCCCCATATAAAGAAGTCAAACAGGCATGTGTTTTGTGACATTAGTGTCAGTTAGTTCCCCTCTGAAGTTGTCTTATTGTTCTAGGCCAAAATATCCCTAGATTGCTACCTTATTAAGAAGTTAATCCTACCTAGTCAAGAGATCAAATGCCAAAAGAAAAAAAGAAAAATCAGAATCCTATTTTCTCTTCTTCCTTCTTACCTCCTTCTTTTTTGCTTTCCTGGCACGGAGATATCTGCGAAGTCCCTTGAAAGAGTAAAAGAAAGAAAAATACACCTCACTTGTATTGAATGAACCAGGTTATCTGCTAGAAGCTCTCACTAGTCTACATCCTCACGCTTCAAGCCTCCCGCTAGACATCACAGGTTCCGAGGACTTAAATGGATAGCCCAACACCTTGTATTTAGTGAACAGCATAGTTGTATTCAAACTCTGATCTGTATGGTGCTAAAGCCTATTCTCATGGATACAGCCTATTTGATATCTTTGATCACTCTACTACAGTGACTATGGATCAAAATACAACTCTAATGCATGAATGTCTTGTTTAATTAGGAATCAGTCACGATGGATGTAGAGTCTGGGTTACATTTCCATGTTGTAAATTTTTAAAGAGAGGTTTTCCTCATTAGTTTAATATCATTTATTTCATTGTCACAATTGTAGTTCTGTGACTACAATCTTCTAACAACGTCTCATCCTTTTTTTTTTTCAATTAGTTTTGCTGATTTTTTTTTAACTTTTTATTTTGTACTGGGATATAGCCAATTGGCAAAGTCACGGTGGTTTCAGGTGAACAGCGAAGAAACTCAGCCGTACATATACTTGTATCCATTCTCCTCCAAACCTCCTTCCAGAAGTTGTTGAGGGACAGCCTCTCATCCTTTTTTCTTTGTGACCCTGCCCATTCTTGATTACCGATAGATAAGTAATTTCCTAAAACATTCTCCTATTTCAGGTCATCTTTATTAGTTAAGGCACAAGATATGCTTTTGTAACCCAAAATCTTAGTGCCTGAAGCAAGACTTTATTTCTGTCTCATGTAGCAGTCCAGAGCTAGCAAGCAGCTCTGCCATTATCAAAACATTATTTTGAATGTTTTCTAAGAGTGAGGAAAAGGTAGGCCAAGGCAGGGAGATAGCCCAAAATGGCACATATCACTGCACTCACAACTTATTGGCCCAGACTAATTCATACAGTAAAACTAGCTACAAAACTAGAGAACCTTCTAACCAAGTGACTGTGGAGGTAGGTGTTCTTTGCTAAAAGAAATAGATGTTCTGTGCTAAAAGAAAGAAAATGCATATTGGGAAATGATCAGTGGTCTGTGACTCATTTCTCCCAGACTAAGGAACCTCTAAGACTCTTCATTCTCTCTGTTATTGAAGCTGACCTAGATTCCACTGCCCTCTATGACGACAAGTCATCTTACCCATTCATTTTCCCCCCCCCCCGGAGATTTGCCAACATAGGATTATGTCAAGTTTAGAGCTGAAAAGAAATCTTCTAAAGCAACAGTTATAGTCTTGACATGTTAAAGCCTGTATGTATATCCCAAGCCCATCAACTGAATTGGAAAATGTTCAGCCCCTCCCCAGGATGAAGAGTATTGCATGTGTGATGGAGAAAATGAGATTTCTGTTTATGTTAATTAGACACAAAGATTTATATTTGTATTCTAAAAAGGCAATAACTACACTGCAAAGATAACTTCAGAATTGGATATCTCTTCTCTCCCTCTCCAAACCTGATTATTTAAAAAGAGGTGAATATGTTATTGGCATGGGTAGCAGTTGACAGTGAGTATCTGGCAACTCATAGTTTTGCAAATGTTGTCCTTCTAAAATATCTTACTATGGTTGTGTGTTGTTTTGATTTTTTTTTTTTAAAGAAAACACATCTGATAAGAAATCTGGCCCAAGAGAATTTAGAAAACAAAGCCTACAGAAATTGCAATGGATTTGTTCCACAAGCTGGTGCAAAGTTAAAAGCAAAGTGAAGCATGTTTCTCTGCTCTGAGAGCAGAGAAACAGTCTTCTCTGTTTTAATCAGAGTGCAGAGCTGTATGGCTGAAGTTGCTGTAGCACCATGCATCATTCATGACCTGCTGGAATAGACAGAGTACATAACAATCAGTGCGGAAATCCACTTCACTAGTAAGTTCACCAGTAGGTTACAGACGTCTCCATTTTGTTTTTTGCTGACCGAGGGCCTGGAGAAGACAATGGCAACCCACTCCAGTACTCTTGCCTGGAAAACCCCATGGGCAGCGGAGCCTGGTTGGCTGCAGTCCATGGGGTGGCTACGAGTCGGACATGACTGAGAGACTTCACTTTCACTTTTCACTTTCCTGCATTGGAGAAGGAAATGGCAACCCACTCCAGTGTTCTTGCCTGGAGAATCCCAGGGACAGAGGAGCCTGGTGGGCTGCCATCTATGGGGACGCACAGAGTCAGACACGACTGAAGTGACTTAGCAGCAGCAGCAGCAGGGCATTATCCACTCCCATGTCAGGAGCAAATTACCAATACATTTTAATCATAACCATTCACCCCAATATGTTTCCTGTTATTTTGGAAGTTGATTTGGGTGATGAGAGTTTTGACAGCTCTTCGAGTGAAATATAATCATTTCATGCTCAACACCCATTAAAATCTAAATTAAAGAGAAAAATGATAGCTTGGCATATTACGTTACTAGATTGGTACTTTAAATTCAGTTTTCTTTGCTTGGAATAATTTTATGTTAGGGGAGTTCAGTTCAGTTCAGTTGCTCAGTCGTGTCCGACTCTTTGCGACCCCATGAATCACAGCACGCCAGGCCTCCCTGTCCATCACCAACTCCCAGAGTTCACTCAGACTCACGTCCATCGAGTCAGTGATGCCATCCAGCCATCTTATCCTCTGTTGTCCCCTTCTCCTCCTGTCCCCAATCCCTCCCAGCATCAGGGTCTTTTCCAATGAGTCACTCTTCGCATGAGGTGGCCAAAGTACTGGAGTTTCAGCTTTAGTATCATTCCTTCCAAAGAAATCCCAGGGCTGATCTCCTTCAGAAGGGACTGGTTGGATCTCCTTGCAGTCCAAGGGACTCTCAAGAGTCTTCTCCGACACCACACTTCAAAACCATCAATTCTTCGGCGCTCAGCCTTCTTCACAGTCCAACTCTCACATCCATACATGACCACAGGAAAAACCATAGCCTTGACTAGACAGACCTTAGTTGGCAAAGTGATGTCTCTGCTTTTGAGTATGCTATCTAGGTTGGTCTTTTCTCCCAAGGAGTAAGCGTCTTTTAATTTCATGGCTGCAATCACCATCTGCAGTGATTTTGGAGCCCAAAAAAAATACTTTTTAAAAAATATTTAATTATGACAAACAGATCTTCCTGTTCTTACCAACCTATCTCTTCCACCAATGTGAGGCCCTGTGGTAACCATTTTTATTACTTTGAATGCACTTACATAAAAATGCTAATACACATTCCCCTGCCATTCTTATAAAAAGTAGTATTTAAGGTACTATGTATACTGCTGTGTACTTTTTCTTTCACAAGACATCTTAGCTTTTTATAGGAGTACATAGATAGCCTCATCATTCCTTTACAAAGTGGCATGCTTTCTTTTGTGTGGATGTGTCAAGGTTTATTTAACCAGTCTAAGGGGGCGTTTTTAACTAAGTCTTCAACTACTCTTATGGTAGGCATTATTATTCTGGATTTTCAGAGAAAGCCAAAGCTCTAGGAGCTCCTACAGTGCTTCCGCGATGATCTCTATCCTCCAGGGTCTAGTAGGTGCGTTCATATTACACTACTGTGATGGAAGCAATAGTCTCTCTTCTTAAAGATACTTGCTGTGTCTCCTTCTTTCACATGCTCACAAGTAGTTTTCCTGTGCTAGAAAATTTCCACCTCAGAGTACAAGAGAAGTATTTGATGCCTTTGAGAATGCAGATTCCTAATCTACCCCCTCCTGAGTTCTCATCAGCATGCCTGGGATGAATTCTGCAGCACAGCTCTCCCAGGTAGCCCAGCTCCATCATGGCTGTTCACATAGAATGGGAGATAGAGGTCCTCCTGGTTGGCATACACTCCAGATGGTTCAGGGGCAGCAATCCCTGGGCCATGCTTCGACACAAAGCTGTAGATAGTCCCTAGGGATGTATGTTACTTGTGGAGAGCATCATGTTTGGTAGTCAGTGGTATTCCCTGATCCTATTACCACCTGGTTCCATGTGGTGCCTTAGGCTTCCAGAGCACTTTGCACCCTGGCCGTGTACAGGCTGCCTTAGATACCAGTAGTTGCAGCAGAGCATGAGTCTGACTATCTCTTGTGCCTTTGGGATTGAAAAAGACTGTAGTTCTCTGTAACAAATTAGCATATAAATAGGTGCTGTTGGACCCAAATCCTGAGTACACCAGGAATTGAAAGTATGTGTGAGGGATTTAATTAGGAAACTCTTACAATCTCTAATGAGAGAGAAAACAGAGAAATCTTCAATGACAAAGAATTGCTCCCTGACCTTACCTTTCACTTCTTTCTTGTTTCCACCAAAGTCAGGTCAGGAATTATAAGAACAAGACCATTTCTAGAGACTGACCACTGTAGAATGTCAGAGTTTGAAGAATTGCTAGAGGTCATGTTAACATGAGGATTCTTAACCTGGAGCCTCTAGAAGGGACCTTTTAACATTCAGTGATCAGTGAACTCCCCCAAATCATAAAGTATTGTGTCAGAGGAGTCTCTGATCTCCTCTGATTAAAGACCACCAATATAGCCTAGCACCTTCATTTTACTAATGAAACAATGATCCAAATGATTGCAGTTACTTTCCAAGGTCACATAATTATTTGTGGCAGGGATGGGGAGAGAACATAGGAATCTCCCTATTTGGTGATTGATATCTTTTAGACTTTGAAAATAGCATATGAAGGTGGCCTAGTAAGAGGCCTTGGCAAGAAACATGCCATTGCCGGGACTTGCAAACTTTATAATAGAAAATGCTAATTGACTACTTTGTGCTAGCCACTGTTCTAAGTACTTTACATATTAGTTCATTTGAGTCTTTTAATCACACCATAGAATGGATGAACTGTAGAAGTTAGCTTTTGAATACAGAGAGGTAAATAAAGATTAGACATGATGGTGAGATTAGGTGAAAAGGGGGAACAGGGACCAGGAGAGACTGGAAGGGGAAAACCTTTATGATAAGCCACAAAGAAAAAGGTGGTCAGAAGAACAAATAATGTTCAGTTGTGGTTTTCCCCCACCTTAAAAAAAAGTAATTCAGTATTTTGTTATTATCATCCCATTTTATTTATGAGGAAAAGAAAGTACAAAGAAATTAATTTATCTGCCAGGATTTAAAGTCCAACCATTTGGTTCCAACAACCATGTTCTTCATCATTATGGTATGCCAGGTCTTTCTTTGAAGTGATGATTAGTGTCTACTGGGAAAATGAGCACCAAATCATTTACAGATCCATGTTTTCATGAGACGTGAGAGAAGGTAATCTTGGCTCTGTTCCTGCTAACTTCCGCAGCTGAACATGAGCCCGAGAATGAAGAATCATTGAGATGCTTTCAATGATGAAAGACGAGATTGTTACATACTAAAATGTCCATGGTTATTTCTGAATTCTCCAATATGTGATATTTTATTTTTACTTGGTGTTTTTCTGTTTTCTAAATTTTCTACAAATTATATCTGCCAGTTTGATAGTCAAAAGAAAATAAATATTATTTTAAAAACCGTATAAAAAACCCCAGAAATTCATTGCCTCCTTTTTTGTTTCAGATCATTGAAAGGGATGATCTGACTTCTTTACTTCTGTAGGTATTTGTGTCAGGTTTCAGGCCTCTGCGGTGTATTCTTGTCCATCTTCAGAGTACTTTTGTAGAGTAGGAATTTCAAGGGCTGACAAAACTGCTGTAATACTTTCTTGAGTTGAAGTATGGCACCAACCCCTAAAAGGAATCAGTGTTCCTTCAAACATTATCCACAGAACACTATGAATGAATGAATCGTAGGAGTTAAATTTTGAGCATAACAAAGTCTGGACACTGTGGAGAGATTAGATGAAAAGGGTGAACAGGGGCCAGGAGAGACTGGCAGAGGGGAAACCTTTAGGATAAGCCACATGGGAATAGGTGGTCTGAAGAATAAATGATGTTCAGCCTTGATTTTCACACCTTTAAAAAAGTTGTTTAATATGCAACAGTCTTCAGTTCTCTTCAGGAAATGATTTATCAGTGTGTGTCTGTTATGCCCAAACTTAGGGTGGTTAATTAGATAGCAGCATGAAATATGACCTGCTCTGTATTTGAGGCCTTTGGGGCCCCTCTCTGTTCTTTGCTGTCACTGAAGAATATCAACACTGCCAACACCCCATTTACAGAATGTTTCCAGAATCTATTATTTATGGCTGTGTCATGGAGTTTGTGACAGCTTCAGGTTTCAAGTCAATGTTCAATGTCTTGGAAAGTCTGCACAGAATTCATTTCTTTCAATTATCTCTATTGGTATGAAAATCAGATCCTACCTTAACATTTCTCAATTGTCAGGCTGGACCATAAGCAAGGTTGCCAATATTTTATTAATAAAGGTCACAAAGTCAAATCGTGCTTAGATATTATTGTCATCAAGATATAAAATATTTCACTTTGGTAAATTTTTTTAAAAGACTAAGTTTCATAACTTGAAGGTGTTAAAGCTATTTTCTCTAGCTTCAAACGTGCAGAAGGAACGGTTCTCAAATATGTGATACATTTCTACCCCTTTTGAAACAGAGCACTGTACTCTGGGTGGCTAGGGAGTCATCACTGGACATGAAGTTGATAATTCACAGGAAGTCTTGGTGCATGTGTAGAAGTGTTCTCCTGCATATAAGTGCCAGACTGCTGTCTTGGGTCAGTTTGTGTGTCTGCATTTGAATTTATGATCTCTTCCCTTACTGTCCATCCCATGTCTAGGTAGTCTTTCTTCCTCTTGCCAGTGTGCTAGCCACAGACAGGTTGTATAATTTGACTTTCCTTCATCTCCTGGGTTCCATGATTGCTTTAGGTAATTGAGGTGATTAACTAAATGTTTTTTAGATGAATTTATTTGCTATGAGCAGCATTAGATGTTTTTAATATTTTTTGAATGAATTCACTTAATGATATGCCCTCAAAGTATTTATATTAGTCTCCCCATTGTTTAGAAAGGTGGGGTGAGCCAAGGAGTCACAGAATTCTGTGACTGTGACTAGGAGCTGAGACAGCCAGGCAGCCAGCCAGCTTCTCAGGAGCAGCACTGATGGTCCCCTATTCTCCCAGGGGTCAGAGCCCTAATTCGTTCACTCATCTCTTCATCAAAGTGGTAGTTAAGGAGGATTAATTTTTCACTTGTGTGCAGAATGATTTCAAGGCTGTGAAGACTTAAGAGAGAATGGGGCTTCAAGGATTTGTAATGTTGAAAGCAGTTGAAGCCAGTTAGAGGCAGTTTCAACAATTTAGCATGAAAAGTCACCCTTACTTGACAGTCCTACTTGAACATGTTTTCTTTATCCATTAGCTTTGAGATTCTTCAGAGACTACTCTCTTTAACAATAAAACTCAATCATATGGCACAGTTCATTATTACCTTGATTTGTATAAATGTCACCTGCAAAGTATTATGTAAGATCTGATCTATCCATTGCTTACAAGCCTTACCACATAAGTACAGTAGAGTGTGTTATAAATAAAAGTTACTCCTGCTAGACATTCCGCCTCTAGTTCACTTTGTTAAAGACTTGATTTATTGTATTTTTTTCGAATTATCCCCTCATCCTAATATGCCTACATATTCTAGTTTCTCAGCAACTGCAGTATGCCACACCCTACCCCAGGTACTTGAGACACAATCACAGCCTACAAAGATTTATTGGCTATGAAAGAATAACAGTAAATCAAATTACACTAATATTTTGTTACAAGTATACTAAAGGTTACAAATTAGAATTTTAGCATATTATATTAAAACTTCTTTTATGGGGCCTCTTTATCATAAAATGTCTCCAATGCTTATTGGCTGTGCTCTCATTTAGCCTCTACTATCCATTTTTTCCCCCTTTCCCATGTTTGCAAACTAATCCATTCTCTTCTCATTTCGGTAGGCATGCTATGTTGCACTTCCATTCCAGGCCTTTTCCAGATCTCTGTTTCAATGACTTAGACCTCTTTCTTCCATACCTCTCTTCCGTTTTGTCCTTCCTGTACCACACTTCCTGATGAAGCATCCACAGATGCCACATCAAAAGCAAAAGTCTTCTGCTTCAGAGACATCTTTGGTGGTCTTCCCTCCCCAGCAAGAGGAATGCCAGCCTTCTTAGACTGCATCCTAGGCTGTTGTCAACCTGGCTTCGGCAGCCAACCCAGCCTTATCTTACCCAGGCTTATTTATTCCCCTAAACACAGTCTCTCCTCAGTCACTTTGGTCTACTCATTGTCTCCTCAATGTTCACCTGTGCACATTATCAGATCCATCAGAAACGATCTCCTACCTTGACACGTTGAATCCCATCAATCCTCATATTTCAGTGTAGATTCTTCCTATGAAGACTTTTGCATCCTCAGAGGGTTCTTTTCCTTTATGAACTTAAAATATTAACCTGCATTTCTTTCTTAATAGTGTAGCCTTTCTGTTGTTTCATTGTATTTGCACTGTGTGATTATACACCTAAGGCTGATGGTTTCTAGATATCAGGGACTATGTCGTGTTCAAGACACAGCACATTTTTTGCATGAAGTAGGTGCCCAGCAAATATTTGATTTCATAGAAGGATTCTAACTGTACTCAGCAAAGCTGAAGGCATTCTGTAGATCTGTATCAGTGAGAATCTTCATAGGAATAGCATGCCAGGCTCCTCAGAGATGTCAAGAGCTTTCTGACTCTCCTAAATAGCAGTTCATGAGAGGAGAGTAAGTGCTATGATAGGAATTTAGACTTGCTTTGATAATGTGAACAAAATGGCCGGCTTCCAGAGAAAGAGGACCAGTAGTGTTGTTTGGTTATTTACTTTAGAAAACAAGATTTGTCTTCCATTCCAGTTATCTCATCAATATTTTATTTGCTGTTTTCCTCTCCTGGGAATATAAGAGTAAGTCTATTGGATTTTCATTTACCTTTCAAAGAAACAAAAATATTTAGTAAGCAATATCCACAGTTTTAAGCATTGCTCTACTGATGGTAGTGAAGTCGGCATATATAAATTTGCCTATGTGTGATTTTCTAATATATTTGTATTGATGATTCTTGCAATTAACAGAATATAAAATACAAAGAAATGACTCATTTTCTTTGGTTTTGAGTAATAACTTGAAAGCGTAGGAGAAAGAGGCCATTCAGACCATAACAATTGGCCGGCTTAATATAAAAATATAAAATGAAGATGCCCTGAAGACCGCCTTATTACAGTCATCAGCACATCCTGCATTTTAATAAAGGGCAGATAGATTGAAGCTATAGAGCTTTAGGAAACTGATTTTCTGAACTCCTGAAGGTGAGATAGCATGTTCCTGGCAAATCCAGGGCAGTGGCACTGGGGATTTCAAGTGGCTATTTAATATTTATTATCAGTCTTTGTTGGAAGTTGGTATATGTCTTTAAATTTTCATTACCCAGCTGTGGCTCACTGCAGACATTTCCAGATCTTAGAGTCATGAAGCAACTGTAGAGATGAGAGTTCTCCATTCCAGCTCACCTTTGTAAACCCTTCTGTGGTTGGAGGGAAAGCTTTGATTACATGGTTATTATAGCCTTTGGGGTCACCAAGATCACAAGCCAAGTATCAGGGGTTCCTAAGACCACCCTCTCCTGCCCCACTGGGTTTAGTGATTCACTAAGGACACTCAACAAGACTTAAACAGTCATCCTCATGGCTAAGATGTGTTATAGGGAAGGCACAAAGCAAAGTCAATGACAGGACAAGATGCATGGAGCAGAGTCTGAAGGAAGCCAAGCACAAGCTTCTGTGCTTTCTCTCAGTAGAGTTGCACAGGAGTTGTGAAAATGTTTGTGAAATATTATCTACCATGTAAACTTATTAAACACATTGCCCAGGGTTTTTACTGGGGACTAGTGACATAGACACCTTCTGCCTAGCACATATCAAAATTCTAGACTCCAAAAATCATATTGTTTATACAGTTTAGACACGGTGAACCCCTCTCATCAGGTCTTAGAAGGGTGGGAGTCTTCTCAGTGCCCAAGTGTCCTGATGCCAGCCAAGGGCAAGTCTTGCAAACAGGACTTTCTAGGAACAGCAGTCTCAGGTCTACTATGCCATTTGTATATAACATTCAACCCCCATGTGCAATTGCCCTGAGGACTATGTGATTGGGATGTCCTAAGCCACCAAGTTAGCTTTCTCCTTATTTATTCATTTAGAAAATTACATATTCCACATAGCTCTGCATGAAGTGGTCTCTGCCTACCTCTCTAGCTCCATCTGATGCCTCTGCCCTCTTTGTTAACAAGTCAGGTGCCCTGACTTTCTTTCAGTTCTTCCATGCTCCAGTGGCTTTTTATTTCAGAGCCTTGCTATAAACTGCACTTGGCTGTGCACTGTATAATCCTTCAGCTCTTGCTCTGGCAATTACTTGTTGAGAGTTGTCTTCCCTGAGATAAGGACCTGCTTATGACTCACTCTCCAAGCACTCTGTTCTCTTTCTTCACATTAATGACAATTGTAATCAAGTAGTTACCAATACTTTTTAATTTGATATTCACCTTCTCTATAGATGTAAGTTTCTGATGGGTGTGGGACTATCTTGTTGGTAGTTATATTACTAGATGACTAGTACCTGTGATAACTGGCATTTGCTAATGAAAAAATAAAATTCTTTCACTTTCAATGCTCTGAAAAGTAAAATGTGGCCGCATCACCAATGAATTCATCTCAAAGCAGATAAGCATATAGTTGGAGTGCATGTGCTAAGTACTAACAGACAGTGACTTGTGACTCATGCATGCGATTTTGAAACCTTCTATCACAGGGTAAGGAGAATGTTTCCACAGAGAATTGCTGTGGCTACTCAGGAGAACCTGGGAAGTCAAATGGGCCTGGGTTTGGAACAGCTGTGAAATCTACATACTGAATGACTTTGGATCAGTTATGAGCTTATTTTTCCTGTCTTAAAGTGAGGGTACTAAGCCCACCTTAGGAGTTGGAAGGATAACGTGGTGAAATCACATGTCTAAGTGCTGAGCATACTACCTGGCATGCTGAGAGGACTCTGCAAATGATGGCTGTGGACTGTCAAGCTAGAGAGGAGCCTCCAGCTCATACTCTTTCCTCTCACCTGATCAAGAAGAACATTTTCTAATTTCCCACCACATATCACAATCCTGTTAGAAAGCCTGTCCCTGGGAGCTGATCCAGGTCAACTGGTTAAGTTTTTGTGTTTATTGATCCTCATTCTGCCTGCTGTAACTTCTACCCTTAGCGTCCAGTTTTGTTTCTTGGTACAACACAGAACAAGGCTGAACTCCTTTATACATTTTAAACCTTCAAATATATGAAGGCAGCTGTCAGATTGCACTAGGACTTTTTTAAAGACTGAATATCTTGAGTGCCTCCAACCACTCCTCACATACTATCATTTCCAGACCTTCCTGGTTTCCAGATCCCTTTCAGTCTTGGCTGCCTCCCCTCTCACACATACTCCATTTGGGTGGTGTGTCAGTCAGAGTTCTTCAGAGGAGCAAAACTAATAGACTATGAATTTTTTATTTTAAGGAATTGGCTCATGCAGTTGCCAAGACTGGCAAGTCTGAAATCTGTAGAGCAGCCCAAAACTCAGGCAGGAGTTGATGCTACAGTCTGGAGGCAGAATTTCTGTTTCCTGGGAAACCTCAGTTTTTGCTCTTAAGACATTCACTTGATTAGAAGAGGCCCGCCCACCCACATTACTAATGGTTAGCTGCTTAAAGTTAGCCGCATCTATACCAGTACCTTCACAGGAAGGCCTAAAGTAGTATTTGATGAAATAACTGGGCATTGTCATCAACCAAGTTGCCATAAAAGTAACTATCACAGATGATATACTTAAACTATGATGCCAGATCTGAACATGAAACATTCGCTCTGACTAGGGTCCAACATAGGAGAATGTTAGCTCCCTTGATAACTACTTTGTGTTATATGTAGTATAAGATTTTTTTTTAATTGGTGGATAATTGCTTTACAATGGTGTATTGATTTCTGCCATACAACAGTGTGAATCAGCCATAAGTATACATATGTCCCCTCCCTCTTGAACATCTCTCCCAACCCCTTACCCCATCCCACCCCTCTAGGTTGTCACAGAGCACTGGGTTGAGTTCCCTGTGTAAGACAGCAAGTTCCCACTGGCTATCTGTTTTGCATATGGCAATACATATGTTTCAGTGCTATTCTGTCAATCATCCCACCCTCTCCTTCCCCTGCCGTTTCTACAAGTCTGTTCTCTTTGTCTGCATCTGTATTCCTGCTCTACAAATAGGTTCATCATTACCATTTTTCTAGATTCCATATATATATGTGTATATGCATTCAGTTCAATCACTCAGTCATGTCTGACTCTTTGCGACTCCATGGACTGCAGCACGCCTTGCTTCCCTGTCCATCATCAACTCCCAGAGCTTGCTCAGACTCATGTCCATTGAGTTCGTGATGCCATCCAACCATCTCATCCTCTATCATCCACTTTCCCTCCTGCCTTCAATCTTTCCCAGCATCAGGGTCTTTTCCAAGGAGTCAGTTCTTCACATCAGGTGGCCAAAGTATTGGAGTTTCAGCTTCAGCATCAGTCTTTCCAATGAATATTCAGGACTGATTTCCTTTAGGATAGACTGGTTGGATCTCCTTGCAGTCCAAGGGACTCTCAAGAGTCTTCTCCAGCACCACGGTTCAAAAGCATCAATTCTTCCAACAGGAAGCTTCCGAAAGCCTCTTATTCTTATCTATCAGAGGGCAGACAGAATGAAAACCACAGTCACAGAAAACTAATCAAACTGATCATATGGACCAAAGCCTTGTCTAATTCAATGAAACTATGAGCCATGCCATGTAAGGCCTCCCAAGGCAGATGGGTCATGATGGAGAGTTTTGATAAAAAGTGGTCCCCTGGAGAAAGGAATGGCAAACCACTTTAGTAATCTTGCGTTGAGAACCCCATGAACAGTATACAAAGGCAAAAAGATATATATGCATTAGTATATAGTATTTGTTCCTCTCATTCTGACTTACTTCACTCTGTATAACAGGCTCTAAGTTTATCCACCTCACTAGAACTGACTCAAAAGTGGTCTAAAATTTTTATTAACTTTTAAAAAATAACCAGACCACAAAACTTGTTTGCATGAAATATATATACTACCCTTGCAAGCAAGGGGCCTGGACCCTGCTGGAGAAATCCCAGTTCAGGTCAGAGTATCCCTGACAATAGAGGAAAACCCCATATCAGAGGAAAGGGGGCGGTGGGGACTCTGTCAAGGAGTCTGGAGGAGGGAAGGAGATGGTTTTCTCTGACGTACTCCTAGTTTGTTTCCAGTAGCCTTTAACATACCTTCCCTTATCCTGTATCTAACCCTTCTGTTTACGTGTCCCTAACTGCCACCTAGAAGATACTAGCATGATACTAGTTAATAGCAACTTACAGTGTTATTTTTCCTGTAGGTTATTTGCAACCTAATGACTCTTGAAATTTAAAAAAAAAAACAAACATATAATAGCAGTGCATTTATTGTAGCAGAGCTTCAGACTCTAGAGACAGGCAGGGAGAAAAGTATTTTTGGAAACCAGATTCATCAGGTGGATCAGCTATGTCCTGCTCTCCATTCCTGACCTCTCTTCACTGTCCCCATCAGGAGGCTGACCCTTGCAAAAACCATTTGCACTCAGTAGGCCTTGCAGGGTCACTCTTTTGTATCCAGGCAGTGGTGTTGCCTCTGGCGTTGAATTGTTTTTCCAATTCCTCTGTTAATATTAGGAGGGACTGAGCAGCTGATGAATCAGCTGAACAAAACAGGAGTTTGGAGCGTGTTACTTCAAAAGTAGTGTAGCCTGCAATACCCATCAGTCAAAGCTCTGGATTCGACTGCCAGGTGGCTGCACAAACATGCTTAAAACATGTATATAGTAGCTTTTGGAAAAAACCAGGGCTTGTGCTGGGCTATGCCTTGGGTTATTTTGTTCATAAGTGGTACCAATTTGTAGTTCAGTATTTCACAGAATACAGGCTTCCCTGGTGGCTCAGATGGTCAAGAATCCACCTGCAGTGCAGGAGACTCAGGTTCAGCCCCTGGGTCTGAAAGATCCCTTGGAGAAGGGAATGGCTACTCACTCCAGTATTTTGCCAGGAGAATTCCATAGACAGAAGAGCCTGGCAGGTTACAGTCCATGGGGTCTCAAAGAGTCGGGCATGACTGAGTGACTAACACACACACACACAAACACATAAAGACACTCACATGATACCCATACCATTAGTGACTTGCAGATAATTTTAGGTGCTACATTGATAATCATATTTTATTCTAGACTCGTGCGCTTATCTATATTAGTACATATTCTTTAAAGTATATTGTAAAGTTATATTCATTTTAATGCCTGATTTAAAATATGATTATCTCATTGAGCTGTATAAAGGTATACCTATTGCCTACTACTTGAAGTGAAGTCGCTCAGTTGTGTCCTACTCTTTGCGACCCCACGGACAGTAGCCTACCGGGTTCCGCCATCCATGGGATTTTCCAGGTAAGAATACTGGAGTGGGCTGCCATTTCCTTCTCCAGGGGGTCTTTCCAACCCAGAGATCAAACCCGGGTCTCAGGCATTGCAGACAGACGGTTTACCGTCTGAGCCACCGGGGAAGCCCAAATGCAAACTCCAAAGAGAAACGCTAATTTGAGGCTATTTAAAAAGAAATATTCAACAGGTAATAGTACAGATAGTGTGCAGGGGTAAAAGTTATGACGGTGACATGAGAATGACCACAGTTAGAAAACAATGTCCAATGAGAAAAGTCTGGACTTTACTATCAGAACTTTGTTCAGTTATCAGTTCCATTATGGTCTCTTTATGGTCTTTTGGTTCTCATCGATAAAATGGAAATGTTAATACTTAACATTTAGGATAGATTTGAGCATTAGAGCTAATAATACAAAGTGCCAGGCTCATCTTAGGTACTCCTTAAATAGAAATTATTGCTTTTAGTATTTTAGATCTGTTAGAAGAAAATGGCACACTTATCAAAAAGAGGAGAACAAAGGCTAGATATCTTGCTTAAGACATAAAGACAGAAAACTAATGTGTGAGACTGTGTCAATGTAACTAAGCAGTAGTTCAGTGGAGTGTGTGTGGAGCACTTCATTACCTGACAGTAGCTTCAAATACAAGAGCAGAATGAGTAAACACAATCAAGGGAGGCCAGGCTAGACTCTACACAGAAACAGACTCAGTGGTACAGAAAGTGTTGTGAAAGATTTTCAGAAAAAGGTTCAGAGAGGCAGGACTGACTGCACCGTGGCCCTCCAGAGGAAAAGGAGAAAGAGACATGGACCCTCTGGTCCAGCAGAGGAGCAATGAGAGGGACTGTTGTGTCAAAGGTCTCAGTAGCCCATTGCATGTGTGTCTGGAGACTAATAAAACAGAAGCAACACTACAGACTGAATTGCTCATCCTCTTCCACTGTTTTGTTGAAAAGTAAGAGATTACTTTGTCACTCCCAAGCCTCCAAGGCTTCCCTGATAGCTCAGTTGGTAAAGAATCCGCCTACATTGCAGGAGACCCCAGTTCGATTCCTGGGTTGGGAAGATCTGCTGGAGAAGGGATAGGCTACCTACTCCAGTATTCTTGGGCTTCCCTTGTGTCTCAGCTGGTAAAGAATCTGCCTGAAGTGCGGGAAGCTGGGGTTCGATTCCTGGGTTGAGAAGATCCCCTGGAGAAGGGAAAGGCTACCCACCCCAGTATTCTGGCCTGGAGAATTCCACAGACCTTATAGTCCATGGGGTCACAAAGAATCAGACACGACTGAGCGACTTTCACTTTCCCAAGCCTCCAAAGCATTTCCTTGTCACTGTTTTGTCCATCTTGGTCAATGGACTGATAAGACTTTCCTCACAAGGGATGCCAGGTTCTGGAGTGTGGATAAAACCAGGAATCCTGTATTCATTTGCTAGGGTTGCAGTAATGAAGTACCACAGACTGGGTGGCTTAAACACAGAAATTTGTCACTTTTCTGGAGGTTAGATTCCCGAGGTCAAGGTGTCAGCAGGGTTAGTTTCTCCTGAGGCCTGTCTTCTCTTGTCTTCACTTTGTGCTTGTCTGTGCCCAAATTTCCTATCCTTGTAAAGACGCCAGTCATACTGGAGTACAATCCTCTCTTGTGACCTCACTGCTCCTTAATTACCTCTCTAAGGTCCTGTCTCCAAATACAGTCATGTTCTGTGATACTGAGGGTTAGGACTTCAATGTATGAATCAGATGGGGTGGGGGGCACGACTCTGCCAGCGCACGTGTTTGTTAACTACTCTTGGAAGAAAAGAATTCACACAGTGTGACCTGCTGACTGTGCCACAAGCTTCATCTTCATTTCAGCGAAGTGTGTCTAATTATCTATATCTGTGAAGATTAGAAAGATTAGAATTGAGTAATCATCCTTCTCTGAAGTTTTAAAATTAATAAAATCAGATTTCCTTTCAACATGTTATGAAAAAATTCCAACAAGAGGCAGCACACTGTGATTAGTATCTTAATTTCCATTCACAGCTAATGAATGCTTTGTAAACACTGGAATATAATTTGTTCTTCCTAAATTTTTCTAGATCCAATTCTACTCCCAAACATGTTATTTTAATATATCTTTAAATTTGATTTGAATCGTGACTCTGCCACTAGCTGCTGGAATGGTCTTGGGCAGTTTTGCTCATCTGTGTCATAGTTCATTGCTGTGTAGAATGAGGATGATATTTAGCTGATAGGGAAGCAAAGGGAATAACAGGAAATACTTGCTCTAAAGTGCTTTGTACAATGCCTGGGACACAACAGGCATTCAACAGATGATAGGTAAGGCTTCAAAGGTTATTTGTATACAGAGTATATGGAAAAAAAGGTGGATTCTTAGTTGTCAAATTAGGAAGTACTAAAAAGGCAGATGTGGTTCTCTTTAGAAGGACACACCCACATTGAACTGTAATTGCCCCAATACATAAAAGATTATTTTCAAGGATTGGCATAAAGATCTGAACTCTTATTACTTCTATCTATATTATAAATTCCTTTAAGAGAGCAAGCAGCCAGGCTAGAGATCATATAATAAATGTCAGAGCAAATAGCACAAAGCAGTAAGTCATAAGTGATACTGCCTGGACATGAATGCATTTGAATTCTTATTCAGCTGAAAGTGTCTTTTTGGGAAAATGGTCCACTTGAATATAAGAAAGGATGTGTATTGACTGTTTCCCTGCTACTCACAAGCCCTCACTGTAAAAATACATGCCAAAAAGTAGGTAACTGAACCATTGGTCTTTCCCCTCTAGATTCTGTTGCTCACCCCAAATACTTTTCTAGGCACTGTATTTGGAATCTTGTAGACACCTGTAATTTCCTCCATTTTATTCTCTATTCCCAATGGTGTCTAATTGTCTTTAGACTGCTTCTTTCTTATTTTTATGTCTGTTGTACTGACTCCACCTTAAATTCCCACTAATTCTTTCAGAGATTATTATTTTTATAAATAGTGTCCTTGACTTTATTATTTTTCCTCTCCAGTCTTATCTACTTGCCTGATTAAGTTTCTTAAAATGTGGACTCTCTGTTCAATGCAACTCTTGAACTAGTGAATATTTAGTTGGTAGACTGCCTCCCAAATGGCTCAAGCACAACTTAATCTCTGGCTTTAAACATAACTAAACAGAGCCTTGCCTCCTAACTTGTGTTTCAAATGAACTGGAATCTCCAAGTCTATTCTGAACTCACTATTTAAAATACATATGTAGCAAGCATTTATTGAGTGCTTAGTATCTACCAAGCATTGTGCAGAGTGAATATATGCATTATCTTTTAAAATCATCAGTAACTCTGTAAGAAAGAACTATAAGATATTGTTTTATCTTTATTTTATAGGACAGAAGTAGGGCTCAGAAGGTTAAATGGCTTTTACCACGTCAAACAACTTATACTGGTGAGCTGGGTTTACCTGACTCAAAAGCCTTCCTTCTACCCCAAACCCTACTCCTTCACATCTACCCATTAGGCCTGTAAGGTGCATCTGAGGCATCTCCACTAGTAAAATTGTACGTTCCTTTATTATAGGGGCTGTGGAGATGCCACTATCGTGGCATGTAGTTTTTGTAAGATCTAGCATAGAGTTAACCTCATAATACGTAATCAGTATATGTTTGATGAATGAGTGGACAGAACAGATGATTTCAAATAAAGCATAAAATAAAGTATGAAGCAGAGTGGTATGCAGTGCTGCTATAAGGGCTTACATAAGCAAAAGCTGAGCTAAATTAAATTTCAGTTCACTTCACAAGTACCTCCGTCTGCCTCAAGGGAAAAATAAACAGATTCTGTGAACTTTATGAGTTCATACCTGTGAAGGAACATTGCTGAACTGTGGCCTCCTATGAGAGAGAATAGAGTTTCATAGCAGGTATCCTGGATAACCAAAGATGCAGAATCCTGTACGTGGGAAACATCTTGGCCAACGATATTAGGCTGCTGCCCTCCTGGGGACCATTTTGTTTACCTAGCATCCACTCAACCTACTGGGTTGTCTTGGGTAAGACTAACTCTTTGATGACTGTAAAAGAAATGGCCAAATAATATATTGGCTTTAATATACAGAGCACATTTGGAATGCAGAATAAGAAGGGAAGTTTCCATTTCCCATTCTCTATTTTTTTTGTGTAGTATAGTCTGAGCAGGTGTGTGGGTGAGGCAGTGTGCTCCCTCCAGCTGAGGGAGGGACACTGGACTTGGAATCAGAATACATGTGCCCAGAGGTCAGTTCTGTAACTGATGACTTGTGTATCTTTGGATACGTGGCTTACTACTGTAAGCTTCAGCTTCCTAATCTTCATAATGGAGGAGAATGATACTGACGTGACAGCATTGTTGAAATGAGATAATGAATTTAATGATGCATTTTGTAAACTGTAAAGCACTTAGACACATTTTAGAGATGTGTCATAATGGAGATACTCAAAGACGTGCTGAATGAATGCAAATCAGTTAAATAATAGAGGCTGAGACCACCAGCCTAGTAGATTCTTTATAGTGTAAGACTTTGTTCAAAAGCCAAGTTTTTCCTGTCTGATGTGACAGGAACTTGAGGACTCATCTAAGAAACACTTCCATTTCCGTAAGCAACATTGCGCCTTATCCCTGCCCTACTTAAAGTTGTACTTTTTTTCTGTTTATTTTTTAAATTATCTGTTACTGAAGTGTATCTGAAACCTACATGAGTCTCACAAAAAAATTATTGATGAGTCTAACTTATATGCATAAATATTAGTTGAGAACTTTCTAGGTCCCAAGCACTATGCTCTACACCAGAAAAACAATATGAAAAGGTCACAATTCCCATGTGACAATTTCCTCTTTGCATTGTCTCCTGCTATTTGCATGACACTAACTGGGGCACAGTTAATAATTTTAGGATACACTTAATAAGGCTCTTGAGCACCTTCTGTGGTCCAAGTCCAATTGTTATTTCACTGTATTTCCCATTTACGGCCCATAATAACCTGGACAGTGGTTTTTTGTTTGTTTGTTTGTTTGTTTGTTTTTGTTTTTTTTAAATTGTGATAAAAACACTTAACATGAGCTCTACCGTCTTAACAAATTTTAAGTGAACAATTTATTACTGTTGACCCTAGGTACAGTGTTGTGAGGCAGATCTGAAAGGAGGTTATTATTAACCCCTGGTCCCAGATGAGGGAACTGAGTCTCAGAGAATGAGGTAACTTCCCAGACTCACACAGCTGAAAAGTGGAGGAAATGGGATTTTAACCTAGGCCACTGTAACTGTATAAGCTATCCTCTTTTTAGTTACACCACCTTGCTTCCTCTGTCTTCAAAGAGCCACAGTCCAGCAAGGCCAATACGCTATACCTGTAATGACTAGACAGAGTAGAACTGGCTAAGTGTCAGTTGCTTCAAGGACCTTTCCATTTGGCCGCTTCTTCCCTCCTTCCCTCCCTCAAACCAGGCAACACATATGCCTCCTTACAAGCTTGGGCTCCTTGGGGCCACTCTTTTCTTTTTCCTCTTATGAATCAAGTAAGAGTTGGTTACTTTGATTTCTGCATATAAAATGATGTTTTTAGGAACTAAAACTCCCATTTTAAGTAGGGACCTGCCAGAGCACTATGGTACAGAGTTTTCTCGTGCCCTGAAATATGAATGCTTAATTCTGGTCATGACTGTGAGCATTTCAGCTGATGTGCCTCTCATTGGGTACAGGACAGGAGCTGTGTGTCTAGAGGAAGATCAAGTTACAGGTCAGCATGGCCTTGGAGAGGAAGAGTCAGGGTGTGCCTTGTGAGAAAAAGGATAAATGAGAGGATGAAGGACAAAAAGGATAAATGAAAGGATAAAGGAGTCAGCAATAATGACTATGACGCAGGAGCAAGAATGGTGCCAAAAACATTAATGCAGCAAAGATGTGGAGAAGAAAATGAGGGTCTTCAACCTGCTCTTGGGAAAGACTCATTTCTTATTATTTTGTGGCAAGCTCTTTTATTTGATAAAACAGCTTTGAATAATGTGAATTTGAAGGAAATGAATAATTTTCATCTGCTTTCATCTCATAATGTCTGATGTAGGGCTGAATGGAGCCATAGCTTAAGCTCCTGATGAAAAATCATGTCTCTCTCACGTTAGCAATAAGAGGTTTTCAGCCCCTTTTGTTATTTAATACCCCATAGAAATCTGTCTTGACATCCTTCTCATATCAGCATCAAAGTGAGATTTTGCTCTCTGCAGCAGTCTCAAAAATTGGACACTGCTTTTCTGTTACCTACAGTTCCTGTGCATAGATGCAATTGCCTGAAATTGTTCATCCCACTCCAGTCCAGGGCTCAGACTTTAACCCATACATGAAACATGGGAGATTCAAATCACAGACTTGATTGAGGGGAGCAGGATAAGGCTTTCCCTGCTGGCTAGAGCTATGAAATACCTAGAGAGGAAACAGAACCAAATGGAAATTCTCCTGATTTTATGGTAGGTAAGAACCACAGGATTTTTGCTGAAAGCACACCCTGCCCAGCATGCCTGCTTGGAGGAAGTTGGGTTCTTCATGGATGGCTAGTGAGTAAACTGTCCACCAAAATACAAGGATTTAAGGCCCATAGGCCTGCCCCTAAGTGAAAGCCAACTTCTGTGTAGTTGAGACTAGAGGTGTTACTTAGTTCTTTGGCATAAAATGAGATAGGTAATTCAATAACTAAATGCCCTAAAATACTGAAAGATAGTTTTAGCCATTCTTTCATTTAACAAATATATTGAGGATCCGTTCTGAGCAGAACACCAATCTAGGCTGTGTTGTAGATGGGGTAATGAAAATACTACTCCTCACTTTTTAAAAAAAGTATCAATAACATATTAGATTAAATATCTGTACTAGAGCTGAATAATGGTATGGCAAAAGAAAATATGGAATCATATTCATTCAGCAAATACTCGTTAAGCACATAACCATGTACAAAGCATTGGTGAATCATTGGCGGATGAAAGTCACATTCTCTGACCTTGATACCCTTTTGTTCTAGAGAGATGCACCCAGTAGGCTTGCATTTTGAAGGTGATGATTTTCTCTGGTGATTGAATGTACAAACTTGCAGTTGAATAGTTCATCTGTGGGGCAGATTTAGCCATTGCCAGCTTTCACTGATATGAAAGAATGAGTTTTTGCATGTGGTGAACCAACAGACCAGGTCCTATCTTCTCAGCTACTCTTCATGTGAGATAATCAGATGAGCAAGATGTTGACTTATCTAGAGTGTCGCCAAAGGTGCAGGAGCTTGGACAGCATCCTTTGTACCAGAAGAATTCAATCCCTGCAAAAAGTCAATCTGTTGTTGAATTCTTTCCAACATTGTTTGTGCTGTGCCTAGGTTCTTAATGATAGTTCCTGATCTGGGGCATTCAGATAAAATATATCATAAGACTTTCAGGGAAAAGTATTATGAAAAAGTTTTTACCTGACAATCATCAGTTCAGGCTAGAGCATTTGAATATTTAGAAGAAAACCAACAAAAATGGGAAGAATAGAAAAATAATTGAAAATGTATGAATGATTAAATATTATAGCATATTTATACATGTCAGTGTATAGTAATTCCTATTAATCTCTAATGATCTTGATTCTAAAATGTCAGAAGATATCCACATATGAACTTTTTTCTTGGATTAGAGACCTTCTTCTTCTGTTGTAAAAGCATTTCATTAAGTTGATTTTACACACATACACATACTTCTTTCTCTGAAAGAATAGTTTTGAGGAATTCATCTTTCTAGAACACTGCAAATTCAGCTTGCATTTGGCCTTCAAAATATTGCAAGGGAAGTTCTTAGGGATTACAGGGGTAAGCCTTTTTTGGCATATGTGTGAAAGTCATGTGGTATTTGGTGCTTATTAATTCAAGGTATTATTCTGAACATTTCTTAAGTAAATGTCATGGCATTTAGAAAAAAAAGTGGACTATAACTGTGAAATATCAAAGACCAGATAAAATGTTAACTCAATTCTACTCTGATAAGTTTTTTATTCTGTGCCCCAGGCAAATATCTATTCAATATATATGTTGCTCTAGCAACACTTTCAAGTCATGGTAAATCTATTTTAAGTTATGAGTCTGAGAGTTGCATGCGTAGTTAATTTTCTTTTTCCCATCTTCCTTGGATTGCTAAGAAAATCTATCCAAAAAAAAAAAAAAAACCCATTTCACAAAATGGGAATAGGAAAGAGGGTGATTTGTGGAGGATAGAGCTGGAAACAGGCAACAAATATTAAATAACTGAAATTATTCATATAATTTCATATAAGTGTAGAGAGAGAGTCTGAGAAATCATCTTAGAAGAGGGGACTATGAAGCAGATAACGTTATTCGGATGCTTGAAAGAGATGTGCTCTTTTTTTTTTTTTTTTTGCTATTTTACAGGCCACCTAATTTACTTTTTCCATTTCTAAGGTACTGAATATTAAATTGCCTCAAGTTTCTTGTTTAAAAGCTCACAAAATATCCAGTTGCAGAGGATCAGTCAGGTAGTGTTTCCCAACATGAATTCCTCAGAAATGCTGTTCTTACAAGATACTCTATGATAAAAGAATATGTGGTCATATAAGTGTAGGAAATACCACAAGGCGCAGATCTTCCCAGAAAGTCATACCTTAGGACACAAGCTGCAGATACTCCTGGAAAGTCATACATTAGGAAATGAAAGATCTAAGAAGTGGTACAATAAATAATCCTTTTCATTTTTTATGTGTCAGATTTTCTCCTACTATTTGACCATAGAACCCCACTTTGAAGCGCTAGCAGCTATTTTTTTTACTCAGAACTAATGTTGCACAGTATGCTAAACTGTGTGGAAAGCACCCTGCCAAGTATTCTCCCCTGAGTCCCTTAGCCTGTAGTTGGAACTCTTCACAATTGAAAACATACTCGCATTACCTCCTTAAATCTCTGCTCAAGGATACTCTAGTCTTTGTTTCTGAAGGTCAGAACACCTCATGTCTACTTGCTTTATGTCCCATAGGTTCCTCTACCCTTCTTCTGTTTGGCTGCTTCTTTTAGAAGACCTATCAGTAATCTCACGGAGAAGGCAATGGCACCCCACTCCAGTACTCTTGCCTGGAAAATCCCATGGACGGAGGAGCCTGGTGGGCTGTAGTCCATGGGGTCACCAAGAGTCAGACATGACTGAGTGACTTCACTTTCGCTTTTCACTTTCATGCATTGGAGAAGGAAATGGCAGCCCACTCCAGTGTTCTTGCCTGGAGAATCCCAGGGATGGTGGAACCTGGTGGGCTGCTGTCTATGGGGTCGCACAGAGTCAGACATGACTGAAGTGACTTAGCAGCAGCAGCAGCAGCAGCATCAATAATCTCACAGGCAAATTTTAGGCAGAATTTTTTTGTTCGGTAAAAAATATTAAGCATCTATAGCATGGCAAATTTTACACTAGGTACTCGATACTCAAGTGAGAAAGAAAAAAACTTACACACCAGCTCAGTACCTTTCTTCACGGAAGTTATAGTCTAGCTAAGAAGAGAAATCATTCTTCACCTAATTGTAACAACTTGCAGATGGGTCACCTGCCATAAGAAAAGTATAAAGAAGGTGAAAATAAAGAAAAAATAAAGTCCTGATGGGGGCCACCAAAGAAGGAAACATGGAGGAGAATTGAAATGGTGTTCTAGGTTGAGTGAAAGCATTAAAAAATAAAGCTACACAAATATTCATAAAGTTCAGAGAATTTTTAATGGAGACTCTCCCAGCTTGGTGGGCTTCCCTTGTGGCTTGGCTGGTAAAGAATCTGCCTGCAATGTGAGAGACCTGGATCAATCCTTGGATTGGGAAGATCCCCTGGAGAAGGGAAAGGCTACCCACTCCAGTATTCGGGCCTGGAGAATTCCATGGACTATATAGACCATGGCGGAGAAGGCAATGGCAACCCACTCCAGTGTTCTTGCCTGGAGAATCCCAGGGATGGGGGATCCTGGTGGGCTACCGTCTCTGGGGCTGCACAGAGTTGGACATGACTGAAGCGACTTAGCAGCAGCAGCAGCAGCAGCATAGAGACCATGGAGTCACAAAGAGTCAGACACAACGGAGCGACTTTCACTTTCACTTCCCCAGCTTGGCTAGACTGTAACAGGAAACAGTATGAACTAAGCCTGGAAAAGATGTTTGGAGTTACATAATAGATAATCTCACGTGTCAAACTAATGAATGAGGATTTTATATGTAAGGTAGTGGCAAGTATTAAAGAATCATCAAATGTCTTTATAATGATACAGTTAAAGCATTGAGGTTAACTTAGTAGCAATTACTAGGAAAAACTCAGGTGAAAGATGGTTAGAGACTGGGTCTACTGGGAAGTTAATAAAAATGCAAATAATATAAACAGGTTCAACAAGACTTGACAAGTAGACAGTCATAGAGTGACTGAAAAACAAGTATGAGTCTGAGTCTTTGAGCTTTCTTGTCTGAGAGTCTAGGGAGAGAAATAGGAAAGCTGAAGAGCAGCTGCTTTGGGGGTAACAGGGACTGGGTGTTTCCGTTTTGATGTATTCTTATAAGAGGCCACAGAACATAGAGATAGCATTTCTAATCAAGCCTTTTGGAAAGGTACACTTGACTCTATTAAGAGAATATTGGATAAAATATTTAAATCCTGTGACTAAAATGAATAATTGAGATCACAGAGATGCATCAGATTCTCATGGGAGAAAGAACAAAGTGAAAGTAGGCAAGGCTTAACTATGGAAAACTCCAGATAACAGGGGGAAAACAATCAGTGAAAGAGAGAAAGGAATGGTGTGAAGTGTTGGTGAAAATGAGAATCGATCAGAGTAGTACCATCACAGAAACGAGGAAGGGGAAACTCTCAAGCAGTGATATGAAATGGGGCAGGGGTAAAGAAAGGTCAGGTCTGGGGTAGGAGATGGACCTGGAAGCCTGGCGTGCTGCAGTCCGTGGGGTTGCAAATTGCTGGACATGACTGAGCAACTGTACTGAACTGAACTTTGAGTGGTTCCAGGAGGGCAATGTTCTGACTTGTAGTGTGTGTTGGAATCCCTTGGAGGACTGGTAAAACACAGATGGCTGTTCAGTTCTCCTCCCTAGTCACTCTCTGCCAAGATTTTGATTTTGTAGATCTGCAGTGAGGCCAGAAATTTCCGTTTCTAACAGATTCCCAGCTGATGCTGGTGTAGATGTGCTAGCTAATTCAGGAACCATACTTTGAGAACCAATGTAATAGAGTGATGGAAAATTGTAACCAAAGCAAGAGAAGGGAATAAAAATTCATCCAGGTATCTGTGTGGCAGATGAAGGCAAATTCGAAATATTTGCCTATGAAAAAAAGATGGGAAAAGGCTGTAGATCAGGTAGTGAATTTCCCTCCCACAGCACCCAGTACAGTAACTTATATATATTAGGTGCTTAGGGACTACCTATGAAGATAACCAATAGTCATTTCTTTCTCCTTGCTTTAGTAGCAAAGCTTTCTTAAACGTGGCCTTACATATGTATAGTCACCTCTTCTAAACTCCTCCATCTCTTCCTGCAAGAAACTGCTCCCCAATTCCATATTATATCAAAATATGCCAGCTGTGTGATAATTATCAGGGCTTCCCAGGTCGACTACTGGTAAAGAACCTGCCTGCCAATGCAGGAGACATAAGAGATGCGGGTTCAATCCTAGGGTCAGGAAGATACCTTGGAGGAGAGCATGGCAACCCATTCCAGTATGCTTGCCTGGAAAATTACATGGACAGAGGAGCCTGGAGGGCTGCAGTCTGTGGGGTCACAAAGAGTCAGACACAACTGAAGCAACTTAGCATGCACACATGTTTCAATCACCCCAGCAACCAAAGTTGAGGGATAGCAAGGTTTGAGGCTCTCTACAAAGAGTTTAGCTGTTAAAGGATTAGGAGAATATGTCAACCATCACTTTAGCCTTGAAAATGCAGCAATGTGTGCATCCTTACATTTATGTGCTTAAAAGCTCAAGATCTGTTTTGCAAAGATATCAAATTTTCCGTTTCTCATAAAACTGCCAGAACTTGGCAGAAAGTGTGTGCTTTCTACCAAATGCAGTCATGCTTGTGTGTAATCCCAGGAAATAAGAATTAACGCAACTTTTGCAGTTTAGAAAAGTCATTTCAAAGTCTCTGTAGTTTTTTTCTTCATGACACTATGATTTTATTACCTATCATTTAAAACACCACTGTGCTTCCTGATGAACTGTTTATGGCCCTTTCATTTTCCCCAACTACTTGGTCAGTTCATTTCAGCCGCTCAGTTGTGTGTAGTGCTTATTTAAATTAAATTTTTCCTTTCCTATTCAAAACCTTTTAAGGACTCTTCTCTTTGCAAAATTGACTTTTACCTGGGTAAGAAGAGAATGAAGAGTTACACAAATGTAATCACAGGCTGTCAGAAGGCTGAAGCGTCTGTTAACGATCAGAAGTCGGCTTCAGGACATCCAAAGGTCACTTAGTTTACATGTACATATTAACTTCAATACGGGGAAAATTGAAGGGATGAAAACTCAATACCACAGAATACTGTAAGAGGAAACAGTATAAAAGGTTAGTGTGTCCCTGCCAGCAATCTGGGATATTTATTGAATATCTACTATGCGCTTAACATGTAAAAGAAAGAAGCATAAGGTAGATTGAGTTCTTCAAGTAAATACTGTCTTTGGGTGACTAAACAAAATTACACAAAACAGCGGCAAATGATTTTTATTTTATTTTTTAATATAAATTTATTTATTTTAATTGGAGGTTAATTACTTTACAATATTGTATTGGTTTTGCCATACATCAACATGAATCTGCCACAGGTATGCACATAAATGGTTTTTTAAAAAGTGGCTGTTTAGTGCCATGGCATACATTCTGTGGGGAATGCTATATCATGCACACACACTGAAGAGTAGTGACATAAATTAGCGCAGTAGAGGTTAAGTTAATTTCATTTAATGCAGTATATCTGAAATGTATTTGTACTCCTCCCATTTTTTTTTCAAATAACTTCAGTATTCTAAGGTATGCACTTTAGGAAATGAAAATGGAAAGGACAAAGCTGGACAACTAAAAATTTGTCTTAACTTTCAACCTTCAGTTTTCTGAGCTCTAAAGTGGAAACAATAATGGCAATCCCATAGAAGATGCAGGAGTTAAATTAGATTCTGTGTGTGTGTGTGTGTGTGTGTGTGTGTGTGTGTGTGTGTTGAGTGGCAGATTTATCTTTACCCTTAAATCCTAAAATGTATTTCCCTCCAAACAAGGATATTCTCTTTCATAATAATAAGGTAGCAATCTAATTCATAAAATTTACACAAATACAACATTATCTGATCTATGTAATTTATTCAGGTTTTGCCCAGGGTTTTCATTCTACCTGAGGAAGTGCCTCGGTCTTCCCTTGTCTTTCCTGACCTTGATACTATTGTTTAGGAAACTTATTTCTGCTGACTCTTTCAATCTTTGAGTTTGTCTAATATCTCTTTGTGATTATATCCGGGTTATGCATTTTTGCCATAGCAGTGTCATGGTGTCCTTCCCTGTGCATCATATCTGGAGGCACCTGATGCCTGTTTCTCATTGCTGGTGATGTTCATTTTATCACTAGGTTTCTCCTGTTCTCCTGTGTCACTAGCAATTATGTAAGTATCTTGTTACTAATCAAAGTTTAAACTATGTGTTTTAGCATCCATTGACGACTGTTTCCAAATCAATTGTAACCGTAATGGCTGCCAAATGGTGATTTTTTAAAATTCCACATCAGAAGCAATTTTTTAAAACTATGCAATCTAAATCAAGAGATGCTACTCTCTGTAAATGCCTATAGTTTACAGAATGTCACCCTGAAATAAGAATGTTTTATATACAGCATGAAGAAATATCCCTAACACTCAGCTGTGACTATTAATGTCATGGGGATAGCACTGCTGAGAAGCAGAAAAGCAATATCAGGCTGATGAACAGTTATGCATTTCAAACCTTCTGTCCCCTAAAAAGCTTTGTCCACTAATGATTATCTTTACAACATATTGAAATATTGTATGCTTTGAGATAAACTATTTTTATGAGGAACTCTAGCTCTGATCACCATGACTTTTTTCCTGCTTTAAGACATAAAGAATTCTGTCTTTTGCCTTTATTTAAACAATAAAGTTGTTGGTAAATGACTGAAAACTGATTAGAAATCTTTAAAGCCTTGTTTGAAATAGGCACAGGCTTTTTCTTTCCTGCACTGGGACTCCAGTTCCCTTTTACCCTTACATGAAAATTATGGCAAAAATTAATTCTCATAACACCTGTGAGATACATTAAAAGAGAAAAAGTTTAGCCACTTTTTAATTATTGCCCTTATATTTAAGTTATCCAGTAATAGTATTTCAGACATTATATTTTGAAAAGTGATTTATACCATGAACAAAAAAGGTATAATATCTAATGATCACTTATTATGCCCCAGGTATATACTAATATAATAGTCTATATATTCTCATTTAGTTCAAAACCATTCTGAGGTATTATCCCCATTTATAGAAGATAAAACTGAGACCAAAGAGTTAGGTACTCTTCATTTTATTTCCAGTGTTTGTGAGTCCTGCTCCTAAATCCTGAGAGTTAGAACCTATCTCTGTTCATTTGTGTTAATGAGAATGATCTTGAGGTTGAGTTGACCATGACTATAGCCCAAGAAGCTCAACAGTCTTCTGTACTTTTATGGCCACACATGGCATTTCCAGACCCAATACATTTTCTTGAAATAGTACATTCTTTCATCCCTGGCAGTATCTAGCTCAAAACTATAGATTTACATTTTTGTAAACCATTAAAGAGTATCTGTGGGTAAAGAATTCGCCTGCGATGCAGGAGATGCAGAAGTGGGTTCGATCCTTGGATTGGGAAGATCCCCTGGAGGAGGGCATGGCAACCCGTTCCAGTATTCTTGCCTAGAGAATCCCATAAACAGAGAAGCTTGGTAGGCTATAGTCCATAGGATCCCCAAGAGTCAGACACAACTGAAACCACTTAGTACATTGATTGTATGATTTAAAACTTTTATTTTTTGAATGTTACATGCCTTCTTATCCACTTGTTGAATATTTGTTGATTACTTACTATGCCTGACACTATGCTGGGCTCTTTACATGTATAAGCACTTGGTTCCATACTTTCTGTATAGTAGTTTTTAATTCTGATTCTGCACATGAGAAAGCTGAAACTTAGATTTTTCTCAAGACAGAAACATGAAAAAGTTCAGAGTCAGGATTAAATTTCATGATTTGTCTGTTTCCAAAGTCCACAACCCATATAGCACCTTAACAACACTGACTTTGGTAAGGGTACAGGGATACGTGAGTAAGAAAAAGACCAATGTGCATGGTTGTAGTGATAAGGTTTTAATATGGATGCCAGGCACATGTCTCTCTATTTCTTTTTTCTTAAGTTTACTTCAGAATGTTTATTCCTGATTTATTAATGCAAAGTTTAAACTTTAATACAAAAATGAAAATATTTTAGAAGAAACTTGGGGTATGGATTGGGACCATGACATTGAAGACAGTCAGATAATACTCTTCTGTCACTGCCTGATGAGTCAGTTTTGCTGAGATCTTCCAGTGGCTTCTTCTGGCAGCTTTCTGCTGTGACACACCAATGCAAATTATGTCCTTTGCCTAGAATGTCATACCTCCCCCCATTCTGTGACAGATTGTCTCCTATCCCTCAGGTCTCAGTGTGGATATGACTTCATCAGAAAGCTTTTCCTGACCTGTGCATATGCCCTCCTAGACTGCAAAGTCTTTGAGGCCAGAGCCCCATCTGAATCCCTGGTCCCTAATCCTATGCCTGACACTTAGTAGGTACTCAGGAAATAATTGTTAAACAGATAAATGGATTGGTGGATGAAAAGAGAAAGAGGGAAATGAAAAAGACAAGGGGAAGGAGATGGAGAGAAAAGAAAGAGGGGGAGAAATATTGTTAAGAGAGAAAGACAAGAATGGAGGGAAGGGGAGAGAGAAAAAGGAAAACCGGGGAGGAAAGGAAAATTCTCAGGTTATACAGTGAGCATGTTGTAGTGTAAAAATTGGATGTAAGGCCAGCAGATATGAATTTAGATGCATTTGTTCCATAGCATTGAATACATTATTTCCCCCTCTCTGAACCTCTAATTCCTTATCAGTAAAATAAGGATTTGAACTTGAAGAGGCGTCTCAGATCTCTTCAAACTGTCATTCTCCAGAACTGCAATTGTTAGTGGGTAAGTGTTCTCAGATGCCGAATATGCGCTTCTGCACTTCTCCTCCAACTCCCCAAAGACCGAAACAGCCCACGGCCTTGAACAATACAAATCTGTTTGAAAACACTTCATGCTCCGTCACTCCAGCTTTTATCTCATTAAGCTGTCTAAGACTGTTGAAAATTGAGTAAGGTCATTAAAATCAATTCGTGGATTTCTTTTTGCTTGTAATCTATAGGCTCTATAGTATTTTTTGACTGAAAAAGACCAAAACAGCATGTATAAGCCTTAACAGCAAGAATGATAGGTTGCAGTAATTATTTATTTGAATGCATAAATGTCATTTTCTAGGATGACTGATGTTATCATGTTTCTCTTGAGTAGGATTCTCCTATGGCATTCTCACTTAATGAAACTTTGGGTGGGCAGAAGGGAAGAACAGCAGACTGTCCTGTATTATACAGGTTGTGGGCTCATGTACATTTCTGATTAGATCTGAGGTGATCCATTTCACAGTGAGTCTCTGCATGTGCCTGCCACATCACACCAATGTTCTCCAGGCTCCTAGCTGAGAAATGAGGTAAACCACACAGTCAGCTATGGTGCGAAGTCTTGAATAAGCAAGAAGTGCAGTTTTATAGCTTCATAATGGATGAGTTATGCTGAGTAGGTGGGCAGGAGCCACTTTTTTGCACATAAGCACACACACATATATATGAGCTTGCCTTATTTGAAGCCAAACATTATATATGCACACATATCACATGTATAGATACAAACGTTTATGAATACATGAGATGCCACTGAATCTTAGGAAACTCTTGGATTCCACCCGATAAAGTTAAATGCAGTCAGAACACTGGATTTGTGTTCCATATTCAAACAGTTAAGTATAGCATTTCCCATGATACCAAGACTTAACTCTGAGGTTTTGGGGGTTGCTACTAATTGGTTAAACTAGTCTTAATACCTAAGTATCCAAAGTGTTGAGTTCTCCTCAATATTGTAAGTTGAATATAATTATAATAAGACTTGAAAAAGGCTAGATGATCAAGGTACTATTGATTCTCAATTAACACCCCTAAGATGAAAATAGAGTTTATAGCATAATTTTTCACTTGGGATGCTTTTGAAAGTTTTTCACTATTGCTGATGTTTCTCATACTGCTGCTTCTGTTATTAATCATGACCTGTTTGAGCACAGAAATTCTGTCTCATATTTCTTGGTATCCCAGTCATAGCTTGGGATCATAGCATCATAAATGCTTAATTAATGTTCATAATCATGTCACACTAGATTGTCCTAAATGTTGCATAATTAAAAAGACCAATCTGTGTTAAATTTGAAATATGTATTTTCACTCACATTTGAGTGTCTGTTGTTCTTCAGCTCCCATTGAATCATCTAGTGACATCACCAAAGCACAAAGGAATTGTCAAGTTCCCCTTGCTGCCATTCTTGTAAGTTGATTCATACTGGTAGGCAGATACTTCAAACTAATGCTATCTTAGCCTTCTTTCAAAAATTCTCTTAATCTGGGCATAAGGCCAAAAGCTGCTGTTTCAGAGAGTTCCCCTCAGGCAAAGTAAATTGAAAGAATTTCCTCATACATTCACCCAGTCCTTCAAAAATAGTATTCCAACAAATGTGTAGTGAAGACTTGTACTGTTAACTTTTCAGTTAATACCCAGCAAATGAAAAATAAATAATTAAATGAACTGGGGTCTGTGGAAAACCCACAAGGCAGTGTGGATAATATACCCACAAATAAGCAAAATTTGGTTGCACTGAGTTTATATGGTCTTACTAAAAACCATGTCAAGGTGCCTGAGACATAAGTGCTTTCTCAAGAAAATTGAAGAGACATAATTTACAGAAATGTGACCTGGAGGTCAATGCTTCATGCATCCTAATTAAGTAAAGCAGTCACTGAAATTGCTTTCTGTCATCTGGATAAGAAGCAATTACAGTTACACTTCAGGTTGCCAGTTTGGTTAGGGAATAAAGTACTGTATTTAGCTGACTCCTTCAATCAATTGAGGGTTAATAAATTAATGTCCACAGTTGTAAAAATGTAATATGGCAAAGAGGGAAATCTAACAGCTTAGAAGAGGGAAATATAACAGCTTAGAAGATGGAAACTTTAAAAATTCAGCCTGAAACCATCCCCAGATCACAGAATTATAGTTAGTGATAATTTTTCTCTTTTGCTAAAACTGAAAAGATAGGTGCCAAAAGAGTCATATGAAAATAGGACCTGCTTGTTTAACTGCTTGTAATCTCTAATTGGTGCTAAGTAAGGCAGGAAGTTTTAATCAAGGTAAATGAGACTATGATGAATAGATAGTTAAAGAGTCCAGGAAGTAATAGAGTATAATTCCAAAAGAAAGATTACATTTAATCCAAATATGTAAAATGCTTCTGAGAGGGGGGGAAAGTTACCTCTTTATAGATTCTGTAAATTCAGTTAAATTGGGCTTGTCTGGTAAGCGTCTGCCTCCAATGCAGGAGACCCAGGTTCGATCCCTGGGTCAGGAAGATCCCCTGGAGAAGGAAATGACAACCCACTCCAGTATTCTTGCCTGGAGAATCCCATGGACAGAGGAGCCTGGGTGGCTACAGTACATGGGGTCGCAGAGTCAGACACGACTGAGCGACTTCACTTTCAACCTTTCTCTTCAAATTCAGTTAATGGATACCTACTGAAAACCATTGATGACATTAATAGCTATGTACCATACAGAAGGAATCATCATGAAAAAATACAAAACACTCTCATACACATACCCCTTGGTATTCTAGTAGAAAATATATAAATGCCACATTTTTGGATATGAGGTTAATTGGACACAGATGATTGTTTTTTCAGTCTATGGGTTATAAGTTTACATCATTCTAAGTTAATCTTGTCTATATGAGAATAATATTTTGTGTTCTTAAAATGTTATTTAGCCTGTCAAGGAAAACTGTCATTTTAGCAACCTTTTATTTAAAATTTATGCTTCTGTCATAAAAATTGAACTCATCAAATAAAGTATCTCTGTTACCTCTGAAAACAAAATCATGGCAGATTATCTTTAAATAATTTTAATAACTTTCCCTAACTATAAAGTAACATATGTTTACTGAACAAACTTTAGAAAATATGGTCAACAATTTTAAAATAATTATATCTCCTGAGCCTTAGGTGACCACAGTGAACATTCATTAACATTTGTGTTTGCTTAGAAACTTTATACTTTATCTATAGATAAGTGAGTCATTAGAAAGCGAACATGAATCAGACATTCTTGTCTCTATAGAAAGTTTCAGTATGTAATTTCAGGCTATTGGGGCCCCTGGAGTAACTTCTTTTAGCTAAAGGTTCAGAATATATCCTGATACATGACTCAAATGATAAAAGCAGTCTAAGTAAGTAAGTCATAGCCCTGTTTCTACTCTAATTTCCTTACTAAATATTCTTTCCTGAATTCCAGTCATCTGATTATTCTTTGTCATCAATATCTATAATACCGACATTTGAACTCATAACTATCTAAAGATATGAAGTGACATTGTAGTGTTTTGTTCTTTTTATTTTGCTGAGGGTGTCTCAACAATCATTATACACCTTGATTCTTAAAGAGTTGATAATCCCTGACAAGCTGTTCCCAAGAATACATTCATTGAAAAATACATTGAGTTTTCTTTTTCGCATAGATTGTATTAACTTTATTATGGTATTTCTCTTCCTTTATCATATCTTCACTTAGTAGTTGAATTTGGAATGGGTAAATCTTGAGCTTTCTGTTGATGAATATTTATATCTTAATTTGGTGTCATTTATATTTTAGTCACCTTTCATATGTAACTTTTTTCTATATTGAATTTTATATGTATTTGGCTCTAGAGATCTGTGAGTACATAGACTGTATTAAAAATCTCTCATCTATTTAAACTGATTCCTGTTAGTATTTTATTTTTCACTCTCTGTGGGACTATTTTGACCTTATTATAGGTTGGGAGTTTTTTTTGTTTTTGTTTTTTTCCAGTGTTGTGTTAGTTTCAGATGTACAGCAAAGTGAATCTGTTATACATATAGATCTATGCACCCTGTTTTAGATTGTTTTCACATATAGGCCCTTAGAAAGTATTGAGTATAATCCTCTGTGCTGTACAGTAGGTCCTTGTTAGTTGTCTGTTTTATGTATAGTGGTATATATATGTCAATCCTAATTTTCCAGTTTATCCCTGCCCCGCTCCTTACCTCCTGGTAACCATAAGTTTATTTTCTATATGTGTAACTCTATTTCTGTTTTGTAGATAAATTCATTTGCAGCTTAAAAAAAAAAAGATTCCACATATAAGTGATATCATTTGAAATTTGTCTTTTTCTGACTTAACTCAATCTGACAATCTCTAGAACCATCCATGTTGCTGCAAATGGCATTATTTCATTCTTTTTTATGGCTGAGTAACATTCCATCATGCTAAATAATCCACCTGCCAACACAGGAGATGTGGGTTTGATCTCTGGGTTGGGAAGATCCCCTGGAGGAGGGCATGGCAAACCCACTCCAATATTCTTACCTGGGTAATCCCATGGACAGAGGTGCCTGGCCCATGGGATCACAAAGAGTCAGATACAACTTCGCAACTAAACAACAACAACAAATACCCCATTGTATGTATGCACCACATCTTCTTTATCCATTCCTCTGTTGACAGACATTTCGGTTGCTTCCATGTCCTAGCTATTGTAAACAGTACTGCAGTGAACATTCAGGTGCATTTTGTTTTTAATTAAGGTTTTCTCCAGATATATGCCTAGGAGTAGGATTGCTGGATTACTGGTAGCTCTATCTTTAGTTTTTAAAAGAACCTCCATGCTGTTCTCATAGTAGCTTCACTAATTTACATTCCCACCAACAGTGTAGGAGAGTTCCCTTTTCTCCACATGATCTCTAGTTCTTTACCTAGAATCCTCATACTCCCAAGAGTTCAAGACTTTAGTTCATAAGGTCTGTAAACTTGGATAGAAATATATCTCTTCATATTCACTAAGCTCTGACTGAAATTTAACATATAATTTCTTTGCTTGTAGAAACAAGTAAATGTAGAGAACAAACCACAGTAGTGTTAGCAGTATCTATGACTTTGTCACCACTGAAACTCAAATATTTTCAACTCACTTTATAGTTGCTATTCTTGCATGCATGAGTGCTTGGTCGTGTCTGACTCTTTGCGACCCCGTGGACTGTAGCCCACCAGGCTCCTCTGTCCATGGGATTTCTCGAGCAAGAATACGGGAATGGGTTGCCATTTCCTTCTCCAGGGTATCTTCCCAACCCAGGGATCAAACCCATGTCTCTTGAGTCACCTGCATTGATACACAGGTTCTTTACCAGCTGAGGCACCAGAGAAGACTATAATTGCTATCAGTTCAGTTCAGTTCAGTTCAGTCACTCAGTCGTGTCCGACTCTTTGCGACCCCATGAATCACAGCACGCCAGGCCTCCCTGTCCACCACCAACTCCCAGAGTTCACTCAGACTCGCATCCATCGAGTCAGTGATGCCATCCAGCCATCTCATCCTCAGTTGTCCCTTCTCCTCCTGCCCCCAATCCCTCCCAGCATCAGAGTCTTTTCCAATGAGTCAACTCTTCGCATGAGGTGACCAAGGTACTGGAGTTTCAGCTTTAGCATCATTCCTTCCAAAGAAATCCCCGGGTTGATCTCCTATAACTTAAAATATCATTGCATGCATCACTACTTTGAAATTATGGAAGTTATTTGACCTACTGCCAGACTTGATGTCTAGTGTATTAAAGAAGGCTTACATATTTTTGTCACCAATTTCTGGCTTTAGTTTTTCAACAACAATATTTAGCCTTTTAGTGTTTTAATATAATAGGTTTTCTTTGTAAATAGAAGTAGTTTACTTTATGCACACACATATTTATTTTACTCTTCCAAACATTAGAGTTATATACCAACACACAGCATAAGTACCTTTCTTGATATTACACTTCAAAAATATCTTTTGATTAGTTTTCATACATAAAAAATGACTGTAGAACTTGGAAGAATTGGATAGGAAATCAACTTCAAAACAAACAAAAGGGAATGAATAAAAGGTAGATGGAGAACAAACAAGGATGATTCCAAATGATCTAGAAGAGGAAATTTCTAACCTTTATATTTATACCTGATGCTAATCTCATCCAGGGAATGAGTCGCCAGATTAATAAAGATCATTTCAAGAAGGCCTAGTAAGACATGGAAGATGTGCTTTCATAAGGGAAGGCAGCAAATTTGCAGAATATAGTTCTAAAAAGAGGACTGTTAAATCTGGAAGCCATTGTTGACTGTGTCCTGAAGTGCAGTAGTGTCTTCAACTAGAGACATCTCCCCTTTCCCACGCATCCCCACCATTGCAAAGCTGAATCATCTTCAGGAAAAATTTCAGAAAGAAAAATAAGAAAATTTTATTCTGATTATTATTATATACCCAAGCCAGAGGTGTGTTTCTGGATCCTGTACTTCCACAAAAGAATGAATCATATGGAGGAAGTTGAGTGAGTGGTAACTAAGATGATCAGGGGACAGACATATCCTTTGATTTGAGAATGTGTAGACTGAACAAATACAGGGTCTATAAAAATCTGAAGATTATAAATAAGATGGAGATGGCTCTACTAAGCAAATTCTTGAACATAGAACTCTTATAAAGGAATTTGATTCAAGAATTTGAGTAAAAATAAATGACATAATCACTATACACTGCAAGTAATAGACTAGCCATTGGTATTTGTCAATATAAACAAAAAGGTGGGCTCCGAACAGTTAAGTGTGTGAATAGTGGCTTTCCAAAGGGATTTCATTGAGGGAATGTAAAAATGATAAATCTACATACCTAAACTCCTCCAGTTATTGGCAGGACAACCACTGTATATGACAAAATACCCTTCAGTGACATCAACAGAAGCCACATGATGGGACTATATTCTGGTGCTCCCACTGTGTGTGTTTCTGTTGTTGTTGCTGTTGTTTCTCTGGCTGCATGTGGTGTATGGCATGCCAGTGGCGATGGCTGCTAAGTCCATACTTGTCTTTTTTTTTAAATCCAAAACATGTTTATTGGGGTGGTTTCCCATTCATCTTGATGCAGGATACTTTATTTTTTTTCTTTTTTCTTTTTTTTTTTTTACTTTACAATACTGTATTGATTTTGCCATGCATCAACATGAATCCACCATGGGTGTACATGAGTTCCCAATCCTGAACCCCCCTCCCACCTCCCTCCCCATACCATCTCTCTGGGTCATCCCAGTGCACCAGCCCCAAGCATCCTGTATCCTGCATCGAACCTAGACTGGCGATTCGTTTCTTATATGATATTATACATGTTTCAATGCCATTCTCCCAAATCATCCCACCCTCTCTCTCTCCCGCAGAGTCCAAAATACTGTTCTATACATCTGTGTCTCTTTTGCTGTCTCGCATATAGGGTTATCGTTACCCTATCTCTAAATTCCATATATATGTGTTAGTATACTGTACTGGTGTTTTTCTTTCTGGCTTACTTCACTCTGTATAATCGGCTCCAGTTTCATCCACCTCATTAGAACTGATTCAAATGTATTCTTTTTAATGGCTGAGTAATACTCCATTGCGTATATGTACCACAGCTTTCTTATCCATTCATGGGCTGATGGACATCTAGGTTGTATTAAAGAAAAAATGTATCAATACCACCAACTTGGTATTTTCCCTAAAAGTCATCATATTGTGGTTCAATATGATAGAAAATATGAGAAAATATGAGCTTCATAGAATTCATGCCCAGAAATGTAAGAAATATTTATTCCTTTTCCAGGAGCCATGCATTTACGCAAGTAAAGCACAGGCTCTCATAGAGCAGGATTCCCTCAGCTGTCGTCCTGTGGCTTCAGGGCTGCTCCAGCAGCTCCTTCTGCATCTCTCTGACAAGCAGAGCAGGTCTGTCTGTAGGGGATTTAGAGCTGCCAACTGCGGTCCAGATCCTTACTGTCTGTCAATCTTCATCAGGCAAGAGGGTTACAAAATAAGGAAAAAGGTAATCAGCAAGAGCATGGAAAATGATGATTACAGTTTCTCTTTGGCAAATGAGTGTTTCATTACCTATGATGCATTGCTCTTTGTCAAAGAATAAATAGCTTGCTTGCTGATGAGAAGGTGAAGAAAATGCAGTTATCTCTAATTTGTGCTGGACTCACAAAACAAAGATTTGTTGGAAATCAGAGTCAGGAAAGGGGGACTGATTTGAGAGAGATGTGTTGAACTGGTTTCCCTTTTCAAGTAACATTGTTTATACTTGAATGGGTGAGCAGCCACCTACACAATGCTGTGCTTCTCTGGCCTGCTTTCAAACAGCTTTAGAATTCAGAGATGCAGAGGTGTCAGTTTGCCCAGACACTGTGGAATAAACTCAGTTAGTAGAAGTATCAAAACACCATAAGTAATAAGAAAGAAACAGAAAAATTTTAGCTTATGTTGCCTTGTAATCTGGTAATAATACAGTCAACTAAGTCTGAATATGAAGTGCTCTTCTAAGATTTTTATATACATTAATTTATTTGGCTCTCATAATAGGCTTATATAATTCATATATTATAAGGAACCTGAGGCATAGAAGGGTTTCAATAACTTGCCCAGGATCATTCTGCTAATAATTGACAGAGTTAATGTCGGGTCTTAGACAGTCAAGTTCAGAGTTCACAGTCAGCAATTACATTCTATTGCATAGTTTGGGTGTATTCTGTCCAAGAAGGCACCAAAAGATAGTTGCCATGGATTTTCATCTGTAGTTAAGTAGAAACTTGTTCAGTTCACTTCAGTTCAGTTCAGTCACTCAGTCGTGTCCGACTCTGCAACCCCATGAATCACAGCACACCAGGCCACCCTGTCCATCACCAACTCCCGGAGTTCACTCAAACTCACGTCCATCGAGTCCGTGATGCCATCCAGCCATCTCATCCTCTGTCGTCCCCTTCTCCTCCTGCCCCCAATCCCTCCCAGCATCAGTGTCTTTTCCAATGAGTCAACTCTTCGCATGAGGTGGCCAAAGTACGGGAGTTTCAGCTTTAGCATAAAGGATTTCTTCCTTCCAAGGAAATCCCAGGACTGATCTCCTTTAGAATGGACTGGTTGGATCTCCTTGCAGTCCAATGGACTCTCAAGAGTCTTCTTCAACACCACAGTTCAAAAGCATCAATTCTTCAGCGCTTAGCTTTCTTCATAGTTCAACTCTCACATTCATACATGACCACTGGAAAAACCATAGCCTTGACTAGATGGACCTTAGTCGGCAAAGTACTGTCTCTGCTTTTGAGTATGCTATCTAGGTTGGTCATAACTTTCCTTCCAAAGAGCAAGCATCTTTTAATTTCATGGGTGCGGTCACCATCTGCAGTGATTTTGGAGCCCCACAAAATAAACTCTGACACTGTTTCCACTGTTTCCTCATCTATTTCCTATGAAGTGATAGGACTGGATGCCATGATCTTCGTTTTCTGAATGTTGAGCTTTAAGCCAACTTTTTTGCTCTCCTCTTTCACTTTCATCAAGAGGCTTTTTGGTTCCTCTTCACTTTCTGCCATAAGGGTGGTGTCATCTGTATATCTGAGGTTATTGATATTTCTCCTGGCAATCTTGATTCCAGCTTGTGTTTCTTCCAGTCCAGCATTTCTTATGATGTACTCTGCATAGAAGTTAAATAAGCAGGGTGACAATATACAGGCTTGACACACTCCTTTTCCTATTTGGAACCAGTCTGTTGTTCCATATCTGGTTCTAACTGTTGCTTCCTGACCTGCATACAGATTTCTCAAGAGGCAGGTGAGGTGGTCTGGTATTCCCATCTCTTTCAGGATTTTCTACAGTTTATTGTGATCCACACAGTCAAAGGCTTTGGCATAGTCAATAAAGCAGAAATAGATGTTTCTCTGGAACTCTCTTGCTTTTCCATGATCCAGCGGATGTTGGCAATTTGATCTCTATGTTCCTCTGCCTCTTCTAAAATCAGCCTGAACATCAGGGAGTTCACAGTTCGCATATTGCTGAAGCCTGGCTTGGAGAATTTTGAGCATTACTTTACTAGCGTGTGAGATAAGTGCAATTGTGCGGTAGTTTGAGCATTCTTTGGTATTGCCTTTCTTTGAGATTGGAATGAAAACTGACCTTTTTCCAATCCTGTGGCCACTGCTGAGTTTTCCAAATTTGCTGGCATATTGAGTGCAGCACTTTCACAGCATCATCCTTCAGGACTTGAAACAGCTCAACTGGAATTCCATCACCTCCACTAGCTTTGTTCGTAGTGATGCTTTCCAAGGCCCACCTGACTTCACTTTCCAAGATGTCTGGCTCTAGATTAGTTATCACATCATCATGATTATCTGGGTCATGAAGATCTTTTTGTACAGTTCTTCCATGTATCTTGCCATCTCTTCTTAATATCTTCTGCTTCTGTTAGGTCCAGACCATTTCTGTCCTTTATCCAGCCCATCTTTGCATGAAATGTTCCCTTGGTATCTTTAATTTTCTTGAAGAGATCTCTAGTCTTTCCCATTCTGTTCTTTCCCTCTATTTCTTTGCATTGATCGCTGAAGAAGGCTTTCTTATGTCTTCTTGCTATTCTTTGGAACTCTGCATTCAGATGCTTATATCTTTCCTTTTCTCCTTTGCTTTTTGCCTCTCTTCTTTTCACAGCTCTTTGTAAGGCCTCCCCAGACAGCCATTTTGCTTTTTTGCGTTTCTTTTCCATGGGGATGGTCTTGATCCCTGTCTCCTGTACAATGTCATGAACCTCATTCAATAGTTCATCAGGCACTCTATCTATCAGATCTAGGCCCTTAAGTCTATTTCTCACTTCTACTGTATAATCATAAGGGATTTGATTTAGGTCATACCTGAATGGTCTAACAGTTTTCCCTACTTTCTTCAATTTAAGTCTGAATTTGGCAATAAGGAGTTCATGATCTGAGCCACAGTCAGCTCCCGGTCTTGTTTTTGCTGACTGTATAGAGCTTCTTCATCTTTGGCTGCATATAATATAATCAATCTGATTTTGGTGTTGACCATCTGGTGATGTCCATTTGTAGAGTCTTCTCTTGTGTTGTTGGAAGAGGGTGTTTGCTGTGACCAATGCATTTTCTTGGCAAAACTCTATTAATCTTTGCCCTGCTTCATTCCGCATTCCAAGGCCAAATTAATTTATTGTTACCACCTCCTTAAAATTTGTTTCATTCTTAACTAGTATTTCTCCTACCTCTCTGATATCCTGTATCCAATTTGTTCTAAATTTTCTAGAAAGTAATAATGACTTAATTCTTAATACTCCGTGCCTCTAATAAGGTGCAGTGTGTGTGTGTTTCTTTTTATTCCAGTTTTATTGAGATATAATTGGTGTAAAGCCCTGTTGAAGTTAAGGTATACACCATGTGGTTTGACTATTTCCTCCATTCTCCCCCTACCCCTTTGGCAAACACCTCTTTGTTCTCTGTATCTTTGACTCTGTTTCTGTTTTGTTATATTTGTTCATTTGTTTTATTTTTTAGATTCACATATAAGTAAAATCATATTGTAAATATTTGTTTTTTTCTGACTTATTTCACTAATTTCATTTAATATCTTCTATGTCCATCCATTACATATATATTCTTTCTTTGAGTTTATAAAGGAGATATATGTTTATGTTTAATAATAATTAAAACCTTTTATTTTGAGATAAATGCAAAATTTACACATAGTTATAAGAAATAATACAGAGAGATCCTGAGTATCCTTTACCTGATTTCCCCCTATAGTAACATCTGGAAAAATCCCATTGTTGGAGGAGCCTGGTGGGCTGCAGTCCATGGGGTCGCTAAGAGTGGGACATGACTAAGTGACTTCACTTTCACTTTTCACTTTCATGCATTGGAGAAGGAAATGGCAACCCACTCCAGTGTTCTTGCCTGGAGAATCCCAACGACGGCGGAGCCTGGTGGCTGCTGTCTATGGGGTCGCACAGAGTTGGACACGACTAAAGTGACTTAGCAGCAGCAGCAGCAGCAGTATAATATCACAGCCAGGATATTGACATCAATATGTTATCCATGTTGCTGTCCATGTTTTACTTTGTGTGTGTGTGTGTGTGTACTTAATTCTCTGCAGTTCTATCACAGAGTATGTCCATGTATCTAAACTGCAGTCAAGGTATGGAAGAGTTCTGTCACCACAACGATTCTTTGTGTTGGCCTTTCTGTAACAACACCGTCTTCTTCCTGTACCTCCCCTCCTCTATTCCCAAACCTTGGCAAGCACTATCCTGTTCTCCATTTCTAAAACAATGTTTCTCAGTTTTCTTTTCTAAAATTTTTACAGTTTTATGTTTTACAATTTAAGTCTATGATCTATTTTGAGTTAATTTTTATATGAGGTGTGAGATTAAGTTGAGGTTCACCTATTTATTTATTCATTTTGAGTATGAATTCCAATTTCTGTAGTATCATTTCTTAAAAAAAACTATCCTTCTTGATAAATTGTTTTTACACCTTTGTCAAAAATCAGTTTGACATATTTGTATGGGTCTATTACTAGGTTATTTATTCAGTTCCATTAATCTATGTACACATCCCTTTACAGATATCATATTATCTTGAGTAATGTATCCATATAGTAAGACTTGATTTGGGGTAGAATGATTCCTCCTACTTTGTTCTTTTTCAAGTTTGCTTTAACTGTTTTATATTTAATTATGATGTTAATTTATAATGAAAAGCAACAGCCCATGCTCCACTTACATTGTTATTCCAACCTCCTGGAGGCAAGAACTATGAACTAATTGCATTTTAGTTTCTTTTGTTGGTTTACCTTTTATCTCTTAGTAATATGCTTATATTGCTACCTCTTGATTGATCAATTTTTGATGTTATGCACTTATTTTCTGCTGTAATATATAGTGTCTTAGCATACTTAAATCAATGGCCATTCCCTCTTCTACCTTTTGCTATGGCTAAACCACTAGTTTTAGTTTGTTCACTGGGCATTTGTGTACCTTAAATGACATTACTGCTCATCCTACATTTTCACTTCGTATTGTCTTATATGTTGTTAAACTTTTCATTCTGTTTTATGATGATCAATAATTGTTTTATTTCTTTATAGTCTGATTTGAAAAGTTGAAAATCAGTAGACATTATTAGCTTTTTATTTATATTTTTTTAATTTTTATTTTTACTTTATTTTACTTTACAATATTGTATTGGTTTTTAAAACTGTAAATATTTAATCATAAATTTCTCTGTTGTGCCAAATAGTACCCTGTGAATCATCTCCATTATAAATATTCCTTATACCAAGTTGAAATAGATTATCCCTACCAATTGTCAAAATTAGGTCATCTTTTAGATTACTTCACACCTGAATGATTGATTTATTATTGTTTATTGAATTGCAAATTGTCAGTCTTTGTGGATAAATTTTCTTAGTCAAGTATTGCATACATAAAAAGCTAAGATTATAACTGTACAGCCTGATTTATTTGTTTAAATAAATAATATTTATTATTTATATAGTAATATATGTAGTATTTATCAGGCTATACTTCCTTTATTTATCACAATAAATAGAACATTACTAGTACCTCCAAAACCTTGTTTGCACCACTTCAGTCATTACTTGTCCTTCTCCAGTCATTTTCCTGACTTCAAGCACTATATGAATTTGTTTTATTTGATTCTGAATTTTGTATAAATTGAGAGATACAAAATTAATCTTTTGTCTGGCTTCTTGTATTTAACATTAAGTTTGTAAAAGACATCACTGTGGTTGCATTCAGCAATAATTATTTTTGTTTCTGCAAAATAGTTTTTGTAGTAAAATATCACAGTGTCTTTATTTTATCATTATTCAGTTTTAAATTTTGTGATAACATTTTCACAATAAAATATTTAAAAAAGCAATCTCCCCTTCATAGAAAAAGTTATTTTTGACAGTACTTTAAGGAGACCCAAGTGAGACTACACTTAAAATTTATAAGCACGAGCCTGAATGCCTTTGTCTAGTCCTCCTCTGTGTTCAAGTGGGCTCTGATGGGATAGAACCCACTACTGTTTCCAGGGTCTTCTGTCATGCCTTTCTTCACATAAATCTTGTAGGGTAAACAGAGATCTGACTCAGTTTTCTCAGCCGCTCCCTTGAACCATTGCATGCCATCCACGAAAGCCATCATAGCCTGGTCAAATTTATGGTGATGCAAGAAAGCATCAAGTGGACCTTAGGAAGTATCACTATGAACAAAATTAGTGGAAGTGATGGAATTCCAGCTGAGCTATTTCAAATCCTAAACGATGATTCTGTTAAAGTACTGCACTCAATATATCGGCAAATTTGGAAAGCTCAGCAGTGGCCACAGAACTGGAAAAGGTCAGTTTTCATTCCAGTCCCCCAAAAAGGTAATGCCAAAGAATGTTCAAACTACCACACAGTTGCCCTCATCTCACACTCTTGCAAAGTAATGCTCAAAATTCTCCAAGCTAGGCTTCAACAGTACGTGAACCGAGAACTGCCAGATTTCGAAAAGGCAGAGGAACCAGAGATCAGATTGCCAACACCTGTTGGATCATTGAAAAAGCAAGAGAATTCCAGAAAAATGTCTACATCTGCTTCATTGAGTACACTTAAGCCTTTGACTGTGTGGATCACAACAAACTGTGGAAAATTCTTAAAGAGATGGGAATATCAGACTGCCTTACCTACCTCCTGAGAAATCGGTATGCAGGTCAAGAAGCAACGGTTAGAACCAGACATTAGACTGGTTCCAAATTGGGAAAGGAATACATCAAGGCTGTATATTGTCACCCTGCTTATTTAACTTATATGCAGAGTATATCATGCAAAATGCCAGACTGGATGAAGCACAAACTGGAATCAAGATTGCTGGAAGAAATATCAATAATCTCAGATATGCAGGTAATACCGCCTTTATGGCAGAAAGCAAAGAGGAACTAAAGAGTCTCTTGATGGAAGTGAAAGAGGAGAGTAAAAAAGCTGGCTTAAAACTCAACATTCAAAAAACTAAGATCATGGCATCTGGTCCTATCACTTCATGGCAAATAGATGGGAAAACAATGGAAACAGTGAGAGACTTTATTTTGGGGGGCTCCAAAATCACTGCAGATGGTGATTGCAGCCATGAAATTAAAAGATGCTTACTCCTTGGAAGGAAAGTTATGGCCAACCTAGATAGCATATTCAAAAGCAGAGACGTTACTTTGCCGACTAAGGTCCATCTAGTCAAGGCTATGGTTTTTCCAGTAGTCATGTATGGATGTGAGAGCTGGACTATAAAGAAAGCTGAGTGCCGAAGAATTGATGCTTTTGAACTGTGGTGTTGGAGAAGACTGTTGAGAGTCCCTTGGACTGCAAGGAGATCTAACCTGTCCATCCTATAGGAGATCAGTCCTGGGTGTTCATTGGAAGGACTGATGCTAAAGCTGAAATTCCCATACTTTAGCCATCTCATGTGAAGATTTGACTCATTGGAAAATACCCTGATGCTGTGAGGGATTAGGGGTTAGGGGGAGAAGGGGGCAACAGAGGATGAGATGGCTGGGTGGCATCACCGACTCGATGGACGTGAGTTTGAGTGAACTCCGGGAGTTGGTGATGGACAGGGAGGCCTGGTGTGCTGTGATTCATGGTGTTGCAAAGAGTTGGATTCAACTGAGTGACTGAACTGAACCCTGAATCATGGAATATCTTTCCATGTATTTATGTCATCTTTGATTTATTTCTTTAGTGTCTTATAATTTTTGGTATACAGGTCTTTGTCTCCTTAGGTAGGTTTATTCCTAGATATTTTATTGTTTTTGTTGCAGTGGGGAATGGGATTGATTCCTTAATTTCTCTTTCTAAGTTTTCATTGTTAGTATATAGAAATGCAAGTGATTTGTATGTATTTACCTTGTATCATGTGACTTTGCTGAATTCACTGATTAGCTGTAGTGATTTTCTGATAGTTTCTTTCAGGTTTTCTATGTATAGTATCATTTCATCTGCAAACAGTGAGAGTTTTACTTCTTCTTTTCTGATCTGGATTCCTTTTATTTCTTTTCACTTTCTAATTGTCATTGCTAGAACTTCCAAAACTATGTTGAATATTGGGGAGTGTGGACACCCTTGTCTTGTTTCTGATCTTAGAGAGAATGCTTTCAGTTTTTCACCATTGAGAATAATGTTTGCTGTGTACGTTTCATATATGCCCTTTACTATGTTGGAGTAGGTTCCTTCTATGCCCATTTTTTGAAGAGTTTTCATTATAAATGGGTGCTGAATTTTGTCAAAGGTTTTTTCTGTATCTATTGAAATAATTATATGTTTTTACCTTTCAACGTGTTAATATGGTGTATCACATTGATTGATTTGCATATATTGAAGAATCCTTGCTTCCCTGGAATAAACCCGACTTGATCATGGTATATAAGCTTTTTAATGTATTGTTGAATTCTGTGTGTGAGAATTCTGTTGAGGAGTTCTGCATCTGTGTTCTTCAGTGATATTGGCCTGTATTGTCTTTGCCTGGTTTTAGCATCAGGGTTATTGCAGTCTCATAGAATGAGTTTGGAAGTGTTTATCCCTCTGTAATTTTTTGGACGAGTTTCAGAAAAATAGGCATTAGCTCTTCTTTACATGTTTGATACAAATCCCCTGTGAAGTCATCTGGCCCTAACCTGGAGATGTTCCCTGTGCACTTGAGAAGAAAATGTATTCTTCTGCATTTGGATGGAAAGTCCTAAAGATACCAATCAGGTCCATTTGGTCTAATGTTTCATTTAAGGTTTGTGTTTCTTATTGATTCTCTGTTTTGATGACCTGTCTATTGGTGTAAGTGGGGTGTTAAAGTCCCCTACTATTATTGTGTTACTGTTGTTTTGCCCACCCCCCATACCTGTTAGTGTCTGCTTTATGTATTAAGATGCTCCTATGTTGGGTGCATAAATATTTACAGCTGTTATGTCTTCTTCTTGGATTGATCCCTGATTATTTTGTAGCGTCCTTCTTTGTCACTTATAATATTCTTTATTTTTAAGTCTATTCTGTCTGAAATAAGTATTGCCACCCTGGCTTTCTTTTGGTTTTCATTCACATGGAATATCTTTTTCAATCCTTTTACTCTCAATCTGTATGTGTCTCTAGGTCTGAAGTGATTCTCTTGTAGGCATATATATGGGTCTTGTTTTTGTTTTGTTTTTTAATCCATTCAGTCAGTCTGTATCTTTGGTTGGTGCATTTAATCCCTTTACATTTAGATAATTATTGATACATATGTTCCTATTGGCATTTTCTTGATTGTTTTGGCTTTGTTTTTATAGATCTTTCCTTTCTCCTGTGTTTACTGGCTATATAAGTCCCTTTAGTATTTGTTGCAAGGCCAGTTTGGTGGTGCTGAATTCTCTTAACTTCTGCTTGTCTGTAAAGCTTTTGATATCTCCATCAATTCTGAATGAAATCTTTGCTGGGTATGGTAATCTTGGTTGTAGATTTTTCTCTTTCATAACTTTAAATATATCCTGCCATTCCCTTCTGGTCTGCAGAGTTTCTGCTGAAAGTTCTACTGTTAATTGTATGGGTTTTCCTTGTATGTTACATGTTGCTTTTCCCTTGCTGCTTTTAATATTCTTTCTTTGTGCCTAATTAATCTCTGTTAACTTGATTAATATTTGTCTCAATGTGTTTCTCCTTGGGTCTATCCTATAAGGGACTCTGCACTTTTTGGACTTGATAGACTATTTTCTTTCCATGTTGGAGAAGTTTTCAACTATAATTTCTTCAAAATATTCTCCGTGCCTTTCTTTTTTTCTTCTTCCTCTAAGACCCCTGTAACTCGAATGTTGCTGCATTTAAAATTGTCCCAAAGGTCTCTGAGGCTATCCTCAATTCTTTTCATTCTTTTCCCTTTATCCTGCTCTTCAGCAGTTATTTCCACCATTCTATCTTCTAACTCACTTATCCATTCCTCTGCTTCAGTTATCCTGCTATTGGTTCCTTCTAGAGTATTTCTAATTTCAGTAATTGTTATTCATCTCTGCTTGCTTATTCTTTATTTTTTCTATGTCCTTGGTGATTCTATTAACTGTGTTAAATGTTTCTTGCATTTTCTCCGTTCTCTTTTCAAGTCTTCAGAGCATCTTCACTATCATTAGTCTGAGTTTTGTTTCAGGAAGGTTGCTTATTTCCTCTTCATTTATTTGGTCTTGTGAGTTTCTTGCTCTTTTGTTTGTGCTGTATTTCTCTGTCTTTTCATCATTTCTTTTTTTTTTTTTTTTTGTAACTTGCTCCACATGAGGTCTCTTTTTCCCAGGTTTTAGGGTTATATTTCTCTTCCCTTTGGTTTTTCCCTTGGAGGGAAAGGTTGGTTGAGTGGTTTGTGTTGATTTTTTGTTAGGGGTGACTTGTGCCTGTGTTTTAGTGGGAGGAGATCAAACAGATCAAGCAGGTAACTACAGAAATAATGAGACATATACACACATTTCCACACATACAGTTACAACCAAAGTACTCTAAAGAAAAAAGTACAGGAGATTGACTTGGTGAACAAAGGAAACCAAAAGTGATATCAACCAATTAAAAGCAGAGCTAGCTAATGCTCAATCTGGAAAACTGAGCATGAGCAGAGGGCTCATAGGGAATATAACAAAGAGAGGTCAACAATTTAACTTACTTGGTGAAAAAAGAATGAGTGAAGGAAAAAAGGGAGGAAAAAAAGAAGGGAGGGAAAAGTGAAAAGGAGGGGAATGGAAAAGAGGGTAGAAAAAGAGAGAGAGAAAAGGAAAAACAGAAAAGCAAAGATGTATGTGGAAGAGATTTATATATATTCAGGAATAGCTACAGCTGGTAAGGAACTATAGGAAAAGCAGTTGAAAAAATAAAAAACAAAATCAAAGAACTCATTTAAAGGAGCTTAGCCTGGTGGGCTGCCATCTATGGGGTCGCACAGAGTTGGACACGGCTGAAGCGACTTAGCAGCACCAGCAGCAGCCGCAGCCTGTCCCCCTGGAGGACTGGGGTCTTCTGCTGTTGCCTAGAGCTTGCTTTGTGGGAGTTGTTCCATATCTTGGTGAGTTTTTGATGTATTTGTGGGGAGGCTGGCGATCACCTCACCTATTCCTCTGCCATCTTCTTTTGTCTCCCCACTGATTCTTGAAATGTGGTCATGTAAGTATTCCAGTTCAATGGCTGTTTGGATTATTTTTGACCCTTTAAATTTCCATATAAATTCTAAAATCAGGTTATCATTTTAAGAAAACTCTCTTAGACATAACTGGGATTGCTTGTTTATGGATCAATTTGCAGAGATATGGCATCTTTATAATATCAGTATTCCAACCCATGAATCTAATATATACTCCACAATTATTTAATTTTTAAAAAATCTCCACTCTGTATATGTTTTTCAGTTTTCTGGGTTCTTAGACTTCTTTCACTTTTTTTGTTAGAATTATTGCTAGGTATTTGAAGATTTTTTGTATAAACAGAAACTTTTTAAATTTAAAAGTATAACTGTTGATGAAATACAGAAATAAATTAACTTATATTGACCTTTTAGCCAATAAACCAAATTATTTCACTCACTAATCCTAAAAAATATATCTGTAGATTCTTTTCTAGTTATTGTAATTTTTTGTACTTTTAGTCACTTTAGTACATGGTTTTAGTTTGGGAAGATGATAAAATTCTGGAGGTGGATATTGGTTATAGATGTGGAACAATGTGAATGTATTTAGTGCCATCAAACTGTGCCTTTAAAAATGGTTCAAAAGGTACATTTTGTGTTATGTGTATTTTACCACAATTATAAAAAGAGATGCTGATGATATCTGCAGTGTACTCACGGTTGGTAGTGTCTTCAGAATTTCTTTACCTCTCTCATGACTTACTACTATTAGGTTAGAAGCAAAGGTGTAGGGAACTGTCCAGAATGTGTTTCTCAGTGTCCCATGTGGTATTCTGGTCAAAACAAAAATAGGCTCCATATCTCTAAGTGAATTAAACTAAACAACTCTGGTTCATTGGTTTTCTTTTTCCTTAGCAGATTTTCATAAGGAAAGCTCTGGTTTAACTGATAAAAACTACAGAAAAAATATGAAAGTCCCCAAATGATAAAATCCAAAGTATATGGTAACTGGAAACGCTCATGGTACTCTGAAGTACTCTGAACATGAGGACACAGTGAATGAGGAAAAATGTCTTTGAACTGCTATAGAATGATTCTAGGATATAGTATCAAGTGAAAAAAAAAAGCAAGCTTCAAAGGATTCAAAATATTTAAATCTAGTCTTGAAACTACATACAATGAGACTAGTCAGTTTGTTGAAGAATCATATGAGGTAACTGACCCCAGGACCCTTTGAAAATGTCAGTATAATGAATATCCAGAAAAGATAGATATAAAGGTGATAAATGTATTCTAGTTTAAAAGAGATTACAGAGACTTGATAATGAAATGCTGTAAGTAATCCTTTATTGAATCCTGGGTCCAACAACAACAACAAAAAGTTTTAAAAACATCTCTGGAAAATTTGAATATGAACTATATATTAAGTTATATTTTTCCATGTTACTTTTCTTGGTTGTGATATTGGTTTTTGTAGTTATATAGGAAAATATTATGGTTCTTACAGATATATGTTGAAGAATTTGGTGATAAAGTGTCAGAATATCTGCAGCTTGTTTTCAAGTAATTCTGAAGGATATATGTGGAGAATAGCTCTAGCTGAAGGTATAGAGGTGCTCATTATACTATTACTTCAACTCAAAAGCAGATTTGAAATTTTTCAAAGAAAAAGTTAAGGGGGGAAAAGGGATGTTCAGGATAAAAGATAATTTTAAATTAGAGCTAAGCCCTTTACTTATTTTGTAGTTCATTGAGTTTACATTTAAGTTTGCAGTTTGAGTTTACATTTAAGTTTGCAGTTTGAGTTTACATTTAAGTAATGTTAAAGAGTTAATAGATTGGTCATCCTAACCAAATAAGCCTTCCTTGAATGCCTGTTATATCTGAGGTGTGGTAGGTATTACTAGAGAATAGACATGTATAATGAATGGAAGGAGAGAAGAGCCAAAACAGAAAAATGATCAACATAATGGATGAAGTTATAGTGAAAACCTCAACGCAGAATAATTGTGTGTGTCTCAAAAGTTGGTCTTTATTTTCTCCGAGAGCTCTCATTGAAAAGAAATGTGTTTGCTTGTATTAGATGGTTTTCTGGAGACTGACATTTGTTTTTAAAGTTTGAAAGCTAAAACCATTGGGTTCAGTTTCACTGAAGTGTAGTATTTCAAACCACTGATGATTGCTTATGTCATACAGTACATAAAATGACGTAGTAAATGGAGTCAGGGAATGCTTCTTTGAGTTGATGTCAAAGGTGAACTTTTAACTAGGCAAATGGTATGAATTCAAGCATTCTAAACACAGGGAACAGCATGTACAAAGAACAAAAACAAAAGGGGAACTTGGCGCTCATTTGGGAACTCAGAGAAGGTCAGTATGTCTGGAGCACAGAAAGGGGAAAGATGAATTTAAGAAACAAGACTGGAACCCTCTATCCCTCTTCACCCCTTCATTCCTCACTTCCCCCATCTCTATTAGCTTGTCAGCCATAAGGGGGCACCCAAGACCCAGTACCTGGTCTGTGGTCTGCGTGCCATTCCAAAGATATTTCCTTTCTTCCTTGGGATTATACAGAACCATCTTGGGCAGCTCTCATCCCTTTCACATATGCCTCTGCCAACTGAGTAGCAAAGGGAAAACAGAAGTGACTGAGTTCCAAGTTACTGCCACCACATAATAGATGCTGTGTGTCTCATACTCCCTCTTGGGTTAGAAATCAGAATAGTTGCCTTAGACACATGGGGATTGACAATGTAGTCCTGCTTTCATTAGAATGATTTTTTGCTTTGGATTCCACATCAAAACTAATTTTTCAGAGCTCGAGAATTGCTGTTTTTATAGGAGGACAAAAGAAGAGGAGAGTGTTTGGTTTTATTTTTTACAATGTCTCTATTGTTCCTGGTTTTGTTTTGTTTTGTTTTTGTCCTTAGTGGACATTGTATGGCACCAAGGCATTTAGAATAATTCAGCATGCCTGTTTAGAAATCATGTAGATCAGTAGGACTAGTGTAACTTTGGGATACCAGATCTATGCTGCTACTGCTACTGCTGCTGCTGCTAAGTCGCTTCAGTCGTGTCCAACTCTGTGCAACCCCATAGACGGCAGCTCACTAGGCTCCCCCGTCCCTGGGATTCTCCAGGCGAGAACACTGAAGTGGGTTGCCATTTCCTTCTCCAGATCTATGAAGTAGCATAAATCTTAGATTTGCTGAGATATAGTAAACCTTTGCTGCTGCTGCTGCTGCTGCTAAGTCACTTAAGTCATGTCCAACTCTGTGCGACCCCATAGATGGCAGCCCACCAGGCTCCCCCGTCCCTGGGATTCTCCAGGCAACAACACTGGAGTGGGTTGCCATTTCCTTCTCCAATGCATGAAAGTGAAAAGTGAAAGTGAAGTTGCTCAGTCGTGTCCAACCCTCAGCGACCCCATGGACTGCAGCCTTCCAGGCTCCTCCATCCGTAAAGCTTTAGATGACTTTAATAGAAAGAACAAATGTAAAAATCTTAAGAGAAAGTGACATGATATATGTTTTTTTTCTTTATTTCTATTTTTTAGTTATTCTAGGGTTGATAAAATGAATCAAAAGATGTAGCACTAATGAATTGGTTATAGACATAACCCCACATTGGGCTTACTTTTGGGAAGACCTAAGGGTTCTCAGACCACACCAACTACCATAGCCAGGACTCCCAGGTCCTGGTATTGGAGTGGCCCAGAACTGGCTTTGGTTTCCAACTGCACTAATATTAGTGAATTAAGCGCTAATTCACCTAATTACCCATCCACCATATCTATTCTGCACCAGTGTTTCACCTATTGGAGGGGAAGGCAATTAGGTAAAACTGAGGAAATTCATTGTTATTTTGCATTCTGTGTGTAATTGGTTGAGACCCTTCTAATAAGAAATGGCATTTTGTTTTCTAGCTAACATAAGAACAAAACTTATCAGACCCACATCAGTTTCTTCTATGTAAATGACATGACTGATAGATTGCAAGATGAAGTGATTACAATTTATCTTGATTCTGTGAAGACTTTATTCTTTGCATACTAATGAAAAAAAAAAAAAAAAGGAGAAACAGCCCACCTCCCTTTTCAGGGTGTGTCAGTCCTGTGAACTAAATTAGCAGATACACACTGTATTGTCAGCTTCTTATTAACTGTGTGAGGGGTCTAGATTGATGAGGTAAAGGGCAAGATCCCTTTCCTTTATGATGGCAGATAATTCTGTTATTTAATCAGCGAACTGTTGGTAAAGAATCCTCCTGCAATGAAGGAAACCCCGGTTCAATTCCTGAGTCAGGAAGATCCATGGAGAAGGTATAGGCTACCCACTCCAGTATTATTCCAGTATTCTTGGGCTCCCCTTGTGGCTCAGCTGGTAAAGAATCCGCCTGCAGTGTGGGAGACTTGGGTTCAATCCCTGGGTTGGGAAGATCCCCTGGAGAAGGGAAAGGCTACCCACTCCAGTATTCTGGCCTGGAGAATTCCATGGAGGTCACAAAGAGTCAGACACAACTGAGTGACTTGCACTAATGGTAATAAAACCAGATAAGTTTGACAACTGGAAGAGGAAAGTCAAATTTAAAAAAAAAAAGAATCTAAATTTCTCTGGATCTGAACTAGATTGAAATTTTATTTTGTTGAATATATCACTTTCAAATTTATTTTTCATTTAAACACCACACCTCAGGGGATTATTTTTGTACCACAAAAGCCTGGTCATGGGTCTGAAAAGCAATTTAGCACTTTCTTTATTTTATTTCCAAAACTTAGCAGTACTTTGGAAATGACTAAAGAAAAAATAATAGCTAAAATGAGATGGAATTCAACACTTTAACCTCAGCATTCAGCCAAATAGAATTTTAAGGCTCTGAATTGTAAACTCATTCCATTTGACTTGATTTTAGGGTCACATTGAGCCAAAACTAACTTATGTGCCTTGAATTCACTGCTTTGAACTGAAAAGTAAACTATTTACTTCCTCCCGATGAGAATACATTATGCTGAAAGATTGCTTCCTGTTTGTCCTAGAGGGGTTTCCCTTCCCTGAAAGAAGTCATAATTTGGGTCAGCTGTCTCTGCAGGGGCCATCCCTGACAGCTTTCTCAGGATAAGTGAGATCAGAAAAGCACCAAGCTGTCGTAATATATGAAGCTAAAGGCTTGGTAGAGCCCCTTCATTGCAGAGGGCTCTAATTTTAAATATGGCCTGAATTCTGAAGTCACAGAAGAGGAACACATTTCCCCCAAGTGACTTCTGCTGAACCACAGTGTGGATTGTTTCAGATGCTTCTGAAAGCCATTAGGATTGCTGTCCTGTGTGGATATTTTCGACCATCTGTAGGAGGAGTGCCCAGAAAATGTTGTACCTCTTTTTGGTGTGACATTGGAAGGTTCTGGAGAATAAAAATAATCCTGGATCAACATATGAGTCAAATGCTGTATTTATCCATTCTGCAGTTAGGAAACAAAAACTTAAAATGCCACCTTGCCAAAAATAACAGGCAATTAAAGTATGTTGAATCCACGATACTACATGTGGTAGCCAAGTGTTCTCAAGAAGCATTATTGTAGAGGAATAATTGTAGAGGAATAATGGGGTTTCTTGTCTTTTATTTTCCCCTGATAATTCCCACCTAACTCTTTACCCTTTTGCCTTTGAAAAGAAATGAAGATTTCTTCTGGTTTTATACAGGGTAGTATCACCACTTCTGCTTATTATTTTCAGTGACTGTCCTGGCAAATTCTGATGCTAAATTCTGGTCTGAAGGAGTCCAAGTGAGGAAGTATGAACATCCACAGACTGCCACATTCACACAGCTAGAAAAATCAATTCAGTTAAAAGTACACATGCAATCTACCTCAGGTGTGATGGTCAGCATATTACCAGGCCAGCACCTTCATAATTCTTTCTCTCTAGTGAGGCCCTATGGGAGACAGGCCACATACTCTGACTTGTCTTTACTGAGTATTTTCATGCCAGCATGCTCCCTTCTCTGAAAGGCAGCTGGAATTGGAGGAAAATGGAAAACTCATCTTAAGATGAAATGGAAGGCGCAAAGGAGCTTAAAGGAGGCAGTGATTGTCAGTCAGGCAGAAATACAGGGCTTTGCTACAATTATGCCTTGTACAAAAAATTCTGGAAAGTATGAAAATAAGGAGCGCACCATGTAGTATCGTAGGGGACAGAGGGATAGAAAGTAAAAGTTTAAAGAAAATGCAAGGACCACCATTGCAAAATAAATGGAAATACAGTTCTAGGACTTCTAAACCACGCTAGTGAAGCTGTAGGTTTCACAGTGTTGTAATCTGGGTTCTGAGAGTAAATAATGTATCCTTTTTGTGGAAAGGAGTGGTATAAGATAACACAGTAGTAGAAAACAACTAAAAAATAGTGTCATGATGCAAACAAAATTCAGTGAAAGAGGTTACATCAGCATAAGTAAAAAACTAAAACTGAGAAATACAGTTGAAGCATGATATATGGATTATATAAATAGAGAATCAAATTAAAAACATTTTTTCAGCAACAGTTGTAACCTGAGAACAATAGAAACAGGCTGGAAGGCATATGGATAAGGTATTTCTTGTTACTGTGTGGGCTGCATGCTGTGGGATGTGGGATATTCTCTTGTGAGGCTTGATTGCTGTATAAATGGATATTAGAAGAGTGTTGAGACAAAAAGACTCAATTCAGAGAAGTTAGATAGAGAATATGAAGAAGGGCACAATAGTTCATCCAAGAAATGCAAAAAATAAAAAAATAAAAAATTTTGCTAGAAATCTACAATGGATTACAATTAACAATGATACCCAGGAACACTGAACATTTAGGGTTCTGTCAAATTAACTGCAATGTGTGTGAAGATCATCTGGAACCTAGACATTAATGACATGGCCTTCAAAAGAAGCTAGCCTACCTCCTTAAAGGGATGGTGAAAATATACTCTGATTGACTAGATTAAAAAGATAATTGGAAATGATAGTCTGGGAAAGACTGTGTAAGAGATTTTGAAAAGGTGGAAGGAAGCCAAAGAAAGCTCAAAGTTAATGACTATAAATATGTGACACATAGGGGAGGGAAAAAGGAAAAAGGAATATACCTTACTAAAGTTATAAAACAGTTCAGTTTTGAGCTCTATAATTTGAAAGTATATTGTCTATCTAGTCCTTAAGGTGCAGATAACAAACCATACTCCATAGAGCATAAAGAGATTAAGGCAGAAGAAACCCCAATATGACCCACAGAGTCATAAATAAGAGTCATAAATCCCCATTAAAGGTATACTTATGACTGATTAGAAGGCTACTCTCATTTATGATAAAGAATGGCAAGCCTTCCCACAAATCTTGAGATCTAGAAAGTGTTCTCCTCATTTACCTTGCCGTGGGTGACAAATAACAACAAAAGAAATTTAGTCCAAATTTCTAGTTACTTGGAAATACTAAATTCTTCATGTTAAAGCTTTTGAGGACAGTTTAACCAGATAATTACTCAGTCCAACAAAAGAAAACTTTAGATTACTGTTAAGATGAAAAATAAAAGAGGTAATTCCAAATAAACCATTAAAGCAGATAGTATTCAGTACAGTAGGAATGACCCAGTGGGAAATTAGTATGATTTAATATTTGACTTGGCCATTGATTCACTGTTAGCCTTGCATACAATCTGAATACCATGTCCATGGGATGTAGCTGTAAGTGGAACCATATATTTACTGTCCTTGTTTGCTTAGTCTTTTATAAGCCAGCATAACAAATGCTGCTGGGTATCTTGTTCACTTGGTTGGACTATCAGGATTTGTTTGCAGTAGACATAAATTACCCAAGTTCTTTGGTGTCATCATGGAGCATGAACAAGAGGACAGAATTTCTCTATCAGATTCCCTGTGACTTTCCACAGTATTTAATCTATGTTTCACCACCTAGGACTTCACTCTCTGAATATAGACTGAGCTAAGTATGTATAGATCAAAGTTCTTAATCCCCTTAAATGGTAGGCAGCGTTCCATTTCTGTGCATATTCGTTTACTTTTTCTAAGAATATATCACTGGCCATTCATCTGAAAAAGTTAAGAAAGGCCTTTCATTAATCCAAGAACATATTGTAGTGCCTTCACTATGTAAGACACTAGATTCTGTGATTATAAAAGTAAATGTGATAGTAGTTGCCCTTAAGCAGTTTTCAGTCCAGCAGGGTAAACAAGCCCCAGACAGTTTCAAAGATGTAATAATGACATGCATAGAGCTTGGATCCAGAGAATTACAGAGGAAAGGGGGATAAGATTAGAGTTTCTTCCTGAAATTGCATAAAATTATAGCAATTAGGAACCAAAGTTGGGACACCAAGATAGAACAATTAATAAATGAGTCCAACAATTTGCATGTGTGTGAATCAATGTGCATAGAGGCATACAGCAGTTGGGTTTTGCAGGGCTTTATTTTAAGCAATTAATTTTTAAGAGCCTGGAATGCTACGTTTATTCATCATCTTGCGCACACATCTGGAAAGATGCTAGGAACCTCTAACATAACTAATTGAAACAAATGGCTCTTGTTGTGGCATTATGAATGGCTAGGCAAACAATATTGCACTGTACTTTAGCAGATTCTGCCACAGACTAATGGGAAAAAAGTCAAAATCCTACCAGATATCTCCCCTAATTGATACAAGGACGCTTGATAGGCAGGGATGACAAATGGTAAAACAAAAGGAAATATAAAGAAAAATGGCCCCAGTGCATTGGGTTTGGAAATTAAGTATTTTTTAAGGAATAATATAGCATGTATATTTCAGCAAAGATCAGTTAAAAGCAGTAAGTAATCCATCTCTCTTCTACTTGTCATCTGCCCTGACCTAGGGAAAATTTGCTTAAACAGCTGGTTTAAATGTAGCATTTTAGTAAATCCTTTTAGGAAACCCTGATGAATACCGTTCAAAGAGAGTTAGATTTCTTATTGTTAGAAAATGGTGACTGTTTAAAAACTGATCAGCACACATGCATTGCTCTATAAACACTCCTAGAACAATTTTCAACCAAATGTAAGATAGAGAAATGAAATGTGATTACACATACACATAAACACAAACACCTTTACACTCTTACAAAGGAGGGAGCAGGAATCATGGAAACCTACATGCTCTGATTTCTGCAAAAGTCCCTGGTGTCTTAGTGGTTGTTGTCTATTAGGACTATCCACAAGGATTGAATGAATCACATGTATAAAGAAAAGGTGGGATAAAGAACACACTCTGCAGAATAGAAGAAAAGGTGTTTTGAAGGTGATCAGACTAGGCTGGGTCCATATTGCTAATTGATCAGCAGGGATAAATTAATTGTTTGCCATCCTTTGGTTCCTCACATCCATAGTGGCTGAAAGTTTTTAAATAGAATATACAATGAAATCAGAGTCAGCAGGAATGTAGCTAATCCACACGTTTAACTGCAGTTTGGGAAAAGAACAGTGCTGGATGCCTTCCTGGCAAGCCCTGGATGCTGAGTAAGCTGGTGAGGTTCCCCTGGAGAGTAAGGTGAGCTGGGAGAAGAGGGGAAACAATGGGTTTCCCTGGCCACACATTTGCGAAGGCCTTTTGAAACTGCGCATTTCCTGCCAGAGAGCAGTAAGCAGAGCCAGTTTCAGGCAGCAGCACTTTCCAATTAAAAGAAAGAATTAAATTTTAGAAATTGCTTTTAGGGAACATTAGAGAAGTAAACAAGAGAAAGAAGTGATATAGCCAAAATCAGGTAGTTCTCAAGCACAGGAGTCATGGCACAGCAGAATGATCATAAGCTTTGGGCTTGCATACGCCTGGGTCAATTCCTTAGGCACAGTAATGAGAATTTCTGACACTGACCAAGATATTTCATATCAACAGCTGACACACTTTGGGCATTTATTATGTGTTAGGCATTAGACCTGTATCCATTATTTCTATCAATACTTAATTCTTCTTACAGCTTCATTTTTTGATGAAATTTGGGAGACATCAAGTATCTTGTCCAAGGTTATGCAACCAATAAAGAGTAGAGTCAGGATTTTAGCTCAGTCTTTATGATTATTTGTGTCTCAGTTGCATTCTCTGTGAGATGGAAGTGCTGTTACTAACCTTCCAGGGTGACAGCTAGTAACTGTTGATTCTCTCTCTCCCTCTCTGTAACTGTTTGCTCCGTTCAGAACTCAGAGTACACCTCTTAGAGTGTGCACTTCGGGTCACTGATGGTTGGGCCCTTGGAATTTGCCCAGTTTGCCCCAAAGAGAGTGATCCTAATTTGAGAGAAACAACCACCACCATGTGCAGGTGCTGGTCAGTGCACCCAGCCCACCTGAAGCCCTTTCTCTTTCCTCTCTGGGCTCATTTCACAGTTGATTTCATCAAGTCTCTCAGCTTTAAAGACCCTCTCTATGCTGCTGCCTCCCAAACCCACATTCCCAGTTCTGACCTTTCCTCAGAACTCCAGGCATGACATTTCCATTTGGATTTCTCATAGGTATACTGTATACTTGGCATGTCCAAAACTGAACTCTTGATTTTCTACCCTTGAGCTGCATCTTGAATGTACCAGAAATCAATTAGGGGGAGACATTTTTATCAGACAGAACAGTGTGCCCAGAGATAAAAGAGAACTCTGATGGTTCAGTGCATCTGGGAGCTTGAAACATTTTGGAACAGATGGAAAGCAGAGTACAAGGATCAACACACAGGCGGTGAGGCAATGGAAGGAGACACGCAGATCACAGAAGGCCTTCTGTGAACTACAAAGGATTTGGACACTATTAGGGAGAGGGTTTGGTGCCACTGAAGAAGTTTAAGTTAAGGGAATAACATGAAAACATTAGAAAGACCCTCTGGAGAAGAGATCCTTCATGTATGTGTGCCATGGGCTCCTTTAGGAGTCTGGGAAAGCACAGAGATCCCTTCTCAGAAGTAGTAAAGAATCTGCCTGCAATGTAGATGTGGTTTCAATCCCTGGGTCAGAAAGATCCCCTGGAGAAGGAAAAGGCAACCCACTCCAGTATTCTTGCCTAGCATGGACAGAGGAGCCTGGCAGACTATATTCCTTGAGGTCTCAAAAGAACTGGACATGACTTAGCAGCTAAACGATGACATAGAATTTCAGAAGAGACCAGTTACATAGAAGTACAGTGATCAAATTTAAAAATAAACTAATTTGTAATGCAGCTATATATTTGATTCTTTATTAACTGCATTAAATAATAAGGTTTGTGTGCTTAGTTGCTCAGTCATATCCGACTCTTTGCAACCCTTTCAACTGTAGCCCACCAGGCTTCTTTGACCATGGGATTTCCCAGGCAAGAATTCTGGAGTGGGTTGCCATTTTCTCCTCCAGGGGACCTTCCCGACCCAGGGATCGAACCACATATCCTGTGTCTCCTGCATTGCAGGTAGATTCTTTACCTTCTGAGCCATCAGAGAAGTCCAATAAGATCTAGGAGCAAATCTAATAATTGGTCATTTTGAATGGTGGTGAACTTACATGCTATTGGGGATATTTGCTACAGCTTTAGTGAATTGGGAAAATGTGGTTTTGTTTGGGGACTAGCTCATATCTACTTCAAGTAACACTGAAATTGGTTTCTCTTTTCATCATAGAAGGAAATGCTAAATTTTGGTTTGAGATTACTGAAAATAAAGATATTTTCTTTTTCATCCAAGTTTATGGACCAGTGAATCTATCCAGGGTCCAGACTTAGACTCTCTATTGTAGGTGATACAGAGAATAAACGTGGGAGTGAGAATGAATAAGGGTGGAGGCTGTGAGGCTTGTGATGAGACAGGGAAAGTAGTTAGAAATATATTACCATAGTTCAAATGAGAAGTGAGGAAACTTGAAAGGAGCAATTCCTTTAAAACCAATGTAACACATATTCACTTCCAAAATAGATCATTTGAAGGGCAATTTTTATATTAGGAATGACATATCACAAGTTCCTTGTAAATAGAATCCCCCTTACCTTATTTAAGGTTTAATTTATATTAACTTTGAGATATGCAGACTTCAGAGACACAGTCTTTTCTGGAGAGATACAATTGTGCTAGTTCTATTTTCGAAGCTCATTTAGAACATGGTGGGAAGAAGACTGAGTAGTTTTAAATTGTGATCTAGGGAAAAGATCTTGTCTGTGTATTTTATGCCTTTGTTTTTAAATATGTATGTGTGTATGCACACACCACACACACACACACACACAAACACACACACACACTGCTTAATATCCTGACATCTGTGACAGTAACAAATAGCCTGGGATCAAGAGAGCTGAATTGTGCCTTCCTTCATTTCAAACAAACTTTTCTAGAACAGGGTGTTTGGGGCCAAGAATATGTTATAAAGGAACAGAGATCCAGGGAGTCACCTTTCAAGACCTATTTATCTCGTAAGTTGAACTGAAAGCTTCTATCTTGTTATGGACTCTTAAACTCTACTATCTGTTTTATGGTGTCTTATTGAATTTTCTACGCAGAAACTGTAAAGTAGGCTTTCCTATCCTTCATTTTTATTGCCAATAGCAGTAGTAAAGGAAGGGAAAAGGTTTGGACTCAATTACTGGTTTTTAGATGTTTCCTTCTTTCATGACTGTGCATTTTGCCTCTCCAAGCAGAGAACATTCTTTGACATGAAGGTCCTGCATCTTCTGCTAAAGGCTGAACTTTGCATGTAATAGATTTGTTGACTAAGAGAAATATCTCATCTCAACATAGAATAGACATTATGTACACAACTTGAGAACCAACGTTTCTGGGTTCCAGCTTCTCCACTTATTAGCTATATGATCTTGGGCAAATTTAAATACTATACCGTTTTTATACTGTACAAAAAGCATAAGGTTAGAACTTACAATACCTTTCTCAAAGAGATCTTATGACAGTTAAGTTAGTACACTTAAAAACCACTCATTACAGGATCTGGCAGGCAATTTCTTGATAAATGTTGGGTATTATTATCTACAGGCTTCCCTGGTGGCTCATGTGGTAAAGAATCTGCCTGAAAGACCCAGGTTCAATCCCTGAGTTGGGAAGATCATCTATATGGGAAATACACACAGGCATCCTACACAAGTAGAAATTCCTATAGACACTTGCTTTAGGTTATAAAAAGGGGGAAAGAGATAATTATGCTCCTATTAGATCTGACTTCACTGAGATTGGAAACATGCTTTGTTTTCATTTGAAACACTTTAGAAGATAGAGTTTGGTTGAATGTGTGAGTTCCTGGTCTAAATAACCCCAACCAATTAGAATTTAGTCTGAACAATATATAAAGCTTACTACTCTAACTGAAGTTGCAAATCTTTCAAAAAAAATCTTGATCTTCTTGACCAGATCAGAAGGACAAAAGTACTAATTGCCTTCCCCAACCATACAGAAGTACTGAGAAAATGAAAATTCAGCAACAGTAACAAGGAAGGAAGCTCTTCACAGTTGTAAACCTTTGGGAATTGCTGTTTCTTCACGTTCGAAGTTCAGTTCCTGTCACTTCTATATTCTCAGCTAAGTCTGTGGGCGAGAAGGGAAGGTTATTTCACTGTAGGGCATTTATAACAAACTAAAGGAGATGGAGTGAAAGAGATGTGCATTTATGTAGTCCTTGGTGATATGTCAAAAGAGTGAATATGTTGTTTCTCCTTGCATTTGGCCCTTGGAAGATAAGAACTGTCACTTCTTATTTATATCATAGACATAAGCATAGGTGTCTGGTGGAAAAGGCAAAAGGAAGAATTTGTTCTTCCAATATGTTATCTTTTAAAAGCAATCATATAATTCAATTCCATTATATACATTATAATATATATGTTATTGTTATATAACAAAGCATCACAATCTTAGAGATTTAAAAGAACGATTTATTATCTCGCAGTTCTATATATGTCAGAAGTCTGGCACAACATGGCTGGGTTCTCTGCTCAGGGTACAGCAAAGATGATATCAGGGTGTTAGTCCTGATGTTGGCCAGCTGTGTGCTCCTCTGGAGGCTCATCTAGGGAAAGATCTCCCTCTGTGCTTCTTCAGGTTATTTTGGAATTCATTTACCTGCAGTTGAAGGACTGAGGTTGTCAGTTGGGGGCTGATCTCAGCAACTAGAAGCCTCTCTCAGGTCCTTGCCATGTGTCCCCATAGGCAGTTCACATGGATGCTGGGCTTCTTCCAGGCCGGCCTAAGTGCATCTCTCTGACTTCCTCTCTTAGACAACCAGCAAGAAAATTCTGTTTTCAAAGGGCTCATGTGATCAACTAGAACAGTCTTTTTGTTTTAAGATCAACTGATTTGGGACTTTAATTACATGGGCAAAATTCCTATACAGCAGTACCTAGAATCATGTTTAATTAAATAATTAATGATTGGGATTTCAGGGGGACCATCTTAAATTTCTGCCTATCCAAAAATACATATACAAGGTATATTTACATATACAAGATATATTGTTTAGTTGCTAAGTTGTGTCTGACTCTCTTGTGACCCCATGGACTGTAGTCTGCCAGACTCCTTTGTCCATGGGATTTCTGAGGCACGAATACTGGAGTGGGTTGCCATTTCCTTCTCCAGACTTTTGACTGTTTGGATCCAAAGTTTATACACTTTACTCCATACTAGTGGTTCTCAAACATTAGAATGAATTTGAATCAAAGAAAACTGGTTAAACATGTTAATTTCTAGGCCCTCCTCCCAGATATTCTGATTTTCTAGATCATGGTCTGGAAATTGCTGTTTGCAAAATCTTGCTCTATAGCAGTTTCCCAAGTGGCTAACACAAGCTTGCCTACTTGAAGAACAGATATTTTAACACCAAAAATTTAGAACATACAGAATAAGAGATAATATCTCACATCCTTATTTTTCACACTTATTCATAGAATGGTAACAAAATTTTCACGGAATTTACTGAGCCTAGGACTGACATTTGGGAACTGCTGTTCTTTACCATAGTTGGAATATTTTTAAATTAGCTGTTTACATAACATACATGAGTCATTAATTATTCATTAAATAAAATTTTACTATAATTTAAATCATAAGGGTACTTTAATATAATATTAAAAAATATTAACTCCCCAAAGACATTCCAGGAACCAACTGATAGTTTGTTCTTTTGCAACCCCATGGACTGTACCCCATCAGGCTCCTCTGTCCATGGGATTTCCCAAGCAAAAATACTAGAGTGGGTTGCCATTTCCATCTTCAGGGGATCTTCCTGACTCAGGGATTGAATCCACGTCTTTTGCTTGGCAGGTGGATTCTTTACCACTGAGCCACCTATGAGGTTAACAATATTTTATCCTATAACTTTAACCTCAGAATGTTAATAATGGCAACAGGAGCCTTTTGATCTTGTTTTCACGGCTTCTATTCCCGAAGAGTTTTCATTGCTTGTAAAACACATAACTGATATATGTCTGTGTTTACCCACATATAACAATATATGTGTGAATATATATTCTAACTTATTAGTGACAGTTACTGTATCACATATACTTGTCTCTGGCTTTCAGCTTTCCAAAATACCAGAATTAGTCATTGTAAATAATCTCTATGGCAACAAAATGATCATATCATGTCAGAAATAATACTGATTCATAAAATATTGGGGAATATACTAGAGCTAAGAGATCTTAATAAGGGACAAAAGAAATGGAAGAATTAAGCAGAATTTTCCAAATAATGATCATATTACAATTACCATCCATATCAAATATAGCACCTAAGAAAGTTGCATCTTACTCTGTGTTCAGAATTTAGCAGGAAATGCAAAAATAGTGTAAAGTCAAAATTTCCTTTGAAAACCAAATAAAAGGACAGAACAGAGCACACTTTTTTCAGTTAAGCCTTAGTTCAAGTATTTGGCTTAAGTTTGGGGAGGGGCATTTTGTATTTTAAAGACATTGGTTTTTTATTTTGTTGTTGTGTTACTGTTGTGCTGATTTTGCTGAGTCCGTATTATTTCACTGATTGACTGTAATGGACATATGATATAGTTCTCTAGCTTTAATTTTTTTTTTTTTAAGTTTTAAAGCTCTTTGAGTTGATTTCTATCCCTAACTGCCTGGAGGATTCACAGACATGGTGATGTTTAAGCTGAATGCAACTAAATTTGAAAAAGTAGGTGCTATAGGTAGTGTTAGTCACTTAGTCATGTCCAGCTCTTTGCAACCCCATGGACGAAGGTCACCAGACTCCTCTGTCCATGGAATTCTCCAGGCAAGAATACGGAAGTGGGTAGCCATTCCCTTCTTCAGGGGATCTTCCCGACCCAGAGATGGAACCTGGGACTCCCTTGTTGAGGGCAGATTCTTTACCATTCTGAGCCACCAGGGAAGCATGAAAAGTAAGAGAAGAAGGCAGATAAAGGAAGAAGAGATAAGCTGAGGGTTTAAAAATGAAAAGCAAGTGTCCACAGGTGTTCCCACCATTGTTTTATTTATTTTATTTTTTTAATTTTAATTTTTACTTTATTTTACTTTACAATACTGTATTGGTTTTGCCATACATTGACATGAATCCACCACGGGTGTACATGAGTTCCCAAACATGAACCCCCTCCCACCTCCCACCCTATATCATCTCTCTGGATCATCCCTGTGCACCAGCCCCAAGCATCCTGTATCCTGCATCAAACATAGACTGGCGATTCGTTTCTTACATGATAGTATACATGTTTCAATGCCAGTCTCCCAAATCATCCCACCCTCTCCCTCTCCCTCAGAGTCCGAAAGTCCGCTCTACACATCTGTGTCTCTTTTGCTGTCTCGCATACAGGGTCATCATTACCATCTTTCTAAATTCCATATATATGTGTTAGTATACTGTATTGGTGTTTTTCTTCCTGGCTTACTTCACTCTGTATAATCGGCTCCAGTTTCATCCAATTGTTTTAAATAAACATCTTATGGAAACAGCTTTTATGGACACTAAAATAGTATTTTTCAGCTTTGTTGATAAGGAAATTGAGTGCTTAAGAATTCTTGCTAGGCTTACATTAACAAATGTTGCAAGCCCTTACATTTTCCTTTTTCTGTTTTTCATTACACTTTTCTTCCACCTTCGCTCATCTAACCCACTACTCCCCACCCCGCCCCACCCACCTCTGTGGGTTTTTTCTTTTAGATTCTACAGAGAAGTGAGATCATACAGTATTTACCTTTCTCTGTGTGACTTATTTCACTTAGCATAATGCCCTCTAGGTCCATTCATGTTATTAACAAATGGCAGGATTTCTTTCTTTTTATGGCTGAATAAGATTCCTTTGTATATATACCACACTTTCTTTATCCATCCATCAATGAAAGAGATTATTGATATCTGTAGTCTATTTCTGTACTGTTGAATAACTTAAATGTAAATTAATTAGAATTAAATACAGTAAGAAATCCTGTTCCTCAGTCACACTAGTTGTATTTCACATGCTCTCAAGCACCACATGTGGCTAGAGGCTACCATATTTGAAAGATGTAGCGGTTCAGTATGACAGGTCCTGACATCAAGCGCACCAAGCACGAAGAGAGGAAAGGAAAGGTCCTCTCTTCATCCATCTGTCTTTAAGAAAAAAATTCTTTCCCAGACACTCTTTAGCAGTGGTCTGATTAAATTAGTCAGCACTGGATATTAGAGTAACCACTGACATTTTTGGCTTAAGCAATGTCTGGTGCTGGCCCCTACAGACTCTGCCACAGTATAGCTGTCCCCAAACCCTATAGATAATAATGCCATAATTAGACCTTCATGATCTCATTTCACTTTTTTCTTCTTTTCACCCATCTGTTCCTTTGGCACTCCATGCCATCTGCTGGATATTGTTCACATCTGCATCTTAAAGTGTATTTAATTTGAGATAAAGAGCCCAACAGCAGAAAGCTGGAACCTAGGATACAGATGCAGGGAGCTCCACATGACCCCATAATCTGTCGCTAAATGAGACAGTGGATGACATATTAGTTTTCTATTGTTGCTTTGGCAAATCATCACAAATTTAGTGGCTTAACACAATGCAGTATATTGTCTTAGAATTCTGAAAGTTAGAAATCCAAAAGGAATCTGAAGCGGCTAAAATCAAGGTGTCAGCAGGGCCGATTCCTTCTGTAGGCTCCGGGGAACCTTGCCCCCGCCTCCTCCAGCTGTTAGACGGGGCTGGCATTTTTGGCCTTGTGGATGCCTCACTCTATTTTCTGCTTTCCTTGTCACCTCACCTTCTGTGCCCCTGACCCTTTTGCTTCCCTCTTATAGGAACCTTTATGTTTATACTGGCCTACCCAGATAATTCAAAATAATCTATCTTAAGATTCTTAACAGTATAAAGTCCAATTCACCATGTAAGATAGTGAATTCTCAGGTTCCAGAGATTAAGACATGGACATCTTTTGGAAGGGGGCATGGAGAACGGGACATTATTCAGCCTACTACAGATAGGAAATTCCATTGTACACCATCAAAAATATGTAGAAATGGAAACAAATGTCTAATTGGGAAACATGACTTATCTGAAGTCTTTAGTGATTCAGTTCAGTTCAGTTGCTCAGTCGTGTCCGACTCTTTGCGACCCCATGAAGCGCAGCACGCCAGGCCTCCCTGTCCATCACCAACACCCGGAGTTCACTCAGACTCACGTCCATCGAGTCAGTGATGCCATCCAACCATCTCATCCTCAGTCATCCCCTTCTCCTCCTGCCCCTAATCCCTCCCAGCATCAGAGTCTTTTCCAATGAGTCAACTCTTCACATGAGGTGGCCAAAGTACTGGAGTTTCAGCTTTAGCATCATTCCTTCCAGAGAAATCCCAGGGCTGATCTCCTTTAGATTGGACTGGTGGGATCTCCTTGTAGTCCAAGGGACTCTCAAGAGTCTTCTCCAACACCACGGTTCAAATGCATCAATTCTTCGGCGCTCAGCTTTCTTCACAGTCCAACTCTCACATCCATACATGACTACTGGAAAAACCATAGCCTTGACTAGACGGACAGATTATAAGGCACTAAATAAATGCTGTTCTTATGGAATTTTGTATCTCTAAGCAGTACCCTCTCCTCTTTGACAAATAAGGTGACATGACTTACCTGAGTTAATTGTTTTGGAATCTAGGCCAGAATGCAGGTGTCTGAGTCATAATTTATAAGAAGCATCAGGCAAGAAAAATGACCCCTCAAATGCCCTAGTACATTAATGCTATTATGCCTGCCAAAGCAGATTATATGTAATATGCACAAGAGCTTTATTTGTAATGTTTTAAGGGAAAACTGATCCTGGAGGTGAAACCAGGAAAGGCAGAAAAGGCAGCTTCTCCTTTTTCGCTGCATTGTTTCCTACTCACTCTAAGCATCATTCTCATTTATTTTTAATGTTGGTTTAATACCAAAAAAAAAAAAAGTGGCCGTGTGAATACCAGTGCCAATAACAGATAAAATATGATGTCGTAGTGAAAGTGTTAGTCACTCAGTTGTTTCCAACTCTGCCCATGAACTGTAGCCTGCCAGGCTCCCCCATCCATGGAATTCTCCAGGTAAGGATACTAGAGTGGATAGCCATTTCCTTCTCCAGGGGATTGTTCCAACCCAGGGATCAAACCTGGGTCTCCTGCATTGAAGGCAAATTTTTTTACCATCTGAGCCACCAGGGAAGAGAACAGTTTTCAAAAGGCTACTTTCTAAACCCTTTTTCTACTTTCAAAAAGGAGTTTCAAAATCAAGGGCAGTTTTTAAACTAATTTTTATTAGAGTGTAATTGTTTTACAATGTTATGCTAGTTCAAGGGCCTATTAAGCATGAAATAAGGTTGTTTTGAGAGATGCCAGTAACGCATAACCAGTATTTATTATGCACCCAAGGGCTACAGAGCATTACTACTCCTTCAAAGAACAGTTACAAGAATCCTGTGAGGGGGACTCATGAGTCCCATACTATACAAGGAGGTGAAGTATGAATGGAGCTATTTGGGGAAATATTTCTGAGAATTGCCTGGGAATGGACTTTAAGTAAAGGAAGTATGTAATATGGAAGAGAGGAAAACATATCATAATGACACCTCCTACGTACTCTCTCAGACCCTTACACAAATAATGGCAGATCCTAACAACATGCATTGCCCTCATTGTACAGAAAAAATGCTTGAAGTTCAGAGATAGCTCTCCACGGCCATGCAGCTCATCAGGGGCAGGAGCAGGGTGCAAATCAGACTCTTACTCTAAGGTCCATAACCCCTATACTACTATGCTATGTAGCTCCAGGGAGTAAAACATTTATGCCTTTAGTAGTCGAGGAATCTTTTAGGAAATAAAGTACTACATTGACACCCCCTTCCTTTTTAGTGTGAAGTAGAGAAGAAGGAATGATCTGCCATGTATATATGTCAGAGTAGACAAGGAACTTATATCTTGTTGAGATCATCATTTACAATAATGTATAGTAAACATAGGGATGGAAGACGCTTCCTATAATAGCAAATAACAACAACATCAACAACAACAAAACTTGATCTGAACAGGGGGGTTTTTGGAAAGGTGTCCCTGAAGATATCATACTTTAGATAAAGAAAGATTAGGAGTAAATTCAGCAAAAGATGGGTGGTTAGGATACATTCCAGATAGGTGATGGGGACAGTGTATGCAAAGATTCTGTGATGAGAAGGAGCAAAGTTCTGTGAAGGGACTGAAATAAGATATGCATACTTGGAGCACAAGAGCAAGGGAAGAGAGTAAGGGAAAATGAAGCTGAACAGCTAAGCAGAGAACAGGCCATGTAATGCTGTTTTGGCCATGCTAAAGATTTTTGTTTTCATCCCAAAAGCAAAGCCAGGAAAGATTTTTAATTGGGTGGAAACAGAAAGATGTGTTCACCTTATGATAAGATTAGCAAAGACTATGCTCCTACGTAGTACAGATACTATGGTAACTGACAACATCCAAGATGGAGAAAAGAAAAAAGATGTCAGTGGTACCAGGGAAATAATGATGATGATGGGAAGACTTTGGTGATAGGTTGGGAAATAGGGAGGTGGAGAGTAATACCATTAGCTAAAACTTATTGAATATTTACTATTTGCGAGATGTGGTGGTAAATAACTTTTTCATGGATTATCTCATTTTTCACAGGAACTAAGCAGTAACATAGTATACTTTCAGCTTCCAGTGACAGAAATACCAACTTAACATGTTCTTATGTTGTATAATTAAAAGTCTGCAGGTAGCATAGTTTTGATGAATTCATTCAACAGTTCTAATGTCATCTGGGACCCAGGTTCATTCTGTGAGTCAGTGAATATCATATTCCTTTGGGTCAGTCAATGAGTCAGTTCAGTCGCTCAGTGGTGTCTGACTCTTTGCGACCCCATGGACTGCAGCATACCAGGCTTCCCTGTCCATCACCAACGTGCTCAAACTCATGTCTATCGAGTTGGGCGAAGCCATCTTACCATATTATCCTCTGTCATCCCCTTCTATTGCCTTCAGTCTTTCCCAGTATTAGGGTCTTTTCCAAGGAGTCAGTTCTTCACATCAGGTGGCCAAAGTATTGGAGTTTCAGCTTTAGCGTCAGTCCATCCAATGAATATTCAGGACTGATTTCCTTCAGAATTGACTGTTTTGACCTCCTTGCATTCCAAGGGACTCTCAAGAGTCTTCAACACCACAGTTCAAAAGCATCAATTCTTTGGCACTCAGATTTCTTTATAGTTCAACTCTCACATCCATACATGACTACTGGAAAAACCATATCTTCAACTAGATAGAACTTTGTTGGCAAAGTAATATCTCTGCTTTTTTTTTAATTTTTAAAATTTATTTTAATTAGAGGCTAATTACTTTACAATATTGTGGTGGTTTTTGCCATACACTCACATGAATCAGCCATGGGTGTACATGTGTTCCCCATCCTGACCCTCTCACCCTCCTCCCTCCCCATCCCATCCCTCAGCGTCATCCCAGTGCACCAGCTATAGGCACCGTGTCTCATGCATCAAACCTGGACTGGTGATCTATTTCACATATGATAATATACATGTTTCAGTGCTATTCTCTCAAATCATCCCACCCTTGCCTTCTCCCACAGAGTCCAAAAGTCTGTTCTTTACATCTGTGTCTCTTTTGCTCTCTTGCATATAGGGTCATCATTACCATCTTTCTAATCTTTAATATCTCTGCCTTTTAATATGCTGTCTAGGTTGGTCATAGCTTTTCTTTCAGAGAGCAAACATCTTTTAATTTCATGGCTGCAATTATGTCCTTTGGGAAGGACTCATGTTTGCAAACTAGCTGCAGCATCTCCAGCCATCACTACATACAAAGCCATGTCCAGAAGGAAAAATTTCCCATCCCTGTCTCCTTCTTTCTGTTACCTTTCTTCTTTAGTTAAGCACTTTTTTGTAGATGGTGATTATTCTCACATTGTTTCTTTTTGAAAATAAAAATAAATAGCTAGATGTATTTGTTTCCGCTTTTTTAAAAAACAACCAAAAAATAGCATGCTATACACATTGTTCTACTCATAGATTTTTCTTGAATAACAATATATCCTAAAGATAACTCATATAAAAAGGTCTTCATCTCTCCTTTTTACAGCTGCTTGGCACTAAATTTATGGCTATTCTGGAATTTATCCAACTAGTCCCTTTTTGATAGACATTTAGATACATTCTAGCCTTTTGCTCTTACAAATAATGTTATACTGAGGGAACTGTTGATATATATCGTTTCCTGTTTCTTTCTATGTGTCTTCAAAATAGACTTCCAAAAGATGAGTTGCTCTGTTAAAGGGTTAGTAAATGTGTAGTTTCAGTAGTAAACACCAAAATCCCCTTCTTAGTGTATGCTGTCCTCTTTGCCTTCCCAATAGCAACACGTCCGAGTGTCCATCTAATGTTGGCCTGGCCAGTGGTGATTATTTTCAGACTTTGGAGTTTTGAAAATCTAATAGATAAAAAGTAGATTCATGTTATATTTAATTTCACATCTATCTTATTAGAAGCATGACTGAACATCGTTTAGTATGTTTAGGGATATTTGTTCTGTAATCTGTCTAGTTCTATCATTTACTCATTTTCCTATTGGGTTGTTAGTCTTTTCTAAAATTTGAGAAAGCTTTTATGTATATTATAGATTATGATCTTTATTATTTAATTTACAAATATTTTACTCATTTGTCCCTTGGCATTTTATCTTACTGTTTACGGCTGTTTGTTAGGCAAAAGTTTTTACCCTTATGTACTCAAACATCAATTTTTTTCTCAGAATTAGGGAAAGTACTTTCATTTTATCTTTTTTCCATACTTTTGTTCAGTTGTCTTCACTTGATAAAAACAAATCCATTATTTCCCTTCAAATCTTCATTGTATTCTAAATTTTCAAATGTATTTTGATCTGTGAACTTTCTATCCTATTCTATTGGTTTGTATCTCACTTCATATTCCAATGTACACTATTTTATCTGTAGAAGCTTATGATATTAAAAAAAATTTTGGATGTAGAGCATTTTAAAGTCCTTAATTTGTTACAATAATGATTCATAATGTTTTATGTTTTGGTCTTTTGGCCCTGAAGCATGTGGGGTCTTAGCTCTCCTACCAGGGATTGAACCCACACCCCCTACATTGGAGGGTGAAGTCCTAACCACTGGACCACCAGGGAAATCCCCTCATATGATATTTTGATATGTTAGCCACCCCATCCCCCTTCCCAACATTGATTTTTTTTTCAAGTTTTCTTGGAAATTTTGCTTGCTAACTCTTCCAGATAACTTGTAGCTGACTTATCTGGCTCTAGGAAAAGATCAAATGGTACTTTCATTAGAAGTTTATTGTATATGTAAACTGACTTAGGAGAATTGAAATCTTTTTTATATTGAGTCTTTCTATCCAAGAACATGGTGTATCTTTCTGTTTGTTCAAGTATACCTTTAAAAAAATGATTTTATTGTTTTAGAGCAGTTTTAGGTTCACAGCAAAACAGAGAGGAAGGTATAGAGGTTTCCCATCTATCTCTTGCCCTCAATTCATGCATAGCCTCCCCATTATCAGCACCCTCTACCCGAGTGGAACATTTGTTACAATTGATGAACCTACTTTGCCACATCATAGTCCCTCAAAGTCATAGTTTACACGATCGTTCACTCTTGGTATTGTACATTCTGTTTTAGATACAATGTCATGCATCCATCATTATAGTAGTATGTGTAGTAATTCACTGCCCTAAAAATCCTGTGCACCCCACCTATTCAAGCCCTCTACCCCCAACCCATGGCAACCACTAATCTCTTTACTGTCTCCATCATAGTTTGGCCTTTTTCAGAATGTCACATAGTTGGAATCCCACAGAATGTGGCCTTTTCAGATTGGCTTCTTTCACTTAGTAATTTAATAATATGTATTATTCCATTCTTTTCATAGCTCGATGGCTCATTTCTCTTTATTGCTAAATAATATTCTATCACATGATGTGCCACAGTTCATCTGTTCACCTACTACAGGTCATCTTGGTTGCTTCCAAGTTTTGACAATTGTGAATAAAGTTGCTATAAACATTCTTGTGGAGGTTTGTGTGTGGACATGAATTTTCAGCTCCTTTGGATAAAAATCAAGGAACATGATTGCTGGATCACATGGTAAGAGCATATTTAGTTATGTGAGAAGCTGTCAAATTGTCTTCTTTAGGGGCTTCTATTTTGCATTTTGACCAGCAATGGATGAGAGTTCCTGTTGCTCCACACCACTGCCAGTATTTGCTGTTGTCAGTGTTCTGGATTGTGGCCATTCTTTGGATGTGTTATGGTATTTTATTATTGTTTTAACTTGAATTTCTCTGATGATATATGGTTTGGAGCATCTTTTCATGTGCTTATTTGCCATCTGTTTATCTTCTTTGTTGTGATGTCTGTTAAAGTCTTTGACCCATTTTTTAATGAGATTGTTTACTTTCTTATTGTTGAGTTTTAAGAATCCTTTGTATACTTTGGATAACAGTCCTGTATCAAATATGTATTTTGCAGGTATTTTCTCCCAGTCTGTGAATCTGTGACTTGTCCTCCCATTCTTTTAATAGTGTCTTTTTCAGAGCATATATTTTTAAATTTAATTAAGTCTACTTATTAATTATTTCTAAGAGACATGGGTTTAATCCCTGGGTTGGGAAGATCCCCTGGAGTAAGAAATGGAAACCCATTTCAATATTCTTGCCTGAAAATCCCATGGATAAAGAAGCCTGGCAGGCTACAGTCCATGGGGTCACAAAGAGTCAAACACAACTGAGCACACACACACACACGTACACACACACACACATATCAATTATTTCTTCCATGAACTGTGCCTTTAGTGTTAAATCTAAAGAGCGATCATCATACCCAAGGTTATCAAAGTTTTCTCCTATATTATCTTCTAAGCATTTTATAGTCTTGCATTTTTCATTTAGGTATTTTATTGATTTGATTTAATTTTTTGAAAGTTTTAAGGTCTGTGTCTAGATTCAGTTTTTTTCTTTTGCATTTGAGTATCCAGATTTTCCAGCACCACTTGCTGAGAAAGCTGTCTTTGCTGTACTGTGTTCCCTTTGTTTCTTTACCGAAGATCAGTTGAAAGTGTTTATGAAGTTCTTCCTGGGCTGTCTCTTCTGTTCCACTGATCTAATTGTTTATTCTTTCACCAATATTGTACTGTCTTGATTTCTGTTTCATTGTAGTAAGTCTTGGAGTTACTACAGCAGTTTCAGTCTCCCAGCTTGGTTCTTCTCCTTCAATACTGTTTTGGTTATTCTGGAACTTTTGCTTCTCCATATAAACTTTAGAATTCGCATACTAATTTACTGGGATTTTTATTGCTATTATATTGAATTTATAAATCAAGTTGGGAAAAACTGACATCTTGAAAATACTGAGTCTTCTCTGTGAATATTTCCCCATTTACTTAGCTCATCTTTGATTTCTTAGAGTTTTGTAGTTTTCTTAAGACAAATATTATACATCTTTCTTTTGTTTGATTTGTACCTAAGTATTCATCTTTGTGGGTACTAATATAAATTGTATTGTATTTTAAATGTCAAGTTCCACTCTTTCATTCCTGATGTATAGGATGGTAACAGATCTTTTATCTTAACCTTGGATCCTGTAACCCTACTATAATTACTTAGTAGTTCTTAGGAGATTTGAAGTTGTTTATTACAGACTTTCTATATACATGATCATGTAATCTGCATACAAAGGTGATTTTGTTTCTTCCTTTCCAATCTAAGTGCCTTCTATATTTCTCTCTTGTCTTACTGCATTAGCTGGGACTTAAAATAGTGTAATGTTGAAAAGGAGCGGTGGGAGAGGACATCCTTTCCTTGTTTCTGATCTTTGTAGAAAAGGTTTGTATTTCTCACCATTAAGTATGATGTAGTATAGCTATTTTGTAGGTATTTTTATCAAGTTGAGGAAATCCCCTTCTATTATCTTTTTTAAATGAAAGAAAAAGTATTTCTAGAAATTGCTCAGAATATTTTTTATTCTATTTTGTTGGCCAGAATTGCATCACTTGCTCATTCCTAAAACATTCACTGGCAAGGAAATAAAATTACCAAGATTGGTCCAAATAATCAAGATTTACCTTGGGGTCAAAATGAGACCCAGCTCACACTGTGTACACAACCAATTCATGCATAAACATAATATTTTATTAAGAAAGAAGCAGGAAGGGAGAGGATAGAGAATGACTGTTGAATTGGCTGCCAGCAGCATTTGCCACAGTTTGCCTCACTGGGTACCCAAGGTCCATCAACACCCATCACCACACAAATGTATATACATTTAAGAAATGGCATCTCTACCTAAATCACACCTGTTTCTTCTGGGGAGAAAACTTAAAATCTTAATCAGTTATTTGTGCTGCTGGGTCACTGATGGGAAGATGTTTCCCTCCATCCGGTCTAGATATGACTATTCATGTTCAGGTATTTTAGGTATAGAAGATAAGTTATTCAACTCCATCGTAACAAGTTACTATGTCAAAGAAATAAATGTATGACTACAGTTAAAACTAAGATGCCGGGCTCTAGCCCCGCTGGATCCAGGGTGATTCGAAGGTGGGGACGGAGTCGGCATCCTGGAAAAAACTTATTTAATTACAGATATAGAGGGAGATTAGAAACAGATAGTGTAGTAGGAGAATTAGTGGAAAAAAGAGGCTGAATAACTGGTCTACATGGAATACCAATCACCACCTACGTAGGCCACAGGCGTCTTTCCATTCTCCCAAAGGAGAGGAGGCACTGAGGCCTCCCCGGTCCGATCTCAGAAGCCCAGGCAGAGTTAGCAGGCTTGGTGAGTACCCACATTTCAGATGGTAATTCAGCCAGGAAAGTGGGGAGCAAGAAAGAAACGACACGGGGGAATCAGTCTTTCCAGAAACTGATCTGATTTCTTTATTTTTCAGGTTTGTTTATATACCTTTTTGTTATACATAGGGATGAATACAGAGTCACGCAGGGGTCAGCAGACCTGACCCTTGTCACAATCAGGTGCTTCATATAAAATTATACAAAGGTCTTATGAGTTTCATCATCTTTTAGCCATGAGGTCTGCTGACATTTTATGGCCCTTACTGATACCGGTCAGTTAACCAGAAAACTTATTTTTCCAGGGGTGATTTTTTTCTTAAATCAGGCGCCACCCTCCAAATAAAGCTGCATTCCTATAGGGTGAGGGTGTAGTGAGTTACAATCAAGAAAGGAATTTACTTAACCTAAGGTTTAACATGATTAATCTTAAAGGTTAATACTTATTTCTCCTATATGCTAGTTATATTCATTATAAGGACAGGAATATGGAGATTTAGCAGCAAGTATTGGCTCAACAAATGTAAACCCTTCACCAATGTTCCCCTTAAGATCTATTTTGTTTTAAGATAGTGATAAAGTTACATTTTTGCATAGCAAGGACACAGTGATTTATAGTGATTTATAACAAAGTACAGTGATCTATAATAAAAGAGAGAATTTATTAACTCAAAAATTCTAGTATTGCTAACATCAAAAAACTACTATATTTCCTTTTCTATATTCCAAATACATTGATTAATATATTCCCAGGTGCCTAAGGATATGGAGGCCTGATGGCAATCATTGACTCATCAATGAAAAAAGCCCTATGCTAATACTCAAAACTCTCTGTGCTGTTTATGGCGGAGAGGCTGTCACACAAGCTAGTCTGTCAGCAGAGAGGTTTGACCTGAGACATCCTTGTCACACCCAGGGCAGGGAATTAGCATTAATTATTGGCAGGACAAATGAAAAAACCCTTCACCAATATAATTCCTAATCAACCTACTAATACTATACTAATGATCTTCTAACTTCTCAAAAGAGTCTGTATTTAGAAAGTTTTAAAACATCCCGTGCCTCTCACAGTTGGGAGGCTGTAAACAATCACATGCGGCTGGACGAGCCTGATCAGGCAGGCCAGAGAACCTCTATAGAGTTCCTAAGTTGAAACACTCTTGTCACACCCAGGAATTTTTATTAACTGGAGCTGCAAGTTAACTCCTTCTCTGAGAGAAATGGTTATGGGGGAGAGCTCCCCGTAAAGTACTCTGGTTTTGGGGGTAGATGCTCAGGAACAGGGGGTTTCCTGAGGCTTGGTCACGCCTTTGCGTATGCCAAGCTTCCTTCCTCATGACCTTTGCCGTGGGCGGAGTTCCTCACGCTGGCTCCCAACAGTAAGAAAAGGAGGTAAATGAGAAACAACATATGCTGAAATATGGCATATATTCAGTAACACAGGAAAGGTGAGGACTCTGGTAGAAGTCAGTCATTCTGGTCACCTCTGGTTCTGCCCTAAGGAAAGATCTTTCTTATCTGTTGTCATTCAGAGTGACATCTGAGACATTTGTTGGGTAGAATGCCCTTCCTTTGAAGCAATTGTTTTAACACTATACTTCTTGTAAGTCTGAGTTGTAAAGCCCCTAAATCACTGTAGATTTTGGTACAGATTATCTTTAGCCAAGCATGTGATAAATTTAACAATCTAGTACTCAGAAATAAAAATTATTTGGCTTCCATTCTGATTTTTTCCCCTAGACAGCTCCATTGTAAAACCAGAGCCAACAACCTCCTTGTACATAACCCTTAAGAATATCTGTCTTCTGGTCACTGGCCCATTTCCTCTGCTAAACCTAGAGCTTTGATTCTAATGTTAAAATATGAAATAGCATCTTTAGTAATATGGGAACATACCTCCTTTAAGCTTATTTTGGCCATCTATGTTTTCTTCTTTGTAAAGCGTTTTTAAGAGATAATGCTTGGAAGATGCTGGGCCCACTATTTTCTTAAGTGTATTTCCTACCTCCCTCTCTGCATTTAAGAATGAGAATTCCATTATTCCAGCACTGCAAGGCTTTAAATTATAGAAATCTTGGTTGATATTTAGTTTCAGCTATTGGCACAGAGAGCGTCTCTTAGCAAGTTTGACTCTTAAAATACTATACTGAATGCTGTGGGGCTGTTGCTAACACATATGTATAGGTTGAATTTTCCTTATGTTAATATCAGCCTTCTTAGTATGTAAGTTAGTAAAATTGTCTTCAATTTTAACAGTTGAATAACTCAATGATTAAAGCAAACATTTTGACATTGAATGACAAAGCTTATCAACTTCTAATCTAGGAATAATGGAATTCTCAGTACCCTCTGTCTCCTTTCTTCCTTCAATCAAATTCTCATTTTTAGGGTCTGTTATTTATAATGCACCATTCCTGATTATTACTGTACCAAGGACATAGCCAGTAGTTAATGTTCTAAACACTTCAGAAAAGTGTGAGTTGTAGTTGTTGGACAGGCGATAATTGTGTCAGATAAGTCTCCATTCTACTAATTTTTAGGTTAAGTAAACTAAAATTGCAATTTAATGTATTTGTCCAAAGTTACAGAGCCCATGTGTGGTACACCTGTGAAATAGACATGTGATTCCAGAGCTCACATTCTTATCATCATGTTATATTGCCTCTTTACTTTCTGGTTTATGAGACTGGACTGATGGAGTTTAGAGGCTGAATATACAGATAGACAATGGTTAGACCATATATAGGGCTTCCCTCTAGCTAAGTCAGTAAAGAATTTGCCTGCAGTGCAGAAGACCCAGGTTCAATCCCTGGGTTGGGAAGATCCTCTGGAGAAGGAAATGGCAACACACCAGTATTCTTGCTTGGAAAATCCCATGGACAGAGGAGCCTGCCAGGCTACAGTTCATGGGGTCACAAGAGTCGGATACAACATAGTGTCTAAACCACCAGACCATATGTAAAATAGAACTCTGACCCATAATCAGCAGCAGCCAGCCCAGGAAGTGAACCTACTCTTTACAGTTTCTCCAACTGGAGGAAGCTAAATATATTCCCTCTAAGCAGTCACATAGAAGGCCTACTTCTAATTATCCCACCTCAAGCTTCCCCAAGCCAGCACCCTCTAATCAGGGCATATCTGGAGCCTTTTTTTTCTTGACTATAAAGCATTTTCATTCCTCCGCCTGCCTTTGAGTCTTTGCCAAACACCAGTGATGGTGGCTGACTCCCTTCTTGTGAATAAATAGTCTTTGCTTGCTCTCATTTGGGTCATCTTTTTGTTTATATCCACAGAATTATCATTCAATGAGAGAGAAAATGCTAAAATGAGAGAAAATCAATCTTGGACAGGAGGTGTTTTATGTCTTTGATGTATCAAAATACACATGTCAAGTAAGCACTGTAAATTTATTGGTCTAAAGTGCCTAAGCTGTGGAGGATGTGTAAAGTGACCTAGAAAAATGTACAAAATGAGAAGATATGGGGTATTAGATGTGATCCTGGATGAACTCCTAAATATAATGGCTGGAAAAAGTCATATAATCCTGTAGAAGAGTATGAAAGGATGATAAGGAGATGGGAGAAAGACAAGGACTATGGGACTATGGATGTCAAGGGAAGAGAACTTTCCAAAGGAAGTGACTGACAGCATCTAATAATGATGAGAGTTGAGTGGGTTCAGTACCATGCAGGTCAGTTGTGCTTCTAGAAGAAATGCTACTATCAAGTGTTGGATTCCAGAATTGTGGGGCTTGACTAGAAAGAGTGATGAGGAAAGAAAGACTGAAAGTTTAAAGAGCTTTCACAAATTTGACTGTGAAGGAGGAGGATGAAAATGTACCAGGAGCTGAGGTAGAATGTGAGCATCAGAGAGGGTTACTTGAAGATACCTAAGATTTGTGTATGTTTAGATGTTGACAAGAAGGATCTATTTGAAAGGTGTTGATTGATTATATGGGAGAAGAAAATGAATAATCGTCTGTCAGATGCCTGAGGAGACTAGAGAGAGATCTAAATCTTAGGTGACAGAAAGAACAGCTCCTTTAATTGAATAGGAAAGAAGTCAAGAGCTGTTGACTAGGTCAATGGGTTGTCATTTTCAAGTGGGCTCCTTTGGAAATCTCTGATTTTCTGAATAATATATAGTGATATAAGAAATGTTTCAAATAGTCACTGTGGAAACTAGGAGAGAGAGTTTACCGGGGAAATGATGGGAAGAGTGCTAGGCATAGTTGAAGGCCCATTTGAGGTTTATAATCTTGAATTTATTATCACATCAGTAAATTGATCCAAGAATGTGAGGTTGTACTGTGTCACTGACTTGGAGAAATAATTACCAGAAAGATTCCATACTGGACTGAGAGGTAGAAGAGAATATGCATAATGGATGAGATGAGCCTAGAGGTGGATATAACCCAGAACTGAGGATTGGTGAGATTTAGATGGTGAAATAGCCCTACTCTTCCAAGGTTTCAGGAAGAACAAGAAGCTTTGCAAGGTTTGCTTGAGTCACAGCAGCATATCATGGCACCTTATCATATGTCCTTTGCGGACTGTTTTATAAATCTCCTAATACTTTTAGGAGCCATGCAATTAAGACACTTGCTCCTTGGAAGCAAAGTTATGACCAACCTGCTGCTGCTGCTGCTAAGTCGCTTCAGTCGTGTCCGACTCTGTGCGACCCCATAAACGGCAGCCCACCAGGCTCCCCTGTCCCTGGGATTCTCCAGGCAAGAACACTGGAGTGGGTTGCCATTTCCTTCTCCAATGCAGGAAAGTGAAAAGTGAAAGTGAAGTTGCTCAGTCATGTCCGACTCTTTGCGACCCCAAGGACTGCAGCCCACCAGGGTCCCCATCCATGTGATTTTCCAGGCAAGAGTACTGGAGTAGGGTTCCATTGCCTTCTCTGCCTAGACAGCATATTAAAAAAGCAGAGACATTACTTTGCCAACAAAGGTCCGTCTAGTCAGGGCTATAGTAGTAGTCATGTATGGATGTGAGAGCTGGACTATAAAGAAAGCTGAGCACAAAAGAATTGACACTTTTGAACTGTGGTGCTGGAGAAGACTCTTGAGAGTCCCTTGGTCTGCAAGGAGATCCAAACAGTCCATCCTAAAGGAGATCAGTCCTGGGTGTTCACTGGAGGGACTGTTGTTGAAGCTGAAACTCCAATACTTCTTAGGCCACCTGATGCGGAGAGCTGACTCATTTAAAAAGACTCTGATGCTGGGAAAGATTGAGGGCAGGAGGAGAAGGGGGCGACAGAGGATGAGATGGTTGGATGGCATCACCGACACAATGGACATGGGTTTGGGTGGACTCCGGGAGTTGGTAATGGACAGGGAGGCCTGGCATACTGTGGTTCATGGGGTTGCAAAGAGTTGGACACGACTGAGCAACTGAACTGAACTAAATGCTTTTAGTGCTCTGTTGAGTAGAGTCCAGTTTGTTTGGGGGTAACAAAGATAGTATTTTCTCAGATTAGGATGCTTGTATGCTTTTCTCTTTTATTTTGAAACTTGCATTATGTGTTTTAGCAGCACAATCTAATGGAATGGGGGAAAAGATGCTATTATCCTCATGTAATAATAATTATCAGCATTAATTTAATATTTACAGTGAGCTGGACAGTGTATCAAATATTTGCCTACATTTCCTCACTCCATCCTCCCAACAACTATATAATTTATGTAGAGCTCCTTTCTCTATCTTACAATCAAGGAAACTAAGGTTTACAGAATCTAGATGACTTGCTGGAGGTACCCCTGCTGAGAAATGATGGAATCAGAACTAGAATCCAGGCCCTTCTCAGGCAAAATTGTGATGTCAGTGAAAGTGATCTTCAGGAATTTCCTGATTCTCTGGCAACTGTCTCCCCTTAAGTTTTACTTTCTCACACCTTTCCTGGCACTCCCACCTCTCCAGAATGACACAGCTTCTCTCTTTTTCAACTAAAGCAATATAACAACCCTTGCTAATGGGTTAATCATGTACTCCCAGTCACTGTATTCATTATTTATTAGGAAACTTTCTAGAGACACTGGCCTAAATCAAAGAGATAGCTCTAATGGTGTTTCTGCTCTCCCATTTTTAAGCCATTCTGTGTTGTAAAACTGCAAAAGAGGTGACAGTACTATTTTCATTTACGAGGGCCCTAAAATCAAGACTTGAGCAAATCACACTGAAAGGTGGTTGCTGAACCATGCAAAGGCGCCAGAATACGTGGCCTCCAGAGGAGAAGAATTGAATCCGGGGCCAGAGATGAGGCTTGATCGCTCAGAGCTTTTGTGTAATAAAGTTTTATTAAAATATAAAGGAAATAGAGAAAGCTTCCGACATAGACATGGGGGGGGGGGGCGGAGCGGGGTAGAAAGAGTACCTGCTTGCTAGTGTTAGCAATGGAGTTATACACTCTCCAATGAATCAAAAGAATGTCTGAAAAATAAATAAATAAATAAATAAAAATTAAAAAAAAAAAAAAAAAAAGAATGTCTGGAGGTTGTAAAGACCTCTCCAGATCTACTCCCATAATTTACATTTTAAAATAACAGGATTAGCCAGAAGGTTTAATCCAGAGACTGTCCTCAGGCAGGATACGTTATTGTTATATAATCCTAAGGAATGTAGAGGAAAAAAAGTTTGTCCTTTCTTCCTCCTTGAGAATTCCAGACCCCTCTTTCCTTGGGGACCCCTAGACTTCTTACCAACCTGCCTAGGAAATGACTCTCAACACCATTATCTTTCTCAGTAGAAGCAAGCAGGTCTGTGGGGATGGGAGAGCAGAGAAGTGACACAGATTGTAGGTTCATCAGAGCTTATGCTAATTAGGAAGCAACTGCTTTGATGTAACTCTCAAGCTTCCAATCACCCAAAAAAAGAGGCATCTTGTGTGTGGATGCTTGTGTGTGTGCACTCACTTTTGTGTGTTCATTGAAATTGCTTTAGATTTATCTTTATGTGCTTTTTAAAATTCCAGCTTTGTTGCGTTATGATTGACGAATATAGTTGTAACATATTTCAAGTGTACATTGTGATAATTTGATGTAGGCATTTTGCAAAGATTCCCCTCAATCCATTTAATTTATTAACACATCCATTCCATGACCTCACATATTTATCTTTTCAATTTGTGTGTGTGTATGTGTGTTGCTGAGATAGATTTCTTAAAACAAATGAATATTATCCATGTCCTGAGTCCTAAAACGTAAGTGAGGGTGGAAAGGCCATAGCAGTGTGCCTCTCTCTCGTGTAACATCTAGATTAGAAGTTTAGATAAAGACAGCACAAAGTACGCAAAGAGTGGGTTCCCACATTTTAAAAAATAGTTCATTTTATTTTTTCTTGCTTTTGCCTTTTGCCCTTTTTTAGAGAGAAGCTCAAGGTCAAGCAGTTGAAGGGGATGTGTGTGGGCAGGGATCAGAATGCTAATGAACGAATGAATTGGGGGTGGGAAGTAAAGGAGCTGGAAACAAGATGAGTGAATGTAGAGGGATGAGCTAATCAGTCAACTTGGATAGAGACTGCAGCAAAATAAAAACAGGAAACAGATGCCTTAGAACCCCAGGGAGCAGCCGACAGAAGTGAGCAGAGGGAGAAAGAAAAATGAACACCTACACACAGACGGCATTGATTAGCTGCCTACATCAGGAAAATGAAGGAAAACCACTTTAGAAAAGCAAAAGGAAAATATGAAAACCTCCCCAGACTGCCCCCTCATATATCTTCCTTCCTTCTAACTCTGATCTCTCTCACGCAACCACTCCCTCTGGTCTTATTATCCTGGGTTATCACTCAAATCTTTCTTTCTGCCCTCCAAAGATGTCCAGAAATCTCAGTTCCTCCATAAAGCCTCTCCTGGCTATATTAAAAGAGGTCACACTGACATCTCCCTCCGGCAGACTGTCAGAGCACACTGTGAGCCTGGTTTAAGAAGGTTATCCTCAATGTAAGTGTTCAATGACAGGTATTCTCACTACAGCATTAGTGCTTGGCTGAGGGTGCTGCACGTGTGTACATCAGCATGTGCTATGGATTGAATTGCCTGCCTTGCCAATTCATATGTTGAAACTGTAGCCCCCAATGTAATTGTATTAGAGACAGTGTCCTTAGGAGGTAGCTGTGGTTAAATGAGATCATGAGGGTGGGGTCATAATCTAATAAGATTTGGGCCTTATTAGCAGAGGAAGAGAGCTATCCCATCTTCTGCCCAACCAATCCCCCACCCCTATTCCCTGCCCCCCTGTGAAGACAAGGCAAGAAGGAGACTGTCTACAAGCCAGGAAAAGAGCCCTCACTAGAACCTGAACCCTGACTGAACCTTGATCTTGGACTTTTTATTCTTCAGAACTGTGGGGGGAGAAAGTCTGTTGTTTATACCACCCAATCTGTTGTACTTTTTTATGGCAGCCCAAGCAGTCTGTGGGCTTCCCAAGTGGCACTAGAGGTAGAGAATCTGCCTGTCAATGCAAGAGACATGAGAGATGCAGGGTCAGTTCCTGGGTCAGGAAGATCCCCTGGAGGAGGAAATGGCAACCCACTCCGGTATTCTTGCCTGAAAATGCCATGGACAGAGGAGCTTGGTGGGCTACAGTCCATGGGGTTGCAAAGAGTGGACACAACCAAGCACACACACATAAGCAATCTACGGCAGTATGTGTGGCTGGGGGGTGGTGGCAGTTGTGAAGAGTGTTGATTGAATTTAGGTCATCCGTTGTTAGAGTAAAACTCTTATAAGCCAAGGACTGTTGAAAATATGTGAAGCCAGTACCTAATAAATACTAGTAAATTCTGCTTTATCTTTTAATACAGAAGTGACAAATGTCTTCTCCCTATTTTTCTTTAAGCACCCATTTGGCTCCCCTGTTTACTTTCCTCTCTGCCTCCCCAAACTTCTGTTTACCTAAAATCAGGGGCCCAGATATAGCAGTACAGATGTTCCTCATTACATCACACTTGGCGTTATTACACTTCCATAATCTTTGATATTATTACTATGACTCACTGAAAGCTCAGATGATGGTTAGTGGTTTTTGGCAATAAAGCATTTAAATTAAGGTATATATAGTATTTTTGTAGACATAGTGCTATTACATACTTAGTAAACTACAATATAGCATGAACATAACTTTTATATTCACTTTAAAAGTAAAAAAAACTCATGTGATTTGCTTTATTGCAATATTCCCTTCATTGCTATGGTCTGGAACCAAACCCAGAATATCTCCAAAGTATGCCTATACTGAAAGTTCTGAATTATACAGGACAAGGTTGGAGTAAAGTTACCTAATAACCCAGAGAATTCAGAGGCTTTGACAATTAGGTGTGGGTCTTTCACACTGTAGAGCATTTCTATTAAAGCTGTAGCCAGTTGTATATATTTTTGGTTGGAGAACTCAACTCAGATAAATTATTTCAAATAAGGGCACTGGCAGTTATCAAGTAGTAGGTATTATATGGCAGCTTAGCTGAAAAAGTGCTTTTCCTACTACCTTAATCAATGTGCTGAAAAACTGCCTAGGACAAGCCTGGAAGTGATTGGATGATGTTAAAAGCAGATTGGAGGAACAATACTTCCTTCTCCCTGGGTCAGCACACCCACATGGTAATTTACATCAAGGAATCCTTCCCTCTAACTCAGAAAGACGATGGTCCCTGTGGAGCCCTCCTGATGTGAGGAATAAATGTGCCCCTGCAAACTCACCCTTTTAAATCATTAGATACTCCAGTCTAGCAAAATGGACCTCAGAAAAGAATATTAGCAAGGTTAGCAAGAAGAATGTTTGCTCTCTGTAATTCAGAGCCAGCCTGGAATGTAAAATGGTAGTGGTCATTTTAGCAGAAAGCCTAGTTCTGGTTCTGTTCCCATTACAAGGGTCTAGGGGAGGAGGACTATTAAGACATTCCATTTTCTTGCAATCTTTTTTTCTACATTATTCCTCAGCATCTCAAAAGCCTTTCTTGTACTGGATTCTGTATTACATATATCTATGAACAATGCTGATTCTTAATTCTTGCAGGGTCCTGGCCAGTTAGGGGGAAAGGAAGAGAGCCCAGGCTCAACATCCTTCCTCCCACTTCCATCCCTACGCAAATCCTGCAATGCCCACGAAAACCAAAAGGAGTCCTAAGGTCAGGAATTTGTACCTGGAATGCTTTCCTCCCCCAGGACCACAGAGCCTCCTAACTCATATCCCTACATCCTGTCCTCCCCACAGCACTGCAGCCTGGCTGGGATTAAAACCCTCGAGGTTCTAAATCCTGAAATCATTATAAAACCACTTCTTCTATGTAAATCAAAAATGTAAACAAGTCTAAATGTAATAGCGATACATCTTGTCATCTAGATCTGGACATTTGTGAGAGGAGGATCTACTGACAAATAATAGGACGGCAGATACAAGCCAGGAATGTCCTGAGCAAATAGGGATGTATGATTACCCAACTGAGAACCATAAAGAGGTGTCAGACAGCTTTTTTCCCATGATGACTAATTTGATTGGGATCAGATTCTTATGCCCCAAATTCATTCTCTAGTATAAATATCATTTACTTTTTCTTTTTTGAAAGAATTGATACTTGGTCTGCTTATTGTTAAATTCTGTGATTCTCAAATGTAATCCCTAGACCAGTATCGTGAGAATCATCTGGGAATGTGTAAGAAATACAAATTCTCAGGCTTACCCAATACCCATTGAAGGTGGGGCCCAGCAGCTTATATTTTAACAAGCTTTCCAGGTAATTCTGACCCATGCTGAAGTTTGAGAAACATTGTGATAATCAACTCTGAAGATAACTTGTTAGGGAAGTTCATGAGGGATTTGATTGGAATGGTTTCCCTTTCAGTGGAAAAGGAAAATGACAGGATGGACCTAACCAGCATCTGCAGATAACTTATAAACCTACTTGTCTTTCAAAGTCTTCATCTGTTGACTGGTTGTCTGATTCTGAAGAAGGCAACAGCTGCACAGGCCATATCTAGGGCTTGGTAAAATGCTTTAGTTCCTTGGAGCTGGATCTCAATGTAAAGCATGCAAATATATTGTTTGACTTTCATATCGTTGTGTTTCCAACACACCTTCAGAAATTTGCTATGTGGAATAGTAAAGGAATATTTGAACTTCCTAGCCGTGTGACATTGGGCAAGCAATTTCTCCATCTTTCATATATCAGTCAGAGTAGATTGGGTGATGCTGTGCTAGCTAACAACCCCAAAATCTCAGTGACTTAACATAAGAGAGGCTGATTTCTTGCTCATGCTTTATGTTTACCATAGTTCAGAGGGGTGAGAAGGTCCTGCTCATTGGAGTAATTCAAGGACTGCAAGTCACCAGCCATAAACGTTGCTGATCTCCATGTAGAGGTGAAAGAGTTCTGGAGCGTCTCACATCAGCAATTAAATGCTCTAACCTGGAAGTGACACATTGCACTTTGGCTCACAGCTTATTGTCAAAAACTAGTTATATGGTACAACCATGGGGGCATCATGTATTAAACAAAAGACAGAAGAAATAAGTTACACGATATGAAAGAAAGGGATGAGTGTGATCCAGAAAGAAAACATCCAGCGGATAAGGAGGATGTGGTGTGCTCGGTGGAGGAGAAAGGAAGGAAGATTGTAAATTTAGACAGGGTGGTGGGGGAAGACCTTGGGGAGAAGGTGGCTTTCTAGCAAAGACTTAAAAGAGATGAAGGAGTCGGCCATGCAGATACCAGGGGAAGAATATTCTAGGTAAATGAACAGAAGGGACAGCTAATGCAAGTGCAAATGTACCTGGGCATGTTCAGAGCCAGCAATGACGCTGCTTATATGACAGAATGGAATGGAGAAGGTGGTTGGGAGGTAGGAGGTGAGGCCAGGGAAAGGTGCCTCCGTCTTCCTCAGGACTTTGACGTTTACTCTGACTGCGATGGTGCTAACCTATTATAGGCATTTGGGAAGAGGACTGACACGATCTGACTCACATTTTAAATTGATGTTCTGGTTGCCTTGTTGAAAATAGACTATATGAGGGCAAAGTTAGAAGGAAGGACATGTATAGGAAGCTACTGTCATAATTTGGGCTCCTGATAAAAGTTTGGGCCAGAGAAGTAACAGAAGGGTTGGAAGCAGAGATCAGATTCTAGATATCTTTGATAGGTAGAGACAAGTGAGATTTCCTGACCAATTGGACATGAGACATAAAAGAAAGAAAAGGAGAGTAAGGGACCCACCTTGAGGTTTTTTTCAAAGGAATTAGCAAAGTGGAGTAGCCATCAATTGACATAGGGAAGGCTGAGAGGGGAGGACTGACTGCTAAACAATCAGTAAATGTCAAAAGTAAGAGAAGTACAAAATTCCACACAGCAGAACAGGCTGGCTTCCTTGATTTCACCAATCCAGCCAGATATGAGAGACTGGGACAGTTTTTTTTGACAAAAGACAGTGATTTTACTGGTTATCATGTTTTATAGAGATGCCTCAGAATGCAGTAGGATGATTAGGTAAAAATTAAAAAGCTAACAATACATCATATTCATCTTTGCATTAATCATGAGTAGAAAATCCATGTTATATAAGCAAATGATAAATATTTGATAAGTGAGCAAATGAAATTACCACTCTCCTATTTCCCCAAGTCTGAGCAATGGAATGGCAAATGGAGAGTTGTGACACAAGATTAAAAAAAAAAAAAGCAACTGAAAGATATGGGCTTGAAGAAACAGCCATTTGGCCCAAAGGGGACTTGGTAAAACCAGTGATGTATCACTGGTTTTAAGAAATACTACCCAACCTAACCTTAGAAGTAGCTGTATTAGTTGAAATTCTTTTCTGCTTTAGCAAGGTGTTCCTTTAAGATGACTCATCTCAAGATATCCACCAGGGCAATAACATTCAATCTTCCAATTTTCTTTCTTCCCTAGGGGGAAAAAGTCTTATTTTAAAAAACTTGTTTCACTCTGGCATCTGTGGGAAAGGTATGAGAGTGGCATTTTGCAACAATTATCTTCATTTCCCTGGAATATGGGTGGCATCCAAACTTTAAGTTTTATGTTGAGGACACTGGCAGGGAACCCAGTGAGCATATAGCCAGGTGACAAACTTCCTCATATGAAACAGGGCTGTTGACACCAAAACAAATGTTTCCACTTCATGCCATTTCTGTTTTATAAAGTAGTTTAAATTATGCTGATGGCAAATTAACACTCAGCCAAATGCCTTACCCCATGACAAGAAAAGTATTTTCTCGTGGAAGCAGTATCTCAGGAATTTGTTACGAGCCATGGCATTGGAAGTAACTTGAATTCTTAAAAGCATCTTTCTAGTAGATGCAGGAAATAAATAGGATTGTTGCTGGGAAAAGAGAAAGAACATAAGTCTAGGGAAGGGAGAAACCTGTAAGAGGATTTTCTGAGCAACGTCACCCGACTACCAAAGAGTAAAATACACTGCGCTGACAGATAGTGGAATAGGCAGGGGCTGGTTTTTCTTATGCTCAGTGGGCTGAGTTGCATTTGCCTTGGTCATGAGATATCCAAACAAGCAGCAGCCCTGACAAGCATCCAATACATTTTTCATTTCATCTGTGCACATTTGTTAAAGCTTCAGTCTAGATAGCTGAGGCTCATACACCATTTTTTCTCTGACACATTGATAGCTTCTTTGTAATCACATTTCTTAAATATTTCTGACCTTCATACTTAAAGTAATGCTGTGCCTTTCTCTTAAAAAAAAAAATCCCTAGAGTTAAAGGAGAATCATATTATGGTGATTCAGAAATAAGGAAATCGTGACTCAGAGAAATCATTCAGAGACTTGCCCACTGTCCATTTGTGGCTGCACCCAGGTTCGTTCATTCTCAGGCAGGAATTTTTACTATTCATAACTATCATTTACAAAGGACCCACTAGAATCCAGAGAGTAATGTGTTATCTCATTTAATCCTCACAATAATTTAGTAAGATAAAGACTTATTTGAACCTTTTTACAGAATGAAATATTGAGGCATAGAAAGGTTGAGAAACTTGCCCAAAGCCACACAGATACTTGGATGAGAAGCTGGGCATTAAATGTAGGCAGTCTGGTCCTTGGATTCCATCTTTTTAACTACTGCACAGACTGGCTTTTTAAAAACGAAAGTACTTTCAAAGAAATGAGCTTTTAGAAGATGTTGCCTTATTGTAGCGTATGTAACAGTCTCCAGGAACCCTCTGATTCAGAAGCACTGAGCCTGCCGCCTAGAAATCTTTCATGTTTAGATGCCTGTGGCTGAGCTCCATACTTTGAGAACACCTTTGCTGCTCAGATAACTGGTACCTAAGGTGGGCTGGGTGCCTTTGAATCTCTTCGCTTTAATGTATACTTTGCACATTCTGGCTAGGGCCCTGGCACCAGAAGTACTTTCACCTGTGCGTCGATGTTGGTGAATCTAGTTGAGAAATTACTAGTTGTGTGACCTCCTGGAAGGAGAAGTTGAACTTCCCTGTTCTATGTTTTCTTTCATGGTAGACAAACCCTTCAGTTCTTAAAGTTTAGCTCTGAGATAATACTCAGTTCACTTTGCTCCTTCTTGACTAATACCTCATGCTAAGCTGTTCTGCACCAGGAATACAAGCATATCTATGTTTGCCTTCCTCTTATTATCCAGGAAATCTCACCATGGATAGTCTTCTCTACACTGGGAGGGGACTATTCTCACTAAGTAATTGCAATGAAAGTACTTACTGGATACAATGAAATGAGAGTCCCCTTGGGTTCTGTCCCAGGCTGAGAATGGAGATAAGGCTTGGAAGAGGAGGGAGGGAAAGAAGGGACACCAAAATGTGTGTCTAGGCACTGTGCTTTATCATTTGAGCGTCTGTAATCTTCAAGGAACCTGTTGTCTACATTCTTACAGATGAAGACTTTGAGCACAGAGAAGTTAGGTAACATGCCCAAGGTTGTTCAGCTTAAAGATTCTGGCCTATCTTATTCCAAGAGTCTTTTCCTTCCATGATATCATGCTGGCCAAGACAATGCAGGTAGCTAGCTAAGGTAAGCTCCTAGGTGTTCCTAACATGCAGATTGCATCTTTAACCTTTGAGCTGAACCTGAGAGGTTCCCCAGGCCTAAAAGATATTGATCTCTGTTGTTATTGTTTACTCATGACTGACTCTTTGTGACCCTATGGGCTGTAGCTCACCACGCTCCTTCATCCATGGGATTTACCAGGCAAGAATACTAGAGTGGACTGCCATTTCCTTCTCCAGGGAATCTTCCTGACCCAGGGATCAAACCCACATCTCTGCCCTTGGCAGGTGGATTCTTTATTACTGAGCCACCAGCTATCTACTGCAAATAATCAGAGGATCTTCTTTAGAAATTGTGACTATTCAGTGTTAGATAAGTATACATATAACATTTATTACTGATGTGAATAAAATGCGTTCTGGATTAAGGCCCTGGGTCATATTACATATGTGTTCCAAGGTATTTAGAGGTGTTCATAACACTGTGTGTTTAAAAGATTTTCCTTCTAGGTATTTCCTGGGAATGGCTGTGGTATAAGTAATAAGCTCTTTTTCCTTTGAAAAATCATTTATTTATCTTTTATTTTTTACTCTTAAAACACATTTTGAAATCAAAATAGCATGAAACTGTAAGGTGGCTGTATTCGGCAACTCCTTTGCCGAAGTTATCTTTAACTTCCTGAAGAAATTAACAGTCTTTCATTCTCATGGAACTGTGATCAACTTTGAATTTTTGTCTTTATATACATTTCTTAATCTTTGTAAATTTCATGTTTCACCTATTAAAAACACACACACACAGAAAAAATACCTTTCTTATTTATATCTGGAAATTGTTACATCAAACAAAAAATGCTTCAGTAAATTAACATGCTGTGCAAAGAGAAAGAATTTTCTTTTAAATCATGATGGCTGGATTAGCCTGCTGGTTTCTCTGGTTAGTAGGCAGTCACTAATCTTTATAAGTATCATTCCTTTTTATTTATTACTTGCATGTGTATAGTTCACTTGCTGTGTGCCAGGCATTTTGTGAATAGTAACTCAGTTAACCTACCAAGAAAGTTGTTCTTTTAAGCATCAACTGTTTTATAAAATTCTCTGTCTGTTAGTGAGGAACTTTGTCACAACTTTGATCAATTCTAGGCTATGCAGTTTATAGAACTTTACCTTAAATTTTGTTTTCAGTGACGTTTTTGTTACAGTTGGTAGTATTTCTTCAATGTCCTCAGTCTGAATTTTAAATTTTTTTTTCAATGGGAGATAATTATGACCCAGTGGTGTGCTGCAAATGTTAATAACTAGATGGAAGATGTTTAACAACAAGGTTGGAAGAAGGGATTAAGACCCTGATTTGTATCACTGGCCAGTTCCTCTGATGTAACCATGGCTGTTTCAGTGTCACAATGTAGATTTGGGAAGAAATGCTAACAAGCATCTCCTGTGAGTGTGGTCTTTTCCTAATTTAAAGATGCGATGAATTTGAGTTTAGTGAGAATGATCTAAGTAAGGTTTAAAAGAAAATGTCTTATGAAGTGGAAGATATTAGTTGCCTAATAGTTACTATGTTCTCATGTAGGTATAGTTGATAAGGTTTTAAATCTTATATAAACAGAAACCAATAGGAGGACTGCCTTAAGAATCAGTCATGTTTACTAGAAATTAAATATTTTTACAAATAAATGAGACCTCCCTTACTTTGGCTAACTCAGCTAAAGTAAGCAGAGTAAGCATTGTCCTTGTGGGTATGATAACAACACTGAGGAAAAAAGGTCTCGGCTATTATTCGGTTAAGTTCAGTTCAGTCGCTGAGTCGTGTCCGACACTTTGCGACCCCATGAATTGCAGCACGCCAGGCCTCCCTGTCCAACACCGTCTCCCGGAGTTCACTCAAACTCATGTCCCTCAAGTCGGTGATGCCATCCAGCCATCTCATCCTCTGTCGTCCCCTTTTCCTCCTGCCCCCAGTCCCACTCCCAGCATCAGAGTCTTTTCCAATGAGTCAACTCTTCGCATGAGGTGGCCAAAGTACTGGAGTTTCAGCTTTAGCATCATTCCCTCCAAAGAAATCCCAGGGCTGATCTCCTTCAGAATGGACGGGTTGGATCTCCTTGCAGTCCAAGGGACTCTCAAGAGTCTTCTCCAACACCACAGTTCAAAAGCATCAGTTCTTCGGTGCTCAGTTTTCTTCACTGTCCAACTCTCACATCCATAAATGACCACTGGAAAAACCATAGCCTTGACTAGATGGACTTTGTTGGCAAAGTAATGTCTCTGCTTTTCAATATGCTATCTAGGGTGGTCATAACTTTTTTTCCAAGGAGTAGGCGTCTTTTAATTTCATGGCTGCACTCACCATCTGCAGTGATTTTGGAGCCCCCAAAAATGAAGTCTGACACTGTTTCCACTGTTTCCCCATCTATTTCCCATGAAGTGATGGGACCGGATGCCATGATCTTCGTTTTCTGAATGTTGAGCTTTAAGCCAATTTTTTCACTCTCCTCTTTCACTCTCATCAAGAAGCTTTTTAGCTCTTCTTCACTTTCTGCCATAAGGGTGGTGTCATCTGCATATCTGAGGTTATTGATTCTCCTGGCAATCTTGATTCCAGCTTGTGCTTCTTCCAGTCCAGCATTTCTCATGATGTACTCTGCATATAAGTTAAATAAGCAGGGTGACAATATACAGCCTTGACATACTCCTTTTCCTATAGGGAACCAGTCTGTTGTTCCATGTCTAGTTCTAACTGTTGCTTCCTGACCTGCATATAGGTTTCTCATGAGGCAGGTCAGGTGATCTGGTATTCCCATGTCTTTCAGAATTTTCCACAGTTTATTGTGATCCACACAGTCAAAGGCTTTGGCATAGTAAATAAAGCAGAAATAGATGTTTTCCTGAAACTCTCTTGCTTTTTTGATGGTCCAGCAGATGTTGGCAATTTGATCTCTGGTTCCTTTGCCTTTTCTAAAACCCGCTTGAACATCAGGAAGTTCACAGTTCATGTATTGCTGAAGCCTGGCTTGGAGAATTTTGAGCATTTCTTTACTAGCGTGTGAGATGAGTGCAACTGGGCATTCTTTGCCATTGCCTTTCTTTGGGATTGGATTAAAAACTGACCTTTTCCAGTCCTGTGGCCACTGCTGAGTGTTCGGAATTTGCTGGCATATTGAGTGCAGCACTTTCACAGCATCATCTTTCAGGATTTGAAATAGTTCAACTGAAATTCCATCACCTCCACTAGCTTTGTTCATAGTGATGCTTTCTAAGGCCCACTTGACTTCACATTCCAGGATTTTGGCTCTGGGTGAGTGATCATGCCATCATGATTATCCGGGTTGTGAAGATCTTTTTTGTACAGTTCTTCTGTGTATTCTTGCCACCTCTTATTAATATCTTCTGCTTCTGTTAGGTCCATGCCATTTCTGTCCTTTATCGAGCCCATCTTTGCATGAAATGGTCCCTTAGTATCTCTAATTTTCTTGAAGTGATCTCTAGTCTTTCCCATTCTGTTCTTTTCCTCTATTTCTTTGCATTGATCACTGAGGAAGGCTTTCTTATCTCTTCTTGCTATTCTTTGAAACTCTACATTCAGATGCTTATATCTTTCCTTTTCTCCTTTGCTTTTCGCCTCTCTTCTTTTCACAGCTATTTGTAAGGCCTCCCCAGAGAGCCATTTTTCTTTTTTGCATTTCTTTTCCATGGGAATGGTCTTGATCCCTGTCTCCTCTACAATGTCACGAACCTCATTCCATAGCTCATCAGGCACTCTATCTGTCAGGTCTAGTCCCCTAAATCTATTTCTCACATCCACTGTATAATCATAAGGGATTTGATTTAGGTCATACCTGAATGGTCTAGTGGTTTTCCTTACTTTCTTCAATTTAATTCTGAATTTGGCAATAAGGAGTTCATGATCTGAGCCACAGTCAGCTCCCAGTCTTGTTTTTGCTGACTGTATAGATCTTCTCCATCTTTGGCTGCAAAGAATATTATCAATCTGATTTCACTGTTGACCATCTGGTGACGTCCATGTGTAGAGTCTTCTCTTGTGTTGTTGGAAGAGAGTGTTTGCTATGACCAGTGCGTTCTCTTGGCAAAATTCTATTAGCCTTTGCCCTGCTTCATTCCGTATTCCAAGGCCAGATTTGCCTGTTACTCCAGGTATTTCTTGACTTCCTACTTTTGCATTCTAGCCCCCTATAATGAAAAGGACATTTTTGGGGGGTGTTAGTTCTAAAAGGTCTTGTAGGTCTTCATAGAGCTGTTCAACTTCAGCTTCTTCAGCATTACTGGTTGGGGCATAGACTTGGATTACTATGATATTGAATGGTTTGCCTTGGAAACGAACAGAGATCATTCTGTTGTTTTTGAGATTATTAACCACCCACAATGTGTCACGGATGTGATAAAGTCACTGATGTGATAGTCTTTGAATTTAGAAATAGTTGTACATAACAAGATATAAAGTGGACTAGACTATGATTCAACAGGCTCACATTGCAGGGTTGCTTTCTATCTATGTCACTTAAAATGTCATTGAGGCCTCAATTATTTAATCTTTAATATTGGAAATAATAATTATTGAAAGCATAAATACCACAGTACTTTAAAAGCCAAAGGTATTCACATGCGCATGCACACACACACATACACGTGCACACACACATGAATGATGAGGCACCTTAGGTAGGGGTTAGACTTTTAAAGTGAGAACATGAGAAGGCAGATCATGTATAACCTCAATCCATGTTCCCAGTTCCTTCAATATCATAGATTTCATAGAAAATAATAATAATGATGGGTAACACTTGGCTCCCAGCTGAATAATGCTTACCAGTTGAAACTTTTCAACCATTATAATCCAGATACCATCTGGTATTTCTTTTCCCCTTGGGATACAGAAAAAAATGTCTGTATTGATTCAAATCCAAAGCCTTCTTCAAGAACCTAAAAAAATTCCTAAAGCACTTTTTAAGTAACAGCTTCGTTGAGATATTATTCACATTACCAAAAAGTTCACCTTTTTTTGGTGGCGGGGGGCCATATCACGAAGCATACAGGATCTTAGTTCTCAAGCAGGGATTGAACCCATGTCCCCTGCAGTGGAAGCAAGGCATCCTAACAATAGACCACCAGGGAGGTCCTAGTTCACCTTTTGAAAGTGTGCATTTAAATAGATTTTAGTATTCACAGAGTTGTACATCCATCACCACTGTTTAAATCCAAAATACTTTTTCATCATTCAAAAGAAGCCCTGTCCTGGTTAGTTAGTTCCCATTTCCCCTCATCCTATCCTGGCAAACACTAACCTACTTTTTATCTCTATAGATTTGCCTATTCTGAACATTTCATATAAGTGGAATTATATGTGGCCTTTTATGTCTGGCCTTTTCACTTTACAAATGTTTTCAAAATTCATTCATATCGTAGCGTGCATCATACCTTCATTCTTTTATGGCAGAGTAATGTTCTATTCTATGGCATACCGCATCAGCCTATGGGCATTTGGACTGTTTCCATTTTCGATAATGAACAATACTGGTATGAACATCTATGTGCAAGTTTCTGTGTAAACAAACATTTTCAATTCTCGGCCATATTCCTAGGAAAGGAATTGTTGGTTCATATGATAACTCTATTTAGTATTTTGAGGAAATGCTTCCAAAGCAGCTGCACTATTTTACATTCCCACCGACAGTGTATGTGGATCCCAGTTTTTCCACATCATTGCCATCAGTTGTTATTGTCTGCCTTCTTCGTTACAGCCATCCTAAGGGATGTGAAGTGGAATCTTATTACAGTTTTGATCGGTATTTCTCTACTGACTAATGATGTTGAGCCTCTTTTCACATATTTATTGGCCATTTGTAAATCTTCTTTGGAGAAGTATCTATTCAAGTCCATTTACCATTTTAAGTTATATCATTTGTCTTTTTATTTATTGAGTTGAGAAGTTTCTTTATATATTGTGGATACAAGTTTCTTATCAGATATATGATTTGCAGATATTTACTATCATTCTGCGGGTGTCTTTTCACTGTCTTGATGGTATCCTTTGGTACACAAAAGTTTTTAAATTTGATACAGTCCAGACTTACAAATTGTTTCTTTTGTCACTTGTGCTTTAGTTATCTAAATATCTGAAATAGATACCTAAGAAAGCATTGCTTAATCTAGGCTCACAGAGATTTACTTCTGTGTTTTCCTCTAAGAGTTTTATAGTGTTAACTCCTGGGTCTTAGGTCCATTTTGAATTAGCTGAGTTAATTTTTCTCTGTGCTGTGGCACTGATCCTTCTGTGGTACCTCCACCCTCGGGCTCCTACTTCTCTACATAATGTCTCTGTTCTCACATTGACACATGGGAAAGCCAGGCCTTTCTTTGCTTTCTACACACACACTCACCCCCTCCCACCACCCCCCGGCCCCGACACACACCTAAATTCCTCTTCTATAAAACATACCTGGGATAATAGCCTTCACAAAAAGTTTAGTAGTCACATCATATATCAAACAACCTAAAATCATGTTTTAGTAGTCAAAGTTCTTTTGGCTAAGGGATATTTCACTATTAATTGTTCCCAATATAATGCAGTTTCTTTTTCCTGTCTTCAGTTCTTCTCTCTCTCCTGTGAACTTCTTTCCAGGCTCTCTTGAGAACCAAAATATAAATGTCTCTAATTTTCTCATGCAACACTGCTTAACTTTTTTCATTTCCTTACCTGAGTTCCTCATGGTTTCTCACTTTCTTTTCTGCAAGAATGTATTGCCCTCTCCCTGAAAAAAAAAAAAAAAGTTTTTCCTTAATAGGAATTCCGTTTCCATTTTCCATTTCATTATTTTAAGCAAGTTTTGGTAGAGTAATGAATGGAGAGTGATCTTAGCAGTGAGTAGAGAGCCCACATACCTGAACAGCAAAACATAAGAATCACCAAATGAATAAAGACACAAAAAGAGATGAAAAACACCTATGATGATGACTTCAGCTATTTCAACATGTTGACAACAGTTGAAGTAGAAGGGTCGTATGCTGCTGCTGCTGCTAAGTCACTTCAGTCGTGTCTGACTCTGTGAGACCCCATAGATGGCAGCCCACCAGGCTCTCTCGTCCCTGGGGTTCTCCAGGCAAGAACACTGGAGTGGGTTGCCATTTCCTTCTCCAAGAAGGGTCATATAGATCAGCTCAATATGGTGGGGGTTAGGAGTTATAGGGAGATGAATCAATGAAAAGGGAAAGGAAAACTACTTCTAATACCAAAAAAAAAAAAAAAACCTATGGTGTTTTGATTTATACAGATCCACAATCATTTGGAGCAGATGTTTTATAATTTTATATTTTTCAGATTTTGGAAAAGTATTACAGTGGATGTGCATTACATTATATAATACCCTGGTAGGGTCTGAGGCAGCATCGCATAAGCAAACACAGCATCAAAAGTATATAGACTAAGGGGGAAGAAAACCCTAAATATTAGTTGCTTAATATTGATTATTTAGGTCTGGTTTTGTTGTCAGATGAGTTAGGAAAAACTCTCTATTTTGGGTTTTGCTTTTGAAAATTCTGAATGCCATATTATGGAAATATGAGATGTAGAGATGATAAACCACTCTTCAAATGTTCTCTTTTCCTGAGACTACTCAACAAGGCTAGTGACAATGAGGATGAAGTTGAGGATGCTTCCCAAGGGCCAATCTTCTTTCTAGCTGGAGCATCTTTTGCCAGTGATTTGCCAGGCAGTTCAGCTTTGCTGCTTAAATACACTCACTTCATCCTCATTTCCTCTCAACTTTCTTTTTAACTTCAGTCTTACTTCAGTGAATATGGTTGGAACACAAGATGTTGAGCAAATGTTGTCCAGGACAATAATGTGAGCTCAAAAAAGAGAAAGAGATCACTACAGAGAGGAGAGTAGCAGCAAAGAAGTAGCCAAAAGCAGTATTAGCAAATTGCTACCCACTCCTGAAGGGGAGAAGCCCTATCAGCTGTACTGAAGCTCTCTTTGGAAAACCTTGCATAGTAATAAATGCGGACAGGCATCTAGAATCAGTGACTGGCAGCATTTATAGACTTAATGGAGGAATTAATCTTAATTTGCCTTTTGCTTAAAGGGATTCTATTGCAGCTTTGACACATGAAAAATGCTCAGGATTTGGATTCAATATACTGGGTCTTACCCAACTTCTTGAATGTGACCATAAGCAACATCATTTATTTTCATTAGTGAAAATTACCATTTTGTATGACTGACTGTGATTGGAACATTTTACATAAATTAGTCCTAATATTCATAACAGCCTTAATGAAAAAATACATGTCTTAATATCTCCATATAATTGATAAGGAAATTGAGATTTGGAGAATTTACCTAACTTACCCAAGTTATACAGTGAGTGATCTATTCCATTGAAATTAGACACAGCTCTGTCTGATGTTAGAGCTTATATTCTTTCTATTATTTATGATGCCTCTTTGATTGATACCCTCATATAGCACATGAATACTAATTTTTACTGTACAGTGTAAAGACCTTCAGACCTAGTTTCAAATTAAGCTTATTATATACTAGCTATTCAAGCTTGGAATAATAATAGTAGTGTTAATAGTTACCATTACTATGTACTGAGCACTATTCTAAGAAACTTTATATAGATATAGCTATAGGTAGATATATAGGGGATAAAGACACCAACTTGGTTTCCATGGAGCTGACATGACATAAGGTGGATTAGTAGTTTCCACAGTGCATTGAAGGAACTACTAGACTCTTGAAATGTCCGAAGAGAAGAGGTTTTATGATAAGAGAAATTTGGAAAATCCTAACTGTATATTTCTCTTAAAAGTTCTCAGTTATATCCACACAGTAATGATGCTGAGGAGTATTTAAGGTTAAAAAGAAATGGTTGTACATTGTTTAACTCAGGGGTTTCCCCGATATTTTGACCACAGAACCTCTTATTCAGAGTTTATCTGTTAACATCCTTAACTTCCATGGAACACACTGAGAGATGCTAATATAAATGATACTGATATAAATGATACTTGTATACTGGTATAAAGTGACATGATCACATATTATTTTGTACAAATCTGTAAGTTCACAAAGACAAGACAGAGTTTCTCTCAGTCAGAACATGTTTCTGACTTTAGCTTCTCATTCTACTTGTGGGCTTCACCCACTTGAATATTTCTTTTTTTAATAAAAGTAAATTTTAGAGTTATGTCTTACTACCCAAATTCAAGGCGCTCAAATCTTCCTCTGTTTCGCTGAATCTTCCCAAGCCTCCCTCCCCTCTAGCCCACAGGGATCTCTCTGTTCTCTGCCCTGTCTCAGCGCTGATTGTCCCCAAAGAACTGGGGCTTCAGAGTCGTCTCTAAGAAACTAGAATTATGCAGAATTAAAATGTTCCACATTTGATGGAGCTGAATAGGAATAGATTGAAATTTGTGAGAAAGCCACAGTTTCAAAACAAAAGGCAACATTTCCTCCTTAGAATTCCAAAAGAAATTCACAAGGGGAACTAACTTTCTTGCTTTCTTGCTTGCTTGCTTTTTTGTGACCCAATCCTTAGTACTCCATTACAAAAATTTTATTTAGCAAAAACAGATATTCACTTTAAGTCTTCTAAATTTGGACATGAATTTGCATTTAAATTTCTCATATATCTTTTTTAAAAAGATGTATTCAAAAAATAATGACTCTTCTCCCTGTGTGAATTCTTCATTGTTCTTAAAATTTAACATGTCCCAGCTATATGGAAATTTGTGAGTCTCTATTCAGAATTACTTTTTTTTAAAAAAATGATGAAGTACAATATTCCTAATTGAAATTTAGCTCATTATTTATTACTGGGGACCCCTTTTATTGAAGTTGTGAAATCAAAGTACGTTTACTCTGTGTAAAATGTCCTAAATATGCTCAGTGCTGCTCTTGGCCAAGAACCATCCTTTGGCCCTCTGGCTGAAGCACCAATGGAAATGTAATCTATGCTAAGGGAAAATGCCCACACGCTGTTTTTACTTTGAATTGTATAAAATGAAGGTTAGCTCAAGGGTGTGGCACTGTGGCTGTCCTTGGAGAAGCTGGAGTTAGGTTGGAGAGGATGAATGAGTTAGAGAACTAGAAGAGTACCCACTGGCGTGCAGGTGCAGAAAGATTGTCTCAGATACCCATTAACTATATTAACTTGACAACCACAAGCTAGATGTGGTACTCATTGTATTACAGAGAGAAAATTAAAATTAGGCATAGAAATAAAAATTGATGTAAATTTCTATTGCTTCATGTAATAAAAAAGAGTCAGGAAAGGCTTGATTTTGAAAATGCTCACGCTTTGCTAAAATAAAACTAGCCACCTAAGCAGAATCTTTGGAACACAAAGGATGATTTATTTGAAATCCTGTGGTTAATTATAATACCATTATTCAAATTCAAATTATGATTTATTTTATGAACATTAGTCAGGGATAAGAATTATACCTGTGGCTCTGACTTAAACTGGTGGTTATTTATAATAATTCGTATCAGTTCAGAATACAACTGGAAATTTATACGTGAGTTTCTCAGCCACATTATTCCTACTGTATGTACAGAGTCTGTAATGTAGTAACTGCACAGTAACCGGAATGGAATATTCACTCAAAACCTCTTCTTTGAGCCTATTCTTTGTTCCAAGTACTAGGTATACACTTTGCCCTTCTAGGGGTTATAGTCTAGCAGAAGAGATCAAAAATCAAGGAAAATATATAGGTATATAAAAAGCATAATTGAGATAAATAAGACTGACAAATACTTCAGAATGATAGGTCTAGGTGAACAGAAATTTCCCTTCCCTTTGATCAGTCACTGTGCTATATTGATTTGTATTCACTGATTTGCCAATAAAGCACTTGTGACATTTAAATCAAAGGTTAGAAACCTCTCTAACCCAAAAAAGGACGCTGCCAGAGAAAATACATTTTGATGGGAAGAATATAAAGATAACAGGATCTTAAATGTCATCATTGTCCCTCATTAGTTAAAAAATAACAAAAGAATCTTGCTTTAGAATATTTCTGTATAACTGCAGACAGAAACGTTCTAAAGTATGGCCTACTATTGATGCAAAAGACTCATTTTTTATTTAGTGTCTTTAAGGGCAACAGAGCTTGGGGAAGACTGTGGATTTTGGTGCAAGAGTATGAATCTGTACTCTCCCACATGCTGTTCAAGTGGACATGGACAGATTATTTAACAACCCAGAACCTCATTTTTTAAGCCTTTTAGTTGACACACAAAATGTTCAAAATGTCGATTTACAGTTCAATGAATTATCACCAAAATAAGTTTGTGAAGCCACCAGCCAAACCAAAATTTGGCCATTACCAACCTATCAGAATCCCCTCTGAGGCTGCCTCCAGTCACTACCCCTCTCTACCCTCCAAAGTAACCACTCTTCTGACTTCTCACACTACAGGGTAGTGTTATGCTTTCTTTTTTAAAACTTTATGCATATAAGATCAAGTCATATGTATTTTTTATAGTGTCTAGCTTCTTTCGTTGAGGCACATTTCTGTATCTATGAAACCAGGGAAATGATGCCTACCTTATATCATGGTTTCAGGAATGATATTGGAGTTTTGCTGCATGAAAAGTACATGGCTCCCAAATAGTTGAGAGAAAGGGGGAGTGGTTTATCCTCCTTAGTTCCATGTTCACAGGCAACAGGCAAACATATGGAAATGCTAGTGACATGGAAGGGATGGATTTGGAAGCATTTGATAGGCCTATGGAGTAGCTGTTCCTTCTCCATTAATCCCCAAATGAGCTCAGTTAGTTTGCACTCCAGAAGCTTATAGAATTGACCCAGGCAGGTTTTCAGACAGAACAATAGTTACAAGTAATCATTCCAAAAGACTCAGACCCCCTGCTGATCAGTTCACACTCACATGCTTACTAGCATCGAATCCCACCACAGCCAAATGAGGAAGGTATTCCTATTATCCCTACTGTAAAGATCTAGAAAAAGACTTGAAAGTTTACCCATCTTCTAGGAGATGGAGTTAGGATTTCAACCTAGGCAGTTGGTCTCCAAAATGTGGGCTAACTGCTGATGTGCAGGCCCCTGAAACAAACAGATCCTATCATTTTTACTGCAGTTCTTTAGGAAGTTTTGTGTAGATTTCAATTTATTGGAGAGATTTGGTTGAAAAAATAATAAGAAAGTCTATTACACTCTCCCCTCTAATGTCCACAGTGAACAAAGCTTGGAGGACACAGACCACATATGCCTCATTAAAAGCCCTAAAATTTATGGTCTAAATCTATTTTTATTGTGTTACACCCTAAAGCATGTCATGTTATCTAATAAAGTGCTTTGGGAGACTTTAGGGCTCTGTCTAGTTCTATTACCAGTTCCTTCTTTTTATCTTCATAACAGTTTTACCTATATCTTTATTTTTCATTGTTGACCAATAATCACACCCCAATAGAGTCATTCATGAAGCTACTTCAGAAGTTGAGAGAGCCTCTATAAATACCCACTGACAGGTTTAATCCTATGAAGTTGCTGGTAAGAGGGGCCATTTGAACTTTTAATTATCTTGTTTACAATATCTATTAATATGTCTCAGTTTACAAAAACCAACCTAACAGTATCTACTTAGTGTTTTTTTTTTTTCCAATACCATGCTAGGGGCCATGAATAAAACAAAAAATTATATGACATAAGCCCCATCCTCAGAATGCTTGAAATTCAGTTAGGGAGGAGGACAAAGATATAATTACAGAAAGTTAAATGTTAGTTCAAAGCATTAGCAGAAATGTTACAGTAGTGCCTGTGAGTAAGAGAGCATCTAATGTAGTTTCAGAATAATTACCACAGATGTCCAGAGAAGGTAGGAATCACATGGTCAGAAAAGCAATGGGATGGAAAATCCTCCTGGAACATGAATAGGATTTGCAGAATCAGGCTGTAAAACACTCTTGCGGATAAGCATGGCTTTACCCAAGGATTCAGGGAAGATGGGAAGATAGAAGGTAGAAGATTGAGTGCATTTATTTCAAATCCTGAAAGATGATGCTGTGAAAGTGCTGCACTCAATATGCCAGCAAATTTGGAAAGCTCAGCAGTGGCCACAGGATTGGAAAAGGTCAGTTTTTATTCCAATTCCAAAGAAAGGCAATGCCAAAGAATGCTCAAACTACCGCACAATTGCACTCATCTCACATGCTAGTAAAGTAATGCTCAAAATTCTCCAAGCCAGGCTTCAGCAATACATGAACCGTGAACTTCCTGATGTTCAAGCTGGTTTTAGAAAAGGCAGAGGAACCAGAGATCAAATTGCCAACATCCGCTAGATCATGGAAAAAGCAAGAGAGTTCCAGAAAAACATCTACTTCTGCTTTATTGTCTATGCCAAAGCCTTTGACTGTGTGGATCACAATAAACTGTGGAAAATTCTGAGAGGGATGGGAATAGCAGACTACCTGACCTGCCTCTTGAGAAATCTGTATGCAGGTCAGGAAGCAACAGTTAGAACCAGATATGGAACAACAGACTGGTTCCAAATAGGAAAAGGAGTGCATCAAGGCTGTATATTGTCACCCTGCTTATTTAACTTCTATGCAGAGTTCATCATGAGAAACGCTGGACTGGAAGAAACAGAAGCTGGAATCAAGATTGCCGGGAGAAATATCAACAACCTCAGATATGCAGATGACACCACCCTTATGGCAGAAAATGAAGAGGAACTAAGGAGCCTCTTGATGAAAGTGAAAGAGGAGAGTGAAAAAGTGGCTTAAAGATCAACATTCAGAAACGAAGATCATGGCATCCGGTCCCATCACTTCATGGGAAATAGATGGGAAAACAGTGGAAACAGTGTCAGACTTTATTTTTGGGGGCTCCAAAATCAGTGCAGATGGTGACTGCAGCCATGAAATTAAAAGATGCTTACTCCTTGGAAGAAAAGTTATGACCAACCTAGATAGCATATTCAAAAGCAGAGACATTACTTTGCTGACTAAGGTCTGTCTAGTCAAGGCTATGGTTTTTCCTGTGGTCATGTATGGATGTGAGAGTTGGACTGTGAAGAAAGCTGAGCGCTGAAGAATTGATGCTTTTGAACTGTGGTGTTGGAGAAGACTCTTGAGAGTCCCTTGGACTGCAAGGAGATCCAACCAGTCCATTCTGAAGGAGATCAGCCGTGGGATTTCTTTGGAAGGAATGATGCTAAAGCTGAAACCACTACTTTGGCCATCTCATGCGAGGAGTTGACTCATTGGAAAAGACTCTGATGCTGGGAGGGATTTGGGGCAGGAGGAGAAGGGGACGACAGAGGATGAGATGGCTGGATGGCATCACGGACTCAATGGACGTGAGTCTGAGTGAACTCCAGGAGTTGGTGATGGACAGGGAGGCCTGGCGTGCTGTGATCCATGGGGTCGCAAAGAGTTGGACACGACTGAGCAACTGAACTGATTTCCTATTGCTTCTGTAACAAATGACCACAAACTTGGTGGCTTCAAATAGCACAAATATATTATCTAACAGTTCTGCAGATCAGAAGTCTACGATAGGTCTAAGGTTAAAATCAGGTTTCGGCAGAGCTGCATTACTTTGGTAGGCTCTATTGGAGAATGTGTTTCCAAGGTTTTTCCAGTTTCTAGAGGCCGAGTGCATTTCTAGGCTCTTGGCCCTTTTCTCCATCTTCAGAGCAGTTTATTCCAACCTCTGTTTATGTCATCACATATCCTCTGACTCTGACTCTCCTGCCTTCCTTTTATAAGGGCTCTGTCATTTTGTTAGGCCCACTGGAATCTTTCAAGGTCATCTCACTTCACACTAGCTGAATCACATCTGCAAGGTTACTTTTGCCAGGTAAGATAACATGCTCACTGGATCTGGGGGATAGAACTTGGACATCTGATGGGAATGGGGGGTGCATTATTTTGTAGATTATACTCAACACCACACTGAGGAGGTTTCTAAGTGATAAGCTTTGAACTTTATCTTGAGCAACATGAAACCATGGAACATTTCAGTCTGGGAAATGACATGAGCAAAGCACAGAGGTAAAGCCAGACCAATGGATAGAAAAGCATAGAGACAGGGAGACTACTGCAGAGAGTGCTGAGTCTGTCACTGGACAGTGTGTGTAGTGTATTGTCTTTGCCTGTGCATGTGTGTGTGTTGGTCATGTGTGGATGTGAGAGACCACTCACATATCCACCCACTTCTGTACTTGTGAATGCCACCTAAGCTTGTTCCAAATGCATATTTGCCTAGCCAAGGGAAAGCAGCCACTCCAGGAGGCCTGCACCTCTTTCTGCCTCCCAGTATTCCTGTTAGAGCAGAGATAATATGCAGGGATTTTGGTTTCCAAGTAACCATTATCAGGCATCAAAATATGACACATTCATAGAGCTGGGAATTACCTTTCCAGACAACCTTCCAGGTGTTGCAAAGGGGTTTCGAATCTCTAAGATCTTTAAAACAAAGTAGTCTGTGATGGGCAATTATACAAGCTGCAGTGATCTCCCAGAGAGACTGTTTCCTGGGGTGGCAGGGACAACTAGCACGCGGTCCTGCCAGGTCCTGCCAGATGGCAACCAGGAGAAGCCATCTGATTAACAGCAGAAGTCTGAATGTTGTTCAGAGCAGAGCTGAGGTGCTTTCCATTAACTAGCCTCGCTGTTGTTTTCCCTCTCGATATTGTCCAGAATTTGAAATGAGTTGTCATACACAACAAGTTTTGATTCAGACGCTATTGGAACTAGTTCTAACTATGTGAAATTGGGAAAAACAAACAAACCCAAAACCCATGAATCAAATGAATTAGCAGACACGCACAGACTAAAAGATTTTGGGGAGAATTCTCACTGACATACAGGCAAAAGCTTGAGTTGCCTCTCTGGCAAAACAAATTTTGATAGTTTAGGAATGAACAAGCCCAAATGGTTAATTAACTATGTGGGGGGTCCTGTCATCAGTGTAGCTGCTTATCTGGGATATTAAGATGGTATCAGATAGCTTACCCAACTGCCTGTAAGACTTGATAACATGGAATTTTTTGGAACAACAATGTGTGTTTTCAGCAACGGAAGAGAAAATTACAATGTTGGTATTCAGATTTTGAGGAATTACAACACAATTTGAAAGGGATGGGCATTATGAAATGAACATGTTCCCCTCTTTCCAAGGCTGAATGGTACAGCAGAGATATTTTGGTGGCTTTTAACTATTATGATGTTCAATAGCAAAGTAAGATTCTCAGAAATAAGCCCAGAAGTCCCCGAGGGAAAACATAAATATTCAGCTGTGCTTTTGAAGACTTGTATTTTCTTTCTTAATTGTGTTTACCTTTTAAACAACAACAAACAGAAGCCAAAAACTTGGCAGAGGGCTGTTTTTTAAAGAGAATGTATTTCTTGGCTGCCAACTGACTATGCCTCTTTTTTAATTGGTTCTTTTTTCTTTTAAAAAAAAGAGTGATACTTCCCACTTTCTTCAGAAACATCTTTCCCTTCAGACATGAAGAGTACTCAGACTTCAGAATGCTGCTGAGGGTGGATCACAAGGAGAATAAGTTCAGGAATGTGTTTATTATTATTATCGTCGTCATTATTGCTATATTATTGCATGAAATTATAAGACTCAGAGTATGGGACATTAGAGAGATACTAGATTGAGAGAAACATTTGCATAAACAAATAATGACTATGCAACATAATAAGGCATTTGCACTTAAAAATCACTGTGGGAATGTTATTATTTTCAAGAGAGATGACCTTCCGTAGTGAATTCATGCAAGTGTTTGCCACCTTTAAAGAGTTCCTTGCCTCGTATAGCAAAACCAAACAAATTACAAAGCAGTAGCAACCTACCCATTTTGAACTTGTTTCCCATGCTTGGGGTGTAGGACAGAATGGGACCACAGTTCTGGAGTCACTGACATCAGGTGGTAGCCACAACAGTAATCAGAGAGGTCCCAAGGGAAAGGCGACCTCATCAGTGATCTCCTGCCAGCCAATGTCACTTTTCGCGCTTCATCATCAAGAAGTCACAGGTTGCTTGTCTAGTTAGGTGTTTCATGCATGCTCTTCCTAACTGTCTGGTCTATTTAGTCTATTAAGTTGTAATAGTATTATGTCTAAAAAATATATCTAAAGCATATATCTATATGCCTTAATTTAAAAATACTTCATTTCTAAAAAAATGCTAACCCTCATTTTAGCCTTTAGGAAGTTGTAAGCTTTTTGCTTGTGGACAGGCTTGCCTTGAAGATTATGGCTGATGACTGATTAGGGTGGTGGCTGCTGAATTTTGGGGTGACTGTTGACATTTCCTAAAATAAGATAACAGTGAAGTCTGCCACATAGATTGACTCTTCCTTTCATAAATGATTTCTCTGTAGCATGCAATACTACAGAGGATTTTGCCCACAGCTTAACTTCTTTCAAAATTAGGGTCAGATCTCTCAAAATCTGCCATTGTTTTATCAATTAATCTTATGTAATATTCTAAATATTTTGTTGTTATTTCAACAATCTTCATAGCATCTTCACCAGGAGTATATTCCACTTCAAGAAACGACTTTCTTTGGTCTTCCAATAGAAGCATCTACTCATCTGTTAAAGTTTTGTTATGAGATTGCAGCAATTCAGTCACACCTTCAGGTTCCACTTCAGATTCTAGTTCTCTTGCTATTTCCACCATATCTGCAATTATTTCCTCCACTGAAGTCTTAAATCCCTCCAAATCATCCAGGAGGGTTCTTCTAAACTCCTGTTGATGTTGATATATTTTGACCTCTTCCATGAATCATAAATATTCTAGAATGGTAAATCCTTTGCAGGAGATTTCCCATAGACTTTGCCCAAATTCACCAGAGAAGTCATTATATATCACAGCCAAAGCCTTACAAAATGTATTTCTCAAATAAAACAACTTGAAAGTTGAAATGACTCCTTGTTCCATGGGCTGTAGAATGGATGTTGTGTTAGCCTGCATGAAAACAAGATTAATCTCATTGTACAACTCCATCAGTGCTCTTGGATGAGCAGGCGCGTTGTCAGTGGGCAGGAATGTTAAGAAATGAATCTATTTTTTTGAGTAGTATGTTCAATAGTGGGCTTAAAATGTTCAGCATACCATGTTGCTATCAGATGTGCTATCATGAGTCTTTGCTGTTGCACTTATAGAGCGCAAGCAGAGTAGACTGATCATAATGCTTATAGTCCCATCAGAATAGTAAATGATCATTGACTTCAACTTAAAGTCACCAGCTGCATTAACCTCTCACAGGAGAGTCAGCCTGTTCTTTGAAACTTTGAAGCCAGACATTGGCTTCTCCTCTTTAGTTATGAAAATCCTAGGTAGCATCTTTTTCCAATGGAACAATTCTTTGATCAAACCAATAGAATTTTTTCAACTACACTGACAATCTGTTGTTTGGTATAACCACCTTAATTAATGATCTTAGCTAGATCTAGATAACTTTAAAGACAGCTAGATTTTCGAGATAACTTTCAGCTACATCAGCATTTAATGTTTCACATTGAACTTTTATGTTGCGGAAATGGCTCTTTTCCTTAAATTTCATGAACCAATCTCTACCAGCTCCAAACTGTTCTTCTACAGCTTCCTCACCTCCCAGCCTTCAAACAATTGAAGGGGTTGGGCCTTGCTCTGGGGAAGATTAAGCTTTGGCTTCAGGGAACTTTGTCACTGTTGGCTCTTCTACTCTGACAATCAAAACATTCTCCATATCAGCGATAAAGCGGTTTCACTTTATGTCATCCATGTGTTTACTGCAATAGTACTTATATAGTACCTTTAGTAGCAATAGTACCTATAGTACTCCAATAGTACCTTTGCCTCCACTATGTGGCTAAGTGTTTGGTATAACTAGCTCTCAGAGAACAAGATGGCGGAGGATGAGTGGACATGGAGTACATTTGTCTCCATGGATACATGAGGAATACACCTTCAGACATAGAAGTGCATGCAGAACACCAGCGGAGAGCAGACAGGAGTACTGACCAGCGGAAAAGAGTATATAGACCCACGCAAAACTCAGTAGGACGAAGGACTTAGGGGAAAAACAAGACTGTTAGTGGGACTGGACCTGCCCTTGGTGGGGGAACTGAAGCAGGGGTCCGATCCCCGCAGCGGGGCAACTGTCTGCATCAGAGGAGAAGCATTTAAGGCTGAGAGTGAAAAGGCTGATCTGTGGCAGCCTAAATGGAATGAGACTCAGACAGTCCTTGTGGCAGCCATACATATGCTGGGCAGGAATGCGGGTCTCCTGGAAGGCACAGTGGCCGGGAGCTGGAGTTTAGGGATTGTGGAGCATTCCCAGTGCGAGGGCTGCTGTTGACTGTAGAGAGACGGATAGAGGGGATGTGAAGGAGGAGATCGTGGTGGGAAATGCCTGTGGAGAAAAGCCAGGCAGCCATGGAAGCAAGGCAATAATGCTGAGTAACGCATAGCAGGTGGAGCCATCACCATACCCTCTCTCTCTCCACACGCCAGCATCAGCAGCTGAACAATAGAGAGGCTGGCCCATCAAATGCCTGACACACTGAACTACAGAGTAGGACCCCACCCAGAATGCTCCTTTAAGTGCCTGATAAGCCAGTCTACAGAGTAGGGCCCCAGTCGGGGGTGGGGGTGGGGGGGGAATGGGCCCTCTATGTGCCTGATGTGCTGAACAACAGAGAAGGACCCCAGGCAAGGGATCGTTTCAAGTATCTGAATGAGTGGAGCTGCGGATAAAGACTGGCCAAAGAGACCTTCTGATCGCCTGCTCTAAGAGGTTAGAAAAAAGACACTGATAGCACCATAATTCCTGCGGTGGAGGTAGTCCATAGCCCCGCACACTTGGTGCTGCCAGGGTCACCGCAAGCCAAGCAGTTGCACCACCTGCACACTCAACTCTCACTGGGGCAGAGCTGCCAAAGGCAACAAAAGTCTTGCATCTCTATGCACAGTGTTGCTTCAGTCATGTCCAGCTCTTTGCAGCTCCGTAGACTGTGGCCTGCCAGGCTTCTCTGTCAGAGAGGGGGTTCTCCAGGCAAGAATATTGGAGCGTATTGGCGGATATTGGTTGCCATACCCTTCTGCTGCTGCTGCTGCTGCTGCCCTAGTTGCCAACTTCCCTGAGTGCCTGGTGCTGCCAGAACCCCTGCAACTCAAGCAGCTGCACCATCTCCACACCTGGCCCTTACAGGGTCAAGCCCAAGTCTCCAGGGCAGCCTCAGGAACAAACCCCAGTGGATGGCCCACATGTGGAGGTGGAAATAAAGCCACAGTTGAAACCGAGGGGCAGTGTGGCTAAGAGAGAAGACCCAAAACCTTCCCACCAGCTGTACAAACTGCAGATTAAACCTACACAATCAACTAGGCAGGCTCTGTGTCTATGGAAAATATAAAAGGATATTGAGAACTCCCACAAAAGAAAACACACTAGTTCTAATAGTTGTGGACATTGGAGGCAAGAACACATAGGAGTAGGACCAGATTAGAATCTAAGCTGCCACCACAGCAGGTCCAGAGATCAGCACGGTGTTGGAGGGCATCCTAGGGAGGTGAGGTGGACTGTGACTCCCATCGAGGGAAGGGATTCTAACAGCAGTGACTCAAGAAAAACATTTATTATTCTTATGTTTTGACTTGTTCTGTAGAGTCTTTTGGATTCCCCCCCACCCCTCACATTGTAGCTGTCGATTTTATTGGCACTATGAAATCTAATTAAGATTTTGAGCTTTTTTTCCCACTCACTCACATTTTTATTGTTGCTATAAACCTCTGCCTCTACATTGGGCTTTGGCACTTCTGTGGAGTTTTCCTTTTTTTTTCTCTCTCTCTCTCTCTCTTTTATAATTTTAATTGTTAATTTTTAAAATATATCTATATTTTTCTACATTTATTCCTTTGTTTGCCTTTCCTACAGTTCTTTTCCCCTTGCAGTTGATCTTTAATGTGTATAAATCTTCTTCATCCACCTCTGTTTAATTTGTATATCTATTCTTTCTTTCTTTCCTTTCCTTCCTTTCCTTTAGACATACTTGTTAGTTCTGTTTTCATTGCTTTATTCCTCATGTGTCACCTTGCTTTAGTTGTGTTTACCAGTTTTTGCTTTAGTTAGTTTTGTTCTTAACTGGTAAATATAATTTTTTATTTCCTTTGTTCTCCAGGTCAATATACTGTACTTTATTTTTGTTGGACTGTTATGACTTTGCTTATGGGTGTATATGTATATGTGTACATTACATTATTTTAATTATTATTTGCCTGATTTTGTAACTACCATTTGTATGGTATTCTTTTTTGACTTCTCAGTTTTGGGTATTTGTTTTAACCTCAGTTAATGCCATAACTGAGCCTTTGGAGTGGGAGCACTGACTCCAAGACCCTAGACTACCAGAGAACTGACCTAGGGAGTATCAGATAGTGAGAACTCACACAAAGGAAACCACTTGAATACAAAACTCAGCATCACCCAACCACCAATAGCACCCTATCCAGGACCCTCATTTAAACAACAAACAAAACAAAATACAAACCCAATCATCAGCAGACAGGACTACCACCTCACTCAGCTTTGCCCATCAGAGGAAAAACAAACAAACAAAAATTCAGCACAAGTCTCACCCTATGCAAGCTTACACAAACCACTGGACCCATGTTAGGAGGGCAGAAACCAAAAGAAAGAATTCAACCTTGAAGCCTGGGAAAAGGAGACCTCAAACACTAAAAGTTAAATAATAATAATAATAATGAAAAGGCAGAAAAATACTACACAAATGAAGGAACAGATTAGAAACACAGAAGTCCAAAGAGATAAAGAGGAAATATGCAAGATACTTGAAAAAGAATGAATCAGCGAGCTGGAAGATAAAATGGCAGAAATAACTTCTGAAGAGCAGAATAAAGCAAAAAGAGTGAAAAGAATTGAGGATAGTTTCAGAGACCTCTGGGACAATATCAAACATGCCAACATTCAAATTATAGAGATCCCAGAAGAAGAAGAGTAAAAGAAAGGGTATGAGAAAAATTTTGAAGATATCATACTTGAAAATTTCTCCAACATGGAAAAGGAGGCACAAATTCAAGAGGCACAAAGAGTCCCATACAAGGTAACCCAAGGAGAAACACACCAAGACACATGCTAATCAAACTAACAAAGACTAAACACAAAGAAAGAATATTAAAAGCAGCAAAGGAGAAGCAACAAGTAACATATAAGGGAAACCCCATATACTTAACAGCTGATCTTTCAGCAGAAACTCTGCAGGCCAGAAGGGAATGGCTGGTTATATTTAAAGTACTGAAAGGGAAAAGTCTACAACCAAGATTACTGTACCTATCAAGAATCTCATTCAAAACTGATGGAGAAATAAAAAGCTTTTCAGAGGAGCAAAAGTTCAGTACCACCAAACCAGCTTTACAACAAATGTTAAAGGGACTTATATAGTCAAGAAATACAAGAGAAGAATAAAGATCTACAAAATCAACCCTGAACAATTTTTTAAAATGGCATTAAAAACATATATCAATTATTAATTTAAATACAAATGGATTAAATGCTCCAACCAAAAGACACAGACTGGCTGAATGGATACAAAAACAAGACCCATGTATATGCTGTCTACAAGAAACCCACTTCAGACCTAAAGACACATATAGACTGAAAGTGAGAAGATGGAAAAATATATTCCATGCAAATGAGAAGCACAACCTGGAGTAACAATCCTCATATCAGACAAAATAGACCTTAAAGAAGATTACAAGGGATAAAGAAGGACACTACATAATGATAAAGGATCAACCCAAGAGGAAGACATAACAATTGTAGATATCTATGCACCCAACATAGGAGCACCTCAGTACATAAGACAAACAAAAATAGACATAAAAGGAGAAGTTGACAGTAACACAATAATAGTAGGAGACTCTAACACTCTACTCACTCCAATGGACAGATCATCAAAACAGAAAATTACTAAGGAAACACGTCTTAAATGATACATTAGATGAGATGGATCTTATTGATATCTTCAGGACATTCCATCCGAATGCAGAAGAATATGCCTTCTCAAGCGCACATGGACCATTCTCCAGGATAGACCACATTGTGGGTCAGAAATCAAACCTCAATAAATTTAAGAAAATTGTAATTGTATCAAGCATCTTCTCAGACCACAATGCTATGAGACTAGCTATGAATTACAGGAAAAAAAAAAAAACTGTAAGAAACACAAACACATGGAGATTAAACAACATGTTTCTAAATAACCAACAGGTTACTGAAGAAATCAAAAGGGAAGTCAAAAAATTTCTAGAAACAAATGACAATGAAAACACAACTCAAAACCTATGGGATGCAGCAAAAGCAGTTCTAAGATGAAAGTTTATAGCAATAAAATCCAACCTCAAGAAACAAGAGAAACATCAAACAGACAACCTAACTTTACACCTAAAACAACTGGAAAAAGAAGAAAAAAGCCCCAAAATTAGTAGAAGAAAAGAAATCATAATGATCCTGGCAGAAATAAATGAAAAAGAAATGAAAGAAACAATAGTAAAGATTAATAAAACTAAAAGCTGGCTCTTTGAGAAGATAAACAAAATTGACAAACCTTTAGCCAGACTCATCAAGAAAAAAAGAGAGAAGAATCAAATCAACAAAATTAGAAATGAAAAAGTAGAGGTTACAACAGACAGTGCAGAAATACAAAGGATTATAAGAGATTATTATGAACAACTATATGGCAATAAAATGGATAACCTGGAAGAAATGGACAGATTCTTAGAAAGGTTCAATCTTCCAAGACTGAACCAGGAAGAAATAGAAATTATGAACAACCCAATTATAAGCACTGAAATTGAAGCTGTGATAAAAAGTCTCCCCAAAAACAAAAGCCCAGGACCAGATGGCTTCACAGAAGAATTCTGCCAAACATTTAGAGAAGAGCTAATGCCTATCCTTCTAAAATTCTTTGAAAAAATTGCAGAGGAAGGAACACTTCCAAACTCATTCTATGAGGCCACCATCACCCTGATACCAAAACCAGACAAAGACAACATGAAAAAAAGAAAACTATAGGCCAATATCACTGATGGACTTGGATGCAAAAATCCTCAACAAAATTTTAGCAAACAGAATTCAGCAACACATCAAAAAGCTCATACACCATGATCAAGTGGGGTTTATTCCAGGGATGCAAGGATATTTCAATATACACAAATCAATCAATGTCACACTCCTTATTAACAAACTGAAAGATAAAAACCATGTGATAATCTCAATAGATGTAGAAAAAGCCTTTGACAAAATTCAGCACCCATTTATGATGAAAACTTTTCAAAAAATGGGCATAGAAGGAACCTACCTCAACCTAGTAAAGGCCATATATGATAAGCTTACAGAAAACATTATTCTCAATGGTGAAAAACTAAAAGTATTCCTACTAAGATCAGGAACAAGACAAGGGTATCCACTTTCAACACTATGATTCAACAAAGTTCTGGAAGTCCTAGCTACAGCAATCAGAGAAGAAAAAAGAAATGGAAGGAATCCAGATCAGAAAAAAAGAGGTAAAGCTCTCACTGTTTGCAGATGACATGATACTGTACATAGAAAACCCTAAAGATAGTATCAGAAAATTACTAGAGCTAATCAGTGAATTTAGAAAAGTTGCAGGATACAAAATCAATACATAGAAATCACTTGCATTTCTGTATACTAACAATGAAAAACCAGAAAGAGAAATTATCAATCCTATTCACCACTGCAAGAAAAAAGAATAAAATATCTAGGAATAAACTTACCTAAGGAGACAAAAGAACTGTACACAGAAAATTATAAGAAATCAAAGATGACATAAACAGATGGAGAGATATTCCCTGTTCCTGGGTAGGAAGAATCAATATTGTGGAAATGACTATACTACCAAACGTAACCTACAGATTCAATGCAATCCATATCAAATTATAAATTGCATTTTTTCACAGAACTAGAACAAAAAATTTCACAACTCATATGGAAACATAAAAGACCCTGATTAGCCAAAGCGGTCTTGAGAAAAAATGGAGCTGGAGGAATCAACCTTCCTGACTTCAGGTTATACTACAAAGCTACAGTCATCAACAGTATGGCAGTGGCACAGAAACAGAAATATAGACCAATGGAACAGGATAGAAAGCCCGAAAATAAACCCAGGCACCTATGGATTCCTTATTTTTGACAAAGAAGGCAAGAATATACAATGTAGCAAAGACAGCCTCTTCAATAAATGGTGCTGGGAAAGCTGGACAGCTAATGTAAAAGAATGAAATTAGAACACTTCCTAACACCAAACACAAAAATAAACTCAAAATGAATTAAAGACCTAAATGTAAGATCAGAAATATAAAACTCTTAGAGGAAAACATAGGAAGAACACTCAATGACATAAATCAAAGCAAGATCCTCTATGACCCACCTCCTGGAGTAATGGAAATAAAAACAAAAATAAACAAGTGGGACCTGATTAAACTTAAAAGCTTTTGCACAGCAAAAGAAACTATAAACAAGGTGAAAAGACAACCCTCAGAATGGGAGAAAATAATAGCAAATGAAACAACTGACAAAGGATTAATTTCCAAAATATATAAGTAGCTCATACAGCTCAATACCAGAAAAGCAAACAACCCAATCAAAAAGTGGAAAAAAGACCTAAACAGACATTTTTCCAAAGAAGACATACAGATGGATAACAAACACATGAAAAGATGCTCAACATCACTCATTATTAGAGAAATGCAAATCAAAACTACAGTGAGATATCACCCCACACCAGTCAGAATGGCCATGGTCAAAAAGTCTACAAACAGTAAATGGTGGAGAGGGTGTGGGGAAAAGGGAATGCTCTTGCACTGTTGGTGGGGATGTAAACTGACACAGGCACTATGGAAGATGGTATGGAGATTCCTTATAAAACTAGGGACAAAACCACCATATGACCCAGCAATCCCACTCCTAGGCATATACCTTGAGGAAACCAAAATTGAAAAAGACACATGTATCCCACTGTTCAATGCAGCGCTATTTACAGTAGCTAGAACATGGAAGCAACCTTCCATGTTCATCGACAGATGAATGGATAAAGAAGTTGTGGTACATATACACAATGGAGTATTAATCAGCCAATAAGAAGGAACGTGTTTGAGTCAGTTCTAATGAGGTGGATGAACTTATACCCTATTACACAGAGTGAAGTAAGTCAGAAATAGAAAGATAAATGTAGTATTGTAACACATATATATGGAATCTAGAAAAATGGTACTGAAGAATTGATTTAAAGGGCAACAGTGGAAAAACAGACATAGAGAATAGACTTATGAACATGGGGAGAGGGGAGGAGAGAGTGAGATGTATGGAGAAAATAATTTGGAAACTTACATTACCATATGTAAAATAGATAGCCAATGGGAATTTGCTGTTTGTTTCAGGAAACTCAGACAGGGTCTCTGTATCAACCTAGAGGGGTGGAATGGGGAGGGAGATGGGAGGGAGGTTCAAAAGGGAGGGGATATATGTATACCTATGGCTGATTCTGTTGAAGTTTGAAGAAAATGACAAAATTCTGTAAAACAATTATCCTATAAATAAAAAATAAATATATTTTTAAAAACTACCTTTCAGCATCTCAACTTTCGACATACCTTCCTCACAAAGCTTAATCATTTCTAGCTTTTTATTTAAATTGAAATATGTGGGACTCTTCCTTTCACTTGAATACTTACAGGCCACTGTTGTTGTTGTTCAATCACTCGGTCATGTCCAACGCTTTGAGACCCCATGGACTGTAGTACGCCAGGCTTCCCTGTCCATCATCATCTCCTGGAACTTGCTAGACTCATGTTCACTGAGTCCATGATGCCATCCAACCATCTTTTCCTCTTTCTTTCCTTCACTTCCTGCCCAGCATCAGGGGCTTTTCTAATGAGTCAGCTCTTTTCATCTGGTGGCCAAAGTATTGGAGCTTCAGCTTCAGCATCAGTCCTTACAATGAATATTCAGGACTGATTTCCTTTAGGATTGACTGCTCTGATCTCTTTGCAGTCCAAGGGCTCTCAAGAGTCTTCTCCAACACCACAACTCAAAAGCATCAAATCTTCTGCACTCTGCCTTCCTTATGGTCCAACTCTCACACCCATACATGACCTCTGGGAAAACCATAGTTTTGACTATACAGACCCTGTCTGGAATGTAACGTCTTTGCTTTTTAATATGCTGTCTAGGTTTGTCATAGCTTTTCTTCCAAGGAGTAAGCGTCTTTTAATTGCATGGCTGCAGTCGCCTTCTGCAGAGATCTTGGAGCCCAAGAATATTAAGTCTGTCATGGTTTCCATTGTTTCTCCATCTATTTGCCATGAAATGATGGGACCGGATACCATGATCTTGGTTTTTTGAATGTTGAGTTTTAAGCCAACTTCTTCACTCTCCTCTTTCACTTTCATCAAGAGGCTCTGTAGTTCCTCTTCACTTTTGGCCATAAGGGTGGTATCATCTGCATATAGGACTTCCTCGCTGGCTCAGACGGTAAAGCGTCTGCCCACAATGGGGGAGACCTGGGTTTGATCCCTGGGTTGGAAAGATCCTCTGGAGAATGAAATGGCAACCTGCTCCAGTATTCTTGCTTGGAAAATTTCATGGATGGAGGAGCCTCGTACGCTACAGTCCATGAGGTAGCTAAGAGTCAGACACGACTGAATGACTTCACTTTTATCTGCATATCTGAGGTTATTGATATCTCTCCCCACAATCTTGATTCCAGCTTGTGCTTCATCCAGCCCGGCATTTCGCATGATGTGCTCTGCATATATGTTAAATAAGCAGAGTGACAAAATGCAGCCTTGATGTACTCCTTTGCTAATTTGAAACCATTCTGTCATTCCATGTCCAGTTCTAACTCTTGCTTCTTGACCTGCATACAGGTTTTTCAGGAGGCAAATAAAGTGGTCTGGTATTCCTATCTCTTGTAGAATTTTCCACAGTTTATTGTAATCCACACAGCCAAAGGCTGCAGCATAGTCAGTTCTGGCCTGATTTCAAAATTGTGTCTCAGGAAATAAGGAGGCCCAAGAGTGGGAAAGAGATGGGGGAGCAGTCGATGGATGGAGCAGTCAGAACACATTCAACATTTATGGATTGTTTGCCATCGTATTGGTTCAGTTTCAGGTGCCCCAAAACAGTTACAATAGTATCATTAAAGTCACTGATCACAGATCATCAAAGCAAATATAATAATAATGAAAAAGCGTGGAATATTGCAAGAATTACCAAATGTGACACAGAGACACAAAGTGAACAAATGCTGTTGGAAAAACGGTACAGATAGACTACGCTAAGAGTCGGACATGACTGAGCGACTTCACTTTCACTTTTCACTTTCATGCATTGGAGAAGGAAATGGCAACCCACTCCAGTGTTGTTGCCTGGAGAATCCCAGGGACGGGGAAGCCTGGTGCGCTGCCGTCTATGGGGTTGCACAGAGTCGGACACGACTGAAGCGACTTAGCAGCAGCAGCAGACTTGTTCAGTACAGCATTGCCAAAGCCTTCACTTTGCAAAACACACAGCCTCTGTGAAGTCAGGTGTGCTTGTACTAGATCCTTCCTAATTGGGCTAAACTTAACAGGCCAGGTGTTCTGCTCTTAAGTCGATGTTGTCATCGCAGTTAGATACTAGGCCAGTTTAAAAATAAAACTTCAAAAGTTAGAAACATTTGTAATGAAAAAAGTAGCCATTAAAACTTTCATTCATTTAGATATGATACATAAATGTATAGACATACATCCATATCTTTAGTTAGCACCTTACAGATTTTCAACATCTTTATTTTAGCTTTAAAAGCTTACTACAACTACTCCATTTGCCTTGCTGATATGTTGCAGATTTTTTTCTTAGTTTTTTCTACTTAAAATTTGTTATCCTTATGTAGAAATACTGAATTAATTAACAATTTTTTGATGTGAATTAATGTGCATTTCTCTTAGAAGAGTCTTGGCTGTATTTATTCATCTGACTAAAAAAAGGTTAAATCCTAAAAGCTATCCAAATTCTGCATTTATTTTTATGCTAAGTATATTAAGTATATTTTATGCTATGCTACTCTCAAGGTTACTCAGTTTCTTTATCTCTGATTCTCAGTTGAGTACCCTTCAAGTGACATTGCCAATAGTACAATTAGAATTTTGAGAGAGCCTATAATATGAAAACTTATTCAGTAGATATCAGACCACTGACTAATTGACATTGACCCCTGAAAGGTTGTCAGAGATAATGATATACTGGCACTCTCACTTTCATTATATTTTCCAGTATCCCAAATATGTTAGATGCCAAATAATAATCATGGAGCTGCCCCTCAATGATCTTGCAGTTACTCATTGAGACTATTATATTAATTTGAAAATGATATTCAAACAATTGACAAAGACTACTCACAGAAAAGACACATGGTAACTCAGAGTTCAGAGAACTTATGTTATAGAATATTTTCACCAAAAATGGACGTTATATGCAGAGAGTCACCATCTTACTTAGTGAGCTAATAGAATACTATCAGACACTCTAGAATAGTATTGGTCAAAAATCTTGGGTTCTGGTTCTAGCATATTGCCTGATTTTCTGTATGACCTTAAATAAATCACTTACCTTCTCTGAGTTTCAAATTTCCCACCTATTACTTAGGAAGATAAAACGCCATTCCATTCTAGATGTAAAAGTACCATGAAGATCAAGTGTAATAAAACATATAAATGTGAATTTAGAAGTATTAAGGATAAGAGAGATGTTAACTGCCACTGTATTTATGCAGTCATGTGGGATAATGAAAATATATAAAGACAGGAGTATGAAGTATACAAATAAATAAAGATAATTAGATAAGGGAAGTAAATAAGGCCAGGAATAGTCCTCATTCTTCCTATAATCTCTTCTGCAATGCAGAAAGAGACTCCAAAAAAGACTACTCCCTAACTGTTAAAAAAAAAAGAATTTGATAGCTAAATGTAGAGGAGTGTTACATAGGAAAAAGAAGGATGTGATTGTCACTTGTTTTCAATCACTAATCCAAGCAAGGAAGAATGTAATACAGGGAATTAGAGGCTGATTAGAGGCTGATATAACTGTTGAAAGGACTATAGAAGCAAAGGTCAGGAGGAAAATTCTGCAGGTTTTCAGCAACTCCAGAAGTTCAGGAAACACAGATTCTGCTACTGATGATCTTAATTGCCTGCAACTGCATAGTGACTCACCAGTGCTCACCTAATAAGCCCCTGGGCATCTGCCAGTGTTCCCTGGCTGCTGCTGGAGATGAAGGCTGCTTCTCTTCTGTGCTCCAGCTTTTCTGCAAGGGATTCCCACTGGCATAATTCAGATTAGAACCTAGAGGGCCAGGGATCGCAGAAAGTGTGGGTCCCAGGCTTTTCCCGAAGGATAGGAGTGATGTGTATTTGACAACCCAAGCTGACACACTCCTGCTCTTCCAAACCATATCTGCAATAACACTTGTGTGAAAAGACTAGAGTTAGAAAACAAGGATCTCAAATGTTAAATCAGAGTCAACTGATACTGATGATTTCAGTACATGCTGTACTGAAACTCGGCTATTTCTGTATTCTTATGTGTTATACTATTTACATAATTCTAAGTTTCTCACAATTAGGAATTTCACCATTAATTTAATGAGCTTTTTTCTTAAAAAGCAACATTAAAGGTACACATTCAATGTAAGACTTGCCCCTTCCCAAATCACTGTTGTTCACCGTGTAAAGAGTAGTCTCAGAAATAAGAAATAAGATGTTACTGAAATTTTGGGGAGTTCTAATGGGACAAAGTTAGAAATCTCATCCTTCTCACATCCTTCTGCATACTTGTAACTAATCCTTTAACAAAACTGGGTCAGGATCAAGGCATTTTACTCCACACCGAAGAGGCCTGGTAGACATGCTCAAGGATATTTTATTGATCATTGAGCTATAGGAGAAATGGAGAGAATGTCGCCGTCCTAGGCAGAGGAGGAACAGGGATAAGGGAGTGTCACAGTCTTTCTGTACATGGACCTCCTTACAGTACACTAGGGAGAAGTAGATAGTTCTGTCTTTTTGTTTGATTTCCTTCTGTTCCCTTCTGACCTTTTTGTCTCATGTGACCAGGGAGGAGGTGGCCCCCTTCCTCCTAGAAGAACCCTAATCTTCTCTCTGTATTTCTTTCTGGGATCCTGTTTCTTCAGGGATGTACCTGATGCCCCAGCCTCAGAAGACCTACCCAAGTTTCTCTAAACTATTACTGTAGGCATTTCAGAAAATGTTTCCCCTGCATTCCTCTTTGAGCTTCCTCTTGGGCTGGCTCTGGATGAGAGCCTTTGCAGTGGCGTGAACAGATCTGAAATTTGGGCTTGGGTCCAGTGGCCTCCTCAGTCTACTCTGGCTGTTTAAGCCAGAGTAGACTGCCTTGTTTAGGCCATAGTGGTTCTCTTTGGGGTAACTTCCAGCTCACTAGAGAGTTCTGCACTGGAACATATTTATATTTACATAAATTTCCTTATAGACCTGGTGAGCAATAGTCAATTTATGACGTAGATTCTTAGACTCTGTGATGATCTCACTTTGTATTGAATAATTCAATTTTTATTGCCTAAAAAATAATTTTAAGAAGTTTAGCATATAATCAGTGTTGAGCTAGTGGCATATGTTACCTATTATCAGGAATAGAAGTCCAAGCACTTCTGCCCACTGCATCTTAATATTGAAGTTTCCGAGGAAAACAGTGATGTCAAGAACAGGGTGTAATAGTATTTAACTCATATAGAGAAGAGACAGAGCAAGACCAGCTTCAGTAGTTGGGCATCTTCACCCACGGTGCCTACATGCACCCAAAATGTGACACAAAACAAAAGACCCATCCCCTCCCTGTAAGGGACAGATAGAACCATGGAATTGGCCAGCTGCCATATGATACTTCCTTCCTTTTATTTTCCAGGTGAATTTCTACTTAAACTTCAGGAGGCTAGACTTTAAGCACCTCCATAAATTGGCCATGTCTTATATTCACCTCCAAATTCCTGGTGCTTGTTAGAAAACTTGTACATCAGAGGTGCTCGAGAACAATCAGTGTATCTGAAATGAACTTAATAACTGTGCATTTTCTGTATTCTTTATCTTAGTGTCAAGAGTCTTCTGCTTAAGTAATATAAACAATCACTAGAAATTGCTCATTTAATTTCTGTGATATCTCATTAGCAGGAATCTTTTTGGTTATTACCCAAGTCTTTATTAAGAGTTGTATTATGAATTTCACATACAAAAATGTGTCCTAAAACACCATTTAAGAATTCAACAAATTGTAGTTGTGAGAGCAAGACCATCCCCTGTCAATGAGTTCAGGCTGTAAGATGAGCAGTAAAACTTGACTACTAAAGAAAAATGTGCTTACATTAATGCCACAAGTTCCTCAAATATTAGAGTCTTAGTTGAAAGACCTTGATCAAATATTTTAAGGAAGCAGTTTGGGCTCATTGATGGTTAGGAGATGATGCTTCAATTTTCAGGGCATTTGTTTTCTGGAGGAGAATCAAGGCATCTTGGGTCATGGATCCCAGGGAGCTTCCTGACCTTGAGCATTTTGGTCTACCTTAGAGCAGCCATTCTTAGCATGGAGTCAGCCTGGAGGTTTACGGGAAAGCTTTGTTCAACTGATCAGTAATTCTAGAGGGCTGAGATGTAGTGAAACAAGTCAGAGCTTCTTTGAATGTATATTAGTTGTTTTGTTTGTTTAAATAGAATTCTATCCTCATTACCAAAACACTTGTCATGTTGAGTCAAGCTATTAGGAAACAGAAAAGAACAAGCAGCCCTTCCAGAAGACATTCCTTCAGCTCTGCAAAATATGCATTTCCCTGAAATTTACTACAGAAACTCAAGAACAGACTATATAGTGGAAACACTCTCAATGAACTTTACTGCTTGTGGGTTGTATAAGCAACAGTTATTACATTCTATTCTATTTCTTAAATTCTAGAAGGATTATACACCTGATTTATAGATTTGGTTTAGTAAAGAGAAACTAGCAATGTAATAAAATGAAATATATTTTTAAAGATTTTGTCTACCTCTTAATGTTGTATCTATGAATCCCTTAGAAGATATGGAGTAGCCATCATAGTCAACAAAAGAGTCCAAAATGCACCACTTTGATGCAATCTCAAAAACAACAGAATGATCTCTGTTCGTTTCCAAGACAAACCATTCAGTAATCACAGTAATCCAAATCTATACACCAACCAGTAATGCTGAAGAAGTGGAATGGTTCTATGAAGACCTACAAGACCTTCTAGAACCAACACCTAAAAAAGATGTCCTTTTCAGTATAGGGAATTGGAATGCAAAAGTAGGAAGTCAAGAGATACCTGGAGTAACAGGTAAATTTGGCCTTGGAGTACAGAATGAAGCAGGGCAAAGGTTAATAGAGTTTTGCTAAGAGAATGCACTGGTCATAATAAGTCTTCACAACACAAGTGAAGCAACACAAGTGAAGACTCTACACATGGACATCACCAGATGGTCAATATCAAAATCAGATTGATGATATTCTTTGCAGCCAAAGTTGGAGAAGCTCTATACAGTCAGCAAAAACAAGACCGGGAGCTGACTGTGGCTCAGATCGTGAACTCCTTACTGCCAAATTCAGACTTAAATTGAAGAAAGTCGGGAAAACCACTAGACCATTCAGGTATGACCTAAATCAGATCCCTTACGATTATACAGTGGAAGTGACAAATAGATTCAAGGGATTAGATCTGATCAACAGAGTGCCTGAAGAACTATGGACAGAGGTTCATGACACTGTACAGGAGGCAGTGATCAAGACCATCGTCAAGAAAAAGAAATGCAAAAAGGCAAAATGATTGTCAGAGGAGGACTTACAAATAGCTGAGAAGAGAAGAGAATCAAAAGGCAAAGGAGAAAACGAAAGGCACACACATTTGAATGCAGAGTTCCAAGGAATAGCAAGGAGAGATAAGAAAGCCTTCCTCAGTGATCAGTGCAAAGAAAAAGAGGAAAACAGAATGAGAAAGAGTAGAGATCTCATCAAGAAAATTAGAGATACCAAGGGAAGATTTCATGCAAAGATGGACACAATAAAGGACAGAAATGGCATGGAGCTAACAGAAGCAGAAGATATTAAGAAGTGGCAAGAATACACAGAAGCGCTATACAAAAAAGATCTTCATGACCCAGGTAATCACGATGGTGTGATCACTCACCTAAAGCCAGATATCCTGGAATGTGAAGTCAAGTGGGCCTTAGGAAGCAGAATTACAAACAAAGCTAGTGGAGGTGATGGAATTCCAGTTGAGCTATTTCAAATCCTGAAAGATGATGCTGTGAAAGTGCTGCACTCAATATGCCAACAAATTTGGAAAACTCAGCAGTGGCCACAGGACTGGAAAAGGTCGGTTTTCATTCCAATCCCAAAGAAAGGCAATACCAAAGAATGCTCAAACTACCGCATAGTCGCACTCATCTCACACACTAGCAAAGTAATGCTCAAAATTCTCCAAGCCAGACTTCAACAGTATGTGAACAGTGAACTTCCAGATGTTCAAGCTGGAATTAGAAGAGGCAGAGGAACCAGAGATCAAATTGCCAACATCCACTGGATGATCAAAAAAGCAAGAGAGTTCCAGAAAAACATCTACTTCTGTTTTATTGACTATGCCAAAGCCCTTGACTGTGGATCACAACAAACTGTGGAAAATTCTGAAAGAGATGGGAATACCAGACCACCTGATCTGCCTCTTGAGAAACCTATATGCAGGTCAGGAAGCAACAGAGAACTGGACATGGAACAACGAACTGGTTCCAAATAGGAAAAGGAGTATGTCAAGGCTGCATATTGTCACCATGCTTATTTAACTTATATGCAGAGTACATCTTGAGAAACGCAGGGCTGTATGAAGCACAAGCTGGAATCAAGATTGCTGGGAGAAATATCAATAACCTCCGATATGCAGAGACACCAACCTTATGGCAGAAAGTGAAGAAGAACTAAAGAGCCTCTTGATGAAAGTGAAAGAGGAGAGTGAAAAAGTTGGCTTAAAGCTCAATATTCAGAAAACGAAGATCATGGCATCCTGTCCCATCACTTCATGGCAAACAGATGGGGAAACAGTGGAAACAGTGACAGACTTTATTTTGGGGGGGGCTCCAAAATCACTGCAGTTGGTGACTGCAGCTGTGAAATTGGAAGATGATTGCTCCTTGGAAGAAAAGTTATAACCAACTGAGACAGCATATTAAAAAGCAGAGACATTACTTTGCCAACAGAGGTCCATCTAGTCAAAGCTATGGTTTTTCCAGTAGTCATGTATGGATGTGAAAGTTGGACTATAAAGAAAGCTGAGTGCTGAAGAATTGATGCTTTTGTACTGTGGTGTTGGAGAAGACTCTTGAGAGTCCCTTGGACTGCAAAGATATCCAACCAGTCCTTCCTAAAGGAGATCGGTCCTGAATATTCATTGAAAGGACTGATGCTGAAGCTGAAACTTTAATACTTTGGCAACCTGATGCGAAGAGCTGACTCATTTGAAAAGACCCTGATGCTGGGAAAGATTGAAGGCAGGAGGAGAAGGGATGACAGAGGATGAGATGATTGGATGGCATCACTGCCTTGATGGACATGACTTTGAGTAAACCCAGGTGTTGGTTATGGACCGAGGGGCCTGGTGTGCTGCAGTCCATGGCGTCACAAAGAGTTGGACATGACTGAGCTATTGAACTGATCTGAACTGATGTTTTTCTTGATCTTTTACACGGCTAATATATATTTTATGCCAAACTCCTGTAATCCATTCTAATCCGTACTTTGACTATTTACAGGAGCATAGAATGCTGTGAGTGTACTCTATTTTTTTCTTTTTTGATTACCTTCATCATACGGTTCACTAACTTAGAGTTAGTTATATTGAACTGAAAATTACTCAAGAAGTTTATTATTATTATTTGTCAATACTCTATCTTTCCACCCATTCAGATATAATTCTTTATTAAGTATCTACCTAGGATGAATCCTGAGATGCAATATTTAGTTATTATTTCCCACAAACTAAGTTGATTAAGTCAGAATATGTTCTTATAAGAAATCAGGTGAATTTGAAGGCTGAATACTTGAGAAACAAAGCAGCAAGGTAAATATGCTATAAGAAAAAACTCCAGTGCCATCTGGAGAAGGTGGATAAGATTTAATAGGCCTTTTCAGGTTTTTAACTTCAATCAATTCATGCATCATGCTGTTGGCTTTTTCCTCTTCATCTTGGTTAATTCCATTTGCTTTAGAACTTGTCAGTCCATTAATGTGGAGGAACCCCCTTCTCAATACCTCAACTCAAAGAATCCTGTTCCCTGAAAAAGGTACATTTTCCGAAGAATTCCTATGTAATAATGGGCAGTCTCAGCTCTATTTATTCTCAACGGACTTGTTTTTCTTTCTGTGATAGTGTTGCGTGGGTGCTATGTCACTTCCATTGTATCCCTTTGCGATCCCATGGACTGTAGCTTGCCAGGCTCCTCTGTCCATGGGATTCTCCAGGCAAGAATACTGGAGTGGGTTGCCATGCCTTCCTCCAGGGGATCTTCCTGACCTAGGGATCAAACCTTCATCTTTTATGTCTCTTGTATTGGCAGTTGGATTCTTTATCACTAGCACCACCTGGGAAGCCCTCTGTGATAGTGTTGCTGCTGCTGCTGCTAAGTTGCTTCAGTCGTGTCCGACTCTATGCGACCCCATAGACGGCAGCCCACCAGGCTCCCCTGTCCCTGGGATTCTCCAGGCGAACACTGGAGTGGGTTGCCATTTCCTTCTCCAGTGCATGAAAGTGAAAAGTGAAAGTGAAGTTGCTCAGTCGTGTCTGACTCTTAGCAACCCCATGGACTGCAGCCTCCCAGGTTCCTCCGTCCATGGGATATTCCAGGCAAGAGTAGTAGAGTGGGTTGCCATTGCCTTCTCTGCTGTGATGGTGTTAGGAGCATCCAATTAATATGTCACCCAAATCCATAAAAATATGTGGAGGTTTGCCCATCAATTTTTGATGGGCCAAGTCAAAAATATACTATAGCCACTTGAAAACTAATACTGTATAACAACACCGTGAGTGTGCAACAACTCTTAAACATTTCTGTGAAAGTTTCTTTTTGAGGCTACAAATCATATTCTGGTTTGAATTTAAATTCTATACTGTGGCATTACTTAAAAAGAAAGCCATGTTACTGTTTAAGTATTTTCTAAGTTAAGTAAAGCATATTTAGAAGGTTTTGGTAGAAATTATAGTACCCCATAGATTTTGCCATTTCTATTTAAGAGAAAGACTATGATTTCGTAGAGAGCCTTTCAAATCTTTTTTTCCCAAACCTTAGTAAACAAGGTATGAACAACTCATCAGTCATGCCAAAGTGAATTACCTTAGCATTCTTCCCAACTGCAGTGCCAAGTCAGCATTCAGGGGGCTTCCAAGTGTGATGTGGACTCTGCAACAGGAATTAGTTTGTTCTGTAGCTTAGGCATGGGAAAGAAACGCAGACCTTGCTTGGCCAAGGCAGTGACTCCCAAGTCACAGATGAAGGAGATGATTCTTATTACTAGAAACAAAAGGACGTTGAATTTCTTCTGGAAACTTGCATTATTTTTTTGTTTAATTTTTTTTCACTTAAAGATGTAGTATGATTGATTTACAAGTTGTGTTAGTTCTAGGTGTACAGCAAAGTGATTCATTTTATATATGTATTTATATATTCTTTTTCAGATTATTTCCCATTATAATTTATTATAAGATACTGAATATAGTTCCCTCTGCTATACAGTATATCTTTTTTGTTTACTTATTTTCTATGTAGTAGTGTGTATCTGTTCATCCAATTTATCTCCCTGACCACCACCACTTTCCTCTCTGGTAACCATAAGTTTGTTTTTTATGTCTGTGAGTCTGCTTTTGTTTTTATTTATGAACACACATTGTATCATCATATTATATTTGCTTAAAATCCACTGGCTCCCCTTTTATTGTCTTCAGGATTAAATTCAAACTCCCTAGCATATCGAAGTCCTTCTAGGGCTGCACTTCCCACCCCTAGCCTCTGTAGTCTCACTTGCTCCCTCTTCCTGAAGCTGCAGTCATATGAACTTTGGGTCTCCCATGCTCCCCAAACGTGGTTACATCAGCTTAGAACACTGCCACCCTACCTAAACCATTATATTTTTAGAACAGAAAAAGACCAAACCCATTTTTCCAGACTCACCTGATGAGTCACCTCCTCCATGAAGGCTTTCAGATATACTGGACCACTTTTGGCAGTTTTAGGACAAAAGTAAGAAATCTATTTTCTGTTTATCTCAACTAGATTGTAAGCTATTTATGGGAAGAAATGTCATCATATTTATTACTATATTCTCAGTGTTCAGCATCATGTTCAGCACAGCACAGTAGAAAAACATTTCTTTTTTTAAAAACACATTTTGAAAGGACTTCCCCTGTCTAGTTAATTAACCTATGCATCACCTCACATATTTATCTTTTTTTGTGAGAATTTAAGTTTTATTCTCTTAGCAAATTTCAGTCCCCACAAATTATTTATTTTATAATTGGAAGTTTGTACATTTTAACCCCCTTCACTTACTTCATCCACCTTCCACTCCCCCACCCTCCATCTCTGACAACCACCAATCTGTTCTCTGTATCTATGAGCTTGTTTTTTTAATGTTTTTTTAAAAATTCCACATATCAATGAGATCGTACTTCACTGAAAAATTTTGAAAATACAAAAATGTATTTTTATAAAAGGAAATTTAGTTTTTTAGTTTATTCTATTATAAAAATAATACAGGCTAATTGCAGAAATGTAATATAAGTAATACTGAAAATAAAAAGAAAATAAAAATGATCATCCAGACATAACCACCATTGATATTCTTTATCATATTCTGTCCTTTTCAATGCACAGATATTTTTAGAATGTACTAGATATTCTGTTTGTATAGTTGGGTAATCTACATTTTAGCCTTTATGATGGCCAGCTTTCTCAGTTAATAAATGTGGATGATGGTGACAATAATCCTTAATGTGAAAAGATACTTTTCTAAGTCATTTATATATATTAACTCATGTAAATTTTAAAACAACTCTATTTCAGATTGTTATTATCTTCATTTTACAAACAACTTAAATACAGAGAGATCATGTAACTTGCCCAAGGCCACATAGCTACTAGGCTACTAGGTAGCTGAAACTCACTTGCCCAAGGCCACATAGCTACTAGGCTACTAGGTAGCTGAACCTCAGTTTGAGCCTAGACAGTTTTACTCTAAATCTGTATTTAGAACCACTGAATAACACTATCATCCATCTTCAATCTTATTTTTATGGATGCACAATTTTAAGTTGTAAACATGAACCTTAATTTATTTAACAGTACCCTTATTGTTTGACATGGAAGATCTTTTTCTAATTTTCAGTATGATAAACAATACTTTGATAAATAGCTTTGTTCAGTCATCTTTGTATCCCCATCTTCGGTTTGTTCTTTTCCCTTTGAACATTATGCTACACCTACATGTGCTTCTTTTCAGTTCTACAAACTCAGAAAGCCCATCCCTAACTACTGTATCTGAGAGACCTGAGCATCCCTACCTCTGTAATTCATTATTATTGCACGCAGTGTATTTCCTCTAAAGCACCAAAGTTCTGATAAAATATACATCTGATGGTCTACATATTTTTTACTGCCTTCTTCACCTCTAGTGGTCTATGGACTCCATGAATCTATAGATCATGTCTATTTTGTAGAATACTGTTTGCTCAAAGCTTAGTTCCATGCTCAGCCTATAGTAGGTATTTAAATACCAACTGAAAGAACAAATAAATTTGAGTGTGATGGCTGAGTCCAGGAGATTTCATGAGAATTTAAGCTAAGGGCATTACACTTTCTCTCCCTAAAAGCACAATGTAGAGGAAAAATTCCAGAATCTGCAAAAACAGGAATCAGTCTGCAATAAGGATATAATATGATCACACCTTTGAAGCAAGAAAGTCAGATCTTCCTTCATTAATTACCACTCTTGGCAATAGGACAGATGGTTTAAGTAGTTCAGGAAAATCTGTGTCACAAGTGGCTCCAGGTCCAGTGTCATGCTGGAAATTCACTGGAAGCTGGGATTATATTTTGGGCTGATCACTACCCTGAAAAGTACCTGGGATAGCAACTGCTGGGAGCAGCAGAAATTCTCTTTGCTGCTTGTAAATTCCTAATAGGGGAATGTTTGTTTATAGTCTCTCAAATACCCAAGCCATGTTTTTGAAGACACTCTCTTCAATTGTTAGTAGGTCCATTCATCTTTAACTTGAAACTCAACTCTCTGGTCACAGTTTCAATTCTTTATAGATATACCCAAACCAGAAAGCATGTTCCAAAAATTTATTTCTGTCTTTAAAGGGATCTTTGTTTTTCAGACTTAGTGTTTCATAAGAGAAAAAGACAAGGAAAGGTCAGAATAGGGATGAAAGCATACTGTTGAAACTATTAAAGCATATTTTGTTTTCAGCAATGTTCAATGTTTATCAGATTGACACAGGTGATTCAAAATATGCCTCTCTACTCTTTCCCAAGATAAAAATTCTTTTAAATAATTTATATTTGAAAAGGATTCTAGAGGAAGAAATTTCCTTCAATTCCAGAAGAAAAACTGTATGATTTGAACATGAAGTAAGAAGATATATTCATTAGCTAGAACCCTTTTATGAGAATGAAGAACAGCTTAGTGTTCTATCTGAAGGCAAGAAAACCTCTTGAGGGTGAGAATAAATATGTAGGAGCTGTATCCTGGATGATTCTAATGCTGTTGCTTATAAAATATAGTAAGGGATTCAGTGGTATCTCTGTACACTTGTAAATACAAAGGAAAGCAGGAACAACTTGAATGTTTTACAAATTACTATTTATCTTATAATAGTAATTTTCCCCTACTTAGTTTCCCTGCAAAAGGCTTTGGAGGAGGTGTGAGAGACTTAGGTATACCTGTATGTGCTAACAGTGAAATAGAAACTTAAAACCCAAGCTGCAGTCGTGTGTTCTACAAAATACCTCACAGATGTTCTGGACTATCATTATTCTCACACATACACCCAACCGTCCTCTCTACCCACACACCTGGCTCAGTTTCAAATGTAAATGTCATGAAAACACTTCGCCATCACTAAAAATGGTGTCATGGAGCCTCCAGAAGTAGGTCAGCCTTCCTTGCTGTCTTCCCTTCCCTACTCTGAGCACTAAGCTGGTCTGCAGAGCCAAGATAATTTTCTAATTCTACTTTGAATGGCAACAAAAGGAAGTGCAAGAAAATCTTTTGTAAAAGACCCCCTCTATTCTTCCCTCCATTATCAGAGGATAACTCTCTAAATTACCAAAAAAGGAAATGTGAATACAAAGTAAAAATAGTGAATGCCCTTGGTTTCTAAATTAAAACTTGTAGCTCTCTGAATAGCTTTGGAGGAAGGCAGTTATTTATAAAATAAAAGGTGGTAATAATTATTTGTAAAATAAAGTAAAAGAGAGCATGTGCTTTAGACTCAAAAAAAACAAGTTTAAATCTTGGTGCTGCTTTAAGACAATATCCAAATACCCAGTTAGTAGGTGTTTAATCTCGTTAGTCATCAAGGAAATGCAAAGTAAAACCACAACAAAATACCGTTCTACAGCCTCCAGAATCACTGCAATTAAAAAGACAAAGTAGAATCCACATATTCTACCCATGGGGAGTATTTATTGCACAACTGCTTTCTATTTTACATTGTATTCTAAAGTTGACTATATTCATACTTGATGAGCCAGATATTGCATTTGTACACTTGTAGGTATGTACCAAATAAAAAGCGTACACATGTTCCCCAGAAAGCACTGTTGAAAGGTTTATAGAAATATTATTAGTACACAGCTTAAATGTACATAGGAACTAGCCAGCTAGTGCAGTAGACCGCACATAGTAGTTGTAGTAAATTTACAAATGAAATCCCATTCAACCATGAGAATAAAGGATTTCTATCCACATATAATAACAAATATGAGGCCCGAAACAAAAGGTTATATGTTGTATGATTCCTTTTATATAAATTACAAAAGCAGGAAAGACACTTCTTTGTGTTAGAAGTCAGACTATAGGTCATGAAGGGTGTGGAGATATGACCGTAAGGGAACATGAAAAGAGCTTTGGGGTGCTACTAATCTGTTTTGTGATCTGGATGCTGTTTACATGCGTGTGTTCAGTTAGGAAAATCCATCAAGTTGTATATACACTTTAATAGCTTTAAAAATTCTAGTGCCCCCAATAACTAGTTACATATCCTTATATATGACTAGTACCCATTCTTGTACCAGTTATTATGAGAGTTTTATAAATAATAATGCATCTAATCATCACCCTAGAAGATAATTATGATTATTATCACCACTCTTTTACAGAAGAGGAAACCAGTGCATGGAATTTGCCAGAGACCCAATGACTGGTCCATGTTGGAGCTGGGTTTCTCATTCTGCCTGCTTTCCTACGAATTCAGTTATTCAGTGTGCTTACCAATCTATTGTACTGCTTCCCTAGGACCTTAATATCTGTGAGCTATCATTTTTCCTTTTATAGTACCAGCATAATAACACATCAAAAGTTGTACTAACAATTAAGTATTATATCATTTAATATAATTCAGTCATTCCTCAGTATTTGTGGGGAGCCCCCCTGCAGACACCAAAATGTATGGATGCGCAAGTCCTTTACAGTTGGTTTCTGTATCTATGGATTCAGCCAACGAAGGGTCACATCCATAATTGGTTGAATCCGTGGCAGCGAACCCACTGTTACGGAGGAGGGCCAACTACATGTGGGAGTTGGCTAGCTCACTAGGTGTTTAGTGAAAAGTGAAGCGAAAATGAAGTCACTCAGTCGTGTCCGACTCTTTGCGAGCCCATGGACTGTAGCCCATCAGGCCCCTCTGTCCATGGGATTCTCCACGCAAGAATATGGGAGTGGGTTGCCATTTCCTTCTCCAGGGGATCTTCCCGACCCAGGGATCGAAACCAGGTCTCCTGCATTGCAGGCAGACGCTTTACCCTCTGAGCCGCTAGGTGTTTAATGTTAACTAAAAGCATAACTGTTCCACCTTTCTGACCAGAGTTAACCCAAGATCTTCCCAGTTCAGGGTCAACAAAGTTTATTATTCACATACTTCTCTCTCCCATTTCTGGTCCCATTGGGCCCCATGTCCTCAACACTCTGCTCCATCTCTCTCGTCTTCTGCCAGTTCTTATTGACTACGGCACTGCCTGAACAGTACAGAACCTCCCTCAATTTTATATTTAATTCAAAATTACCTTGCTCTATATTTTAGGGTTGCTAACGGTTGCTAAGTGACAAGAACTCATGTAATTAATCTTATTCCACCAAAGTAAGTAATTTGCATTTTAACAATTATCAAGTAAAGGGACCTAATGTTGAAGATTTCAAGAAAATTTCAAGCCAGGAGGAAACAGTTTGGGTTGGGTGGTGTTTTGTAGTAATAAGAATAACATTTCTTGGCATTTTGCATTCTGCACCTTGTGTAGACATGATTTCATTGAATCATCACGGCAGTCTAGCTGGATAGGGAGTATTTTGCTCATTGTAAGATGAGAAAGCTGAATGTTTAATGAATTTAAATGTATTTTTTGACAAATATATATGGAGTAAATACCCTGTGCCAAATATTGTTTTGGGTCCATGAGATCTTAAATTCCTGAGGGAAGAAAATAACCATATACAAATAACACACAAGTATATAAAGATAATTTAAATGATAGATAAAAGGGGATAAAATAGAATGGTGAGAAAGAAAGGGACTGGCAAGGCTGGGGTAAGGGCTTTATTTTTCCTGAGAAATTCAATGTAGTCTCTCTTTTGCCTTCTCACTTCCTTGTAAACAGCATTTCTCTACACTGGCTGCACATTAGAATCACCTGGGGACTTTAAAAAAAAAAACAAACCTATGTCCAGGCTTCACCCCCTAAAAGAGTTTTTAATTGAGCACGATACACTTTTAAAAGCAAAAAACAAATGAATGACCCAAAGAATGACAGCACTTGTTTCTGCGGATGCTTGAAGTTTAATGCAAAGCATGAATGTGCCTACATTGACTTCTGATCCCTCACCTAGTTTTAGTGAGGCTTTTATATATGGGGTTTTTTTTTCCCCTGTGAGCAGAGTAATCTGTCTCTGTGCAGTGGAAGAAGATAAAACCTTCCAAGCATAAATGAGCATAAAGATTCCCTTAAAAACCACAAAAGATTATTGTTATTATTGATAACATTAATGTTATCTTTGTGACCATTTTAATCAAGAAATCTTTGAAAAGATTGAGGGAAATAGAAATTTAGGTTACAATTTTTCTACTAATAGTCTCTTAATCAAGTTTCTCCTAGTGGTATAAGCTGTCAATACGGAGGAATTTGAATTAGTGTCAAAAGACATTGTCATCTATCTTTACCCGTTAAGGTATGAAAGGTGTTTGTGGAGAAGGAAAAAGGGAAGTCTTTACAGGGAGAATATAGAATACCTCTTCACTTATCATCTCTTTCCTTGAAAAAAGAAAAAAGACCAGAGAGAAAGAGGAGGAGGAAAAGGAAGGAAAGGACTGAGAACAGAGAAAATGGGAGGTAGAAATGAATGAGAGGAATGTGGGCTCTGTGGTGTAAAGTAATGGAGCCAATTCAGAAGTCAGAAGACAAAACAAAGGAACGTTAGAGAGACAGACTCTGCTCCAAGGCTGGCTGCCTCTCACTTCGGCATGTGGCTTCCTTTTTGCTGAATGAAGTAGGGATTGTTCAAGCAGGGTGGTCATTCATGAGGTACTGCATGTTTCCTCGTCTCTGCTTTTCATTCATCCACCTCCAGCCCTCCAACTACTTTCTTCTCAGTACTGCCAACTAGAGCAGAGACCAAATTGAGCTTTCTTCCCTGTTACTTGTATACCCTATGGAGTCATCTTTTTTGGGAAAAATTATTTTAAAATCATCATCATATAATGACTAATATGCAATTACATTACTATTCAGCATCAGACATTTTTGGAGACTTTGAGGCCTATACAAAATCTTTTAACAAAATAGTAAGATTTTAGTTTTTTTGAGTTTAATAAAGTAAAAGAATTGCTTAACTTGGAAGTGTAGTTTAGTAACTGTGACCTATGTTTGCCATTAACTAGGATTTTGGTCACAAGTTAAGAGGATTTGCACACAGTCAATAAAAATAACTTCTAACAATAGAAGAAATATTTCCTCAGTCTTTGTAAGGTCAGTTAACTGGTTATTGAATGGCTGTAAGAAACCAAAAAGGGGTTTAAACTGAGGGCAAACAGGAACTGTGTGTCATTTATTCAAAGCATTTTGTGTCAAAAGTTTTACTGAGTGTCAAGGGTAAATGCAATGATAGTCATACTTTCAGTCTCTACATTCAAGAGATTCGTAATCTAAGCCATAAGAGAGTTTTCATAGAGTTAAGCCATGTAAGTTTTGTGTCTAGAAGTTTCTAAATATGTAAAGAAATTCAAATGAAGTAAGAGATTCTTCTTCATCCAACATGTTCAGTCACCTTCTGTGAGCCACTTTGTCTCTTTAAACCCCATGCCCCTTGACGTGGGCATTATTATTCCTGCTTAACAAATGAGGACACCATGGATCACATAATTTAAGTGACTCAGCAAAACTCCCACAGTTAGTAGGCAATAGAACCCACATAGGGATTCAGATCTTGGACTCTACAACGACAAAAAAAAGTCCTTTCCATTTACTACATAATCCTAGTTAGAGCACATTTATAGATGGCAAAGTACCTGTTACATTGGCTCTTTATTCTCCAAAATCAGTGTTTCTCAAACTTTGGTGAATATGAAGATCACCTTGAGAACTTGATGAAATTATAAATGCCCAGGCTTTGTTCTCCTTTAATTAGTTTTTCCTCTGTATTGTTCATTATTTCTCCACCAAAATTTGAGAAACCCTAGTGAAAACCACCCATGTCAGAGATGATCGGCAGAGGTTGGTTTGCCCAAAGGCAATGCCAGAGCCATTGGTGGCTCCAGTGGTAGCCAGGACTCAGCCCCAAGCTGATCCCAAATCATTGCTTCTGAACTTGGAGTGGGATGTTAGTAGAGACAGAAGGCAAGGAAAGCATGTGCTATGTAGAACAGTCTTTACTACTGAAGAAGATAGGAAAATGATATAATCACTGACAAAAGGTTTTGATCTCCAAGAGCCAGAGTTGATTTGTAAATAATCTGAGCAGTGTATCGATATGATTGTTGAAGCCTGAGATTCTCATCTCTTCTTACTGAATCTTGTCATCCTTTCATTTCCCTCTCCTGTTGGAGTTCTGTACAGCTTTTGGCCTGAGTGTGTTGGCCAATCTCTCCTTTGCTGGAGACTCTCTAACCTGAATGGTTAATTCATTTGTCTGTGTATGCATGTCTGTGATTTCCAAGTTTAAAAAGAATGTAAAAAAGTGGTCCTGGGATAGATTTTTGAGAAGGAAAATTGTCTCTCCTTTTTCAAAGGTCTGTTGCTGGAAAGTGTGCATCAGTAAAATGCACCCAGGGCAGATACCACAGTGATAAACCCCTCACACTTTGCTCCACCCTACACAATGATTTTGAGATTTAATTCTTGCATACTTATATGCAAACTGTTAGAAATCATAGTGTTTATTATTTTAAAAAAGAATCTTAATAAATGCTTTAGCTGCAATGATAGCTAAATGGAGAGTTAGTTTTGTCCGTCACTAAGACACAGCAATGCTGATTGTCCTCCGTTGTTTTCAAATACAAGCTAGCTCCTTCTTTCCTCAACCCTTGCACATGTTCCCTCAGCAGGAACCACTCTTGTTCCCACCACTCTCCATCTCCACCCCCAGACTTGTCATTGCTAACTCCTCATCTTTGGTCTTAGCTCCACTGCCATCTCCTCTGAGAAGCCTTTCCTGGCCACCTTCAGGAAACCTGCTGGTTGTGCCTTGATCTTCTGTTTGTTTCACAGTTGTTTCCGTCATACCGTGTATACTGAACACCATTACATACTTACATTTTGTGTACTTCCTTTGTTACATATGTCTTTGTCTGTTTTCCCACCATACTAAAAGCCCCATAAGGGACAACCTGACGTTGCACTTAGCACATCATACATGTTCAAGACATTTTGAATCGATGGACCACCAAGACCAAGAGATTGAGACCCAGCCACTTTGTTTTCACCATTCCATATTTAGCATTCTGTAATCGCGCTGTCTTTACTTTCCAGAGAATGCTAACAGGGTTTCAAAGAAACTTGGAAAATGGAACTTGTTAATGAAAAACATGAGCTTAAATCCCAGCTTTGTCACTTCATAGGTTGGTGAACTTAGTCAAAATATTTTACCTTTTTGTGTCAAAGTTTCCATATCTATAAGCTGACGATAATACTTGTATCTAATTCAGAAGGTTGTAGTGAGTCTTACTTAAGTTAACGCTTGTTACAAGCTTTTTAAAACAGTAGCTGGCACATAAATTCTGGGCATTGTTTCTCAGGATATAGTTTCAAAAGCTATATATAGGGAAGGGTTCCAACACCTGCAGGAATTTTAAATTGGCTATAGGAAAGTTGAAGCCACACAACTGAGAACCATTGTCCTGGGTTTTAAATACTGAGACATCATCTGGATTCCTCACTTTAACTTCTTAACTTTATATAGAAAGCAGCTTACTGTTATTATAATGGAGAATCTGCCTCATCAAGCTGAATTCTAAATGATCCTGCCACCTTCACACTTTAAGGAACAACGTCTTATGTCATTAGCAGTATTAATTAATTTTACCTTAGTAGATAGGTACATTGAGGAGAAGGAACTCCCCAGGGCCAGAAAAAGAGTGAATAAAGATACTCAGAAAAGGTTATAGCAACTCTATTTCATAATCCAGCTCTCAGTTAAAATGGTCAAGATGTCCTTACTTTAGATTTCCTATCCTTGCTCTCAGTATAAATTTTAATTGTACTTATCTTAGGAAATTTCTCTTTCCAATCTTTCACTGGTAAAATCAACCCTTGTGGGTATGTTTGATCACTGTAACCCAATTAGGGATTTGTTGATTTATCTTAAGAAAATGTTCTCTGAAGCATTAAGGTAAATCTATCTGTTGCCATTCAGAGCCTGTATTGCTTTAAGCAATTGGGCTGACTAATATTTGCTTTACTGTCGAAATTGAGTGATAAGTCATTAATCTTGCTGAATAATTCATATATATGAGAAAAGGGGATGAAGCTCCAAGACAAGTTTCAGGGACTGTTGGGTAATTAGCAGCAGGAGTAGGTGGAGACTCCTGTTCACTTTGAAAAGTTCTGTCATCAATAAAGATAATAATTTTGGTGAGAATTTTGGTAACAAAACTGTAAAGGGAGCAAAGCTCATTTTAGGTGTTCCCTGCTACCCTTTCACTCTTCTCTTCCTCTTCTTCCTCAGTTGCTTTGAAGTAGCAGTTATTTGTGATACCCCTACCTTTCACCGAGGAAAATGGCTCTGTTTAAAAGCAGGTGTACTTTAACCCATTTGTGGTTTAATTAGGTATCCCTTGCATAAGTTATTGCATCACTATTTAAAAAATGTTCAGAGGACAGGTCATCAGGAAAGAATGAGAAAGAGTCAGCAGAGAGATAGGAGGAAAAGCATGATTAAATGGAGAGAGACATATTTACCAGAGGCAGAGAGAGCCCCCAGGAGGAAGGTGCTGTTAGCATGGGCCGATGTGAGGAGAGCTCCTAGAGGGTAACAACATAGAGCCTGCAGGAGTTAGCAATAGAGTCAGTGGTGCCTTGAATAGAGTGGCTCAGTAAACTGAGAAGGGAACATAACCTGAGGAAGTGGGAATGGCGTGGTTACTACATGTTTGAAGTGGTGTTTTGCAATCTGTCCAGATCTCTGTAGTTTTTGATACAAACTCACCTAGAAATTCAAAACATATAACAAAAATCATGGGGCACTTTAGCTCCCTTTGCCCAACCCTCCCTTACACCATTTTAGTGATGCAACTCCAGATCCTATTCTCCAGAACAATCAGAAGTCCTAAAAGTGGGTTCCAAATGCTGCTTGCTTATTTACTGAACAGAATATACTGAGAAATTGTAATGGGAGAAGTTTTGCATAGGAAAGTAGCAAATTAGAAAACAAATCCTCAGAAATCAACTAAGAGGTCAAATTTCTGAACTTTATTAAATTGTAAGGTGAGTTCTATGCCCTCCCAAAACATTGATAGCTCTTAGTCTGAGAATCTAGTCAGGCTCTCAGCTGATTTCTGCAGGACCTGCAAGAGTGACAAGGGATCACAAATACAGTTGCTGGAGCCCTTCTGCCCCAGGAACTTTGAAAGAGGATTTCACGCTGCATCCAGTAAACATTCAAATGTCTGTTTAGGGATGGCCACATTTTCAGTCAGTTACACTTTGAGGCTTCTCTTCTAGTGAAGTTTCTATATAAAAGGGTCAACAAAACGTGCTATGTGTTCAGTTTCAACTCAAGAATTCATTAGTCAATTTTTTTTTGAAGTGTTGGGTTTTTTGTGGGGAGGTAGTTTGTTCATAGGAAAATTTGTAATGTCCCAGTGACTTTGGACATTTTTATCTGTAGTATGCTACAAGTTATTTTAGCAAGAATGAAATAAAATAATATAAAAATTACCATGTTTACTGATTCCAGTATAGTTCCAATAATTTAGATCCTCAAAAGATTTCTTTTAAAGTCATAAATAAGTCTTGTCATTTAGAGATGGCTACACTGAAGAAGAGGTACCTAACAGATTTGCCCAAAGATGAGTCTGTGGCCAAAATGAGAAGGGAAACGAGACTAGCAGGAAACCTAAATCTAATTTCAAGCCCAGTGCCTGTTTCTCTGCCTATCTATCCACTTACCTAACCATCTTTAAAAGCTTTTCCATTTTAAAACATACAGTTATGGAAAGAAGTTATCTCATCAGCTCATGCCATGTGGTGAAGTTTCATCAAAATGTCTAACAAAACAAGTTCATTAATTCTTTTAAAACTGTTTTCAGTTCATGACACATTTCCTCATTGTGTTAATATTGAACAAAAGTGTAAGGTAACTGATGCTACAGGCTGATTTCCTCCCAAAGGCTTTTGAGATAGTAGAGATTGAAAATTGGTGGTAAGCCATGTATCTTTTGTATTGTCTGGGAAGCTGACAGTCTGGAAGATTTTGACAGATATGAGTTATAGCACAGAAATCCTACTTGAATTTCCTCTTAGATGCTAACTGGAGTCAGCTGAGCTGAGTACAAATGAGGTTGATGTTAGTTTACTTCACCAACAAGTACAACTCTTGTTGTGAGCAGAGTGTAGTCATCCCTTGGTATCCATGGGGGATTGGTTCCAGAAGCCAATCCCCCACAGATTGAAAGCCACAGGTTCGTACCTAAATCTGTGAATGCTCAAGTCTTCTATATGAAGTGTATTCTGTAGTATTATGAATACAGTTGGCCCTCCGTGTCTCTGGGTTCTGTGTCCCCCTGTTCTGCATCTGCAGATTCAACCTATCCAGTTTACAGTTGATTGAATTCACAGACATGAAATTCATGGGTCCTGAGGGTGAGCTGTATATCTCATTGAGTTCTGATAAAAATCTATTTCCTAAGTCAACAGAACTCTAAGCATAGGAGGAGACCTGTGTGATACAAAAGTATTGCAAGTACTTTAGAGGGGTAAAGCTTATAGATTTCAATTAATTTGAACCATTAGGCAAAACACCCAGCAGCCTAGAAGTGATAACACTATTATCAGTCCTGATTTCCAGTCCTCCACTAACCCATTAGTGGTCTCTGGATAGATCAATTGCTTTCCCACTCAAGTGTCCCATTTCTCCCAACTGAATTTCCTTATCTGATTCCAAAGGGTTAATCAAACATTTTTTCAAGAACTATAGAGCACAGAATCCCATTCTTGCCAAAATTTTGCAGAGGATGGAAATAATTCTCTCCTACCATGAAAAATTCTGTGTCTTCCAGGTCTTCCTACAAAATTTAGTGGATGAGACTGAGTGAATTTTTTTTTCTTTCTTGTTTGTTTTAGAAATCCCTGAAAATTGAATCAAAGCAAAGCAATGCTATTGTTCACATCTAAACATTGGTACATTTAGTTATTGATTTACATACTTATTTACTGCATTTATTGAACTTACAGTACATTTATTACATACAATCGAGTTTGAAACCTTTGGAAGGCTGGATACTTGAAATTTTAAAATTACTTCCATGGAGCAGTCACCCCAAGAAAGCTTTGTCTCCTATGTTTTTATAGCCAAAGTTAATCCTATTGGTGAGGCAATGAGAGTAGTCTTTAGCATTATTAGAAAGCATTTGAAGGAAGGGAAGTGCATAAATGCACAAGTGTTTGCAGGCCTTTTGTTCTGTCAGTAACTGGACGACTAATACTCCTTTTCCTAATGTTTGTAGCTTTGAAGCACATTAGGGCAATTTTGGAAATGGGTTACTGATTTGAATGAACAGCATGCCTAAACATATTTACTGAGCATGGCCCTGCCCATCAGAACAAGACCCATTTTCCCCCTCAGTCAGTCTCTGCTATCAGGAAACTTCCATAAGCCTCTTATTCTTCTCCATCAGAGGCAGACAGAATGAAAACCACATCACAGAAAACTAACCAGTCTGATCACATGGACCACAGCCTTGTGCAGCTCAGTAAAGCTATGAGCCATGCCATGAAGAGTCACCCAAGACAAACAGGTCATGATGGAGAGTTCTGACAAAATGTGGTCCACTGGAGACAGGAATGGCAAACCACTTCACTATTCTTGCCTTTACAACCCATGAACAGTATGAAAAGGCAAAAGGTAGGACATTGAAAGATGAACTCCCCAGGTCGGTAGGTGCCCAATATACTACTGGAGGTCAGTGGAGAAATAACTGCATAAAGAATGAAGAGACGGAGCCAAAGCAAAAACAACGCCCGGCTGTGGGTGTGACTGGTGATGGAAGTAAAGTCAGATGCTGTAAAGAGCAATATTGCATAGGAACCTGGAATGTCAGGTCCATGAATCAAGGCAAATTGGAAGTGGTCAAACAGGAGATGGCAAGAGTGAATGTCAACATTCTGGGAATCAGCAAACTAAAATGGACTGGAATGGGTGAATTTAACTCAGATGACCATTATATCTACTACTGCAGGCAGGAGTCCCTTAGGAGAAATGGAGTAGCCATCATGGTCAACAAAAGAGTCCAAAATGCAGTACTTGGATGCAATCTCAAAACGACAGAATGATCTCTGTTCGTTTCCAAGGCAAAACATTCAGTATCACAGTAATCCAAGTCTATGCCCCAACTAGTAATGCTGGAGAAGCTTGTTTGAACCATATAAGACCTTTCAGAACTAACACCCAAAAAAGATGTTCTTTTCATTATAGGGGACTGGAATGCCAAAGTAGGAAGTCAAGAAACACCTGGGGTAACAGGCAAATTTGGCCTTGGACTACAGAATGAAGCAGGGCAAAGGCTAATAGAGTTTTGCCAAGAGAATGCACTGGTCATAGCAAACACCCTCTTCCAACAACACAAGAGAAGACTACACATGGACATCACCAGATGGTCAATACCAAAATCAGATTGATTCTATTCTTTGCAGCCAAAGTTGGAGAAGCTCTATACAGTCAACAAAAACAAGACTGGGAGCTGACTGTGGCTCAGATCGTGAACTCCTTACTGCCAAATTCAGACTTAAATTGAAGAAAGTCAGAAAAACTGACTAGAGCATTCAGGTATGACCTAAATCAAATCCCTTACGATTATACAGTGGAAGTGACAAACAGATTCAAGGAATTAGATCTGATCAACAGAGTGCATCAAAAACTATGGACAGAGGTTCGTGACATTGTACAGGAGGCAGTGATCAAGACCATCCCCAAGAAAAAGAAAGGCAAAAAGGCAAAATGGCTGTCTGAGGAGGCCTTACAAATAGCTGAGAAAAGAAGAGAATCAAAAGGCAAAGGAGAAAAGGAAAAATACACCCATTTGAATGCAGAGTTCCGAAGAACAGCAAAGAGAGATAAGAAAGCCTTCCTCAGTGATCAGTGCAAAGAAAAAGACGAAAACAATAGAATGAGAAAGAGTAGAGATTTCATCAAGAAAACTAGAGATACCAAGGGAACACTTCATGCAAAGATGGGCACAACAAAGGATAGAAATGATAGGGACCTAACAGAAGCAGAAGATATTAAGAAGATGTGGCAAGAATACACAGAAGAACCATTCAAAAAAGATCTTCATGACCAGATAATCATGATGATGTGATCACTCACCTAGAGCCAGATATCCTGGAAGGTGGAGTCAAGTGGGCCTTAGGAAGCATCACTATGAACAAAGCTAGTAAAGATGATATAATTCCAGTTGAGCTATTTCAAATCCTGAAAGATGATGCTGTGAAAGTGCTGCAGTCAATATGCCAGCAAATTTGGAAAACTCAGCCGTGGCCACAGGACTTGAAAAGGACAGTTTTATTCCAATGCCATAAAATGCTCAAACTACCACACAATTGCACTCATCTCACACGCTAGTAAAGTAATCCTCAAAATTCTCTGAGGCAGGCTTCAACAGTATGTGAACTGTGAACTTCCAGGTATTTAAGCTGGATGTAGAAAAGGCAGAGGAACCAGAGATCAAATTGCTAATATCCGAGGGATCATGGAAAAAGTGAGAGGGTTCCAGAAAAACATCTACTTCTGCTTTACTGACTATGCCAAAGCCTTTGACTGTGTGGATCATAACAAACTGTGGAAAATTAAAGAGATGGGAATACCAGAGCACCTTGGCTGCCTCTTGAGAAATCTGTATGCAGATCAAGAAGCAAAACTAGAACTCAACATGGAACAACAGACTGGTTCCAAATCGGGAAAGGAGAATGTCAAGGCTGTATAATGTCACCCTGCTTATTTAATTTATAGGCACAGTACATAATGAGAAATGCCTGACTGGATGGATGAAGCACAAGCTGGAATCAAGATTGCTGGGAGAAAGATCAGTAACCAGAGATATGCAGATGATTCCACCCTTATTGCAAAAAGCAAAGAAGAGCTAAAGAGCATCTTGATGAAAGAGGAGAGTGAAAAAGTTGGCTTAAAACTCAACATTCAGAAAACTAAGATCATGGCATCTGGTCCCATCACTTCATGGCAAATAAATGGGAAAACAATGGACACAGTGATAGACTTCATTTTGTGGGGGCTCCAAAATCACTGCAGATGGTGGCTGCAGCCATGAAATTAAAAGACGCTCACTCCTTGCAAGAAAAGTTATGACCAACCTAGACAGCTTATTAAAAAGCAGAGACATTACTTTTCCAGCAAAGGTCCATTCAGTCAAAGCTATGGTTTTTCCAGTAGTCATGTATGGATGTGAGAGTTGGACTATTAAAGAAAGCTGAGCGCCAAAGAATAGATGCTTTTGAACTATGGTGTTGAAGACTCTTGAGAGTTACTTGGACTGCAACGAGATCCAACTAGTCCATCCTAAAGGAAATCAGTCCTGAATATTCATTGGAAGGACTGAATTGAAGCTGAAACTCCAATAATTTGCCCACCTGATGTGAAGAACTGACTCAATGGAAAAGACCCTGGTGCTGGGAGGGATTGAAGGAGAGAAGGGGATGACAGAGGATGAGATGGTTGGATGGCATTGCCAACTTGATGGACATGAGTTTGAGTAAGCTCTGGGAGGTGGTGATAGACAGGGATGCCTGCTGTGCTGCAGTCCGTAGAGTCACAGTGAGTGGGACATGAATGAACAACTGAACTGAACTGAACTGAAGCATATTAGGATGTAGAGCATTTGTCATGCTTGGGGTGGGGAGAGTCAGAATCTCTTTTTTCTTTATAAAATGTCCACAGATGTAAACAAGATTACATATAAGTCTCATCCAGAAAACATTTAAGTATCTATCTATTTTTGGAATCAGACTATAGGTATAGCTAGTTTGTCAGAGTTTGTAGTACCCCATGACCCAGACTAATATGTTGGACACGCATCATTGAGGGAAAGATGCAAAGTAGAGGTAAAATGGTAATGATAATGCATTTTCAAGAGTACAGGCCAAAGTTTAGTTACATTTGGTGGCTCAGTCAGTAAAGAATCTGCCTGTAATGCAGGAGACCCAGGTTCCATTCCTAGGTCGAGAAGATCCCTTGAAGAAGGGAATGGCTACCCACTCCAGTATTCTTGCCTGGAGAATTCCACGGATAGGCAGCCTGGTATGCTACAGTCCATGGGGTTACAAAGAGTTGGACATGATTAAGCAACTAACACTGGGCTTCCCTGGTGGCTCTGACGGTAGAGAATCTGCCTGGAATGTGGGAGATCCAAGTTCAATCCCTGGTGTGGGAAGTCCCCTGGAGAAGGAAATGGCTACCCACTCCAGTATTCTTGCCTGAAGAATCCCATGGACAGAAGAGCCTGGCTACAGTCCGTGGGATCCATAGCATCGGACATGACTAAGCAACTAACACTTTCACTTTTTCACTAGAACTGTATAAACAACTTCCTGTTTAGAAGGTATTTTTTTTCTAATATCTATACATGTTAGATAATTGTGCAAGTCAGCCTTGCCATCAAAATTATCCCCAGAACTCATTTTTTACTTCACCTAACATTTATTGAACACCATGGTAACTAGCCTGGAGTAAGCACTAATGTGGTTCCAAAAATTAATTCAGTCCTTTGCGCCTGAGATGCTCAAAGTCTGATGGGGAAGGCAAATCAACTAAACAGACTAATTAAATCCAACCCAGTAAATACTATGGTAGAGGTTAAGTTCAAAATGTCAGAGTTCTATAAGCCTAGAGAAAGTATCTGTCTGGAGAACTGGGAAATCCATTATAGAAAAGGATATTTCTATTGAGTGGGTGGGAGTTAATGAGATAGATGAAAGCAGTGGGTAGAATAAGGGGAAGAAAGGGGTGATGAAGATCATGGTGTAGTTGCAAAGCAGTGCATAGGAAAGTGATAGAAGATAAGATAATTAAATTCAATAGATTAGGCTGCAGTCCGTGGGGTCGCTGAGGGTCAGACACAACTGAGCGACTTCACTTTCACTTTTCACTTCCATACATTGGAGAAGGAAATGGCAGCCCACTCCAGCATTCTTGCCTTGAGAATCCCAGGGATGGGGGAGCTTGGTGGGCTGCTGTCTATGGGGTCGCACAGAGCCGGACACGACTGAAGTGACTTAGTAGTGGTAGTAGTATGAAGGACTTTGGGCTTCCCTGATGGTTCAAAAGGTGAAGAATCTGCCTGCAGTGCAGGAGACCTGGGTTTGATCCCTGGGTTGGGAAGATCCACTGGAGGAGGGATCTGCTAACCACTCCAGTGTTCTTGCCTGGAGAATTCCATGGACAGAGGAGCCTGGTGGGCTACAGTCCATGGGATTGCAAAGAGTCAGACACAACTGAGCAACTTGCTCACATGAAGGACTTTATATGAATTTTTGTTTCATTTTCTGAGAACATGATACCTTGGGAAAGGCCTTCTAGACTGTAAATGTCTCAACTACAAAATTTGTTTAAGCCCATGATTGCCCAGTTGTTTTCTCTGGCCACTTCATGGCACAACTCATAAAATCTCAGATGAAATTTCCCACTAATGACATGTAAATTATAATACCCTTCCCATATATCTCAATTGCACACTTCCCCATTAAAAATATCAATTGCCAAAAAACACAAAGGTATTTTATATTTATTCTGAGGGAAAGGGGAATTTTATTATAATGGGCATTTTGCATACATTATCCTGTTTAATTTTTCCAAGTCAGTGGTGGTAGGCATTATTAATTCCTCATTTTTAGGATAAAAAAGTTGGAAACTGACACTTAGAACAGTTAATTTGCCCAAATTGATCATCATAATAACTTTGCAAGTTACAGTTAATGCATTATACTTCAATTCAGTTCAGTTCAGTTCAGTCGCTCAGTCGTGTCCGACTCTTTGTGACCCCATGAATCACAGCACACCAGGCCTCCCTGTCCATCACCAACTCCCGGAGTTCACTCAAACCCACATCCATCGAGTCAGTGATGCCATCCAGCCATCTCATCCTCCATTGTCCCCTTCTTCTCCTGCCCCCAATCCCTCCCAGTATCAGAGTCTTTTCCAGTGAGTCAACTCTTCGCATGAGGTGGCCAAAGTACTGGAGGTACAGCTTTAGCATCATTCCTTCCAAAGAAATCCCAGGGCTGATCTCCTTCAGAATGGACTGGTTGGATCTCCTTGCAGTCCAAGGGACTCTCAAGAGTCTTCTCCAACACCACAGTTCAAAAGCATCAATTCTTCGGTGCTCAGCCTTCTTCACAGTCCAACTCTCACATCCATACATAACCACTGGAAAAACCATAGCCGTGACTAGACAGACCTTTGTTGGCAAAGTAATGTCTCTGCTTTTGAATATGCTATCTAGGTTGGTCATAACTTTCCTTCCAAGGAGTAAGCATCTTTTAATTTCATGGATGCAGTCACCATTATACTTAATATATTGCAAATGCACTTAATGCATATATTATATATAAATATATATTTCATATCTTATTTAACCTTCACAACTCTGTGAAGTCATATTTATTCCCATTTAGAGATGAGGAAACTGAAGCTAAGAAAGACTAAATAAATCGCTTATGGTAAAATTATGGTTTGTACCCATCTTTTTAAAAGTTTACCAAAAGATTCTGACAAATGCATGTTTTGGACAACTGGGGAAAGTTTTGTTGTTGTTGTTGTTGTTTTTAATTATCCAACATGTTGGTAAAGCAATGGAAGCCAAAAAATGCAATTATATGGCTTCTATAACTTCAGGAATTAAGTTTGGCAAAAGAATTTATATAGCAAGTATTTAGAATATTCCATTTTATTCTCATTATCCTAGAAACTCCCAAATATATGTGATAGGCAAACTTCAAAGTTTATTGCAAAACTTTGATTGTTTTTGTTGTTGTTGTTATTGTTTTACAAATCTTAAAAGATTTGGTGAAAACATTGAAAGGTTTTTCATTTGGACAAAATCTGTCTTTCTTCAGAGAGCTCATTTTTCCATTTCTTTCTGATCATTCTCTATGCTACAAAAAATAAATAAATAAATAAAAAACTTTATCACAGAAAGCAAATAGAGTGCAATAGCGATCAATCCTACCTTTCACTTCTTTAAATGAAATGTTTTCTTCAAACTTCACTTTATTGTTGTTTTTGGAAGCCGATGAGTATGTGTCTTGGGTATAGCTCTGGGTTCCATCTCCAATCAGTTTTAGTCATCAAGTGTTCACAGTTGTGAAGTCATTCTTATTTCTTAATCATAGACTTGTCTTCTTTGTGCATTTTCTTAATGCATCTTGAATACACTCTTAAAATTACATAACCTTTGCATTTTTGATTGCACTCACAAAATAGAGTTTTAAGCTTTTAGGTTTTTCAAATGTATTTTAGTTATTCTTAAAATTTCTTGCTATACATACATTCAAATGCTTAATTTACTATAAGGACAATTATCATTATACCAAAATACTCTATCCAGCATGAGTTTCATCAGAGTTTGAATAGTGTCCCCAAAGTTACCTTATTGTTAGCCTTGTAAAACTCATGAAAGGTAGGAAACAATTCTGATACATTTAAAAACTTGCTTTTAGGAAAACGTAAATATTATGTTTCTTTACCCAATCTGGAGTTTGGAAAATATGATTATTGGAACCCCAAAGGAATGATATTAAAGCTGAAACTCCAGTACTTTGGCCACCTCATGTGAAGAGTTGACTCATTGGAAAAGACTCTGATACTGGGAGGGATTAGGGGCAGGAGGAGAAGGGGTCAACAGAGGATGAGATGGCTGGATGGCATCCCCGACTCCATGGATGTGGGTTTGAGTGAACTCCAGGAGCTGGTGATGGACAGGGAGGCCTGGCGTGCTGCAATTCATGGGGTCGCAGAGTCGGACACAACTGTGCGACTGAACTGAACTGAACTGAATGTTCAAAGTTATCTAGTTTTCTCAGCTCTGATTGTTGCATTTGATGCGTATGAATGTGTACATTGTGTTTTTCCATCAACTAGTTTCCTTTATCCTGCTTTTCCTGCTCCCAGCTCCCATATCTCAACCAAATACACTGGCAAGATTTTTGTCTTGGTTTTAGTGATTATTTTAAATGAACAGTTTTCTTGCCTCTGCCAAAGTTTATGGTAACCACTTTTGAAGTTTTTAAATTGAGTTTAAATCATATTTCTTCTAGGGAAACAGCCATGCAGTTATGTCGTAGAACCTCATTGCACCTTGATAATCCTGCATTTCATTCCTTAATACCTCCTAATCCAACATTAATAAGAATGTGTGCTGCTCTGCTCTATCCTTCACTTTTTATTTATTGTGGGCTCAAATATTAACATACTGTGGCTTAAATGTTAAATAAATGAAATAAGTCAATAATATACATGTTTTTTAATAATCAAAATCCAGTTGTAGGAAAAAGATAATGAAAAATTATAAAAGAAAATATCAAAATTTCACCCAGAGAAACAATTTCCATGGCACTGCTGAATCCTCACATAGAATCTTATATAATCTGCATTTAGTGACAACATGGACAATTTCTTGACCTACAGTTTTGAAAAAGATGATACTAACTGGCTACCATTTTCTGCATACTCTTCAAGTGTTTATTCTAGGTACTTTGAGAAATGTGACTATATTTCTATCTATTAATTTGTTTTTTCACACCCACTCCTGCCCTGCATTGTCTCCTGGGGATCTCTTCATTTCTCCCAGCACCCCTAAACAGCTGGATATAGCAAGAGAAACTGTGGGGAGCCAGGGATATTGCATCCCAGCTCCACCATTTACCATCTTTAGGATCTATACTTTCTGTTACATTCTCTGAGCCTCAGTTGCTGCACAGATAAAATGAGAATTAAAATATCTACCTCAAAAAGTTGTTGTGAAAAAGAAATTATATGTATACCCAGGGGTTGATACTTAAGATTCCACAGTTTCTCTTATAGCAGACAGACTGAAGACATGAAATTTTGACAGCTAATTCTAATTCTATACAGGGAACAAAACTAGAGTAAGGGACTGGGGAAGGAGAACAGCAAAAATGCATCCTAAAAAAAATCAAAACACAAAAAATTCTTGAGCATATTCAAATACTTGGAGAAGCTCTTGGTTAAGATAAGGGTCCTGTGCCAAAAAAAACAATGGGGGGAAGCAATTTTTCCCTAACTATAACAGGGAACAATAGATTTTTCAGTTATCAATGCCAGCCACAAAAAGACTCAGCCAGGACCCAGTGAACCATATGCTTTTGGATAGAACTGTCCTCAAGGGCCATCCACAACATACCATTTTGTAAAATACAATCATCATATAGCTTAGGCTCCAGAGTCATGAAAAAGTATGAGGGAGAATTATGTTTAAGAAATTAGTCAATATATTTGAAGGCTCTTGGAACTTGTCAGATACCAACTAAATAAGCCAAGAGACTACTTTCTACTCTTTGTAAATGCGGCTAAAAAAAAACACAAGAATGTAGCTTCTTTTCTTTCCTGTTCATGTGCTGGGTCTTTCCTGGACTGTGGAGGAAGCCATGGTCAAATGGCCAACTAAAAATCATAGTAATTCTTATCATATATTGTGCTATGCCGTTGCAGAAACCAAGGGCTTTCCTTAAGGACAGCTTAGTTGCAAGCTGCTGAAACACACTGAAGCTAGATTCTGTGGGGATAGTTAATTGTCAGGGCAACCTCTCAGATACCCGAAGCAAAGAGCAAAGGTCAGCCAGGTCTCTCATGAGGCTGCATGTTCTTCACTTCATCTCTCCACCTACCTGCTTTGTTCTCTCATATCTATCTGAGATCATGTTTCGCAGAGGCTTCTGTCATCTGTGACTCAGGTTTGTCATGTTTCCTTTGGATCCAGTTGAAAATATTCAGGTGCAACCCACTCCAGTACTCTTGCCTGGAAAATCCCATGGACGGAGGAGCCTGGTAGGCTGCAGTCCATGGGGTCGCGGAGAGTCAGACACAACCGAGTGACTTCACTTTCACTTTTCACTTTCATGCATTGGAGAAGGAAATGGCAACCCACTCCAGTGTTCTTGCCTGGAGAATCCCAGGAACAGGGGAGCCTGGTGGGCTGCCATCGATGGGGTCACACAGAGTCAGACACGACTGAAGTGACTTAGCAGCCGCAGACCCAGTAAAGTAAACAGAGAGGGAACCCTATTTAGTAGTCAATGTCACGAGTTCCAGTGCTCCTTGTTGTCTCAGCTATATTTGGTATGTGTGTTTCAGATTGAATTTTCAAAAAAGACACTGTAATTGGGCATACTTAATCTTTAGACAGGGTCACAAAGAGTCAGACACGAGTGAGAGACTGAACTGTCTGAATCTCTAGACAAGGGCCCTTGGTTTCCTGTTTCCACATTGCTCTATTACTTTGGCCAGAGGGTCAAGATCATCTGTATAAAATGCGGCTGTTCCTAGGATCACCGTTTTGGTAAAAATTGAAGAGTGGAGTCATTTTAAAAGGGAGTAATGAAACCTGGTCTTATTCAGACAAGTCCAAGTATATCTAGTAGAGCTTCAGCCTGCAGTCCTACTGCAGATACCATTATCTGCAGTTCACAAATGAAGACGCTGAGGCTCCAAGATATTAAAGCTCCTTCCTAATGTCACATACTAGTAAATTACAAAAGTAGCATTTGATTCCAATTGCATGTCTCTGACCCCAAAGGCCATGTTCTTCACATTTTGCCTTAACAGATGAATATCCAGATGGCCTGCAAAAATGGGGGCAATTTGTTTGAAGTCATAAGAATTCAGAATTAGTTTCCAAAATAGTTTCTACGCTTCTAAGCAGTGTATCCATTATCTTGGATTTAAGAGATATCACAGGAAAGCTCTTTATAAGAAAATAAATACTGCATTTAAATGCTATTAGGAACTATTAATTAGTGGGAGAAAGCTGCTGCTCCCAAGCTAAAAATAGACAAATCAGTCTAAATTAGAGGAGAATGGATGGTATCCAAAAGGAAACGTGAGGCCCGATTGATTATGCTGGCCTCATGGTTTGCCCAAATCCCTCTGGTTGGCAGGTCCTATAAGGTACTGTGTTGCAGCCAAATCTCCCCCCATTTTTTTTTATACAAAATGAAGGTACTTCAGACTCTGTACCCAAGCCTTAGAGAAACATTGAAAGGAGGAACGCAGTAGAAAAGGATTCAGAAAGTCCTTGTGAATAGCGAAGATCATTAAAACAACCATTGGAAGCTGGCAGCCCAAGAAAGTATATAACAAAAAGCATTTTTACTCTGTCCATGAGAAAACCTTAATGTACTTCTCTAGGTTAGAAAATTAAAATGGAAGATTTGGATGCCTTTAAGGTTTTCCTAGTTGTGTTGAGATTCCTTTACTTTGTCTCATGCTGTGAATTTCCTGAAATGTCTGTTGGTCTACATGAGTGTCTGGTAGTTGCTTTGTGGATGGCATTTACCAGTATCATTCAGGGAACATTCAACAATGTCTTGGCATTTTCACTAAGCCGTGTCCAGCTCTTTTGTGACCCCATGGACTGTGCCCACCAGGCTCCTCTGTCTATGGCAAGAATACTGGTGTGGGTTGCCATTTCCTTCTCCAGGGCATCTTTCCGACCAATGGATTGAACCTGCATTGGCAGGTGGATTCTTCACCACTTAGCCACCAGGAGAGCCCTTCAATGATGTCTTATCTGCAGCTAAATGTATTTTCACCTTCTATATGCAGTACAGTACATTTGAATTTCTGTTAAAATATGGCAAAACCAATACAGTATTGTAAAGTAAAATAAAGTAAAAATTTTAAATATATATATATAAGGAGATATTCTTTCTCAAACTTCCCAATAAGAGAACTTTTCTTTGCCCCACCCCCAACATCCTTTGAAAAGAGAACTAGAGTACCAATTCAGACACAAAGTATGATAAACAGGAAAATGTTTCAATATGTCAGTAATAACTTATTGTATAAAACCTTGGTAAGTAAGACTGTGCCCTTCAACTATGACAGTCGTGGAGAATACGAGAATAAATTTTCATGTTACCTGAAATGGAATTTCCTTAGAGATGATGCATTTTCATATTAGCACTTAGCCTATAAACTGGAAATTTTCTTATTAAATTCAGTGCCTGCCATGGGGAGAGCTGTCAACACAGGTCTCCTCTGATTGGAAGATTTAGTTGACATGTTCTGCAGTGTGAGTATTTGTGATCTCAAATCTTCAAGGATACTGACAACTTTGAAAATTTAGTTCTTAAAATGCCTTCCCTAAGCACACCCAGGACTGATATTTCCCACCAGTTATGGTGTGTTGAGGAACAACACAGCATTGGATGGATGTGCAGAATACTAAATTATAACAAATTTCAAAAGCTGCTTAAAAGTAATAGGTCATAGAAAAATGGTTCTGGTTGTTAACTTCTATTATTGAAGTCCAAGACCAAGATGTGAGTAGGGTTTAAAGGTGTCTCTATGTTTCTTTGAAGCAGTATTACATGAAGAAAAAGTAGTTTTGTTTTTTTTTTTTCTGAGATGTTTTAAGATCCAAAAAGTAGTTCTGCTTTTGCTGTCTACCTGCCTGTTTTTCAAATGCCTCTTTTTGAGTGAGCCTGCTTTTCATTTTCTTGTGAATCTCTCTGTGGAATCACATATAATCATATGATTTTGTAAAAGAATACAGTACATACAGTAGCATCTCTGAATTATGTAATCACAAACCTTTACAAATAAATACAAATAACTTCAGGAACAAATACATTAGTTTGGGGTAGACTTAAAATATTTTACAAAGGCTTTGTCTCACTTTGGTCTTGTGGACACCTTGCTCTGAAGATCACAGAAGCCCCCAAACCCAGATTTGTAATTTATTTCAGTTTCCTTTCAAATTAGAACTTTGAGAAGGAAACCATTATAGGTCATCTCTTGTTGATATTATTGGTCCCCAGTTTACTTTACCAGCAGCCTATGGACAGCTTTTGGCCCTCTTTAAAGAAGGATAACTTTTCTGTGTGTCTTAATAATAGTTGTTTGAGATATGCAGATTATAGATTGATTTTTAATGGTGAGTAGGGAGTTTTATTTTTCCAAAGCCTTATCCTTTTCTAGTTTTAAGTGGATCATAAAATGCCACATTGAAACTGAGCCCTCACCTAAATAGACACTGTTTTCAGAGTAGTGAGACTGGCCTCATTCCCACATTGTAAACAATTTCTGAACCCAGGAAAGTTGCTGTTCTCCAAATCCTAATTGTGTTGAAGAGGACTTATAACCTGTATTGACACTGAAAAATTTTTCTCCATTGGCCTGCTTGAAAGCACATATTGTGCTGCTTCTTCCATCTTAACATTAAATATTTTGGAAAATAAGTCACTGCTAATATCCCAGTCATCCAGTCCATATTCCACAAACATTTCTGTGGACTCTATCATAGAAACAATATAGAGTCTGGACAATGACTCGTAATCTCTGCAACTACTGTGTTTAAGACCCACCTGTGACTCCCACTGCCTCCCCCCAAACATTTTCCTCTGTGTCTCTAAGAAAAAGGTCTGGTTTAACACATCATTGCTCACAGTGGTGAATGATCATTTATTTGCCCTCAATGTCACCAAAAAACACTTTTCCATCAATATTGAGTGAAGACTGGTTTTGTATTTGAAATCTATTGTCTCATTTTTAGATTCAATTTTGAGCCTGTGAGTTATTTCAATAATATCAATGTGCAAAGTAGATTTAATCGAAAACTCTTAAGCAAGCCTGCTCAAATCAGTCAAAAGTTAAAATTTGCTGTGTAGCAAATTTAAATGTTGGAAGGACAGCACCATCTGCTGGAAGGGGGCAGGTAGGGAAACACATGTTAGCAAAATGTTGGAGAATCTGAAGACCCAAATCCCTGATTAACACAAGAGTGTGTATATTCATGTTTAAGTAATTCACATATTAATTGGCAACTGTGTTATTTCAATGAAAATGACACTTTATGGTTCAGTGGAAAGAGCACAGAGTGAAAGTAGGCTTCTGGTCTTGGTTCAGCCTTCATCTGTTTTTTTTTTTTTTTCTTTTGAATCCATATAACCTTGAGGATATCACTTCTTTATTTTTTTTTAATTTTTTTATTTTTTAATTTTTTTTTAATTTTAAAATCTTTAATTCTTACATGCATTCCCAAACATGAACCCCCCTCCCACCTCCCTCCCCATAACATCTCTCTGGGTCATCCCCATGCACCAGCCCCAAGCATGCTGTATCCTGCGTCAGACATAGACTGGCGATTCAATTCTTACATGAAATAAGAGTTCTATGTGGGCTTTGGGGGTACATGGGTAGTATTACTTAAGCTCCCTACCTCACGTTAGTCAGCTGAGGGAGTGGTTGTTAAAGTGCGTTGTAACCTGTAAATCACCTTAGAGCTATAAGATATAAATGTTAGCATATCAAATTTAAATTCAGCAAGATGTAGTAGAAACAGAGCAGGTCTAATACACTGCCAGAGAGGCCGTTAATTGGTAAAGTAATTTGGCAAGAAGAGAAAGAGTTTTAAAAACATTCATCTAGTTTGACTCAGTAATTTTACTCCTAGGAATCTCTCCAAAGAAAACCATTAGAGATGTGGAAATAGATTTATGGTCAAGAACATTCATACTAACATTATTTATGATGTTGAAATACTGGAAATATAACTGATGGTCATCAGTTAGTAATAAATAAATCCCATGATAGAATCATGTGTAGCACTAAACATCATGGTTTGAAGAATAATGATGAGGAAATATTCATAACTTAATTATAAATAAAAAATATAAGATGTGAAAGTGAATGGCCAGTCTAATTGTAATTTTGGAAGGAAAAAGAAAAGAAGTGATCAAGGAAGGAAAAAGATATTGATAGACACTCAATACCATCAATACTGTTAACGTTTTAGACTATATAATTCTTTGTTGTAGTTTGGCGGGGGTGGGGTACTGTCCTCTATATTGGAGGATATTTAGCAGCATCCCTGACCTATATCCACCAGATGCTATAGCAACACTTCCCCTGTATGTGACAATCAAAAATGTTTCCAAGCATTGCCAAATACCCTCTGAGAACCAAAAATCACTCTTGGATGAGAACCACTGGTTTAATGGAAAGTGATCAAAAAAATTAGTTATTTCTTTGCTTGTATGTGCTCTAAGCCCTTTTTGACCAATAAACTGGTTATAGAAATCAAATGGAGAAAATGGAGAGTAACTCACTGGTTCTCCAGGGTCTCGCTTAAAGGACGTTCTTGGGAAGTGAACTTGACATCTGACAAGAGCAACTCATGGGAGATATATGTCTATGCACAGATTGTAAAAAAAAAAAAGATTTTCTGACATATGGCCTTTAGGTATTTAGACCTTTTTCCTTTGTACTAGTTACATTATTTTGTGGTCATTTCTTGGCAAAAGAAACTCTATTCTCATCACTGACAGGTGATGAATGAGTAACTTTTTTTTTCTTTGCATTTTCTATATTTTCCATATTTTTCTGCAGTAAACATAGATTAATTTGTCATCAGAAGAAAGCAAATATGTTTTAAGAGACCCTTGAAGTGGACCAGGAAGCAAATGTGTGAATACTGGCTAGTGTTTTCCTGATGTAATCCTGATGAATTCATCTTCTTTTTTTAAATCCCTTCATCATCTTAAAATTTGACAAAACCTGCATAAGGACATGTTTTGAAAAGTATAAAATGCCATGAAAATGAAAACACATTGGTATCCTAAGTAGCACAACTTCAGGTTTTCCTGAATTCTTTTTCATTAATTAGTTTACTCAAATTGTCAAATTAATAAATCAAGAAATTTTAAGGCTCCAGGTAATTGTTCCTGGATAGGTACCATAGTTTATAAGAGGCTGAATAATCTAGTCCATTTAGGAAGCCAAAATCAGAATGTCCAGTCACTTTTTTTCTTGGTGGACATTATTTCTGCCAAGCAGATCATTTGTATTGTTTCAGCTGACCTCATAGCAGTTGAGCTTTTGTGGAACATGTTTACAAAGTCTGTTCTCTGGTCCCAAATATTACATTTTATATAACATGCTGGTTACCTTCAAACTCTCCTTTTGAAAAATAATCTCTTTGGAGATCTAAAGCTCACTATGTGGAGAGAAAATGAGCCTGAGACCTCTTAGCTGCACAACAATAACTGAAATAGGATAAAAATGAGTGTGCTGTTTCCCTTTCCAATTTCTTGAAATGAAATTTTCTCAGCAGTGGAGTATCAGTATGTAAGTGTTTAGCCACAAGCTAAGTTCAAGGAGTTGTAATAAATTCTGAAAGCAGTGATTTAGTCAAAAAAAAAAAAAAAAAGAAAAGGTAATCAAGGTAAAATATAATATTGTGTATCTTCAAATACAGTAGAAGACCTGCAGAGATACAAAAATGTAAGGACTGACTTTCTGCCATCTAAACTCCTTTTTTAGTAGCTTTATCTAAGTATAATATACTTACCATTAAATTAATTCATTTTGGTTGCTGTTTGGAAATCTGCAGAACTGTGCAATGAAACACACCAATTGAACTTCTTTTTGAGGCCTAATACTTCATTGTTCAAGTCAAACCTTATTAACAATGCATGGAGACGTGTGTGTGTGTGTGTGTGTGTGCACGTGTGTGTGTGTGTGCGCGCGCGCACGCACACATGCATGTGTGTGACTGAGAACAGGATTTGGAGAGGTGATGTTTATTCAGAATTGAGTCTCTTTGTCTAAGAATGGACTATAAAGGAATGTTGTGAATGCAAAGGAGAAAAAGTGCTTAGGTTCTTGGGAGTTATATACATCAGGAAAACTTTTTCAACCTGTGCACAGATACGTATCTTCTATGAGTTCTTCTTGCCAGATGTCAAATCCACTTCCTAAGAATGTTTAGGCAAGACCCTGGAGAATCAGTATCTTACCCTCTGCTTTCTCCATTTGATTCCTATAACCAACTTACTGGGCTTTGCAATGTAGAAGTAGAGGAATTCTTTTCTTACTACTTTCCCTTAAACCAGTGGTTCTCAGCTAAGAATGAGCCCCCACCCCATTTCAGGGCACATTTAACAATGTCTGGAATCATTTGGGCTCTCACATCAAGGGGAACACTACTGACATCTGGTAGGTAGAGGTTAGGGATTCTACCAAACATCTCATATTGCACAGAATATCCTCCCCAGCTCCCCATACACACAATAAACAATTGTCCTCTCCGAAGTGTCAGCAGTGCCAAGGTTGAGACACTCTTCTGTAAACTCACTTCATGCATCTGCTAGTCCCCACCATGGACAAAAATGTCCAGCAGGATACATGTCTTCTCCAGTCATAATTAAAAAGTCCTGTGGTCACTTTCAAACATGTAGAAGTTCACTCTAAGCAAAAATCAAATAATTCCAGTCTCATCTGGTTAAATATTGGAACTTACAAGCTTATTTGTTGTGAATACTTTTTCCACGTAGTAGTGCAGACCTGTTGGAAACCTGCAGCAGAAAGCAGCGTAATTAGCTGATTCCCCCTTCCTATCTTGTGTAGATCTCTGTTTCCTGAGCTGCTATTTCTATGCCTGTTACGGTCCAGCCCAGGTGACCAGGGAATTACATGATTGGTACAGTTTCCATTTGGCATTAGTGCTCTCTGGCATAATTCTTGGACAATACAGACATTTTCATTCATGTGATGCTTTTTCTGTTTCTTTAGATCATACTCTTGACCCCACTTTCCAAGGTCTCCAGCTCCTTTCCTCCCCTACCTGCCTTCTTAAGGTACCCTCACTGGTATCTTGTTCTTCCACTGTTCATCCCTTCCTGAAGAGTTTCACTCATCAATCCAGATGCTCTTCTTTGAGCAGATCCCTTTTAAGACTTTCTCAGGCCAGATCCCATATGGAGTCCAGAGTTTGTTCCTAAGTGCATTCGTTATCTATGGCTATGTAACAGATTATGCTGGAACTTAATTGTTTAAAACAATAACACTTATTATGTTACAGTTTTTGTGGTTCTAGAATCCAGATGTGACTTTGCTGATTTCTCTGGCTCAGAGAATGCCTCAAAACCACAGTCAAGGTATTGGCTGGGGCTGCTGTCTAGTGTTAAAGCCTTATTGGGAAAGGATCCTCATCCAAGCCCTTTCAAGCGGTAGTTGGGAAGATTTAGTTTCATGCTGACTGTTGCACAAAGACCACTGTCAATTCCTTGCCATATGGGTCTTGCCTTATGGCAACTCACAACATGACAACTTGCTTCATCAGAGAAAGGAAGAGAGAACCAGAGAGAGGAAGCAAGAAGACCTCTGCCCTGCTAGAGTTAGAAAGTCACTCTGGAGTTTGGGGAGAATGAATATATATATATATGGCTGAGTCCTTTCACGGTTTGCCTGAAACTATCACAACACTGTTAATTAGCTATACCCCAGTACAAAGTAAAAAGCTTTTTTCTTAAAAAAAAAAAAAAAAGAAAGAAAGAAAGAAAGAAAGTCACCCTCTGTGCAGCCTTCCTTCTAAGAGATACTTACCAGACTCTCCTAGTGGATTGCCCATTGACCCACTTGGATCTATCACTTGGCCAAGGGAAAAGCAACCTTCTTTTTCCAATGGAAAATTTTCAAAGCACCTCAACACCCCACCCTCAAATATTTTGTTTCTTGGACTACGTAATATTAATCTCCTACATAGATCGTAAGAGTGGTAGGCCTGGCTAATTGTTGGCGGTACCAATCTGGAGGTGGCTTCTTTATAAATGCTACAGGGGTGAGCTAGCATTTTGCTCTACAATGTGAGGGAAATTGGCAATTATTTATAGTTCGGAATTTAGAGCTCAGCAAAACTGAGGCAGAAAGTATTCACTTTTAATATCCTGCTACCTTTTAATCTAGAGGCAGCAGAAAATAGAGAAGCAGATTATAAAATTTTATTTAAGTGCATTCTGGAAAATAGAATTTGAAATGAGAACTGTGCTAAAACTGAGAGAGACTAGAACATCTTGTATAGAAGAGTATAATCATTCATTTAATTAAGAATAAAATAGGCAAAGAATGAAGAGGACATAGACATAAGAGAAATGAATCTACTTGTTAATAGAAAATCAGCAGGGGAGGCAATCAAATATTTGGGAGGACTAAGAAAAGATGATTTGGATATGCATTTGATGTCTGTTTTCCTCTTACAGCAACACTTGTCTGTCCAGAGGGAAAAAGAAATATTGAACTAAGTGTGTGTGCATGCATGCATGCTAAGTTGCTTCAGTCGTGTCTGACTCTTTATGACCCCATGGACTGTAGCCCACCAGGCTCCTCTGTCCATGGGATTCACTAGGCAAGAATACTGGAGTGGGTTGCCATGCCCTCCTACAGGAGATCTTCCCAACCAGGAGTCAAATCAGTGTCTCCTGCATTGGCAAGTTTGTTCTTCACCACTAGCACCACATGAGAAGTCCCAGACTAAGAGTGTACGACCTGTATTTATCTTCTAAAAATCAATCCCTGATATTGGTCTACAGCACAATTTTCATCAGTTCAGAATGGAATAAGAAATACAGATTCTGAGCCACCAGGGAAGCCACAGTCATAGTATGCATTGCATATCTATTCAGAATAAATATATTCTGTCCATTTCATTTTTTATGAGGGCTTCCCTGGTGGCTCAGATGGTAAAGCGTCTCCTGCAATGCAGGAGACCTGAGTTCGATCCCTGGGTTGAGAAGATCCCCTGGAGAAGGAAATGGCAACCCACTCCAGTACTCGTGCCTGGAAAATTCCATGGATGGAGGAGCCTGGTAGAGTACAGTCCATGGGGTCACAAGAGTCAGACATGACTGAGTGACTTAACTTATTTTTTATATTTGGGAATGTGACTGTTTCCTCTTATGAAACTTGAGGGTAGATGTCTGGTTATTTAGATTGGAGGTTTCATGCTTTTTACTCTTAACAGATTTTTGATGGTATATTTTATCACTGATAATAATGGATACATAATTCTAGGTAAGTATCAGTTCAGTTCAGTTGCTCAGTCGTATCTGACTCTTTGCAACCCCATATATCATAGCATGCCAGGCCTCCCTGTCCATCACCAACTCCTGGAGTTTACCCAAAGTCATGTCCATCGAGTTGGTGATGCCATCAGCCATCTCATCCTCTGTGGTCCCCTTCTCCTCCTGCCCCCAATCCCCCCAGCATCAGAGTCTTTTCCAATGATTCAGCTCCTCACATGAGGTGGCCAAAGTATTGGAGTTTCAGCTTCAGCATCAGTCCTTCAAATGAACACCCAGGACTGATTTTCTTTAGAATGGACAGCTTGGATCTCCTTGCAGTCAAAGAGTCTCTCAAGAGTCTTCTCCAACATGACAGTTCAAAAGCATCAATTCTTCGGCACTCAGCTTTCTTCACAGTCCAACTCTCACATCCATACATGACCACTGGAAAAACCATAACCTTGATTAAATGGACCTTTGTTGGCAAACTAATGTCTCTGCTTTTGAATATGCTGTCTAGGTTGGTCTTAACATTCCTTCCAAGGAGTAAGCATCTTTTAATTTAATGGCTGCAATCACCAACTGGGGTGATTTTGGAGCCCAGAAAAATAAAGTCAGCCACTGTTTCCCCATCTATTTCCCATGAAGTGATGGGACCAGATGCCATGATTTTAATTTTGTGAATGTTGAGCTTTAAGCCAACTTTTTCACTCTCCACTTTCACATTCATCAAGAGGCTTTTAGTTCCTCTTCACTTTCTGCCATAAGGGCAGTGTCATCTGCATATCTGAGGTTATTGATATTTCTCCTGGCAATCTTGATTCCAGCTTGTGCTTCTTCCAGTCCAGCGTTTCTCATGATGTACTCTGCATAGAAGTTAAATAAGCAAGGTGACAATATGCAGCCTTGACGTACTCCTTTTCCTATTTGGAACCAGTCTGTTGTTCCATGTCCAGTTCTAACTGTTGCTTCCTGACCTGCATATAGGTTTCTCAAGAGGCAGGTCAGGTGGTCTGTATTCCCATCTCTTTCAGAATTTTCCACAGTTTATTGTGATCCACACAGTCAAAGGCTTTGGCATAGTCAATGAAGAAGAAATAGATGTTTTTCTGGAACTCTCTTGCTTTTTTGATGATCCATCAGATGTTGGCGATTTAATCTCTGGTTCCTCTACCTTTTCTAAAACTCATTTGAACATCTGGAAGTTCACGGTTCATGTATTGCTGAAGCCTGGCTTGGAGAATTTTGAGCATTACTTTGCTAGCGTGTGAGATGAGTGCAATTGTGCAGGAGTTTGAGCATTCTTTGGCATTGCCTTTCTTTGGGATTGGAATGAAAACTGACCTTTTCCAGTCCTGTGGCCACTGCTGAGTGTTCCAAATTTGCTGGCATATTGAGTGCAGCACTTTCACAGCATCATCTTTTAGGATTTGAAATAGCTCAACTGGAATTCCATCACCTCCGCTAGCTTTGTTTGTAGTGATGCTTTCTAAGGCCCACTTGACTTCACATTCCAGGATGTCTGGGTTCAGGTGAGTGATCATACCATCGTGATTATCCGGGTCATGAAGATCTTTTTTGTACAGTTCTTCTGTGTATTCTTGCCACCTCTTCTTAATATCTTTTGCTTCTAGTTAGGTCCATACCATTTCTGTCCTTTATCGAGCACATCTTTGCATGAAAATTTCCCTTGATATCTCTAATTTTCTTGAAGAGTTCTCTTTCTCATTCTATTGTTTTCCTTTGTTTCTTTGCACTGATCACTGAGGAAGGTTTTCTTAATCTTTCCTTGCTATTCTTTGGAACACTGCATTCAGATGCTTATATCTTTCCTTTTCTCCTTTGTTTTTCGCTTCTCTTCTTTTCACAGCTATTTGTAAGGCCTCCTCAGACAGCCAGTTTGCTTTTTTGCATTTCTTTTCCATGGAGATGGTCTTGATCCCTGTCTCCTGTACAATGTCACGAACCTCATTCCATAATTCATCAGGCACTCTGTCTATCAGATCTAGTCCCTTAAATCTATTTCTCACTTCCACAGTATAATCATAAGGGATTTAATTTAGTCATACCTGAATAGTCTAGTGGTTTTCCCTACTTTCTTCAATTTAAGCCTGAATTTGGCAATAAGAAGCTCATGATCTGAGTCACAGTCAGCTCCTGGACTTGATTTTGCTGACTGTATAGAGCTTCTCCATCTTTGGCTGCAAAGAATATAATCAGTCTGATTTCGGTGTTGATCATCTGGTGATGTCCATGTGTAGAGTCTTCTCCTGTGTTGTTGGAAGAGGGTGTTTCCTATGACCAGTGCATTCTCTTGGCAAAACTCTATTAGCCTTTGCCCTGCTTCATTCCGTTTTCCAAGGCCAAATTTGCCTGTTACCCCAGGTGTTTCTTGACTTCCTACTTTTGCATTCCAGTCCCCTATAATTAAAATGACATCTTTTTGGGTGTTCTAAAAGGTCTTGTAGGTCTTCATAGAACTGTTCAACTTCAGCTTCTTCAGGGTTATTGGTTGGGGCATAGGCTTGGATCACTGTGATATTGAATGGTTTGCCTTGGAAACAAACAGAGATCATTCTGTCATTTTTGAGATTGCATCCAAGGACTGCATTTCAGACTCTTTTGTTGACCATGATGGCTACTCCATTTTTTCTAAGGGATTCCTGCCCACAGTAGTAGACATAATCGTCACCTGAGTTAAATTCACCCATTCCAGTTCATTTTAGTTCACTGATTCCTAGAATGTCGATGTTCACTCCTGCCATCTCCTGTTTGACCACTTCCAATTTGCCTTGATTCATGGACCTAACCATTGCAGGTTCCTATGCAATATTGCTCTTTACAGCATTGGACCTTGCTTCTATCACCAGTCACATCCACAGCTGGGTATTGTTTATGCTTTGGCTCCATTCCTTCATTCTATCTGGAGTTATTTCTCCACTGATCTCCAGTAGCATATTGGGCACTTACTGTCCTGGGGAGTTCCTCCTCAGTATCCTATCATTTTGCCTTTTCATACTGTTTATGGGGTTCTCAAGGCAAGAATACTGAAGTGGTTTGCCATTCCCTTCTCCAGTGGACCACATTCTGTCAGACCTCTCCACCATGACTCATCCATCTTGGGTGGCCCCACACGGCATTGCTTGGTTTCATTGAGTTATACAAGGCTGTGGTCCATGTGATCAGATTGGCTAGTTTTCTGTGATTATAGTTTCAGTGTGTCTGCCCTCTGATGTCCTCTCACAACACCTACCGTCTTACTTGGGTTTCTCTTACCTTGGATGTGGGGTAGATAAATACAGGGAAGCCAAAATCAGCTGGTTTAGCTCCTTGTTAAGAGTTCTAGCTAGATGTTTGACAGAAGTTTCTTAAAATTCAAAACTATTGACATTTTAAAACGTTCATTTTCCATTATTTTTTGTTTCTGCTTTTTTACTGCATTTCATTATTTCCATTATTTCTATTTCATTACCACTGCATAAAACTAATAAACTTTTCAAAGCACTGACTCCACTCACTAAATGATGAAACAAAATTTTAGCAAACACCTCTTATATGCAAGACATACAAGCATTGTGTGTGCTACAAATAAGAACAGGGCATGGTTGTTGCCTTAAAGAAGTTTGTAGTCAATGGGAAAGAAAAGTTTTTATCCCACAAATAGTTTATTGATTTCTCACTAACAGAAATTAAACAGCTATTATGAATGAAGCAATAAAAAGAGACATATGTTCCTTACCCTTTTTGATTAATCCCAAATGCTGAACATGGGATAATTTATTATCTACAGTAACTATATTTATCTATTGTGTCAGGTTTTTTTTTTCTTTTTTAATCTAGGCTCCCCATTGGACCTGATGGGACAAATTAGATAAAGCAAGCTATATGAAAGTCAAACCTGGCAAGAGCTATTTCTTTACTTTTGACTGTATTTATACAAAAATATCTGCATTAGTTGATGGAGAAATCAAAACCTATTTAGACCTTTACAACTAAATATCAGCATGGACATAATGTAAAAGATAAAGTAGAATCTGTTTCAGTTCAGTTCATTCGCTCAGTCATGACTGACTCTTTGCGACCCCATGAACTGCAGCATGCCAGGCCCCCTGTCCATCCCCAACTCCCAGAGTTCACCTAAACCCATTTTCATCGAGTCAGTGATGCCATCCAGCCATCTAATCCTCTGTTGTCCCCTTCTCCTCCTGCCCTCAATCTTTCCCAGCATCAGGGTCTTTTCAAATGAATCAGCTCTTCACATAAGGTGGCCAAAGTATTGGAGTTGCAGCTTCAACATCAGTCCTGCCAATGAACACCCAGGACTGATCTCCTTTAGGATGGACTGGTTGGATCTCCTTCCAGTCGAAGGGACTCTCAAGAGTCTTCTCCACCACCACAGTTCAAAAGCATCAACTCTTTAGCACTCAGCTTCCTTTATAGTCCAACTCTCACACCCATACATGACCACTGGAAAAACCATAGCCTTGACTAGATGGACCTTTGTTGACAAAGTAATGTCTCTGCTTTTGAATATGCTGTCTAGGTTGGTCATAACTTTCCTTCCAAGGAGTAAGCATCTTTTAATTTCATGGAATATAAGTACTATAATAGGAAAATAAAATAGCGCAGGAGCACAGAGAACTGTATAGTATTAACTCTGGCTGAGGAAAGTGATGAAAATAATTCTACTTGAGTTATCCATCAAGAAACTAACAAACATACATTCAGACATTTGTTGTTGCTTTTGTTTATTCACTACATTGTGTCTGACTCTTTATAACCCCATGGAGCCCACCAGGCTCCACTGTCCGCAAGATTTCCCAGGCTAGAATACTGGAGTAGATTGCTATTTCCTTCTGCAGGGGATCTTCCTAACCTAAGGATCAAACCAGCATTTCCTGCATTGGCAGGCAGATTCTTTACTGCTGAACCACCAGGGTGGGAAAAGAATAAAAGACCTTCCAGACTGGGACAGGGTCTGTCTCATGGTAAAGTCATTTGCTAAAGCCAGGCATATTTCTAGAGCAGGGCTTAGTCTGACTGTGGCATCAGGATCTTAAAGAAAAGTGACTGGTGAAACTGGGAGAGCAGATTCCAACCAGATGACGGAGAGCCTCAGTTGCCATGCTAAGTAGTTCAAATTTGTTTCTTAGCAGATGAGTAGCATTACATGATTTTTCATTTAGAGTGTGATAACATGGTACTTTAGGAAAATTACTCTTTGGGAAGTGTAGGTTATAGAATGAATTGGAAAAGGGGAAGGCACCGGAGAGACATACAGCTCCACTGAGAGACTGCTGTCGGCTCCTTTAGAGAGACTACTGTAACTACTCAAGAAAGAGGCTCACACTTGATGAGTAGCAATGGAAGTAGAAAGGAACAAGGAGATTGAATAAACTGTGGATTGTACCTGTGATACAGTTGTTAGGTGCTCCATAGAAAATGCTGCGTTAGTTTGAGTAGAACAATATAAATCTGCTTTATATGAAAAACATATGACCATCATCTTACTGCATACCACAAGTATTATGTATCTGCCACCATAATTTTTAAGTGGAGACCTACATAGTTTATTTTTTAAACTCAAGAATCCACAAATGAATAATCTCTATACCCAAAGCTGACTTTTATTTCAAAATACTTATTTTTCTCTTTCTCCAGGAGGTGCTCTTCTCTGAGCATCCCTCACATGGCCTCATTTCCGGTTTACACAATGCCCAAGCCAGTGAGCTCCTTCATTAACTCAAGACTAAGGGTTTTATGGCATTGATCTGTCTTTAAAAGAATGCGTTTCTATTATATTCTGGGGACAAGGACAGGAAGAAAACATATACAAGATGGAAGAATCACAGGCTCACCCTCATGTACTTCCTAGAACAAAGCAAGTGACATCAGTTAAATATACTTAACTAGTGGATGGTCAGTTCCAGCAAAGTGGCATGAAGATTTCAAAACAAAAGCAAACCCTTACTTGAAATAATGATGTAGATGTGCATTTCCTTGAAGACTAGAAATCATAAAAATAATATATTCTAGTGATGTTTCCTTTCTTGAGAGTCTAAATGTTTTTAAAATCACAAAAAAATATTTGAAGTCATTATTACAGACTTTTAAAAGCATAGTCATTACTTAGTTGTAACTGCAGCTTGATCCATGACTTTTCATCATCACACTGCACATGTCTATTCTGCTTCAGCATCTATCTCTATAGGAAGTTTAGTTTGACACCAGTTTATTTCTCATTATACCTCCAGTGACTCTAAGAGATATAGATTATGGTGTTTAGCAACCATCATTAAAGATTATGATCTAACTCATTTTGCCCAAGGAACTTGGTGAGAAATCTGTAATTTTATTTCTCTGTTCTTTGACCTGGTCTTTCTCATGCCCAATAGAACATCTTGGTGTACTGGCATCTACGTGTGGTCGCTGGCCATCACACAAAGGAAAGCAAGAACCTGAAAGCTTGGCATGTTTTATGTTTTCAAGAATCTGATAAACTAGTTAATATTTTACCCTGGGAACTTTTGGAGAGACAATTAGATGCTCAGAATACCACAAAGACTTAGGAAATTAGATTTAAACCTAAAAGAACCTAATTCATTCATTGGTCTATTAACCTACTGTCTTTATGCTGGTACTACTGGACAGCATAGATTCTACTCTAGAACAGTTAATACTTTCATTTGTTTATTTATTGAAGTGTAGTTGATTTACAGTATGTTCATTTTTGCTGTACAACACTGATTCTGTTATATATATATATTTTTTTTAAATACTCTTTTCCGTTATGGATTATCATAATTGAGTATTGTTGTCTGTGCTATACAGTAGGACCTTGTTATTATCCATTCTATATATAACAGCTTGCATCTGCTAACCCCAACCTCCTACTCTATCCCTCCCCTAGCTCTCTCCTCCTTGGCAACCATAGCCTATTCTCTGTGTCTGTGAGTCTGTTTCTGTTTTGTAGATAGGTTCGTTTGTGTCCTATTTCAGATTCCGCATATAAGTGATATCATGTGGCGTTTGCCTTTCTCTGCCTTACTTCACTTAGTATGATGACCTCTAGTTGCATCTATGTTGCTGCCAGTGGCAGCACTTCATGCATTTTATGGCTGAGCAGTGTTCCATTGTATATACGCACCACATCTTCTTTATCCATTCATCTGTTGATGGACATTTAGCTTGTTTCCATGTCTTGATTATTGTAAACAGTGCTGCTATGAACAGAGGGATACATGCCTCTTTTTGCCTTAGAGTTTTGTCTGGATATATGCCCAGGAGTAGACTTGCTGAATCACAGAGTAGCTCTATTTTTAGTTTTCTGAGGAGCCTCTCTACTGTTTTCCATAGTGGCTGTACCAATTTACATTCCCACCAACAGTATAGGAGGGCTCCCTTTTCTCCACATCCTCTCCAGCATTTGTTGTTTGTAGAGTTTTTAATGATGGCCATTCTGACTGGTTTGAGCTGGTTACCTCATTGCAGTTTTGGTTTACATTTCTCTAATAATTAGAAATGTTGATCATCTTTTCATGTGCCTATTGGTCATTTGTATGTCTTCTTTGGAGAAATGTCTATTTAGGTCTTCTGTTCATTTTTCAATTGGGTTGTTTTGGTTTTTGTTGTTGTTGAGTTGTTTGAGCTGTTTGTATGTTTTGGAAATTAAGCCCTTGTTGGTCACATCGTTTGCAAATATCTTCTATTCTGTAAGTTGTCTTTTTGTCTTGTTTATGGTTTCCTTTGCTGTGCAAAACTTTGTTAGCTTTATTTTTGTTTTTATTTCTGTTGCCTTGGGAGACTGACCTAGGAAAACATTGGTGTGATTTTTGTCAGAGAATGTTTTGCCTATGTTCATTTCTAAAAGTTTTTATGGATTCATGTCTTATGTTTAAGTCTTTAAGCCATTTTGAGTTTATGTTTGTGTGTGGTGAGAGGATGTCTTCTAACTTCATTTATTTACATGCAGCTGTCAAACTTTCCCAGTATAACTTTTTGAGGAGATTTTTTCCCATTGTATATTCTTGCCTCCTTCATTGAGGATTAAAGGTGTTGACCATAGGTGCATGGGTTTATGTCTGGTCTCTTCTGTTCTGTTCCTTTGATCCATATATCTGTTTTTGTGACAATACCATACTGTTTTCATTTCTGTAGCTTTGTATTAATAGTATTGTCTGAAGTCTAGGAGAGTTATACTCCTATTTTAGAACAGTTAATACTTGATAACACTAAGCCAGTCATTCATTGATTATTGGTTACTTACATCTTTTTCTGCTATTTGAAATCACACAGATTTTAGCAGTGGCTATTTTCCTCTACTCCTTTAAACTTGGACATTGTAAATAAATGTACATGAACTTGGTGACCTTTGTTTTCTGTATAGTATCTTCCTCTAGCCCACTTTCATTAGTGGTGATGATGTGAAAAATGTGAAATCCAGAGGTGATCTTCACCAATGCAGGGAAAAGGAGGTCAGTATACTCTGTACCAGTTCTAGCACTGACTTTTGACCCCCAAAGACTTTTAACCCCAGAGAGTATAGTAAATCATTTCTGGGTAAACCAAATAAGACTGTTGGGAGACCTCTGTTACATGCAAAATTTATAGTTCAGACCTCTGAAATATGTCAAACAGACAGAGCCCTGGAAAACAAAACAAAATATGTGGAAATGACTCATTTGCAAGTTTTGAAAAGCAAAAAAAAAAAATAAAGAGAGAGAGAGAGAGAGGCTGTTTCTACCATTTTGTTTTGGGTTTGACAATTTCACCATTAGAGAGGTAAACATATGCACTACTCTACATTTATAGATTGTCCACTTAGACTTTATTTTATAGGATGCCTTCTCATAAACAGGATACTTGTTTATCTAAATGGTTGCCTGGGATGGGATGGATGTATTATAAAGAAGAGAAGGAAACTTTGGGGGATGGTTAAATGTATGTTGTTATGGTAATGGTATCATGCTTGGTATCAATGGTATCATATATAAACCCATTTCATGTATGTGTGGTTTATTCGATATCAATTGTATCTCAATTACTTTGTAAAAATGAAAAGTAGATTGAGAGAGAAACAAAATGACGGAGGAAGACAGAGAGACAGAGAGAGGCAAACCTAAAATACCTTTCACAACGGGCGGCTGCTACAGAGTTGGTGCCCGTTGCATTTTAGTTTGCTTTTCCTTCTCGTTATTTATTGTTTTTTTCCAGGCTTTCTTTCCAAGCCTGTGATCTCAAATACTTGTTAGGGGCAATGTCCACATTTGTTTTGGCTTTCCATCTGCTCTTTCCCTGAGCAGTGCTTTCTAAATACTTTTGTTGATTTCAGAAAAGCAGCCCAAGCCTGTTTTAACATTTGCTCTACTGATCTACACTGCTCTCTCCTCACTCTCTTCACCTACTATCTATTCTATCTGAGAAACTAGACTAAGAAATTTCAATTTGTTTTAGCTGTTTGATGTTACTTTGTTTTATTAATCATGCAAGGAAGCTATTTAGAATTTCTTAGAACATCTTAGAATGTTTTTAACTCTTAAACAGGTAACAGTGTTTTTCTCCAAACATAATATTTTACCCATGGAAGGGTTGTATTTTTTTCTGTAGTTTTAACTTTGAGAAACTGTTTAATCTCTATAAAATATTCTTAACTCTGCTTTTGGGCTAAAAAATACTAGGAGAATTTTAAATTTCCTGGAAAATTAAAAATCAATATAATGATTCCCAGGGAAGATTGCATTAACTCTTTTAAATATTTATTTGCCCCCTCTTTCCCTCTTTGACTTTTCCTGTCTATATTGGCCAGAAAGATTGTCCTCGTATCAACTTCATTGAGGCAATCATGGAGGGATCTGCTTTGACTATTCTGACTCCACTCTTACTCTTCTCCTTGGTTAGACATCATTCTGTTTCCTCAAGTCAAAGCCAATTCCTTTATTCTTGTGCCTTAATCCTCACTCATGGCTACTCAAGCCCTGTCCCTCCAAGGTAGGTCCAGCCAGTCCCACAAGGAAGAAGAATGGATGTTGAGGTGTATGCAGGAGATATTTTTTAGTCCCAAGGAAGTAATGAGGAGACAGGATGATGGGACATCATGAGGCTTGTTAGCAAAAAGAGATGAAGGCATGAACCAAAACAGCTGGCTAGGCAATGGGAATTAAAAATAGAGGACAGGTTTAAGACATACTTAAAAACTACAATCAGTAGGGCTAGGTGACTTTTAGATGGTGAGTAGGAATATAAACCAGAGAAGGCAATGGCACTCCACTCCAGTACTCTTGCCTGGAAGATCCCATGAACGGAGGAGCCTGTAGGCTGCAGTCCATGGGGTCGGGAAGAGTCAGACACGACTGAGCGACTTCACTTTCGCTTTTCACTTTCATGTATTGGAGAAGGAAATGGCAACCCACTCCAGTGTTCTTGCCTGGAGAATCCCAGGGACGGGGGAGCCTGGTGGGCTACTGTCTATGGGGTTGCATAGGGTTGGACAGAACTGAAGCGACTTAGCAGCAGCAGCAGGAATATAAACAACAGAGGGGAAGCTATTGGCATCCAGGTTTCTAATCACAGGTGGACTCATGGTGGTGACACTTACTAATAGAGAATATAGGTGATGAAACAGGTTTTCGTAGAATCTCAGGAGTTCGTATTTAAATATAGGTGATGAAACAGGTTTTCGTAGAATCTCAGGAGTTCGTATTTGGACATATCAAATTAAAGATGCCTTTGACGTGTCTAATGGGAAACACATAATAATAATTGAGGTACAATTTTGTAGGAAGTTACCCAGGAAGGGAGTAAAAAATTAGATAGTTTAGAATGAAGGGAGGGCCTAAATGGAACCTGAGGGAGTCAGTGTTTCACAGGTGGTCAGAAAAACAAGATCATGGAAAAGAAACCAAGGAGTGGCCAGAAAGGGTGCAGAAGAGTCAAAAGTAACTGGTTTCATTAAACGCTCCCCAAAGTATATGCTGTAGGACACTTCTCTGATTTGACATCATATGGGATTCGTTTGTCAATATGGTTGCAAATGCTGCAGGATATATTCTTTGCTGGAAGAGTCCCCATCGGAGCAGTCTTCTGGTAAGGAAAATTGTTCAAGCTATAATCTAGAAATTTCTCAGTGTTGGGCCCCAGAGCACTTTTCAGACACAGTACATCTCATTTATATTCAATACAACTAGTACTATTCCTGAAACACACTTAACCAACAGGAGGGGGATGTCATCGGTTTCCATCGCTGCAGCAAAATCCAGGGCATGTTAGGGATGAAAACCATCTATTGCATTTGGCAATGATCTACAGTGGTTAAGAACTCAAGAAAGACTATTAATTACCTTGTAGAACTTTCTTAAAGATAGAAATAGAAACTGTATGCGAACTGCTTAGAGCAATGTCTGGCCTATAGTAAGTACTGTAAGCTATTGTTTGGCAATTCTTAATCACAGCTTGGCAATTTTTGCTGCATTTTATAGCAGAATTTTTATTTCTAGAAGTTAAAAAGGGATTAGAAAGTGATAAAAGTGATACTCAAAGATTCAGATTCTAAGGTATATTTTTCTAATTATAATTTTACCAAATTTTATTCTTTTTAAAGTGTAACAAGTAGAAAAGCAAGCACATAAACTAAGAGTATATTTCTTAACAAATTGCCACAAAGAGAACACACCCAAGTAACTACAAATCTGGGTGCAGACAACATCCTAGAAGCCCAATTCTTGCCCCTTCCCAGTCACTATCCATACCCTATTCCCTAAAGATAACTATATTCTGACTTCCAGCACTAACTTTAAACTTTGTATGAATGGAATCATATATTCTTTTGTATATTATTTATTTTGTTTGACATTATATTGGTGTGAATCACCCACATTGCATGTACTTTTTCACTGGTGCATGGTATTCTATTGTGCCAGCATGCCATAATTCATTTATCTATTCTATAATTAATGTAAATTGGGGTTGTTTCCAGTTTGGGGCTATTATGAATATAATGATACTATATACATTCATTTATACACCCTTTGGTGAACATGGTGTGTACATTTCTGTTGCTATTTGCCTAGAAGTGGAATAGCTGGATCATAGTAAATATATGCATACTCAACATTGGAAATTCCAAGTAGTTATATCAATTTACACTCAAAATTGTAGCAATTTACACTCTACTTAGCATACACGGGTTTCATTCTCATATCATCACCACTTCATATTGTCCATCTTTTCTTTTAGCTATTAGGGTGGGAAAATACTGGTATTTCATTGTGGTTTTAATTTTAATTTCTTAATGACAAATGGAGTTGAATACATTTTAATATTTATTGGCCATGTAGATATCTTCATAGGGCCTCATCAAATCCTTTGCCAACTTTCCTGGTAGATTGTATATCAAGCTCAGTTTTTATACTCTTTACCCAATTCACTCCCTGTAACTCTCATTTTTGGGGCCCTTAGTTACTTGATCAACAGACAGCCCAAGTTGCCAACGCTGTTATTTTTTTATGTAATACCACAGGCTGCCTAGGGTTTCCCCAGAATAAGAGCTAGCCTTCTTCATGGCCTCCCTCACACCCACCATGTCTGGAGCTATGACACTTCTGGTTCCCAGTTTCAACCCTACAAGACTGTAGAGGATCTGGCATCTCCCACCACCTCCTTAGGGGTTCCCTAGAAAGGGCAAGTAAATTAACCTGGAAATATAAAAATTTGACAGTGGAAGACACGAGCTGGAAGGAAACCAACATACAAATTCTCCTCCTTCCCTGCTTTCCATATACTCTCAGTATCTTTCTGTCCTCTCTGGAAACTGAGCAGTCAGCTAGGTTTTCATATAACGCTGTGGGTAGCTAGGTATTTGTTTTCCCTTCTTCCCTGCCTATCTTCTCTACCTTTACTCTTGCTTTCCTGGACTTTTAACCCTCCAGTAAAGCTTTCCCTCTTGTTAACTTTCCCTTGGGGTTAATTTTTAGGGAAACTGAACCATTGATTTAAAAGATTTCATGTGTGTAAACTTAATTGGCTATGTGTATTGTATTGGTTATGTATATTTCATATATTTTCTCCATTATGTGACTTTTAGTTCTTATAATGCAGCTTTTGATTAATAGAAGTTTTTACTATAATGAATCATTCTTTCTTATGATTTATGTCCCAAGAAATCTTTGCCTACTCCAAAGATACAAAAGTACTTGACCTCTTCTGAACGTTTTATTTCACATTTCATATTTATATCTATAATCCACCTGGGATTTGTCATTTGATGATGTTAGATCAGAGCATTTTTTCCTATGTGGATATGTGGTTAACACAGCAGCATTTATCTTTTATGTATTTCTCTGAGATTTCATGTCGGTCATGTATTAAGTGTCAACATATATGAGGGTCTGTGTCTGAACTCTGTTCTGCTGTTCTGTTCCATTGGTCTATTTGTCTATGTTTGAGCCAGTACCAAACTGTAGATTTATAATAAGTGTTCATATACGCTAGTGTGAATATTCCAAATTTGTTCTTCTTCAAGCTTGTTTTGACTATTTGGATCCCTGGGATTTTAATTGAAATCACATTGAATACGAGTCAACTTGGGGAGACCTGATATTTCCACAAGTATGGATCTTCCAATCCATGGTCATGGTGTATCCCTCCATTTGTTTAGATTGTCTTTAGTTTCATTCAGTACTGTTATTCTTACTTCTGAGGACTTCCTTTTTGTCCTGAACCCTGGCTCCACAAGTCCTTAATACCGTCACAGCTTCCTAATGTCTTCAAAACTCAATGTATATTCTGTCTAGTTCATGTAGTTGTTCTTGGTGAAGTTAAACTCTTTCTACCTCTTTATTTAAATAATTAAATATTATTTTATTTGCTGATACTCATTATCTGTAATTATTTTCTGTAAAGTCACCAGGGACATTGAATTAGCAAATATGGGGTCATTCCTCCTAAGAGAAATACAGGGTTAAGTTCCTGTGGCCTTCTGCTCATAACATTTTCATTAACTGATCAGTACATAACCTTGATTTATGTGTGTTTCTGTTTAAAGATTATTTCATATACATTACTGATTCATTACATTGAATTCATAGCCAAAGCACTATAACTTAACATTTGAATGAAGGTTATATAACACACATTTTCTCTGTAAGGGAAATCACAGCCTTTCCATACCAAGGAATACTAGGAGACATTTAAGCATAATATTACAGGAATATCATACCTGTGGCCAATTCATGTTGTTGTATAGCAGAAACCTTCACAATATCATGAAGTAGTTATCCTCCAATTAAAATAAATAAATCACTTTTAAAAAAAGAAATCACCAGCATGAAGTGTAAAAAAATATATGTTGCTAAATAGACCATGGAAAGTATACAGCATGTGAACTGAAACAGCAAGGCAGTAGTCATCTTGTTTGACCTCACCAGGGCACGCACATGTCAAGTAAGTCAAAGTGTTTGCCTCTCTGTGCAGGAATGAGCATGTGCCATAGGTATTGAATTAGGGTTACAAATAAATTATAGTGTGTAGAACAGTTTAAAATACAGAATCCATAACTAACAAAACTCAACTGCATTATTTAAGTAAAATTGTATCATTTTTAATAAGCTTTGCTATAAAATAATATAAATTTCAAAAGGAAATAGTAAATTATACAGAACTCATACATTTGGATATGTTCTAGTCCATTTGAACTCTTTATCCATCCCAAAGTTACCCTGTCTTTCCTGCTTTGTATCTGAACTTTTTTAAAAGCATTATTTTTATCCACTTTAACTGAACATATATTAAATCCCCATCTAGCTGTTTCTCTCTCAGCCTGGAAGATTCTTCCCCAAACTTCCAGGGACTCCCCCAAACTCTCTGGCATTTACTTCCATGAAATTTAACAAAAGGATGGCCCTGACTTCACCTGCTAGAAGTCACCAGACCTCTTCACCTTTGATTTCCACCCCCTCCTCAGAGTCCAGGCTGTGTGAAGAATTACGCAGCTAGCCCCTCACAGCCTCATGGCAGAAAATGATAAAACTGTGTGCCATCCCCAGGGTAAGATTCTCTTTTTTTATACCTCTTCATCTCTTTTCTATGATAGATGTAAACTCCAAAATCCCTGGCTACTGCCTGGGATTTTTTGTATACAGTAGGAAAAAGTGGCTGATTCACAAGACTGTTTTCCTTAAATATTATTACAGAAATAAATATTCAGGAAAAAAGGATTCTTTAAATTGTGAAGGAAGAACAGAATCACAGTGGTATTATCTTCCTATGAGCTCTTTTGTTAATTTGTGTGTGACTAGAGAAGTCAGGGGATTCTCCAACAAGAAGTGATTCTAATATCAGAACCTAGGTCCAAGAAATGGAGAATGCTTTGTCCTGGTATTGATCATCACTGAGTGTATTTATTAATCACAGAGATGACAAATGTTTATTCATTGCATTTCTAATGTCGAGGTATTTATAAAATGTTTAGCTTCTATTTATGGCTATAAATCTTGTTGGCCTATTTGCACAGTGGTATGTTACTCTTCTGAGTAATTAAATATACTTTATGGAAAAAAATAATATAATTGCAATTAAATATAGGTCATTCCCCTCAGTTGGTTTTAATGATACTTCACTTGTGACTCAGCTGGTAAAGAAACTGCTTGCAATGTGGGAGACCTGGGTTCCATCCCTGGGTTGAGAAGATCTCCTGGAGAAGGGAAAGGCTACTCACTCCAGTATTCTGGCCTAGAGAATTCCATGAACTGTATAGTCCATGGGGGTCACAAAGAGTTGGACACGACTAAGGGACTTTCACTTCACTTCAGTGAAAATTCTAACATAGGCCTTTTGGTTATCTTCTAGAAAATATTAACAGTTGCTACTGGTTTGTATACAAAGGGGAAGAGTGACTTTTAATTTGCTTTGAAAATGTTGATTTAAACAAAGAGGGCAATGGCAACCCACTCCAGTACTCTTGCCTGGAAAATCCCATGGACGGAGGGGCCTGATGGGCTGCAGTCCATGGGGTCGCTAGGAGTTGGACATGACTGAGCGACTTCCACTTTCACTTTTCACTTTCATGCATTGGAGGAGGAAATGGCAACCCACTCCAGTGTTCTTGCCTGGAGAATCTCAGGAACAGGGGGACCTGGTGGGCTGCCATCTGTGGGGTTGCACAGAGTCGGACATGACTGAAGCAACTTAGCAGCAGCAGCAGCAGCAAACAGCTTTTTTAGGACTTCCCAAGCAACTCAGTGGCAAAGAATCTGCCTGCCAATGCAGGAGATGGGGGTAGATCCCTGGGTAGGGAAGATTCCCTGGAATCTTCCAGGGAATCAAGGAAATGGCAACCTACTCCAGTATTCTTGCCTGGGAAATCCGGCTACAGTCCATGGTGTCGCAAAGAGTCAGACACAGTTTAGCAACTCAACAGCAACGACCCAAACAGCTTCTTTACTGAAGCTGTTATGCTTTACTGAAGCTGTATGTCCATATGTATTGGGCATCTCCACAAAGTTCACTTCACTTTACTCACAAAGAGATTACAGTGACCTGTAATCTTGAGCATACGCTTCAGAAACCTTTTAAGCAACAACTGTGGGAAGAATGCTATGAAAGGCATAAATCTGAAAATGCTACTCTAGAATATAACCTATATTACTTTGTAGACATAGAAATTCCAGTGGAGGAAAATAGATAATGATTGGCATGAGCCATATCTATTTGTTATTGATGCTCTTGAGATGGCTTTTCAGGATTATTAGCACCTCCCCAGGATACCCTGAAACCTGCCAAAACAGTTGAGTTTTTGCTTACCTACATCATTAAACTGCCCTGTAGATGAAGCAGGTGTTATGAGATTCAAGGATCATTAGAAGGAACGCTTCCCCAGTCATAAGGAAAATTTAAACTCTGGAATACAAACAAAAATTTTAGAAAAGCTACTTTCAAATTTGGTTAATCTTGAAAGAAGCCAATTGTCAAGTTAAAACTCTCCTCTAAGTCTTCTTTTAAAATGTCTTAAAATGAGCAAAACTTCAACATCTTCGAAGAGAAAATATTCTAAATGATTTAGAATTTGTTTTTAACTGAATGTGTAAAACCTAGTTAGCCCTTCCTTGAGAATGGCATCATTTTGTGTTGAAAGTAATTGCTGCTCCAGGCCCATTAATATCCTCTGGACATTTACCCCATCCCTCGATGGTCCCAGGATGTTCTGCCTTCTGCGGTTACTTCTTATCTGCCCCTGAGTTCCTTCCTTCTTACCCCTCTTCCTCTTTCATACTTTCCACTAGACTGTTTCTAATCTGCTGGGCTCTTAGAAACCTCAGTATGCATTACACTCATTGGTTCAGGTAGTAAATTCGAGAAGGTGGGCCCCTGAGCATCTGAGTTGCACTTCTTTGATTAGAAAGAAGTAACTTCTCAGAAAACTTTCTTAGTTTTCTCTTGTTGTTATTCAGTCACTCAGTACAGCCAACAAATATTACGGCTTGGAACTGTGTTTTGGATGATCAGGTTTGCCATGAAAGTAAAGAATCTTTATTTTTGTTAATTAATTTCAAAAGTAAGCAAAAAGAAAATATATGATAACTTCAAATCCTACATAATGCTGTATCTCTGAGAAAACATTTTCTCCTTTCTGTTGTTGAGTATACACAGTGGACTGTTAATTGTACAATATTTAAACAAACTCATTTAGATACCTCTTATATATGAAGAGCCCTGCTGTTTGCAAGCAATACAGCCAAAACTATGGCAAACTAGATCCTTGCCCTTATTGTCTAGTGCTTGTAGCTAATAAAATTAAACAATATTCTATAGGTAAAATTTACCTTAAATCACTCTTTAGTATTTTATATGCATCATTTTGCTTTTTTGTTTTCTTCATTCTAAATAAACTTAAGAATAAAAAAGTAAATTTCTTATCTTATAAATCCTTCATTATGGGAAAAATGTATGTTTATATCTATCTGTGCTTTCTTTCTTTTTACTCAGTCCTCTTTTTAAAAAATAGTTCCCCAGGAATACTTTTAATATAACTCTTTAAGGAAATTATCCTTTGAGAAGGTGGATGAAGCCTCCATTCACACTTTATGAGGTCCAGAATGTTAATGTAGGAGTGCCAGCATGGCATTTCCATATAATGGAGCTAATCCCCACACAAAATGTGTCAGTCATTTCACTGTGTATTAATGCCCTAGCTCTCATTTAAACAGTCAGGAAAGCTCAGATGTTTGTTTTAAGTGCAAAGCCCTGCTGATGCACCAACTTTGTTCAGGCCTCCGGCACATTGTCTGTGCTTCATGACCTGGAAAAAAGACCCATTATATCTGAAAATGTTAACGTTTCAACACAGGAAAGGACAGTAAGGTACAAACTAACAGGGAGTCATCTTTCCTTTGTACTGGATTTGGTTTCTGAATTCCTTCCTGGGAAAGAGTTCCGGCTGTAATTTTCCCCTGGCCAGCTACATGGATAACATCTTCACGTCCCCCTCCACTTCGTGTCCTCTTTTACATTTACAGCAGAACACACTGTGCCTTATATTACAGCCGTCTCATGCGCTCGGGGCAGCCTCTGCCCAGACTGTAAATTGGAAGCAGGAGCAGGGCCATGTTGCTCTGCTCTTTATGACATGACACCAGGAGCTCTTTCAAAAGGTTCTGTGACTTATTCTAATAACATTCAGGCCAACAACTTTCTCTTCCCTTGAAACATTACTAGTGGAAATCACAGATACATATTTATTCAGTTGTTCATTCATTCACCAAGAATTCCCAGTACCTAATATAGTGCTTAGGGCTGAAAACGTCCTTGAAAACTGAATCACTGAATAAATGGCCTGTGTTTTGCTCATTGTAACTTCTCTGGAAGAAGGAAAAAAGCAGCTAACATGATTCTAATTCAAATAATAGATGAAAGATTGGGAGGAAAACTGAACTAACCCTAACTTGTCTATGAAAATGCAATGAATCTGTGTATCTCGTGCAAAATTTGGAATCCGTGCCCCTCCCTTATGTTCCCCAAGATTAAAATGTGGCCCCCAAAGTAACAAAATAAATCTTAACCAGTTCCCATTCAGTTATTAGCATTTATTGAATAGATACAGTATCAGGCACAAAGGAGGAAATGAGGCATCCCAGATCTCGAATGCATTGAGTTCAGACATAACCATAGCTTTGCTGAGTATGTGGGATGTTGAAATGAAGGGGCATGCCTGAACTGGAGCTGGAGCCATGACCGACCTCGCAAGATTCTGCTTATTTGCTCCTGGGACTTTTCTGATCCTACCTTCCTATGTGCTATTTGCGTGCCAGTGGGGTGGATTTGGTTTCTTATTAGCTAGACATACTGGAGAGAAACAGGTCTTGTAAAGGACAATTACATAAAAATTGGTGTGTTTTGCTGACTAGATATTCAGTGTTGACCCTCATGTTCTTTGTGACTCCTCCCGCAGCCACCAAAGAATAAGAATGTCAGAAGATAAAGGTTGTTTTCTGTGGCTACAGGCTTCTACCCATGTCATCTTATCCTATTTCTACAACAAGTACACTAAATGACGTTTAATAGAAACATAATTACAATGGCGGACATCATCAGCTGGTTTAAAATTTTACAAATATATGCCCTCACAAACTTTCTTATAAATTGTCCTCTGGTGTCATTCATTAATTAATAGTAACTTGGAAGTTAGTAACTTAGAAACAAACAAACTCACCTTCTTTTTGTTCTTTTGTACCATTGAGTAACATAAAACCTTTGATACTTCAAATGTTTTAACTTGTCAAAGTCTAATAATCATTCACAGCTCCACATATTGCTGTTCTTCTCCCATTATAAACTATTTTTAATGCTTAAATTTTATTTTAAATTTGCTTGTTGAATTTATTTCTGAATATATAATAAAATTCCTAAGTATATTCTTTCTGTGGTGTATTCCAATACATCTTGATAATTTTATTTATGCAAAGTAAACATGCCTCCAGAATGTACTGCCCTTCATACTACTTGATGGTATTTGGAGCTGCCTCCAAAGGATTTTGTCTCTTAAGGACTGACTCTATAGGATCTGAAAATGCTTATGGAGTTAATGAATGTGCCCTTTCGGCTCAGTGATCAAGGGTGGTTCCTTTGGTTTTCATTTTTGTCACCATATCCAGACTCATAACAATTGAGTCTGGACAGAGGACAGAGTGAAAAATGAGTAAGAAAAGAGATGGAAGCATTCAGAATGTCATGATAAGAAATTTGGACACAAATCATTAGGCAATGAGAACCTGTTGAATGTGATCAGATTTGTCTGAGAGACCTTGTTTTAATAAGTAAAGAATAACCGTAAGATTACCTCCAGAAATGACAGGTCATCTGTTAAGACTACAGTAAAATGTGGTATCCAGTTGATAGTAACGGTAGTTTGTATTATGCTATAAAATGAAGTCTTTCTTTTCACACTTTCAATTTTGGTTGCCCTATTGCTTCCCATTCCAGTACCACTGAAGTCTCTCTCTCTCTCTTCTCTTGTCTTCCATGCCCTACTCCTTTCTCTGGCAACATCAAATTTCAGGTTTTCTGAACACTTTACACAGGCAATGGCCTTGACTCTGATTCTTTCCCTAAATGTTTTCTACAGAAGGATAGTACATTTCTTTCCATTATCCAAGCTGTGTGTCGGTAACAAGCTTACCAGTTAGGCACACATTTCCCAAAGCCATGTGGACCACCTGCATTCCCAGGAGGCCAGTCCAGCTTTTATCAGAAGCTTCTGTTCTCCTCAAGCTGCTTTCAGATTGGTAGAAGAAGAGGGAAAACCAAGTAAATCTTTCAAAAACATTTACTGTAAACTTATTACAAACTGTTTAGTGAGAATTCAGGTTCCTTCAATAGCAAAATAAAGACTGTTCTGAGTTGCTTCATACGTAACATTTGTCAGGGATCTCATTCAGGAGGAATATCCCAGAGATTGCAAGTAGTAGTAGTAGTAGTGTTAGTCGCTCAGTTGGGTCGGACTCTTTGCAACCCCACAGACTGTAGCCTGCCAGGGTCCTCTGTCCATGGAATTCTACAGGCAAGAATACTGAATACTGGACTGGGTTGCCATTCTCTTCTCCAAAGGATCTTCCCAAACCAGGGATAGAACCCAGGTCTCCTACATTGCAGGCAGATTCTTTACCGTCTGAGCTAAAGGGAAGTCCTCCAGCCCGGAGCGATGCTTTATTTTGTGTTGAACCATCAATTTTCCCTGGTGTAATGTCAACCACCGGGACATCTTGAGTCTTGCTATTAATATAATTGACCAGTCTGACACTCCTTGACCTTCATAAAAGATACTATTAATTGGCAGTGAGCTGGTACACAGTAATAAAGAGAATTATTCTACGTTATCAGCATACTTTAGAAGTCATTGTTTAATTTTACAAACCATTAATATTCTCTGGTTCTTCCCTTCACTAAATATAATCAATTGCTTCTCCCATTGGAGACATTTACCTACAGATTACATAATTTTTCTAGGAATTTGCCTCTGGGAAAATAATTTCCTCTTCAAAACTCAGCCTAGATATTTTGGAACTTTTAACCCCAAGACTCTTTGGAGGTTTCTGGAGCAACTCTTTAATATAATCAAAGATCTTCATAAGGAATTGTTAAGAAATCAGTGGGTGTCAGGTTTGGAACTAGACCCTGTCTCTTGTGCACCTTGATTTTCTCACCTATCAAAAAACCAGAATGTCTGCTTAGCTCTAAAATGCTCTTTGATGTTGGGAAGTTCTTTTCACTGCTCTGGCATGTAGAACACTATTGTAAACTAGAGGAATTGGTTTTAATAAAACGTAAATCTCTTTTTAGGCCCTAGTCCTTACAAATCTCATCGTTATTATTTGTTAGTGGTAATCTTTTAATTAAAACCTACCTAATCCAAACCAAGAACAGTATATAATGAACATGTTAGGCTTTTATTAATAAAGGTTAAAATATGCACAATGAACATCAGTAGTGATTAAACAGCTCTGTGGGGTTTTTTTTTGTTTGTTTCTTTCTTTTATTACTGAAAGTACTCATCGTCTCTACCCATTCACAAATTGATTGGTACTGTTTTGTGTAATAGTTCATGTGCATTCACTTTTGAATCCTTTGTCTTCTAGTATCTTGTTCGTTATTTTCTGTGACAGTCGTATCTTGTGAAAGAAATTGAAGATATGGAAGCTAATCTAATTCGTGTAATCAATATAGGTAGCTGAAGTAGGAAATTCATCCAAACTCCAATATATTTGGAAGGATTTTAGCCTTTATGTGATCAATCTAGTTAAATAAATGTATAAGATTAAATCACCACTTTCTACTAGGCTATAGAACTACCCCATGTCACCTACTGCAGTAAGTCATGACAGATAGATAGAAGTGAACATCCTTAAAATTTGCTACTGTACAGACACCTTCAGGTCAGTTGCTCAGTTGTGTCCAACTCTTTGCAACCCCATGGACTCCAGCACACCAGGCTTCCCTGTTCATCACCAACTCCCTGAGCTTGCTCAAACTCATGCCCATTTAGTTGGTGGTGCCATCCAACCATCTCATCCTCTGTCGTCCCCTTCTCCTCTCACCTTCAGTCTTTCCCAGCATCAGAGTCTTTTCCATTGAGTCAGTTCTTTGAATCAGGTGGCCAAAGTATTGAAGTTTCAGTTTCAGCTTCAGCATCAGCCCTTCCAATAAATATTCAGGACTGATTTCCTTTAGGATTGACTGGTTCGATCTCCTTGCAGTCCAAGGGACTCTCAGTAGTCTTCTCCAACACAATTCAAAAGCATCAATTCTTCAGCACTCAGCTTTTATCGTCCAACTCTCACATCCATACATGAGTACTGGGAAAACCATAGCTTAGACTAGACGGACCTTTCTTGGCAAAGTAATGTCTCTGCTTTTTAATACACCTTACACAGCAAAAAAAAAAAAAAAAAAAAAAACAGCCTGCATAAAACAAAATATATCACCCTAAACCTTTTTTAACTAAATCTTTTTTCCAGTTTTATTGAGAAATAATTGACATGCATCATTGTATACATTTAAGGCATACAGCATAATGGTTTGATTTACATATATTATGAAATGATTACCTCACTATGTTCAGTTAACATCTATCTTCTGATAAAGGCACAATAAAGAGAAAGGAAAAAAAATTTCCCCGGGATGAGACCTCTTAATTTGGGATAAAAACTTTCTTATATATCACAGAGGTGTGTTAGCTATAGTCATCTTGTTGTATATTACATCCCTAGTTCTTAATTATCTTATAACTGGATGTTTGTAATTTTTGAAACCTAAACATTTTTATGAATTGCTACTATTCTGGTCTCTATCTCTTTTTCTGGGTATTGAACTTCATCTCATCTTTCTTTCCAAAAATATTTTTAATCTCTAATGATCATCCTTATACTCGTCAGTTATAGTTTTTTAGTTTCTTTTTGATCATTTAGACCACCTGCTGTCTGACCCATTTGACCAGTAATGCATTTTGTAAGAGGGGTTGCTTTCATCATGTGATGAATTTTCACCATGGCCACACTCCAGATAATCCCCTCTTTCCTAATTTAGGGTTATCTAATACTTTTGCTGTGTCTACTTAAATTTGCTATTTTTTCCAGATGTGTTTCTTGTAAAATTATCCCTTTTAAGGGCTAGTCTTTTGTCTGTCTCTTTTTGTAAAATATACATATTATTTAACTTTTTAACGTCCTTCTGTATCTGTAAAATATATCTTCAGTGCAAATTGCCCCCAAATACCTTGTAATATGGTAAATTCATTGAAAATGGTGAGTTTTTTTCCCAAAAGTATAGAGAGTCACACACTTTAAATATACACAGATGTATAGAAATGATTATATTCAATAAGCCCCTCTGTACCCATCAACTTGCTTCAGTCTTACCAACTCATGGTCAAACTTGCTTCAGTTGACTCCACCACCCACTTTTTCTCCTCCTAGTATTATTTGAAACTCTCCTAGGCATTTTTTATCAATAAATATAGTGTTTAAATATATATATTAGAATATATGTAAAACATGTTATATAAAAATACATATTAAATATATGTAATATATCATATATGTATAATATTAAGTAGAAAATTATCTTTAAAAAGTCTCTTCACTCATAAATACTGGGAATTTTCTGTAATCCATTTATATAAACACTGGAAGTTACTGTAAGTCATCTCTAATTGATCTATTCATAGTATTAGATTATTCTAATTAAAATATCAGATGTGAAGGAGGAGCAAAATTAGGATTCCATCTAAATATTAATTATGTAGCTTCATTTTAAATAGCTTGGGCAATTAATCCATTCTCTTGATTTTTAGTGACATATAAACTATTTAGTAGTAAGATGGGCCTATTTGAAATGGGCCAGGTGATCCTGCCCAGTTGCAGAAAATATTAACAATTTTTAAAACCTTAACCTTTTGCAGAGTTAATAGGCATTACACATAAGAACAAAATTCAAAATAATGTACACTTCAGAATTCCATACAGAATAGAAAATGCAGTACTGGATCTCTGCAATAGATAGATCTATCTGTCTTCAGAGCATTGATCTGTATGCCCATCTATACAGATCTGCATGTGTATAATGGGCATACAGAATTGTCATAATACTTCTATTGTTTGTATAGCACCTGACACTATAATATTTCATCTGATGTTCAGTTCACCGTAGAGCTGGGGACTCTTATCTTGTCACCAGGCTCATAAGAAATAAAGTCTCTAAAAAGATAAGGCCAGATCTCTGTAAGGCCTGATCCTAGCACCAGGCAGAGGCAACACTCCAGCAGATGTTTCCTGAATCCAAAACTTGTGCTCTTTTTCTCATTTCTGATTCTCATGGGTCCTGTTAAGCCAGTGTAGCACTGAGATTTAAGTTTCTTGAAGACATAGACCCTTAAAGATCTATTATAAGAAGTAATATAGACATGATGCTACTAATGTAGCAAACAGTCAAGTACTGCATAAATGCTAGTAATGTTACCAGATTTCTACATGACAGCTCAAACAGATATAGGTCTGGACCCTGGAGAGGCCCAATGACACATATTCTGTTATTTGCAGAATTCTCAAGTGACCCACTCCAGTGTTCTTGCCTGGAGAATCCCAGGGACGGAGGAGCCTGGTAGGCTGCCGTCTATGGGCTCACACAGAGTCGGACACGACTGAAGTGACTTAGCAGCAGCAGCAGCAACTGCATTCAACCTTGTATTTTATTCTCCTGTTCAACTTTCTCTTGGTCAATACTATATAACCAAATTCCTAAAATGGTGTGTGTTACATAGCAGGTAAACAGGGAACATTTGTTGAATAAATAAATGGGTGAAAATTGATGACAGTATCCCTGGCTCTTGTACCAAAGGCACAGACCTTGATTTAAAGAGAGATATTCCATGAGTTGCAAACGCTGAATATAACAAAAGAGAGAGGAGTAGTCCCAGGAAGCTCAGGTGATGCCCTGTGGTCCCTCGTGCCCAGGTATCTATTCACCCCATAGCCCAGGGCAAACCTCTGCTGAGCCCTAAACTTGACTGCTCTTAGCTGACAGTGTCACTAGACAGCCCCACTGAAGATGTTCCCTTCTGTTCGTTTGTTTGTGTTTTCAAAGAGTCTTCACAGACATTGTGTTTGAATAACTCTAAATAACTCTGGAAGGAAACTCCCAAACACCTGTACCTCACCAGGTTCCTTGGTCTCTAAGCTCCTTTCCTATTCTGGTGCTGTGATTCTGAAGAACTACTTTCTCCTCACTTGTATGAATAAGTGAGAAACATGTGCTTGTCTATCATGAAGTTAACTGCCCAACTCTTAAGCTATCGTAAAGCAAAGTAGACTTTTTCTGTGGTAATTTTCTGCGTATCATTTTTTATTTTGATTTTAGATCATATTCCCAATTAACGTGTGTGTGCACATACATTTTTGTCTGTGTTTTCTAAAGTTATACATCACAGTTAGATAACTGTTTACATTCAGGCATAGACATGCATCCACTGCATTTGCACACAAAACCTTGCAAGAAAACTTATATCTTCGTATCTCAACAAGAAGCATGAATCAGTGTTGAAATTTAGTAGGATGGTTTCTGAACACTTTTTCATTCTGCCTGCTGTACATGTTCTCCTCTACCTGTTCCTCAAGATTCCCAAGTTCTTGGACATCCATGACCCAATTTTCCCCTTATTTCCTATATATGGAGTAAACCCTTAAGCATATTATAACTTCTGGTATTTTCCAGTAGAAAAAAAATTGTGCTTACCTAGCTATATTTTTTTCAGCTTCTTTTAAAATAACTGAGAGGCTTAGAATGCTTTGCATAAGACTTCTTTCACATCCGAAGCCTTTTTGGGTGAAAAAAGAATCCTTTGATGTAAATCTTTTTTGATGTAATCCTTTTCTAATATTAATCTTATTCACTGTGTGTCAATCTTTAATTACTATTAGCCCTTTAATCTGACCACGTGTGGGATTTGGGTTGTGGTGCAGGCTTTGCTAGCACAGTAATGTGACTCCAGCTACATGAATTAGCTTTCCCTTTTCAATAAATAAGAGTACAGGTCCCCAACTATTTCATCTTAGAGGTGTTCTTTTAATCCCCAAAGTTATCAAGGACAGCTAAAAGTAACCAGAGTTTACCATAAGCTGTTGGTGGTCACCCTGGGGCATCTTGATATTTATGCTGTAGTATTATTATTTGTATTAGTAGGTATAGCATTATAACATATTTCTATGGTACTTTATTATTTATAAAAAACTTCCTGTATAGGAGGCATTCATATTCCGTATTCATTTGACCTTAACAAGATCCCTATGATGCAAACAGGGCTCCCTTTTTATGGATGAGAAAATTTGGGCTAGGAGTATTTCAATTATTTGATGAAGGTTGCTTTGACAAAGCCTGTTTTGACCCAGGTCCCTGGTATGGTCTATGTGACTTTACCAAGCAAATTTTCACAGTATGGTTATGCAGCTCTTCCAGTTTTGAAGATGTTTGGGCAGTAGTTTCATTAACAAATGTGTTATTGCTGTCTCAGGCGATATCTGTACCTAGATTCCAAAATAGTGATCTGGTGTAGAAGATTGTCCTCGAAGGAAATAGATCATCAGTGTTGCCTCTTTTTCAGAATATGTTGTGCGTAGATATACTCATTTGTGTCAAATTTTAGATTCCACACATAATTGATATCAGATGGTAATTTTCTTTCTCTTTCTGACTTCACTTAGTATGATAGTCTTTAGGTCCATCTTTGTTGCTGCCGATGGCATTATTTCATTTTTTATGGATCACTTCATGGGAAATAGATGGGAAACAGTGGAAACAGTGTCAGACTTTATATTTTGGGCTCCAGAATCACTGCAGATGGTAACTGCAGCCATGAAATTAAAAGACACTTACTCCTTGGAAGAAAAGTTATGACCAACCTAGATAGCATATTCAAAAGCAGACATTACTTTGCCGACTAAAGTCCATCTAGTCAAGGCTATGGTTTTTCCAGTGGTCATATATGGATGTGAGAGTTGGACTGTGAAGAAGGCTGAGTGCTGAAGAATGGATGCTTTTGAACTGTGGTGTTGGAGAAGACTCTTGAGAGTCCCTTGGACTGCAAGGAGGTCCAACCATTCCATTCTGAAGGAGATCAGCCCTGGGTGTTCTTTTGGAAGGAATGATGCTAAAGCTGAAACTCCAGTACTTTGGCCACTTCATGTGAAGAGTTGACTCATCGGAAAAGACTCTGATGCTGGGAGGGATTGGGGGCAGGAGGAGAAGGGGACGACCGAGGATGAGATGGCTGGATGGCATCACCGACTCGATGGACATGAGTCTGAGTGAACTCCGGGAGTTGGTGATGGACAGGGAGGCCTGGCGTGCTGTGATTCATGGGGTCACAAAGAGTCGGACACGACTGAGCGACTGAACTGCACTGAGCTGAATGTTCCACTGTATACGTGCACCACATCTTCTTTATCCATTCCTCTGTGAATGGACATTTAGGTTGTTTCCATGTCTTGGTTATTGTAAATAAGTGCTGCTGTAAACATAGGGGTTCATATATCTTTTTGAATTATAGTTTTGTCTGGACATATGCCCAAGATTGGGATTGTTGGATCATATGACACCTCTGTTTTTTTTTTTGTTTTTTTTGCGGAATGTTCATACTATTTACCATAGTAGCTGCACCTTCCCACCAACAGTGTAGGAGGAGTCCCTTTTGCCTTTTGCCTATTCTACCACACACTGTAGTTGGAATAACAATCACCAATTTTAATGACTTGTATCCTAGTATTGATTAGGAATTAGAGTACTCTTTAATTGGAAACCCTTGACCTACATGCAGAAATAGATTCTTTAAGTTTAATAGATCCCGTGAATAGACTACCATCCATGATCATGATAGTTTTTCATAAATGTTTACAGATCAGCTAATTCTTTATTAGAGTATAATTTCTTTACAATGTTGTGCTAGCTAGTTTTTCCATCCTTTTTTCTGAGGTCAAACAGGCCAATACAAAACTTGAATCTAAAGAAGACGAAATAGTGTATTCATTTGGATTTTTTTTTCATTTTAAAAGCATAAAGGATTGAATTAACCAAAATTGAATAGAATTGAACCATAGTATTTTTTTCAAGATAATTTGTTGTTGTTCTGTTGTTCCTTTGCAAAGTCCTGCCTGACTCTTTGCAATCTCACGGACTGTAGCATCCAGGCTCCTCTGTCCTTCACTATCTCACAGAGGTTGCTCAAATTCATGTCCAGTGAATTAGTGATGCTATCTAACCACTTCATCCTCTGCCACCCACTTCTTTTGTCTTCAGTCTTTCTCAGCATCAGAGTCTTTTGCAATGACTTGGCTCTTCGTATAGGTGGCGAAAGTATAGGAGCTTCAGCTTCAGTCCTTCCAATGAATATTCAGGGTTGATGTCCCTTAGGATTAACTGGTTTGATCTCCTTGCAGTCCAAGCAACTCTCAAGAGTACCACAATTTGAAAGCATCAGTTCTTCAGCACTCACCTTCTTTGGGCTTCCCTACTGGCTCAGTTGTAAAGAATCCACCTGCCAACGCAGGAGATGCAACATAGGTGGGGAAGATCCCCTGGAGAAGGAAATGGCAATCCATTCTAGAATTCTTGCCTGGGAAATCCCATGGACAGAGGAGTCGGGCAGCTACAGTCCATAGGATTGCAAAAGAGTTGGACATGTTAGCAACTAAACAACAACAGCCTTCTTTATGGTCCAACTCACATCTGTACATGACTACTGGAAAAACCATGGTTTTGACTATACAGACCTTTGTTGACAAAGTGATGTCTCTGCTTTTAATACGCTGTCTAGGTTTGTCTTAGCTATCCTTCCAGGGAGCCAGCATCTTTTAATTTCATGGTTGTGGTCACCATCTGCAGTGATTTTAGAGTCCAAGAAATTTAATCTGCCACTGCTTTCCACTTTTTCCCCTTCTATTTGCATGAAGTGATGGGACCAGATGCCATGATCTTAGATTTTTAATGTTGAGTTTCAAGCCACTTTTTCACTCTGCTATTTCACCTTCATCAAGAGGCTCTTTAGTTCCTCTTTGCTTTCTGCCATTAGAGTGGTATTATCTGCATTTCTGAGATTGTTGATATTCCTTCTGGCAGTCTTGATTCCAGCTTGTCATTCATCCAGCCTGGCATTTCGCATGATGTAATCTGCATATAAGTTAAATAAACAGGATGACAGTATACAGCCTTGTCATACTCCTTTCCCAATTTTAAACCAGTCCATTGTTCCAAGTAAGGTCCTAATGGTTGCTTCTTGACCTGCATGAAGATTTCTCAGGAGATAGATAAGGTGGTCTGATATTCCAATCGCTTTAAGAATTTTTCAGTTTGTTGTGGTCCACACAGTCAAAGGCTTTCATATAGTCAATGAAGCAGAAATAGATGTTTTTCTGGAATTCCCTTGTTTTTTCTGTGATCCAGCAACTGTTGGCAATTTGATCCCTTGTTCCTCTGCCTTTTCTGAACCCAGCTTGTACATCTGGAATTTCTTTGTTAACATGCTGCTGAAGCCTAGCTTGAACTAGTGTGTGAAATGAGTGCAACTGTATGGTAGTTTGAACATTCTTTGGCATTGCTCTCCTTTGGGATTGGAATGAAAACTGACCTTTTCCAGTCCTATGGCCACTGCTGAGCTTTCCAAATTTGCTTACATATTGAGTGTAGCACTTTAACAGCATCATCTTTTAGGATTTTCAATAACTCAGCTGAAATTCCTTCACCTCCACCAACTTTGTTCATAGAAATGCTTCCTAAGGCCCACTTGACTTCATACTCCAGAATATCTGGCTCTTGGTGAGTGGCCACACCATCGTTGTTATCTGAGTTGTTAAAATCTTTTTTGTATAGTTGTTCTGTGTATTCTTGCCACCTCTTCTTAATCCCTTCTGCTTCTGTTAGGTCCTTACTGTTTTCCATCCTTTATTGTGCCCAAGATAATTATTTAAAAAATAAAGAGTGGCACAACCTCACGATAGTCAGCTAAAACTGTTTCCCAGAAAGTAGTCAATTGTTAGAAATTGGCTTTATCTTCAATCTCAGAAATCAAAGTCTGACCCTATTAATGTAAAGAAAGAAATGGAAAATACCCTTTTTCTAGATATTTCCACTCATTTATAGATGCCTAGCTTAATGTCCGACAATAATAGCAGCTTCTTTCTCTGAAGAAAGAAGTTGTTAAATATAGTAACTCATTTTACTTTTGATAGTGTATAATATCCTTTTGTGCCTGTATGCTGGTGGCTCAGATGGTAAAGAATCTGCCTGCAATTCAGGAGACTCGGATTTGATCCCTGGATCAGGAAGATCCCCTGGAGAAGGGAATGGCTGTGCACTCCAGTATTCTTGCCTGGAGAATTCCATGGACAGAAGAACCTGGCAGGCTACAGTCCCTGGGTTCTCAGAGTGGGACATGACTGAGCAACTAGCACTTTCCCTTTCACCCTGTGGACTAAAAATGTAAATACTCCCATGAAAAATTAATTTTGAAATCTAGTCTTTCAAAGCTTTAAGACACAAGATGTTAAGATAATGTGGGTGGTACATATTTTTAAAGAATTCTCTCAGATCTTGCTTTCCCTTTTTTCCCCTCCTTTCTTTGTAAATCCCCCACAAAAGGATTAAAGTTATCATCTAAATGCCCACCTTGTTGTGAAACACTACAAATGCTAGGATAAACATGCATTCCATAACTTCTTCGAATCAAACTTCCATACAATAATTAAACGAAACTAGAATATGATAAGAACCTGAAACTCAGAGTGGAAAATGTTTATGAAAAGACCTGATTTTGCTAGCCCTCTGACCTTGGACAGGCTTATGGAACTCAGCCTGAGTTCTTTCATCTGGGATGTAGGGATAAAAATGCCTGCTTCATAGAGTTCTCATTAGGATTAAATGAAATAGTACATAAGAAACTGCCTAACACAGGGACTCATAACAGATAATACAGGTTTGTTTTACATAACAGCCCAGGAGGATTTGGAAGGGTAACTAATGATCCTACTCAAATTTTATTGTTGTTGTTCATTTAATTCTTTTCATACAGTTTTATTATAGAGCTTAATTTTTAAAATTTTTATAGTAGTTAGTGTATAATATAAGGTAGAAGTTTACAATATAGTGATTTGCAATTTTTAAATGTTATATTTCATTTATAGTTATTATAAAATATTGTCTATATTTTCTGTGTTGTACAAATGTATCCTTGAACTGCAAAGACTTTAACACAAAAACCGAGTCCTATGTGCACTCCTCCTCACTCCACGTTCTTGCTTCCTATTCACTTTCCACTATTCTAGCATCTTTTACTGATATTTATCTCTGTCTGTAAATAACACTTGTACTTTTTTTTCCTTTTTCACAATATACATTTTTACTATGAAAGAAGAAGTTTAGCTATTTTGCTCTCCTTCCCCAACCACACTTCCTCTTCCCCCTTATTCACAGTAGAGCGTTGGCAATTTTTTTTCAATCTATGTTCAGTGTTTTCATCTTTATGATTATGTGAACTTTGCTAATTGCTGAGGCAACAAGGATTATAAAACTTCATTTCCTGAACAATATTGTAGGTTATCTGTGTTTCTTGCTGTTTTGATATGCATGATTGTCTTTGGACCTCTAACCAGGTTTTCCCTGTACCTTCAGGAGCTTCGTGAAATATCTCCATCCAGTTTTCCCCATCAGTCCTTTGGCTCCAGTCTGAGATGGTTGGTTCTGGATGTGCTGCCTAGCTGTCTTGTCAATTTGGCGCCTCATTTTTCCATTTTCCTTTGATTTCCCTCTGCCCCAGTCCCATGCTTGGTTCCCTGTTCCTTGAATACCATGTTTTCTCATAGTTATGGAGCATGTTTTCCAGTAGCTTTCCGGGAAAGGGTGCATAGGAGGTTAAGTTTTTAGATAGCTTAGATTCTAAAATTCCTTCATTCTGTTCTCACACTTGATTAAGAATTGCTTTCACTCATAATTTCAAGATAACTCCCATTGCTTTCTAAATTTCACTGACTCTTGATTTCAGTTATGAAACCTATTTCCCCTGCCTGGAAGTTTATAGAGTGTTCTTTTTCTCTCAGTCTTTGGATGTTCTAGAGTGTTGTGTTTGGCATGTACTTCTCTGTTGGGTCAGTGGTAAAGAATCTGCCTGCCAGTGCAGGAGATGCCTGTGTGATCCCTGGGTCAGGAAGATCCCCTGGAGAAGGAAATGGCAACACGCTCTAGGATTCTTGCCTGGGAAATTCCATGAACAGAGGAGTCTGGTGGGCTACAGTCCATGAGGTCACAAAAAGAGTCGGACATGACCTAGTGACTAAAAACAACAACAGCAATACTTTGATGCGAGTTCATCTTAGTCATTGGACTGAGCACTCAATGGCGCCTTCGATTTGGAAGTCTGTGTTCTGCAATTCTGGAAACTTTTCTTGCATCCATTTTTTTAGAATTTCCTCCTTTGGTGTTCTTTTTTTCTATAAACCTTCTCTACTGATTCCCTAATCTTTTTTTTTTCTCCTGTTTTTCTTTTTGTTTTATTTACTAAGAAATAACCTCACCTTTATCTGCCAGCACTTCTATATAGATTTTTAAAAAGATTTTCTCATATCTTTAACTTCTAATAATCCCGTTTTGTTTTTGAAATGCCCTTTGTTATAATCTCTCTTCTTTCATATGGGGCTTCTTTATCTGAGACTACTGATTATACTTATTACCCTTTTCCTCAGCACTGTTTCCTTTTGATTTGGATGGTCTGTCTTTCATGTTAGAGGCTTCCTTCAAGTCCTGGTAACCCTTCACTGTTGTTATATTTAATAATGAGTCACTAAAATGCAAATTAGAAATTCCTTGTACTGAGGTGGGACTTTTTTTTTTTTTTTTGACTGGTAGCCTTTTCAGTGAGAACCAAATATTTTTGGGGAGAGCCCCCCACATCAAGATCCTTAGGTCTCTGTTTGGTGCTCTTTAGTATTTCCAAAGAAAAGTCCTCCAATGTCCTGTGTAAAGGTGGGAACACAATGAAGTAAAAGTAACCAGAGTGGGGTGAGGCTATTCAGCCAAGCTACCCATGTGTGCCTGAGAGAGGTGAGGAACTTCTGGGATCTCACTGGTCTGTTTGTAGACTTTGACTCAGTGTTTTTGTTTTCAGTCTGGTGCCTCAGGCCTTTTCTCAGCTGTGTCTCGGAATCCAATCCTCTGAGGTTCCTAGGTGGGAGAGGGGCAACATCCTGTCTCTGTGGAGTGGAGGAGGAAATTTGGCTCCTTCTTTCAGATATTTTCAACCAAGTATCCCTGTGTGCTTGGGCTCACAGCTCCTCCCACACCTGCTCCCTCTATTCCTAAGCCTGTCTGAGGTTCAGCAGAGTACAACGGCTCATTCGTTGTTGCCTTGCGCCGCCCTTTCGAGTCCCTTAGCTTAGAAGAGTCCCTCATTAGCTAAGTCAGTTACCACTCATCCACTTTGAAACTTCCAAAAATGTTAGCATCCTCCATGTGTCCCCACCTCCTTCTCCATGCTCTTGTCCTCATGAGTTATGCCTCTGTTGTTGCTGTTCCTTTACTCACTGTAGAATAGAAAAGAATAATGAGGAAAACTGTACGTATCTAATCTTCCATGTTTGATCAGGAGTGCTGTTGATTCAGTCTCTTTCCATTCCAAAATGGACATCATCACCTCCCAAGCAAAGGTCACCCAGAGGGGACCATATCTCCTTCCTCTTCTTATCCTAGGCTCAGGAGTCAGTGTCTCTGCTGAGGCAGAGTAGCTAGTCAAACAGGTTAATGAATTATGGCCTCAGAAGGAGGGGAAAGTACATCCAACCCTTCCAGTAATCACAGGAAACTTTAAAAATGATATGCGATGTGCATTAACAGTGGAGGTAAGAAAATAAGCAAAAGTTGAAAGCAAAGCACGTACTTGTCAATGGTAAAAGAAATTCAGAAATGAAATCTAATCAATTAGAACTTTTCTGAGAAACATTTTGGAGACTACGTGCTGTTTAGTTCCAGTTTTATCTTGATTATTCAGAAAAATTTCATCTAAGATTGGATAAACCACACACGCAAGGAAAACATGCTCTTAACTCAGATTATCTCAATAAGAAATTTTTTTTAAATGAAAATATTATTATAAACATTCAAGTTTTCAGGGAATTATGTGCTACATGGTTATAATAGTTCATAGTAAAGATTGAAGCTAAACTTCCTTTAATGATATAAAGCTTCATCATTATAGTGTCTTGGGGAAAGCCAAATCTTGTTAATATGCCTTCTTGGTTCTATGGAGCATGCTACAATCTGTGCCAGATGCAATTAAAGAATGGTTCAAATGGCAATCTGTAGAGCTTTGAAGATATCCATGGGAAATAGGCTGCTTGGCTGTTCATTACCATTGTAATAGATTGGAAGTGACATTGGTTTAAAAAAAAATAACAACTCATCATTCTGGTCCAATTGACCAATTAGGGCACTCACACTTGTCACGCTGCAGTTGCACAATTGTTGACATTATTTTTCATCAAATGATGGTTATGGGAAAGGGATACAGTACTTTATAGACTTGTACAGTATCTTTGCTTTTGCCCAAATGTAAATCTTCATGCATATGAGAGTTAAATATATATGTTTGCATACATAGATAAAATAGAAAAACAGTACTGGTGATAAGGAATGAATGAGTTGATAGTTGAGAAATGGATGTTGAAACACACAGAAAACTAGATAGCAAGAAAATATAAGATGTGTATGAGCTGCCTCGCTCACCCACATGTGACATAAATGAGAAGAATTACGTAACTACTGAAATGAGAAACAGTTTCCTGCTAGAAGTTTATTCTTCTCATTTCAGATATTCAGAGAAACTCTCCAGTAGTAATTCATAAAAAGAAGGTATTCATATTGACATGAATATTATAGTATAAAATTATACCTGTTAGATGTGTATACTGTATATTCCAAAATGCCCTAAAAATGGAAGAGAAAGCATTTTTGTGTTTATATTCCTCATAGAGTTTCCCACTAAGTCTTATTAATATTAGCACTTTAGATGACTAACAATGTAGTCAGTGAATAATTAGCTCTTTGAAGATCTTCCTAGCATTTAAACAATCTTCCATTTTCTTTTTGTAACTTCAACACTGAAATTAAGAGGAAGACTGCATTAGATGTGACACAATTTAGACTTAACATCACCTGAAATAATATAAACTAAATCACCTGAATTTATATCCTCAGCCCTCTTTCTTTCTAATTAGGGACCCCATCAGCTGGACAAAGGTGATATGAAAGAGATACTGCTATACGTTAGTAGTATACATACTATACATTAGTAGTATCAGTAGTATACATACTATATGTTAGTAGTATACATACTATACATTAGTAGTATACATACTATACATTAGTAGTATTAGTAGTATACATACTATACATTAGTAGTATTACATATTATACATTAGTAAACCTAGGCAGAATGCAATTACAGATTTTCATGTAGAAGAATGACTCTCCTTTTAGACCTTGTTTTGGTTTTGTTTTCTCCCAGTTATTAGTGACCAATATTGGCACCTTATAAGTAAAAAGAGAAGTCTCAAAGAACCTCCACTGCCACATCTTCCTCAGTAGTCCTTTTTTCACTCTTGAGCTGTTGTCCGCCTCCCTCCCTTCTAAGTTTAGGGTAGCCAAGGTGGCCAAAATGCTTCCCAGGCGGCACAGTGGTAAAAAATCTGCCTCAAAATGCAGGAGGCACAAGAGACATGGGTTTGATCCCTGGCTCAGGAAGATCCCCTGGCATAGGAAATGGCAATCCACTCCAGTGTTCTTGCCTATAAAACTCCATGGACAGAGGAACCTGATGGGCTACCATCAATGGGGTCACAAAGAGTCAGACACGACTGAGCATACACACCCAAGGCAGTCAAAATAGGCACTTGAGATCTGGGCTGAGGTTGGACGGTGATGATCAGCTAGACACACTTGTTCTATGACATGAAGTAAGGGCACAGGGCAAAGAGGGGAGAATGGAGACAAGAAATTTAATTGCTGTAAATTACTGTAATCATTAATCCATTAATAGAATAATTCCTAAACCTAGAACTTCTTGGGAGTTCCCTTTGTAAGAAGATTCCAGTGTAGCACCTACTGAATTAGTGATTTTCAAAGATAATTTGAAGTATAATTGATATATTAAAAGAAGGAAAACACTTCTTGATATATTGATATATTAAAAGAAGTGAACATACCTCATGGGATGTTTGGGGACTGATTTTGTTTAATTTGGAGCTATTTATGAGTAGTATGGTTACTTTTTCTTCCTGATTTTAGCTTAACTCTCATTAATGACAATGCCAATTAAATACTCTAAAATATTGATGGTTAATACCCTGACTAAAAGTGTAGTGCTGTAGGTCTAGAGCACACACATTTAATTTTGTTTCCATTATTCTTGGTTATATGTATTTGATATATATATATATATATATATATATATATACACACATATCTTTTATAACATATGAATGAAAAATTTGTATTCTCTGTGGTGCGTTTTAAATGGCACAGTTGTTCATTTGCACAGATATTAAGGGCCCATTTGTGCTTTCCCTTTGCTCAGTGCCAATAGCTTAAGGAAGAAATACATTCTGGTTTTGCAGTTGAGGGGGAAAGAGGTGGGCCAAAAAATGACAAGTCTGAATGAAGAAGCTCTAGACAGAGGCAAAATAGAACCAGTACACACAAGGAAGAAGTGGAGATAACTAGGAAAATCAAGAAGAACTTTAGAGAAGATGAATTTTGAGCTAAGCTTTGAGGGTATCAGGTTTTCCTGGGAAAGCAAGCAAAAAAAGAAAAGGGGGCTCAAGGCCTGAGAAAAACCAGAAGCTAATGTACAGAGGAAAAGGTCAATTTTCATTCCAATCCCAAAGAAGAACAATGCCAAAGAATGTTCAAACTACTGTACAATTGCATTCATTTCACGTGCTAGTAAGGGTATACTCAGAATCCTTCAAGCTAGGCTTCAGAGGTATGAAACCAATATTTATGTACAAACTGGGTTTAGAAAAGGCAAAACCAGAGAGCAAATTGCCAACTTTCATTGGATCACAGAGAAAGTAAGGGAATTCCAGGGTAAAAAAAAAATCTACTTCTGTTTCATTGACTACACTAATGCCTTTGACTGTGTGGATCACAACAAACTGTGAAGTGTTCTTAAAGAAATGGGGATACCAGACCACCTTACCTGTCTCCTGAGAAACCTGTATGAGGGTCAAGAAGCACCAGTTAGAACCTTACATGGAACAACAGACTGGTTCAAAATTGGAAAAGAAGTACAATAAGGCTGTATATCGTCACCCTGCTTATTTAACTTCTATGCAGAGTACATCAAAGCAAAATGCCAGGCTAGATGAATCATGAGCTAGAATCAAGATTGCTGGGACAATATCAACAACCTCAGATATGCAGATGATACCACTCTAATGGCAAAAAGTGGAGAGAAACTAAAGTACCTCTTGATCAGGGTGAAAGAGAATTAAAAAGCTAGCTTAAAGCTCAATATAAAAATAAGATTATAGCATCTGGTCCCATCAATCCATGGCAAACAGAAGGAGGAAAAGTGGAAGCAGTGACAGATTTTATTTTCTTAGATTCAATTCCAAAATCACTGTGGACAATGACTGCAGCCATGAAATTAAAAGATGCTTATTCCTGGGAAGGAAAGCTGTGACAAACATAGACAGTGTATTAAAAAGCAGAGACATCAATCACTTTGCTGACAAAGGTCTGTATAGTGAAAGCTGTGGTTTTTCCAGTGGTCGTATACAGATGTGAGAGTTGGACCATAAAGAAGTCTGAGTACCAAAGAATTGATGCTTTATAATTGTGGTGCTAGAGAAGATTCTTGAGAGTCCCTTGGACTCAAAACAGTCAATCCTAAAGAAAATCAACCCTTATTATTAATTGGAAGAACTGAAGCTGAAGCTTCAGTACTTTGGCCACCCCATGCAAGAGCCAACTCATTGGAAAAGATACTGATGCTGGGAAAGATTGAAGGCAAAAGGAGAAAGGGGTGGCAGAGGATGGGACGGTTGGATAACATCAATTCAATGGACATGAATTTAAGCAAATTCTGGGAGATAGTGAAGGACAGGGAAGCCTGGCGTACTGCACTCCATGCGATCGCAAAGAGTTGAGCACAACTTAGCAACTGAACAACAAAACAACAGCAATGTATGTGCGTGTGTGCTAAGTCACTTCAGTCGTGTCCAACTCTTGGCGACCCCATAGCCTGCCAGGCTCCTCTGTCCACGGGATTCTCCAAGCATGAGTACTGGAGTAGGTTGCCATTTCCTCCTCCAGGGGATCTTCCCAACCCAGGACTTGAATCAGTATCTCTTTCATCTCCTGCATTGGCAGCTGGGTTCTTTACCACTGTCGCCACCTGGGAAGCCCTATACAACAATGTAAAGATGTGTGACTATCAATGATTCTCAATATTGGATAAACTAGAATGGCCTAGTTGGTGAATAGTGAGGATCATTGAGTAGTTCAGCAATAGGCATGGCTGTAAACATGTTTTGGAGGCAAATTGCACAGGTATTTGAATGCCATGCAAATATTTGGATAATAGAAGAAGAGAACAACCTATTCTTCTCAAAAATCTAAGAGTAGTGGTTTTCAACCATGACCTATTTGCCCCAAATGGATACTTGGCAATGACTGGAGACAGTTTTGGTTGTCACAACCAGGGGTGGGGATGCTACTGATTTCTAGTGAGTAGAGCCCATAGATGTTGCTACTAAACATCCTACAAGGACAGAACAGTACCCACACCCAGCAAAGAATTATTCAGCCCCATGTGTCAACAGTAAAGAGGCTGAATATTTTTGATTTAAGATATTTCTTATGGCACTGTGAAGGATGGCATAGGGCGAGGGAGTGGGGCACAGAGAGGCCTGTGCAGAGACAGAGTGAGAGACAGAACCTAATCTAGGCAGTGGCAGTGGGTTTTGCATCTTGCAAATAAACATAAACAGCCAACTTTGAGAAACTCCAATTCTAACCAATGACCAACAGCAAATGTTACTATTGTTGATCAGACAGTAGTTCACAGAATTAACTGGTTATTTAAGAAATGAGATACTGCAGACCCACTAGTGCCTACAGATGCAAATCTGTGAGCAAGGGAACATAATGTGCGTTTTTCACAAACTCCTGGGATAATTTTTAGCACGAGTTCCACTTCAAGTCATTGACTCTTAAACCTGTTTTCTAATACATAATTACTATTATATAATACAATTATTATATTGCCTATACTTATTTCCAAGCTTATCTTAGTTTTTTTTTTTTAAATCACTTAAGTTAGTCAAATGCATGTCCCCCAGTTCTGTGAAGTGGGAACATAAATCAAGCCTATCTAGGATACTGGAAAAACAAAAGGATAGCTGTATCTTCTGTTTGCAGGAAGATGGAGTATTTGTTTAAATATGCCTTGGGGTATTTGTGTAAAGTGCCACATCTCTCCTATAATAAGGAGTACCTTTGCCACAGGCACACGTTGCCCCATGCTGGGGCCTTTACTAGTTCTGCCCTCACATGCCTGGTCAGCACATTCTCAGATGAATGGTTAATTCAGTTCTGCATGCTTTCACCAGGTCACTGCACCTCAGAGAGAAATCAGACATTTTCCTTGTAGGCTTCTGGGGTATCCTATACTTTTCCACCAAGAACATGAGCCAACATGTTATCAAGAGTTCTCTCTGGTTGGAGGTCTAGATTAGAGGTCACGCACACACACATACACATTTTCCTGCATAACTGTTTCTAAAAGACCCTCAGTGAATTAGCACAACTTTTATAATATGGAAAGCGTATACAAAATAAGCTGTAAAAAAGCAACTTAATGGGTTTGCACATGGGCACTGTTCCTGCAAAGGAGCATTGTAAACCACCCCCTAGCACAGAAAGATACCCTAGGAAGCCCTTTATTATGAGCAGCAACAAAGGATGGAGACCAAAAGGGGATGAATCTTATTACAAATGTATGTTTCTCTATATCTTACGATCCCCCAAATATGTTTTTCTGTACAGCCAAGAAAACAACTACCCAAATGCTAAAAATCAAGTTCCTTTAATTCAATCCCATTGATTGAAATGTTAGGACATCCAAGACCCCTGGATGTCAGAACTAACACTATAACTATTTCCAAAAGCAAAATAACAACTAGTATCATGTACCTCATACAAGAAGAACATGTCAACTTCTTTGTACTTGTCCTACAAATCAGCTTTTTCAGAGATAGAAAATATTCTGTCTTATAAGCCAGCTGACTCTGCCTTCCACAGAGGGTAAATTTGATGGACTAGAGTGCACAGATATCTGGGTCAGAAGAGCTGGCTTTATTACTGGCTCTGCTAGTTGCTTGTGGTGTGACCTTGAATAAGTCATTTCTCCCTCAGTGTTGGTTTCTTCCAACATGGAGCTCAGGTAGAGCAAATGAGATGTAGCACTTGAGAGCTGGATCTGTTAACTGTGAAGAAATCAGGATTTTTGATATCTATTGGCTCATGTGATTTTACTGTGACCTTTCCTAGCTATTTTAATGAGAATCCCTGAAGTCATGTTAGAGGAGAGGAAGTTATTGTGAGCTTAGAGATTGACTAGAATTGGAATGGGAGAATCATCAGGAAGCAAGACTACTCTCTCCATCTCTTTGTCTTTCATCGTCTACCTGGTTTCTTTCTTATACGCAGTGCTTCTGCTTCTAATTACACAGGCACTGTGGCGTAGAACTCTGATAATGCACGTTCCTCTCTCTGAGTTGCTACTTATACCTAAGTGTTGTTACCTATTTTGAACTTTCTCTACCTCAAGACATCTCTGCATTAGATCCCCATGGTTCCTGGCTTCATTTTCTCTGAGTGTATAAGCTCAAATTATCAAGAAAAGGACTATGATTCATCAGCTTTTCTTTGAGTGTCATCCATAAGTCAAAGGTAATGGCTAACTTTTGCTCTGAAGTCAGGCACAACCAGTGGTCCACTGGTCTATTCAGTTACAGCCATGGGTGGTGTGGGGATATTGGGTGAGGATACGGTATCATAATAAAAATGGGCACATATGGACAGATAGCAACTGACAGATCTCTAGGAAGTACACTGGTTTGAGTACTTCCCCATAATTCCTGTCTTCAGTACTCATATATGTATCTTTTCGCAGTTTGTTACTATCCTGTTATGTGAAGTGTTACAGGAAACATAGATATCTAGGGATGTTGTTTTGAGGGATGAGTCCATGGTTTAAATGATACCCAGTCTAAAACAAAGTCACCACTCAGATGAAGGACCAGAATCAGGTTTCATTTTTCTCTGCTCTTTATGATGTTATGTAGTCATTGGAAATAGTTGCCATGACCTGCAGCCAAACCATCCTTGCAAAGTCATTTTCAAGGGAGAACTTAACCAATAAAGTCAAGGTAGACCTCATATGATCAATAATATGAAGTGGGAGACACAGGATGGAGATTAAGTTTAAACTAATTTTGAGGAAGGTCGCAGAATACTCAAAATGTCTCACTAACTTTGAAGTCTGGGTGTCATTCTGAGAAAATAAAGTAGCTGAAAACCTATGAAGAAGACAGAAACCAGCAATGATTCCTAAGGCCTGAGTCTCCATACCTGCAGTCTTGCTGATAATCTAATATCCGATAATGGAAGAAAAAGAATACCAAGATTACTTCTAGAAACATATTTGTTACCATTCCAAACAGCTTTGGCATTTCCTGTTAGGAAATGTTATTTATATTAGCTGCCCTCAGTATAGCATTTTTCACTGTCTAGTTTGTGACTCTGTTAGAAATATGGCAGACCTAGCATTCCCAGAGGAATGAGTCCTCTTTCTTTTCACTGTTAGATGACACCAAATGCATGTAACCAAATCAGCTAAAGTGAGGACTGGGTGATGTCAAGACACTAATTTATTTGGTCGACTATTTGGCTGAATGCTTTGTGTGCCCAAGAATCTACTGGGTAATAAATCATCGTTTTACTCTTTTGTACAGTCTCTTTCAAATGTTGACTCTTAGTCTTTTGGCTAACACAGAAACGTTATACTTTGGCTAAGACTAAGTTCTTAGAACTTGAACACTTGGTGATATTGTTATTTTTAGAGCATATTCCTGATTATTTAAGATAATTCATTATTTATTAGGCAAACAGACTGAGTGCTGAATATGCCAGATATGGTACTAATTGCTGAGGAATTAGATGAGAGACATAGCCCCCACCCTTGAGGTACTTATAATCTGGACAAGGGAATAAACAGAAAGTTTTAGGAAATAGTAGAAAAGTTCTAAGGTCGAGCACAGATTGCTCTATAGAGAATATTTCTATAATCTTAATTTCTAAACAACATAACTCATAGGTGACAGGTTTCGGTGTCACTTGAGACATGCATAAAACTCCATAGGCAGTGCTCTAAAGGAAACTGCAGAAATGCAGAAATGTCCAAAAGCACCATTGTGATGTCGCCTTTTATTAGTTCACAAGAGGAGATGTAATTATTCTGCTAAGTCTTTGTTTGCTATTTGAGAGCAACAAATTAAACCCCACTAATCTACCTCTCTGGATGGTACTTATTGAACCTAAGAGGCTTCAATTATCAACAGCTTAATAAACTTACTAATCTGCATTAAATGAAATCCTTTGCAAAATCACATTGAAACAATGCTTAAGTCATAATCAGCCTGCCTGGTATCTACAGCCTACTGTGGCTGAGCCCCAGAATGCACTGTGTAATCAAATTCCATGTTACTCAAATCTTGGAAAATTCCTATTAGGTGGTTGTATACAGTTTGTGTGTGTGTGTGTGTGTGTGTGTGTTTTGTCACATGAATTCATACAGTGCCTTTTTTAATCCAGAGAAAATTGACATTTAGGTATAAATCAAACAAGAATGTAATTTAAAACTGCTTAAGTTCAGCCACCTACTACCATAAAAAGAAAGCTTAAAAAGAATGTTCTATTCTGCATACAGCAAGCCAGCATTCTGTGTAACAAGTCTTCATATGACATTCAAAGAATATAAGATTGTTATCATGTTATCAATCCAGACCACAGTACCTTGTGAGGTAATAAAGCAGTATCCTTTAGGTTTTCAAAAGGAGAAATGGAGGCAATACAATGTTTCATCCCCAGTCATTGATGGGAACACCAGCTGGCTACCATTCCATCCCTCTATTTCTTCAGTCCAGACAAGGGAGGACTCTTAGAACACAGTCACTGACTGAGTGGTTTAGGATTCACATAGGTATTCTCCAAGTGACTCGTACTGACGTCTGGCACAGGAGCTCAAGTTGATAGTAGCAATGCCATGAGGAACTCATCAGTTAGCCCTCAAATGTTAAATAATGAACATTACAGTACAGATGAGGGAAGGATCAGGCACCTAAGAACACAGAGAAAGGGAGCCACAGAATTAATTGAACAAAGCGTTTCAGGTTTTTGTCGCCAATTTTATGGACCAATTAATCATTTAAACCTGTCCAAGGCACACAAGTGTTGACTCATTGGAAAAGACTTTGATGCTGGGAGGGATTGGGGGCAGGAAGAGAAGGGGACGACAGAGGATGAGATGGCTGGATGGCATCACTGACTCGATGGACGTGAGTCTGAGTGAACTCCAGGAGTTGGTGATGGACAGGGAGGCCTGGTGTGCTGCGATTCTTGGGGTCGCAAAGAGTCGGACATGACTGAGCGACTGAACTGAACTGAAGGCACACACATGCAAATACTTACTAAAATCCATCCATTTAGCATTCTACTGACACAGTTTTTTTTTGTTTTTGCAGTATAAAATGCAGAATTTTCTATCTGAGTAAAACAGTATCTAGCAAGGACTATCATTTAAAAACTGCCTAGATATTAAAACTTCTGCTTTTCTCTATTATTTTAAATTATGCTGATTAAAAATATTTTTCAGATCATCTCCATCAACGTGTCTTTTCTAAGACTTGAAAATTTTGAGCAGAGGGAAGGTATAACATGTCTAAATTCAGTGGAAAAACATAATTAATGGGCAATCATACTGTTTAACAAGTGGCTGGATTTAAATAACGGCAACTACTGACATTAAGAAAAGACTGCATACCCTCGAAATAGCATTTGACCATCCAGAACTTTCTAAGATTTTATCCTTAGACTACAGAATTTTAATTTGAAGATCCAAGCATTCAAGAATGATCTGTGGACCCATTGTCCTGAAAATGCACTAACAAACTATAATACCAACAAAAGGAAGGGTGGAGATATATTACATTTTTATTTATTTGTTTCTTTTCAGGACTTTCCAGCATGTTTTTGTAATACAAAATAGGTAAAAGTAGGACTTGGTGTGTGCCTGCCAGGTTCCAACTAAAAAATGGTGTGTGTATGTATGTGTCGGGGGCTTCCCAGATGGCACTAATGGTAAAGAAACTGCCTGCCAATGCAAGAGACGTAAGAGATGGGGGCTCAGTCCCTGGGTTGGGAAGATCCCCTGGACAAGGGCATGGTAACCACTCCAGTATTCTTGCCTGGAGAATCCCCATAGACAGAGGAGCCTGGGGCGTTCCAGGCCATAGGGTTGCATATGTGTGTTTATGCACACATACACGAGGTGCTTGGGTGTGTGATCAGTCAGTTCACTGGCAGTTCTTTAAAACCGACAGTTGCCAATGTTTTAAGCCTTGACAGTTCTACTTGTGCCGAATATGTTAGGAATCTAGAGAGCAAGGCATTTAATTAATGAACATGTAAAGGAGTGTTCCACCCGCATTTGAAGGATCAATTTTCTTGGTAACTTTATATTACCGATAATTTTAACAAAGATTTATTGATGTACCAGACACTTGAGGTTCAAGAAGATTGTAATAACATAAATAGATATGGCGCCTCCCCTACGTGAGCCTGAGGATATAGGCTAGCTGTACACTGTTAAGGACAGAAAGTGTTAATGGGCAGAGAATAAACAAAGTACAGGGGTGCTCAGGGAAGGAAACAAACACGTTTGCTATAAAGATGGCAGCAGGGGAAATAGGAAAAGAAAGAACAATTTGAGCTAAATCCTAAAGTGTGGAGTATGAGAACAGGGAATTAAATTGAAACCACCTCCTTGAAACTATGGAAATAAGGAAGAACAAAAGTTAGGTAATTTAGTAAAATGCACCCATAATCATTTAAGTGCCTACTGTATGCTAGGAATGTCAGCTCTGTGCCAGACCCAGCTCAAATACCTGTCCTGGACAAAGTTATGCTTCCCTCCTTGACACCCTCTGAAGCTGTTCTACTTCCTAGCTCTCTGTCATCGAACTAGATGGCTAACCTCTACTGCCTTGGTGTCCTTACCTGAAAAATTATCCTAATAAAAGCATTTAACTTCACACGTTTGTTATGAGGATCAGATCAGTTGATATATGAAAATAATTAGCCCAGTGTATGGATAGCTGTAGGCCTTCCCAGATGACTCAGTGGTAAAGAATCTGCCTGCAGTGCCGGAAAGGCAGGAGATGTGAGTTTGATCCCAGAGTTGAGAAGATCCCCTGGAAAAGGAAATGGCAACCCATTCCAGTATTCTTGCCTGGGTAATCCCAAGGACAGAGGAGCCTGGAGGGCTAAAATCCATGAAGTCACAAAGAGTCAGACATGACTGAGCAACTGAGCATGCATGCATACTGTAAGGGCTATAAATCTGTTAGCTATTATTGCTTTTATTAAATATTGTAATCTTTCATTCCTCTAATTGATTACCCTCTGAACAGTGCCTTTCACGTGGGAATCTTATTAAAATACAGGTGCAGATTCAGTAGGTCTTGGGTTGGTCCTAAGAATCCACATTTCTAACAACTTCCCAGATGCTGCTGGTTCATCAAGTAGTGCCTTATGGCCCATGAATTGTTGCTGGTCCGTGAACTGTTTGTGAATAATAAGTGGAGCAAAAATTCAGAATAAACATTGAGAAACTTTTATAGCATTTTTCCACTGCCACAAAATCCAACTGCATAATCAGGTCATGGCATTTTATAAAACTATGAGTTTGTAATGGATTGAAAAAAGTTTTTCAAATGGTCCTTCACCACAGATCATTTGAGAAGCATTGTTCTAGAATACGATATAAACTTAAAAGTAAATAGGAGGTCTTCATAAATTTTGTACCACCTCACCAACTAAAAGAACTTTGTACAAGGTTCGTGTTCAACAAATATTCTTGAATGCTTGTGAGAATTCATTTAAAAATAAGCAAGTACACCTCTGGTTGCCCATTTTCAAATTCTCTATATTATGACTGGAGTCAGTTCCAAGTAGCATCAACTTTAATGAAGTGCAATTAACAATTTCATGACTAAGCTTCTGTTTACATCTTATGCTTAATGACTATGTAAAGACTTAGACATACACTTACACAGGGAAGCCTGGCATGCGGCTGCCCATGGGGTCGCAAAGAGTCGGACATGACTGAGACTGAACTGGAAGACTTATATGTTACAACTGTAAGCACAGGAGATTATTTTCTCTACTTGATTCTCTCCTATAAAATATTAGATCTGTACATTTGTAGAAATGTATGCTCACTTTTACAATAACTCACTTTAAAGTAACTAATGTTGGAATCTGAACACATACACACACGTATGAGTCCCACATTTCATCCTTGTTCTTCATCTCCTGTTGCCTCCAGTAGAGGCAGTATTTATGAGCTTGGTGCAAAAGTAATTGTGGCTTTTGCATTGCTGAAATTTGCTGTATGATATTGGAATGCATTCTAAATAAATGTGATTATGTTATTCATCATTTTAGTGTACATTTTTTGCTTTATGTTTTTTGCTAATGACATTACTTGCTGATTGTTTTATATTTATTTTAGACTATGGAAATGAAAATAATGTTAGACAAAAAGCAAATTCAAGTGATTTTCTTATTTGAGTTCAAAATGGGTTGTGAAGCAGCGGAGACAACTCGCAACATCAACAATGCATTTGGGTCAGTAACTGCTAATGAACATACAGTGCGGTGGTGGCTCCAGAAGTTTTGCAAAAGGTGTGAGAGCCTTGAGGATGAGGAGCATAGTGGCTGGCCATCGGACGTTGACAACGACCATTGAGAACCATCATTGAAGCTGATCCTCTTACAACTACACAAGAAATTGCCAAAGAACTCAGTGTCAACTCAGTTCTATGATCATTTGGCATTTGAACCATATTGGAAAGGTGAAAAGAAAAGCTCGATAAGTGGGTGCCTCGTTAGCTGACCAAAAATAAAATAGTTCAGTGTTTTAACATATCATCTCCTCTTATTCTTTGCAACAACAATGAACCATTTCTCAATTGGATTGTGGCATGCAATGAAAGTGGATTGTATACGACAATGGGTTATGACCAGCTCAGTGGCTGGACTGAGAAGAAGCTCCAAAGCACTTCCCAAAAGAAAACTTGCATGAAAAAAAGGTCATGGTCGCTGTTTGATGGTCTGCTGCCCATCTGATCCGCTGCAGCTTTCTGAATTCCACTGAAACCATTATATCTAAGAAGTATGCTCAGCAAATTGATGAGATGCACTGAAAACTGCAATGCCTGCAGCTGGCATTGTTCAACAGAAGGGCCTAATTCTTGATTACCATGCCCAACCACACGTCACAAAACCAGTGCTTCTAAAGTTGAGTGAATTGGGCACTCATCCACCGTATTCACCTAACCTCTTGCCAACCCACGACCACTTCTTCAAGTATCTTGACAACTTTATGCAGGGAAAGTGCTTCCACCACCAGCAGGATGGAGAAAATGCTTTTCAAGGATTTGTCTAATCCCAAAGTATGGATTTTCATGCTTTCAGGAATAAACAAAGTTATTTCTCATTGGAAAAATATGTTGATTGTAATGGTTCATATTTTGATTAATAAAGATGTGTTTGAGCCTAATTTAATGATTTAAAATTCACAGTGCAAAACCGTAATTATGTTTGCACCAACCTAATAACATTCAGTTCAGTTCAGTCACTCAGTCGTGTCCGAGTCAGTGATGCCATCTAGCCATCTCATCCTCTGCCGTCCCCTTCTCCTCCTGCCCCCAATCCCTCCCAGCATCAGAATCTTTTCCAATGAGTCAACTCTTTGCATGAGGTGGCCAAAGTATTGGAGTTTCAGCCTCAGCATCAGTCCTTCCAGTGAATACCCAGGACTGGTCTCCTTTAAAATGGACTGGTTGGATCTCCTTCCAGTCCAAGGGACTCTCAAGAGTCTTCTCCAACACCACAGTTCAAAAGCATCAATTCTTTGGCACTCAGCTTTCTTCACAGTCCAACTCTCACATCCATACATGACCACTGGGAAAACTATAGCCTTGACTAGACGGACCTTTGTTGGCAAAGTTAATGTCTCTGCTTTTGAATATGCTATCTAGGTTGGTCATAACTTTCCTTCCAAGGAATAAGCGTCTTTTAATTTCATGGCTGCAGTCACCATCTGCAGTGATTTTGGAGGCCCCCAAAATAAAGTTTGACATTGTTTCTGCTGTTTCCCATCTATTTCCCGTGAAGTGATGGGACCAGATGCCATGATCTTCGTTTTCTGAATGTTGAGCTTTAAGCCAACCTTTTTACTCTCCTCTTTCACTTTCATCAAGAGGCTTTTAGTTCCTCTTCACTTTCTGCCGTAAGGGTGGTATCATCTGCATATCTGAGGTTATTAATATTTCTCCTGGCAATCTTGATTCCAGCTTGTGCTTCTTCCAGCCCAGAGTTTCTCATGATGTACTCTGCATAGAAGTTAAATAAGCAGGGTGACAATATATAGCCTTGACGTACTCCTTTTCCTATTTAGAACCAGTCTGTTGTTCCATGTCCAGTTCGAACTGTTGCTTCCTGACCTGCATATAGGTTTCTCAAGAGGCAGGTCAGGTGGTCTGGTATTCCCATCTCTTTCAGAATTTTCCACAGTTTATTGTGATCCACACAGTCAAAGGCTTTGGCATAGTCAATAAGGCAGAAATAGATGTTTTTCTGGAACTCTTGCTTTTCCATGATCCAGCGGATATTGGCAATTTGATCTCTGGTTCCTCTGCCTTTTCTAAAACCAGCTTGAACATCTGGAAGTTCACAGTTCACGTATTGCTGAAGCCTGGCTTGGAGAATTTTGAGCACTACTTTACTAGCGTGTGAGATGAGTGCAATTGTGCAGTAGTTTGAGCATTCTTTGGCATTGCCTTTCTTTGGGAATGGAATGAAAACTGACCTTTTCCATTAGTATACATATTAATATGTCCAAAAAAGGTAGAAAGGAAAATACTTTTTTGGGAAAAAAAAAGTATTATTTTGGGTGGGTATGTGTGAGTGAAATCAGTATTATATTTTACACTTTTACCTATTTTGTTATTTTCCAGTCACTCAGTCTGTCCAACTCTTTGCAGCCCCATGGTCTGCAGGACGCCAGGTTTCCCTGTCCTTCACCATCTCAAGGACCTTGCTCAAACTCATGTCCATTGAATCAGTGATGCCATCCAACCATCTCATCCTCTGTCATCCCCTTCTCCTCCTGCCTTCAATCTTTCCCACTTTCAGGGTTGTTTCTAATGATTTGGCTCTTTGAATCAGATGGCCAAAGCATTGGAGCTTCAGCTTCAGCATCAGTCCTTCCAATGTATATTCAGGATTGATTTCCTTTAGGATTGACTGGTTTGATCTCCTTGCAGTCCAAGGGACTCTCAAGAGTCTTCTCCAGCACCACAGTTCAAGCATCAATTCGTCAGTGCTCAGCCTTCTTTAGGGCCCAACACTCACATCCATACATGACTACTGGAATAACCATAACTTTGACTATATGGACCATTGTTGGCAAAGTAATGTCTCTGCTTTTTAATGTGCTGTCTAGGTTTGCCATAGCTTTTCTTCCAAGAAGTAAACGTCTTTTAGTTTCATGACTGTAGTCACCATCTGCAGTAATTTTGGAGCCCAAAAAAATAAAGTCTGTTACTCTTTCCATTGTTTCCCCATCTATTTGCCATGATGTGATGGCTTTTACATATAGTGACAGTTTTAAAGGCTGGTCACAGATAGTATTCTAACACATAGAAAAGCCTTCCAGAGTCAGAAATTTCACGTCAGTGTGCATATTTATGATTTTCATTTGCCATTTTATCACCAGCTAGAGGCAGGGTGCCATTCACCAGGAAGAAGTTAGGTTTCTACTAGATATTGGAGAAAGGGACTGATGGTCTCTTGAAAATTTAGGGTTTGGAGTTTATATTAATAAATGAATCAAGATAGTCTGCTCCGTGATTTTCAGTAATTAATGTCTTTACCAATTACTTTCAAAATCTTTATCATACTTCTCTCTCATATGCCAAACAGGAATCTTAAAATAAATCACATTATCAAATTAAATCTGTGGAGAATTGCTACTTTTGAAAATTTATTCAGAAATGTGGATGCAAATCATTCACAACCTCCTCCAACCAGGTCATAAACATTATTTGTTTGTATCTCATCAGAAAGCAGTACTCAAATTAAAGACTAAATTCTATCATGACAGTTTTATTCTTCTGACTTTTTTATATGGCTCAGTTGTAGATCTGAAAGAAGGTTGGCCTGGATGGAGGTAGTAAGTGGGATGTGACTGTGCGAGGCATGTGAGACCTGCTAAGGAGTGTCAATTTTATTCTAGGAGTCATGGAAGTCACTGAATGATATGGGAGAAGGGAGATGGAATGCCATGAGCTAATGTATCTTTTAAAAGAACATTAATAAAACTATTCAATATGATATTGCAATGATTTATACATGATATGCATTTGGCAAAACCCATAGAACTGTACAAAACAAAGTGTGAAACCTAAGTAAATTGTGAACTTTAGTTAATGAATCTATATCATTATCAGTTCATCATTTGGAACAGATACAGCACAGCAATGCAAGATGTCAAATAATATGGGAAACCATGGGAAGAAGTAGAGGGAGGGGATACTTGAGAACTCTCTGTACTTCTGGTCAGTTTTTTTTTTTTAACCTGAAACTTCTGTAAGGAATAAAGTCTATTAATTAAGAGGAAAAAATGATCACTGTTTTCGAGTGGAGAATGAATTAAGGGGACCAATTAGAAAGCCAGCACAGTCCATTTTTAAAAATAGCTTCATTAGCATAGCTTCTTTCAAAAGTGTTTTGCTATCAGAAATTCATTTTGACATCAAATATCCAAAGAATGAACTCTCTACATCAGAGGGAGGATGAGATGCTAAGAAAATAGGAGGAAAAAAATCACATTGCTATCCAATAGAATACAGTTTAGAGACTAAATGTATTTCTGCACTACTTACTAATATTTTTTATACCTACTTTTGAATTTTTGTTCATTTCTATGTGCATCAAGTTTAAATATATTTAGAGAAAGCTAATAAATGTGTTAGTATCTTCCAGGACCTAAAGTCTTGCAGAGAAATTTTATATTAACGTACTAAGGTAGGAATAAGTCAAAAGATATAGGATTTGGTAGGGAGTATGTAAGGAAATGCATTGCCAATATATAGAAGCTAATAACATTGAGAGCTTTAAACTATCACATTAGTACCACATAACCAGAGGCTGAATTTATGTGGATGGCTCTATTTTCTGCTTGAGAATCTAGTAATTTGACAGAGAAAGATGACTATCACACAGAAATACATTTATGCTGCATTAACCCACTCCAGTATTCTTGCCGGGAGAATCCCATGGACAGAGGAAACTGGCAGGCCATGGTCCATGGGATTGCAGAGAGTTGGGCATGACTGAAGTAACTAAGCACAACTTAATATCTAATAATTTTTCATTTCCAGAGAGTAATAGGAATAGCTTTACAGTTGCATTGCTGGACCAATCTGCTTATAACTCACTTTTGATGATAAAAAATGGTCTTGATTTGGCCTCAGTTTCTCCAGTTAAGTAATTCTTGATTGTTAGGTTAAAAAAATTACAAATTGTGGACAGACTGCATATTCTGATGGGAATGATCATCAGAATTTGATTTATCATTTGGTTGGAAATGAGGGCAAGAGAACACAAAGTTCTGGTCTTGAAAACTCTCTCAATGGCAGAACCAGAAATGTCAAGTTATTAATTGTGAAATGTCTTAATAATACTTGAAGTCTTATTGAAAAAGAATTAGGACTTGACATGTGTGCCAGATTGCTAAACCAGAGGCATTCTTAAGAATGGTTGGAGTCTGGGGAGAATTCTTTCAGGGATTATTTATTAATTCAAATCTCCTTATGTGCTTTGTGCTCAGTAAGCACAAAACTGTGCTCTGTTACATTTTTGTTTGTTATAAAAAGAATAATGGTTTCATGAATTTGTAAAAATTAAAACAAAATACTCCCTTATTTAAGAAAAGTAACCTCTACACCAGTCTTGTACACATTAATAAGGAGCCAATGACAGTGCTCTCAGGTTCTGATTCCCATAATCCTTAGCTCTGAGAACAGAGCTTGACCTAGAAGATCACCAAGAGTAAGTCCTCCCCCAAGTTTAAATGACTCAATAAGTCATGGCTAGGATGCGTGTCTCGGGACTTTTAATCAGCCATGCTTCCACTAGGCTCTGCCTTTGAATGGATAAAGAAAATCAGGATTTCAGATATAAAATCCTGCAGCCAAATTTGTCTATACCTTGTGAGGATAAAGAGTTTGAACTGAACTTAATCACTCATTGATTAAGATGAATCTGTTTCTTTACCCAAAATACTTTAAAGTAATTAGGACTGATGATAAACTGAAAATAATAAAAATAAGAGAGAGACTGATTTCCTAAGTAGTTAATCCTTATATGAGAACTCTACTGCAAATAGAAGTACAGCTACTTATCCACTGTCACTTTCGTCTTAACATCTTCATCCTCCCAGAGCAAAAGACACAAAATAAAAATCAGCCTCTGAATCTATGATATTATTTGTCACATAAACTCCATGTTTCTACATAACAAAATGTACCAGTTTCATGATTCAGCACATTTCTTTGGCTTCTGACAAAATAAGAATGGTGCTGGAATGAACTGTGAAAGCTAAATAGAATTAAGGACTTAAAGGATGACATTACATCACCCTAGCTCTGCATTTACTTGACAGAAAACAAAGTTCTATTTCCCACATTTGCAGTCTAAACCAGTTTTATATGGCTGACTCCGCTGTAGTTATGCTTTTTGGTCAATGAAGGCAGTAAAGTTGCTGAAAGTATGTCTGGGACTTTTAATTTTTTATGTCACCATGTATGGAAACAGCAATTATATTCAAGCAAATGTCTAATCCTTGATCATAAATAGGATACTTTTGAAATAGAAGTCTATATCCTCATTTCAATTTTTTCAGCAGGCTTTTAGGCTTGATGAAGTGTATATATATATATATATTTTTTTTATGAAGATACGAATAATTAAAACGCACTTATCCCACCACAAAGAAGGCAAAAGTGACTCAGCACCCCTAAAATTAGACCTGGAACATACAGGATGCAGGGTTCTCTGTACCTTCTGTGTCCTATAGAAGCACAAGGACTTTGGCTCCATTAGGCTGAGCCAATAGCTGATGTAAGTGAGAACTAAACCTCTGTAGGCCCCGGTTTTTAATTTGTATAATGGAACTTTATGTACCTACCTTACAGAGTTATTGTGAATATTGCATAAAATACTATGTGAGGAAGCATTTGTAAACTGTAAAATACTTTATAACTATAATATATTACTGCCATGCAATAACTTACTGATTTATAATGAAACAATTTTTCAAAGAAAGAAATGCGACAATTTTTCAAAGAAATGCGATATATATTTTTGTTTACAAAAATTCTGTGAGATTAACATTCGTGTATGTTCCTAGTAAATCTATGTAAAATTCTGCATGTATTTAGGATAAATTTATGCAGTATGACCTACAGACAAAAGATGAGTTTCAGTTATAATTGTAAAGCATGATTTATTGAATTTTTTGCCTAACTAGTGATAAAAATATAATCTAATTTAACTTTATGTTATGGAGTATATGATTTAAGTTTAGAGGCTATAAAGTGAATTTTAGTACAAATAATTTAATAATTTATATGCTAATTATAGTCATTAAAATAATTTAGTATAAATAGCTCACAAATAATTTTTCTCTGACTAATTAGAAATGAGAAATTGATATTTCCACAGAAATAATGTTAAAAACAGGAGGACACAAAACTGCAGTTACGCAGCGATAGACTCAGAATATTGTGTGTTTGTAGCAGAAACAGGCAGTGGGGGGTTATAAATTTTGACATGAAAACAAATAATTTTAAAATTACATGACTTTTCTCATGGAAGTGTGAGCAAGGTATGGAAGTGGATCGGTAGTTGTGGTAATTCATTCTGTCTGGCGGTGATCAGCCAAGCTTGTCAAAGAATACAATGTTTTGTGCAGAGTTTGGAAGAATAAACAGGTGTTTGCTCAGCATAGAAGCAGGAACCTAGCCTTCCAGGTGAATGGGCCAGCATATTCAAAGGTTGAGGAGCGTGGCACAGCATGGTGCATTAGGGAAACAAGCAATAACCTAGTGTACTGGAACATCATGTGTTGAAAGATTGGAGGGAGATGGAGCGGCTTGAATAGATAGTTCAGAGGCACTGGTCTCATCTTGTTGAGGATGGGAAACCAAAGAAGAGTATTGACCAAGGGGTGTCCTGACTGATTGTTTTAAGAAAACCATGTTGATGATATTATGCTTCAGAGGCAGCTGGCTTTGCCATGTTTCCCTGGCACTGTTTTACTTTGTAGGTCAATGGCAGCTCTGAATATTAGAGAACACTATACATTTATCTATATACATTAGAATAAAAACAAGGAATATTTAAAGAGAAATTGGTCTTGTGTTTCCCACACTTCCCTTGCTTATGTGATACCATCATAATTTTTAATCTAATTTATTAAATATTTTAATGGATTCACTTTTCATAACTCCATAAAAGAAAACATATGATATCTCCAAACAGTAATATTTGTTAAATTATAGGTTTAGCCATTGCTTAAATATTACATATTATTATAAATCCAACTCTTAAAAGAAAAATGCATCTGGGTGCCACCTTTAGGAAACATGAGTCCAGTCCATCTGATGTCATCATCTTACAGGTGAGGAATTGATGTAAATCAAGTAAATCAAATGTTGTCCCTAAGTCACCTGTGTGAGCTGACTACATCCCAAACATAGTTCTCGGTGTTGGAGTGACAGCACTAGCAAAATAAAATCACTGCCCTCAGGAACTTACATTCTAGTGACGGACATAGACAATAAATACATAAAGACTAGGCGAAGACCTGAGGAAAAGAAAGGGAAGCTGGAGTAGAGAAGTAGAGAATGATGACTCAGGTCGTCCTAGTGTACTGATGCAGCAAGTGTGGGTGATCTGAGGATGCAGCTGTCCAGGTAGAAAGGAAAACAGAAGTAGAGGCAGCTGAGGACGTAGAGGAAGAAGCAGAGGCCTGACATGCTTGAGGAAGAGCCAAGAAAGGCTAGTGCTGGTACCATGGAAGCCTGGTGCTTAGGGCCATCACCCCTTCCCCTGCTGCCCCATCAGGCTACCCCCTTTCTCTGTTTGCACGGACTGATTAGTACACACCCGTTCCAGCCCACTGCTTGTTTTATTGGAATGCCGCCATGCTCATGACCTAAGAGTGCTTTTGTGCCGCAACAGCAGAGTTGAGTGTTGTGACGAAGACCGTGTGACGCACAGAGAATCTAAATTATTTACTATCTGGCACTTTACAGAAAATGTTTACTGAGCTCTCCTCTATATCATGCTCTTGTTGTTGTTGTTAGGTGTAGACATCACAGAATAGAATGATTTGTACATCTTTATAAAAATGAAATACAAATCATCCCTGTCAAAACCTAGTTTATACTTGTAGAGAATCTGATTTCATTTTTTCAACTTGAGTTATGTACCAGTGGAAACTTTTTAATATATTCAAGTGTGATCATTTTACTTAATAATGAATTGGGAGAATAAGGTCATCTGTCATTACATAAAGATAGGAGTGAAGAATAACCACAGTTTGCATTACACTTGTGGTTTCCTCTTGTTAGTATTCAAATTATATTCTTTCTAAACTACATCTGAAAGAGGCTGGTGATGTATCCTGTCAGGAGTTGGAGTTGCATTGTTGGGTAATGAATAGGATTTTTAAAATATCCTCATGGACAATGTGGCCCAGAGCTAAAATCTCTTTGGAACTAATTACCTTCTCAAATCACCGGGTCCTGAAGATCATCGGTAACCTTATAGGAAAGAAATGCTGTGCTGAGTTTACCTGGGGCTTCCTTGTTCACTTAGAATGCTTGTGGTTCTGGTGACAGTATTTCTGTCTTTGGTGTAAAGTTCATGGAAGGTGCCTCATATTCTTGTCCCTATCAAATATTTCTCTCTAGAAAGGAAAAATAAGCAAAAAGAAAACAACAACAAAAAATAAGTAAGACTAGAGAAAATAGGGCTAAAAAATACATGGGCAATATTTACAAGATTCAGTGTGGATCTGACTGAACTCAAGTCAGATGAAGAATTGAAGTAGTATCTAGTGAAGAAGGAAGATGAGAAAGCTGAATTTTTCAAATATTTCTGACATAGGATTATCTGTAACCAATTTTAGTCTCATAATCTACAACTGCTAGGTCAGTGTCTCTCAGATCCTTGCCGGCCAGCCAGCCCTCCCCCTCTTCCTCCTCCTCCTCCTCTTTGTTCCCTTCCCTGCTCCTCCCTCCCTCCTTCCCTCTCTCCTCCCCCTCTCTCTGTGCCCCATTATCAATAGGTCATGCTTCACAGTTGGGAAAAAAACCTGGAAGTCTTCTGGCCACAAAGAATATAGTGTAATGACTATAAATATAGAGTTACAGAAGAAAACTTTGGAAAATATAAAAAAGCAAAACAAAAAAATTCCATCTCTGTATCTATTTAAAATTTGTAATCATTCTCTACTTACAATTTTGTCCTGCTTTTCTCAGCTAACAGTGAAAAAATGTGTATTTCTCTATGTGATTACATAGTTTTCTGAAACTTGTGATCATCAAACAGCATGAACTATAGTTTAATTAGCCTCCCACTGAGGGATTTTTGTTTCCAGTTTTTCTGTATTATAAAAAATGTTGCAGTGAACACCTTTGTGTGCTCACATCTCTGTTGATTCCTTAAGAATAAAGGCAGAGGAGTGTTACAGCTGCATAGAAGTAAGGGTATGCATATTATTAAGGTCATCATTACATATTTTTCTGGAGCTAACTCCTGAAGACTGTCAAAGGGACTTCTCCATTTAGTGTTTAATGCTAACGTTCAGTCTGATGATTCATTTGCATTTTGCTTATTGTAATGTTTACTCAGTTGAAAGTCATTTAGTAATTTGTTACCTGCTATCTCCAGAGAAACCTTGGTAAGTGAGAGACCAGAAGATGGGGGGTTTGAAAGATCCATCCTGGAAGTTGCAGAAAGGCAGGGAGAACGTTGTGGACCTGATCCTGATCAGAGATAGAAATAAGTTACCCAGTTCACACTGTGACTCTCAGGGAGTGCCCCCGTAACACATACAGGCACTTTGACGGGAGACTGTGGGAAAATGAAGCTCGAAGTGCAACTGTCCTCACAGGTATGCAGCCCACAGAGTTGGTAACAAACACACCTCTCATCTCTGAATTCCATCTGCAAGAAGAGATAAGTCCTTTGGAGATGAAGTGTTTGCATACTCACTTTTTAAAAAATATTTTTGCCTTGATGAAAGTTGAACTCTCTTCTTCCCGGTTTATTCACTTATCTATCTAAGAAATACTGTTCTCTAAAAAACTTACTCTTGGAAGATATTTGAAAGAGTTCTTTTGTGTTGTGTGAGCAAGACCTTCTAAGTTGCCTTCACCTCCGCCCCACCCACCCCCAGATAAGCACATCACAAAGCCGCTGCTTGCAGCCTGCATCCATGTGCTGTAACAGTCCCAGCTCATCTTTTTTTAATAGGGAAGCGGGGGAGTGTAGGTTTCTAGTCACACAGTTACAGTTGTGGGGGAGGGGCTGCAGGGTAAGACGTGTGATCAGTTTTATTATTATTATTTATTGACATTTCAGAAGTTGTGGAACATCACTGATAAACCCCAACTTTATTCTCCTTGGGCTCACATTCAGGGGCTCAACTATTCTTTTGAAACATTCAAAGTTTTTAGCAGTTCCTCTTTAAAGAAATGCTATCATTCCATCCTTTGGGGAGGAACGAACAATGCTGCTTGTGTGCTCAAACCACTTGGAACATTAATATACTGTTTCTTTAGAAGGATTTGCTTTCCAAAGTTGAACTTTTCAGAACTCAGAACACCTTATCACACTTTCACAAGGCTTCGCTCTGAAAATGGAAAAAGGAAAGGGGGGAGAGCCTGTCAGGACTTGTGCCAGTTAAATCCGATCTCTCCGGGGATTTGTTTTTCTTCTGGCGTCAGATTAGATGTTCAAATCAAGCAGTGTTTGAGGGCTGCAAGGGAATGTCCATGGGATTCTTAGTGAGGCTAATCCCAAAGCAGCACATTCCAAGGGGCTAATCTGCCCAAGTTCATTGCTTACTTGAAACGTCTCTTGGGGGAAGAGCCCGGCAAGTGACTTTTTTTCCGGTGGGCGGTCATAAGAGCATTATTAACGGGATGACCAACCCCAGATGCAGCAAAATGAAAGCAACAGGAGCTGCTCGTGGGACTGCCTTTGCCACCACTCAGAGTCAGTGCTCAGGTAAAATTATTTCAGCTCATTTTCTTCTTGTTCGACTTTCCAGTATCGGATCTGGGCATCTAGAGGAAGACCCAGGGACTGCCAGGGAGATGTTGAGGAAAAGCAAAAGGTAAAAAGGAGCACAGGCGTTCAGTACCTTGAAGTCTCTGGTATTTTGTTCTGATTAGGGCAGAGTGTAAATTTTAAACCTGAGAGTCTCAAAATGAGGAACGTAGTAAAAATTTGCTCATAATTTGTTCCTAAGAAGTTAGTGAACTCTTTTTTTTCTTTTTCTTTTCTAATGTGCAATTATTGGTCTGGGTTGGTGTCCTTTTGTGAAGTTGCTCTACCAACGGGGGGATTGCCATAGCAGTTTCCGAGGCTCTCTGGAGGCAGGTTTAGATATGATTCCTGGCTGGAGAAGGTGTTAACTCTATAGTGAGTGGGGAGTAGGTGGTAAGAAGAGTCATGGAAGTTTGAGGGACTAACGTTTATAGCAGAGTCTTTGTGAAAAACAGTTGAAACTGGTTAAATGAAACAACTTAATTTTTTTTCTTTATTTGCTTCCTATCATTTTGATGCTTTATTTATTGTATAATTGACTTTCAAAATTCATATGTACTTTATTCTTTGAGGGTAATATACTTTGTTTGAAAGGTGAATGTCCTTATTTTTATTTTGAAAAAAATGTCTTTTAATTATTAGCCTTTGAAAAACACTTCCTTATTATACATCACAGATGACTGATAATACAGAAAGACAAGAAAGAAAATAGCCCTTCGCAAACTCAGCCATGGTCTTGTGACCATTCTACCTTTAAAAAAGTGATTTCTGAGGGCTGATAGCAGTCACCTTTTCTAAGAGTACAAGAATCCTCCAAAGCATGTTTTAAAAGAAAAGATTTTCGGGCACACTGTTGAAGTTTTGCATTAGAAGAGAATTAGGGTCAACTAGAAACACGGCATGTCCAAACTGTTTTATGCTTTCTAACGTCAAGGATAGCCATTCTAACCCAACTTAGTTGGATGTTGAGACCAAGTGTAAAGCTTCACAAAGAGTAGTTCAAAGCCTTTGAACAAAGGAAAAGGGAATTAGTTTAGAGGACAAGTTAAATCATGATTATACCCCAAATATGCCAGGAAAATGATTTTAAAATTCTAATATCCATCTGCATTGAAGACTGAATAAAACCACAGTAAAGCATAGGAAATTTCTCCTATTTAGTACATGATGTTTGGTAGAATTCCTAATTTGTGTGTTATACATGTACTCTTTCTGTTATATATTATGTTTTCTTTCTCAAAAAAAGAATCCAATTCAATTATGAATGAAATTTTTACATTTCCTTTCCCCTCCCCCCCAATTTTCTTTGCCTTTGTAAGAGAAATTGTTAGTTTGGTAATAATAAGAAGTAGAAACTGATCCTTAATCCCTTGGCTGACAGTGAGGTAACTTTTCACCTTTGGGAAGGTAATTAAGTTGCTAAACCGCTTGCAAGTCAAATTTCTTAAAGACCAACAAACAAGTTAGCAATCCATATGCAGTCAGTCTTACTACACGCCATCCGAGTAAAGCTTCTAGGGCCTTCCATGTTGGAACCAGGATCTGTAAGTGAGAGAAATAATGGAGGTGCCCTTGAAATTCTCAAGTTGGGAGTCCTGTGTGATTACATTTCATTGTTGTAGCCATTATAATGATACCCCCTTCTTTTACTTTTCTCATATTCTTGTGTCTGCCTAATGTCCCACCTCAATCCTTGACCTCAGGGTGAGAGGAAGAGAGAGTAGAGTGTTGATTACTTCATTTGCGGGAACTGGAAGGAGGCTATAAGTAGGGGAAAGGTGCAAGTGTGAACTGGTTCTCAGACATGCCTCTCCAAGGGCATTCCCAGGCCTGCCCAGAGCTAGGTTATTTTAATACCAATAACGTCTAATTTGGAGAGACAGTTGAGCAGAGTGGGTAAGAGTATGAACTCTGGAGTCAGACAGCTCAAGTTCAAAGTCTATCTTCTAATTTGCTACATCTCACACAGACACGACATAATAGTAGTAATTCCTCCATGGGGTTCTTATAAGGCTCCATGGAGATAATACAAATAAGGCACAATTCCAGGCACATGCTAAATCCCAAATAAAAGTTAGGCATTGTTATTAACTACTGAGCACCTACTAAGTGCCAGATGCTTACCCTGAATCATCTACTTTGATTAATACAATTTTCCAAAGTAGCTATGATTATCCTCGTGTTATAGAAAAGGCTCAAAGAAGTTAAATACATATCTAGATATCTTGTCTATAGACAGTCAGGCCTTCTGGGAGCATATCATCTCCAGTGTGGCATAAAGTCAATTTAGGTCAGATCTGCTATGGCAATTTAATAGTGTTTCTCACTTAAACATTTATCTGAACTTTTAGTACCAGACCAGCGTAAGACTGGTTCCTCTTCTTGAAGTGAAAACTTGCTACCTAAATAATGATAACAACTCTGTGTTTCAGGCATTATGGTTGTGCCCATTTTTATAAATGAGGAAAACTGAGGATCAGAGAAATTATGTGACTTTGTTGAAGCTACAGTCTCATTCATACCACTTTTCTAACTGCAGACATCATTCTCTACCCATCATACTGCCATTCCTACTTTCTCTCAGAGTATGGATCAGCACTCCCTGAAATTCCCAGATGCTTTCCCAAAAGATCCTTCTGAATGCCAGCCAAAGTGGGCCCCCAAAAGTGAAAGTATGCTCTCCCTTTTCTGCTCCCCAAGGTGTAGGGAAAGTTGGTTTCAGATGTCCAGAGAGGAATATTTTTACCATCTATCTGCCAAGAGATATTATCAAAGAAAGTATTCAGTTTCTAGGAAAAAAAATCACAGCCTATGAATAGTTTAACTTACAGGCTTTATACGAAGATAAAGACTGGTTATCTGTGCTGCTAAGCTTATTTCTGCTGCAAAGATGTAGCCACTAGTTTTTCCTACATTTCTTAGAAGAAAAACTTTGAGAATAGACACTGAATCTTTCTCCATGCCAAAATGACAAACAGAACTGCAAATGTTACCTTTGTGGTATGACAGTGGAGAGGGCCACCTGGACCCAGGATCTCTGCGGCAGAGCGGCTGCTCCTTTACATCTGGACAGTGCATAAGCACTCAGAAATTATGCGACCTGATTGTAACCATGACTGAAACAGGATGCTGGTCCTTTGTACCCCTCAAGCGTCCCCTGTGTTGCTACTTTCAAAATGTGCTTTGTTATGCATCTAAGACAACTACTGCCTTCAGTGCCACATGCTCACATAGACTCCACTGTGAAAGAGGACAGAGATGCAGTATTAAGGGGCTGAGGACGAAGACCTTAGCACAACTTATACAGCCATTTGGGTCCTTAGAAGAGTTAGTATCCGTTATAGCCAACAAAACAGGGACTTGAAACAGTCAACGTTGGTCACTGAGACAGGCCAAGTAAACAGCTTGTTTGCACTTTGGCCCTATATGTATTTTTTTAACTTTTTACTTTATATTGGAATATAGTTAATTAGGGCTTCCCTCTTAACTCAGCTGATAAAGAATCTGGCTGCAATGCAGGAGACCCCTGTTCCATTCCTGGGTCAGGAAGATCCCCTGGAGAAGGATAGGCTACCACTCCAGTATTCTTGGGCTCCCCTGGTGGCTCAGCTGGTTAAGAATCTGCTTGCAGTGCAGGAGACCAAGGTTTGATCCCTAGATTGGGAAGATCCCCTGGAGAAGGCAAAGGCTACCCACTCCAATACCAGGCCTGAAGAATTCCAGGGACTGGATAGTCCATGGGGCCCAAAGATTCAGACACGACTGAGTGACTTTCACTTTACTTTACAGTTAATTAACAATGTTGTATTAATTTCAGGTATACAACAAGTTGATTCAGTTATACATATACATGTATCTATTCTTTTTTCTAATGTTTTTCCCAGTTAGGTTGTTACAGAATATTGAGCAGAGTTTCCTATGCTCTACACAGGAAAGTAGGTCCTTGTTTGTGATCCATTTTAAATATATTAATTGTAATGTGTATATGTCAATCCCAAACTCTCTGTATATTTTTAAAGTAGGAATTTTGTTCTGATCCTGGGTTAGATGGAAGATGACACCGTGTGGAAATAACATTACATGTTACTCTACCAACTTCTATCTTAACCACTCGCTTAGAGAAGGAATCTTCTGAGTAGTTTACTAGATTTCATAGGAGACTCCTATACTGTTTCAAATGCTGGTTAAGAAAGGGGTTAAGGGATGAAGGATGGACACTGTTTTGGAACAAAGATGGTACAGTTTGTTGGAACTTGCTTTATCCTTCTGGGAACCTAATCTCAGTGGGCAGGCTGCTGTGTGGACAGTCCCAACAATGTTCATTCTAAGAAGCTGTATTTCATGTGAAAGGCACGTGAGATGCCAAAAAATGTTGCATCTACTTTCCTTCCAAAGGCATTACCTGTGAAATTTCAGATTGTGATTAAGACATTTATCTTCCTTATGTTTCCATCTCCTTTCTCCCCTTCCATATTCATGCACTGATAATTTGGATTTTAGTAAAAGCATGGTGATGGATTAGGACTTGAATTATGTAATTTCCTCACCATTTTTCTTTCTTTCTATAAAGAAAATCTGATGAAAGTGTCAGCCATGAAAACTTTATGATTATTTAGGTATATTTCTTCCTTCCACTAATACTTGTTATCTAAAGGGTTACAAACATACTGCTCTATAGCTTTCGTTTTCTCTGTAAATAGCATTATTTTTCTGTTCTTCAGAAGTCATTATGAACCTGAGCAGTTTTTATTATGGTCATTTTCCTTTAACTCTCATATTATTACATTAAAAATCTAATCAGCAGATTCTGATAGTAAGGGATTTTGTTTTATACAGCATTTATGTATGAAATAACAACAATTTCAATTCAGTTTATGAGATATTAGTCTGTTAAGTGTTTATGGAATTTTGCTTTCTAGTCAAAAATACTTAAAGGCTGTATTCCCCTTTCCTCTTCCTTTTTTTCAGGCTCAGAAGTCCTGGATAGAAAGAGCCTTTTATAAAAGAGAATGTGTTCACATCATCCCCAGCACCAAAGACCCCCATAGGTAAGCTTGCTGTCTTTATAATGTAGCAAGAACTCGAAGTAGCAGTTATGGGAACAAAACTATGATAGCAGTCACTCTCCATTGCAAGAGATTTCATTGTTACTGAATATCTTTGAAACAATCTTATATATACACACCATGTAATATGCCATGCCTGTAGTTAATTCTTTGAGAGCCTATACAAAATAACAGGTACACCGTCAGGAAGGGAATTCATCACTGTAAGAATGGATTTTATATTTATATATATAATGGATTTTTATATTTATATTTATATATATATATATATCAGTTCAGTGCAGTGCAGTGCAGTTCAGTCTCTCTCATATATATATATATTTATATTTATATTTATATTTATATTTATTTAGTGTGGTTTCCCTTTCCAGCATTTCATCAAAATGGGTAGTTTTTACCAACATGCTCAGCTACAGCAAATAACAGAGACTTTTTTTTTTAAAGAGACTTTTAAATGAGATACTCCTAGCAGATTACTGATTAGACTGCAGGCCTTCAGATTTCTATTCAAGAACATTTTTAAAATTCTACTTACTTCCTGATGATCAAAAGTATAGAAAGTGTGAAGCATTTGGGATAAAGTAATATATGCATATCTGGAAGTGCCTTTATGAAAAGACAATATAATGAAGTAGTTTAAAATATAAACTCTGGAATCATATAAACCAGCTTTTCAACCTTGAATACCTTTAAAACTATAATACTGTACCCATACAGTGAATGTCCCACTGTTTGTATTTAATAAATGGTAACTATATATCAGTATTATTGCTAATAGTCATAGTTGTGCTAGTAGTTAAGTACAAGCAACGTTTTCATGATATAAGGAACAAATTTTGTTTTCAGATACCGTGAATATTTTTTTCTTGTTTCTTCAAGAAAACTTAAGTTGCAAATTTTTATTCTCAGAATTGGATATTTGACAATGAGTGTCAATTGGGAAAAGACAGGTTCTTACTCACATATGATTGAGAGTCCTTATTTAAATGTGCCTGTTAAAATTCTCCCCTTAAAGCTGCTCAGTGGCCTTTGTGCAAGATTTAATAGATGGGAGGAGTGAGAAGGAGAAAAATCTACAGGGCTTTCGTTCTTAGGTTCCAGTCCTGATCAATATGGCTGGTGTGAAAGGGGGCTGGTTCAGAAAGATGGGAGGCACATTACAGCTAGAGCAAAATGAGGAAGGGCCAGAGAAGGAGTGTATTAATTTGTCGCGTAAATCGTGAGTTCACCATTTGTCAGGTATGCCGCATATGGTTTCCACCTGAAAACTGACTTGCTGGCTTGCTACAGTTTGTAGATTTCTCCAGCAGATTGCCTTAAGTGTATATTCCAGTTGTCACTAATACAAGGGGTTCACTTTGACCTCTTACATTATAGGTGTTGCTGTGGGCGTCTAATAGGCCAGCATGTTGGCCTCACTCCCAGTATCTCGGTTCTTCAGAATGAGAAAAATGAAAGTCGCCTCTCTCGAAATGACATCCAGTCTGAGAAGTGGTCCATCAGCAAGCACACTCAACTCAGCCCCACTGATGCTTTTGGGACCATTGAGTTCCAAGGAGGCGGCCATTCCAACAAAGCCATGGTAATCAGAACACTGTAATTCACTTCTCAAGTTCTCTTTCAAGCCCTTCAGAGGAGTGGCGAAGAGCTGAGAATTTAGTCTTTGGGCTAAATCTCAACTTTGCCAGTTCCTTGCTGGGTGACCAGCTCTAATTATGTTTCTGCTATGCATCTCTGCTCTTCCTTTATCTAATGGGGGAAAGAAGACCTTACTTTCAGGATTTTTAGAATAATTAGTATGAGATCATACCTAGTGACTATTGTTTTTAATAATAATAGCAAGTAGCTTTCTATCATTATCCACTGTTTGTTATTTTATTTTCTGGCTCTCATCTATTGAGACATTTTTCTAACTCCTTTGGTTAAAAAGAAAAAAAAAAATCTTACCCTTAGGTCTCCATTTCATTCTATAAGTAATTAGCATTTCTCTCAATTTAAGGGAGAAATGATCATCCCAGACTGGAACAACAGTTCCCTGTTCTAACAGAGATCTTGCCCTCCAAATTAAGTGCTTTTTCTTCAAGCAGCTGCATTCAATAATATTCTCAATAGAATAGCTCCATATGAAAAGCATATTTTTTTTTGAAAGGAGGCATTCGGAAACACACAAATTTTATTTTTAAGAGTTGTCACATCCAAATTTTAACTTTCATCATGGACTCCTCCCTACTTGGCTGACAGATTTTGCCAAGAAAAAAAGTCTACTATGTGTTTTTGGAAGCTCTAGAAACACTATTTTCCAACAAGCTTGCTTCTAACTGTTGAGAGAGACAGTTAGTTCATTCGTTGAGGGTAGAGCAGTTGGAGGTGACTCTTCTCAGGCATGCCACAGAGATTTCTGAGTTTGGAGAGGAAATTTTGCTTAAAGAAGCATATCGTAAAATGCAGGGGAAGTCAGTTCACACCAGTTACAGTCTATAAATGTGCAATAAAGCCACCTCTTATATCTATTTCTGCCCCCTCTCTGCTTTCCCCCATCCACTCCTCCTTCGTACTATGGTATTTTCTTCACCAAGAATGGCTGACTTAATTCTGAACAATATATTGGAATGGAGGATGCTATGTGCCACCTCCACCAAGACCTGGGAGAACAAAGAAAGGGTTAGGTAGTCTTGACCTAGACAGAATCAAGGGATATGGAGATTTGGTAACTTCCTCATCCACTTAAGGGATACATGTTCCCACAAAAGGTCATAAGAGTTACCAGCTCAGCTTAGTCTTCATTCAGAGTATGGGGTTGAACCACATATAGTGTGGATCCTCCGGAACCATGCATTAATTAAAAGTCATGCAAGTTCTCCCTGTAAGAAAAGGGCTGCAGATGATGAAGTGGTTTCGTGGTCAACAGTCATTATAGAGCAGTGTACCCAGTGACTGCATAGATGCTTAGATGCTGCCTGTGAGCCCCGGCACAAGCCCAGAGGCACATGGCAAGCTTCCAGCCATTATTTCCTTCAGTAACATGCAGTGTCTGTCAAGTATAGAGCATAAGTTTGCTGCAAGAAGAGCAGTCCTCCAAAGTCATCACCTGGGGAGACTGTAATTACCATGTAGCCACCAGTGCACAAAATGTGTTTAGGGGACTGATTTCAGACAATTTATCGATCACAACAGAAAAGCACCCTGTATTTTCTTCAAATGGTGTTTTTGATCAGAAGTTAATTTCAGTTCAGTTCAGTTTAGTCACTCAGTCATGTGTGACTCCTTGTGACCCCATGGACTGCAGCACACTAGGCTTCGCTGTCCATCACCAACTCTCAGAGCTCACTCAGACTCATGCGCATCGAGTTGCTGATGCCGTCCAACCATCTCATCCTCCGTCATCCCCTTCTGCGTCTGCCCTCAATCCTTCCCAGCTTCAGGGTCTTTTCCAATAAGTCAGCTCTTAATCTCAAGTCCCTGAAATTCAAAAAACAAATGACTTAGTCACAAATGACTCGTGCTGGTTTTTAAAACTCAGGTCAGTTCTCAGAAGATAAGGTTTTCCACCACTAAAAATTATGAAAGAATGAAGTACTAGTTTGGAGAATGAATGAAGAATGAAGTAATGAAGAATTCTTAGTAATGAAGAATGTGGGCTCTGAATGCAAACGGTCTAGCCCAGACATATCATATATTTACTGTGTGCCATGAGAAACATTAATTATATTCTCTGATGCTTTAGTCACTCAACTGTGTCCAACTCTCTGCGACTCCAAGGACGGTAGCCCACCAGGCTCTTCTGTCCATGGGATTTCCCAGACAAGAACACTGGAGTGGGTTGCCATTTCTTTCTTGAGGGGATCTTCCCGACCCAGGAATTAAATTAGGTCTCCTGTGTTGCAGGCACATTCTTTACTGACTGAGCCACCAGGGAATTCTCTGGGCCTCAGTAATTTATTCTATTATCTAGAAATAATAAAACTGCTATTATAAATGTTAAATGAGATGACATATGTAAGTCATCTGGCATAGTGCCAGGGCACATTATAGATGTAAAATTAATTTTAACAGCTATTTTTACTACTATTCATTATTATTATTTGCTTCAGGCTCTGAATTTTTTTTGAAATATTTTGATTAATGTTTAGCAGGGCATACATTTGGGTACATATCTTGGCAAATTACTATAGAAAATCAAACCATACTTTTGCAGTTAAGCCTTTAAAATATTAATAATTCAAGAAGTTCCAATTCTTTTACCTAGTAGTTAAGCTCAGAATGCAAAGCCATATTGCTTTGTTTGTAAGCTGGTCTGTAACTAACTGGTTCATAATCTGGCTCAGTTTACTTAACTTCCCAGTACCTCCGTTTCCTCATCTGCAAAATGAAGATAGTAATTCCTACTATATAAGGCTATAGCAAAAATTAAATGGGTCAATATGTATTAAGTACTTAGAACAGTATCTGATGTTAAAGCTAAATTAGTATTTGCTATGTTATTACTTCCAGCAAACATTCACTTACTTTAGTTACAAGAGGGGCTTTGCAGTCAGTTAAAATAAGATGCATAATCTTCAAGTTTTATAGAACTGTATTTATACACTCACTCTCTCTACCTAGTCAGAAAATCTTGGTTAAACCAATTGACTTAGCTGAACCTCAAGATTTCTTATTTACAAAGTGGACATAATTGCCTTATGGGATCTTTGCTGGCTTCAGACAGTGAAGAATCTGCCTGCAATGCAGGAGACCCTGCTTCAGTCCCTAGGTAGGGAAGATCCCCTGGAAAAGGGAATGGCTACCTATTCCAGTATTCTTGCCTGGAGAATTCCATGGACAGAGGAGCCTGGCAGGCTACAGTCCGTGGGGTCACAGAGTCAGACATAACTGAGCACACACAGTGCTTTTATAGTCAGACATGACTGAGCGACTAACTCTTACAAGGATTACAAAGAATATAAAATTACCTGGTATACAGCCAGTGCTCAATATATTTATGAAAATCATAGTGATAGGGCAGTGAAGGAGCTACCTTTATTTCCTGGGAATCCAAAGATGTGCTACATATTTCCACCGAAGTTCAAGGCTACGTAAGAGGGCATTAGTGACAGTCACAGATTGAAGGCTAGCACTGCGGACACCTGCTCATCAGTGACTGGAGACATGTGGCTTACAAACCACCAAATTATACACTTTGACTTCCACATTACATCAACCTCCTACATCTGCTTATTCTAATAAACAGAAAATGAACTCTTCCCTGGCATCCCCTCCACTTTATTCACTGCAGACCTCAACAATTAGACAGTTACTATGGGTGTGGCATTTGTGCCTCTTATGATGGACAAAGCCAAGACTGCTTCTCAGTTCAGTTCAGCTCAGTCACTCAGTTATGTCCAAATCATTGCGACCCCATGGACTGTAGCAGGCCAGGCCTCCCTGTCCATCACCAACTCCCGGAATTTACTCAAACTAATGTCCATTGAGTCAGTAATGCCATCCAACCATCTTATCCTCTGTTGTCCCCTTCTCCTCCCACATTCAATCTTTCTCAGCATCAGGGTCTATTCCAATGAGTCAGTTCTTCACACTGGGTGGCCAAAGTATTAAAGTTTCAGTTTCAGCATCAGTGCTTCCAATGAATATTCAGGACTGATTTCCTTTAGGATGGACGGGTTGGATCTCTTTGCTGTCCAATGGACTCTCAAGAGCCTTCTCCAACACCCAGTTCCAAAGGATCAATTCTTCGCTGCTCAGCTTTCTTTATAGTACAACTCTCACATTCATACATGACTACTGGAAAAACAATAGCTTTGACTAGATGGACCTTTGTTGGCAAAGTGAAGTCTCTACTTTTTAATATGCTGTCTAGGTTGGTCATAACTTTTCTTCCAAGGAGCAACCGTCTTTTAATTTCATGGCTGCAGTCACTATCAGCAGTGATTTTTGGAACCCAAAAATAAAGTCTCTGTTTCCATTGTTTCCTCATCTTTTTGCCACGAAGTTGATGGAACCAGATGCCATGATCTTAGTTCTCTGAGTGTTGAGCTTTAAGCCAACTTTTTCACTCTCCTCTTTCACTTTCATCGAGAGGCTCTTTAATTCTTCTTCACTTTCTGCCATAAGGGTGGGGTCATCTGCATATCTGAGATTATTGATATTTCTCCAGGCAATCTTGAGTCCAGCTTGTGCTTCATCCAGCCCAGCGTTTCTCATGATGTACTCTGCATATAAGTTAAATAAGCAGGGTGACAATGTACAGCCTTGACGTACTCCTTTCCCGATTTGGAGCCTGTCTGTTGTTCCATGTCCATTTCTAACTGTTGCTTCTTGACCTCCATACAGATTTCTCAGGAGGCAGGTCAGGTGGTCTGGTATTCCCATCTCTTTCAGAATTTTCCACAGTTTATTGTGATCCACACAGTCAAGGCTTTGGCATAGTCAATAAAGCAGAAATAGATTTTTTTCTGGAACTCTCTTGCTTTTTCAATGATCCAGTGGATGTTGGCCATTTGCTCTCTGGTTCCTCTGCCTTTTCTAAATCCAGCTTGAACATCTGGAAGTTCTTCACAGTTCATGTACTGTTGAAGCCTGGCTTGGAGAATTTTGAGCATTACTTTGCTAGCATGTGAGATGAGTGCAATTGTGCAGTAATTTGAACATTCTTTGGCATTGCCTTTCTTTGGGATTGGAATGAAAACTGACTTTTTCCAGTCCTGTGGCCACCTTTTTCCAAATTTGCTGACATGTTGAGTGCAGCACTTTCACAGCATCATCTTTTAGGATTTGAAATAGCTCAACTGGAATTCCATCACCTCCACTAGCTTTGTTCGTAGTGGTGCATCCTAAGGCCCACTTGACTTCACCTTTGAGGATGTCTGGCTCTAGGTGAGTGATCACACCATCATGATTATCAGGGTCATGAAGATCTTTTTGTATAGTTCTTCTGTGTATTCTTGCCACCTCTTCTTAATATCTTCTGCTTCTGTTAGGTCCATACTATTTCTGTCCTTTGTTGAGCCCATCTTTGCATGAAATGTTCCCTTGGTGTCTCTAATTTTCTTGAAGAGAGCTCTAGTTTTTCCCATCCTATTGTTTTCCTCTATTTGCACTGATGACTGAGGAAGGCTTTCTTATTTCTCCTTGCTATTCTTTGGAACTCTGCATTCAAATGGGTATATATTTCCTTTTCTCCTTTGCCTTTCTCTTCTCTTCTTTTCTCAGTTATTTGTAAAGCCTTCTCAGACATCCATTTTGTCTTTTTGCATTTCTTTTTCTTGGGGATGGTCTTGATCCCTGTCTCCTGTACAATGTCACGCACCTCCGTCCATAGTTCTTCAGGCACTCTGTCCATCAGATCTAATCCCTTGAATCTACTTGTCACTTCCACTGTATAATTGTAAGGTATTTGATTTGGGTCATACCTGAATGGTCTAGTCATTTTCCCTACTTCAATTTAAGTCTGATTTGGCAATAAGGATTCCTTCTCATCATACAGTTTTTCTTCTACCTAAAAATTTTCCCCTTCTGAAGAGTTTTTAGTGAATCTAAAATTTCTAAGAACCCTAGAGATTGATACTCCAAATATATTTACTAGAACATGTATCCTTCAAAGTATTAATCAAAATACTTTTGCAATGATTTTCAGGGTCTATAAAAAATAATAAATTTGTTATTCAACTAAAATTGATTAAACATCTAAATACTTGCCCAGTGCTGTGCCAAGTATTTATATTTATTTATATATTTCATGTTTATGACATTAGTATTATTTTTCCTATATGACAAAATGACATTTTAAAGCACAGAAATGTAAATAATTTGCCCCATGCCACACAGCTAATATACGATATGTGTATAATGTAATACTTAGAATTGAAGAAAAACTTCAAGAGGCAGCTAGATCTTTCACTCTGTTCCAGGAGAATGAACACATAAGGACATTGAACTTTGACAGTTCTCCCCATAGTTCTATCTAATTCAGAGTTGTCTCTTGGCAGTCGGGTTAGGCAAGGTCAGCTACATGATTTGTGGGACCCAGTATAAAATGAAAGTGAAGGCATTCAGCAGGGATAAGGAAATCAGTACTCCTTCCCCATGAATGACAGCCCCAACCCTCAGTGGATGGGAAACCAACAATGGATTGCCATCTCCTCCCTGGGAAGTGCTCAGTATCTACGTGAGGGTGAGACTTCCCACAAAGTTGTTCACAAAACCCACCAAAGTACAGCCAGCCCGAGGCAGGGATAGCTACATCTTTACCTTGGCCTGAAATACTACAGACCACATGCCCCACCTTGCCCTTGCCCTTGAATTGAATTATTCTGATTCTCCTGTCTGGAAAAAGGGGTGGAGTTATCCACAGGACAGATGACCTGTTTTATCAGGCAGGACAGTCATCTTTTGCTACCCTGTGCCTTCTTTAATGGGCTTTCCAGGTGGCTCAATGGTAAAGAGTCTGCCTGAGAATGCAGGAGATGCAGAGGCACAAGTTTAATCCCTGGGTCCAGAAGATCCCCTGGAGAAGGGAATGGCAATCCACTCCAATATTCTTGCCTAGGAAATCCCATGGACAGAGGAGCCTGGCGGGCTACAGTCCACGGGGTCCCAAAGAGTCAGAAAAGACTGACTGAGCACACAGACATGTGCCTTCTTTACCACTTGTTCTCTCCAGCAAACTGACGTGCAGTTTGTCAAAGGGAAAAATCAGCACCTACTGTCTGAGAGTGCCAATCCTCAGATGGGGGAGGCATGGTTAAATTATTCACCAAGATTGAAGTGAAACAGGCCAACTAACTTAATATGTCTCTGGTCCCCTTCTCCCAACAACAATGTTTGAAAGTTGGAATGATTTTTAACAAAGTGGTCAAAAAATTCTAGAGGGCAGGTTAACTTTGACCTTCATTAATTAAAAAAATAAATAAAGAAGATATAATGTTAACTTTTCCCCTCAAGACAACCCAAATTGACGCACTTGAGTCAAAATGCCAATGTGGTCTGGACACAGCACGAGGCAGAAGGTGCCATAGTTTGGTGGAAGATTCAGCTGAAGTAAAGGGACTCATTATTAAAATGTAGTGGGCTGTATGAGAACCACATCTCACGTTTGTATCTGTATCACTACATAGATAGCACACCGTGATGTCACGGAACTTTGATCACCAAAGACAATGAGAGATCAATGCAGTGATTCTCTACTTGGAGGCTCAGAATAACCTGTGGGGCCACTACCAATGCCCATGCCCAGAATCATTCCCAGAGGTCTGGGGCAGAACCTGGACATCCAAAATGTTTTTAAAGTTAGCTCAGTTATTCTACTGTTCAGCCAACCTTAAAAATACTAAATGATACCAATCTCTTTACCTATTTTACAGATAGGCAACTCAAGCCCAAAGAAGTTAAATTATTTTCTGAGAGTCACCCAGTTATTTGACAAAGCTAGTTTTTGAACTCAAGATCCTTAGGATTCTTCATCAAATCTTTTTCTTCTCTGTCTTGTATGCCTGGTACAGACTATAGTAGATGTTTTGAAAAGAAGCTAGTTACTATATGTTTCTAGTTCCTTCCTATGAAGAAATGAAGTGAAAATCACTCAGTCGTGTCCAACTCTTTGAGACCTCGTGGACTATACAGTCCATGGAATTCTCCAGGCAAGAATACTGGAGTGGGTAGCCCTTCCCTTCTGCAGGGGATCTTCCCAACCCAGGGATCAAACCCAGGTCTCCTGCATTGCAGGTGAATTCTTTACCACCTGAATCTCAAGGTAAACCCAGTTCCTTTCTAAGGCTCTTGAAGATTTTTTAGTAGAATTATAAGATCACTAGTATTTGTTGAGGTTAATTGAACTCAAAAGCTGTGAGCACAAAGAGTTCTTCATAAAATTATATCCTAGGTTAATGGAACTATTATCCAAGACCTTCCCAGTACTTTTGCTGTTCTGTCCCTAATTCTCAGGCTTGACAAACCCCAGTGAAACAGCAGTGAGACCAGCATCTCTCTTACTTTATGGAGAGAGAAACTGTGACACAGAAAGAAGTCTTGTGCAAAGCTAACAGTGAATGAAGGAGTTGCATTCCTCTCTTCTTTACACCAAGCCACATCCTACCAAACTGCATGCCCCTAACGTCCATTCCTGGGGATTAAATGACCTAGCAGTTCACTCAGATGCCTCATAAAATCAGAACTCGGGGACAAAAGGAGGTTCTAAGATACTGAAGCCCTGGTTTAGGCATTTTCTTACTAGACTAGGTTCCAGGCAACTTTTTAAAACTGACATAGCAATAATAAGATGGTCTGACAGCAGATGTTGGGTCCTTTCTCAAAGACTCTTCATATCTGGGGCTGAGGCTATTAAATTATTTAGAGAAGGAAGCAGTGCTGGACTTAATTAGAATCTTATTTGCTTACTAATCATCTCTTCCAATTAATGCTGAGCTGACTTACGGACCAGGTAAGTATAACCTAATTAAGGACTTGTATTTAAACTTCTCAAGTCACCTACATAATTCTCTTCATGTTTTCCCTTGGTATTCACTCTGCTTATTAGATCAAGTTGAGCCCCTTATTACAGTTTTCATATAATTTAGAGAATTATTCCTATGCCTCATTTCACACTTAGAGCTCTAAGTACTGAGTCAGCCAAGATGCAATCTTTCTATTCTGAGCATTAAGGTGAGGGTGTGAGAGGGAATAGGTGAGACTGAGGAGATATAATACTCCGTGTGTGTCCGGGGAAGGGCATGCTGTCAGCAGCATGACATCTACAATCTTATACTCTTAAAATGCTTTAGGATTAAATCTTCTTGTCTTAAAATTGTCTTTCTTTGCATTATGGAGATTTGAAATGAGAATCATCGATTGACATGCACAAAACATATTAAATAAATCCCAGTACAAAACAAAATGCCTCATCACTGGACTATAGCTAACTAAGCAGCTTTGTACAGCATGGTGTAGTTTTTGAGGGGTTTTGCAGTTGCTCTGTTGCTTTCCATATTCCACCTTGAAATTTCTAGACTATTGAGATTATTGGCAGCACCTTTGAAAAACCTTTCAGAAACTGGGAATAAGGTTAGAATGTATCATTTAAACTTCTGATCTTAATCATAGGCCTATATAGAAGTAAGAACTAACCTTCCTCAAGAAACCCATCTTGGTCTAGAAAATTTTACACAAAAGCAATTCTGGCAGAAAATTTGCAGAGTACTCCCCTGCAACTGGGTGATATGCTCAGTGAAGTTTTATGTTATTTCTAAACCTCTAGTTTCGGCTTATCAGCATCAATCACCTGGAGCACCTGTTATCTAATATTGAAGAATCCTAAAAGCAATATAGAATAAATTACAATGGCATTTTCACTCCCAAAATTTTGTGAGTCAATCAAACAAAAACTCCTATAACAGTGACACCTCACATTTGCATTCCAAATATTTTCTTTCTAGGGATCTTTCTTTCTAGTGGTTCAGCTCCCACATTAAACCACTATAAGCATTAAACACTCGGTGCAAAACCAAAGGCTCCATGGACTTGGAAAGCTGATATCAGCAAAATTGTCTCAGGAGTCTGATGCAACGTATTCTCCTTGGCCACAACTTTAATTAAAACTACTCATTTAAAATGGGGCTACAGAGAATTAGAAAATGAAAAGATGCTTGTCACAGTTCTCAATAGAAGGAAAATGGGGCAAATTTCCCACTACATGCTCAGAAGAAAGGCATTCAAAATACTATTAAAATAGGTTTAGCTGTAGTAAGTTCCATTACTCAGAGAAAGTACTGCTGAAATATACCAATTGATTATTTCTCAGAATTGAAGATGGTTTCTCAGTGAGGGTTAGAAAGATTTGCCATTTACCATTTCCTAAAGTGTAACCAGTTTTATTGTCCTGTAGTTATTTTACCTCTTCATTTAAAAGCTGGGCAAAATGATGTGAGTAAAACTTTAGTTTAAAACCAGAGACAAATTACTCCACAATGGGTCAAGTTCAGAATTCTAAAGAAAATTATTATTATTTCTAATTAAACAGCCCCAGCCTATTCTAAGTAGTGATGGCTGCTTCTCCACTCAGCCTTCACCACCCTTGGTGTTTTGAAGAGAAGAATGCTGTCTGATCTATTGCACCTCTGTGCTTTCCCTCCCAGTTTAATGCGGTGAGGCCGTAGTAAAGTTGAGTTCTGCTTTGGCGAGTGAATAGTTGTCGTTTCTAGTGATGGAGCAGGTTAGAGTGCCTTTAGGAAAAACTGCAGTGAAATCACCTGCTAAACAAACAAAGCAAAAAAACTTAACAACTGGAGAAAGCAAAAGCTCAAAATTTCCAGTTACCCGAATTTTTAGTTACGTCTGCCACTCAAACAAAACAAAAACTCAAATTTGCCACTATAGACTTACAAAATTTCGTTTGTAAGTTTGTGGTTTGGAATTCAAAGTGTTCTTGTGAAAATCATGCTTGTATGCATTGGCCCCCAAAGCACCTAGGAAGAGATCAAATAGTACAATTTAAAAATAGAACTTCTGTTTTGCATAGTGCTTTCTTTAGATCCTCTTCTTAAAATCTCATTAGCTCATCACACAGGCTGTCTCCTGTCAGGCAGAGACACTAATGATGTTAGTACTGGTGTAGATAACTCATTTGAGCTCAATTTATTTCTAGAAATTAAAATTAGGGAACTAAAGGCATGAAGGAGAAGGATAGGATTGGTGGCCGCAGATATAGGTAGCAGTTTCCCTCTGGATAGGTACTTTTTATAACTTGTACCAGTCACTCCCCAGATAACTCACAAAGGGCTACTTTGAACGGTACATTAAAGAGCTAAAGGCAAGTTATGTAGGTCGTGTGGTGCAAAAGTCATTTGTGAGTGCCTGTAGTCTAATTTCCATGTGTTGGTTTTCCTTCCAGGTCTTTCCCGCAATTTACTCTTTAGTGTTTTGCGTGGTGTTCAAGATTACCCTCATTTCACGAGAGAGGGCCTCAAACTGATCAGATGACTTACAGTGCAGTATCTGATGCTTGAACGTGTTGCTGCGCATAATTGTGCTTAGTCGCTCGGTTGTGTCTGACTCTTGGTGACCCCATGGACTGTAGCCCCCCCCCTCCCGGGCTCTTCTGTCCATAGGGATTCTCCAGACAAGAATACTGGAGTGGTTTGCCATGCCTTGTCCAGGGAAACCTGTAAATGGGAGCATGCATCACTGCATCAGAGTACTGCCTAGGTCACAGAATTTAGTATACATATTAGGAAGATTTCTGGTTATTTGTAAGGTGACCCCTTAGCAATTAATGACTTCACAAGACAGTCAAAATTGCTTACCTTGATAACCAAAATAGCTCCTAATTTCTAATCACATTGACCATTTAGCAGGAATGAATTAATTGCTCTGGGTACAACCATTTATGAACCTGAAGCTGCTGATTTTGGCACAAGAATTAACTGTTATATTATTAATACAGTTCCAAGAGAGGTTACTGAATAACATGATTTTTATGGGTATAAGAATATAATTTAAAAATTAGAATCTCTAAGTAATCATAAAATGTCCTTTTATCCCTTAGTTTTAATTACCCTCGTATCCTTAACTGTTTCCTTGAGCTGCTAAACAAAATCATGACAAAAGGTAATGCACTGATTCATTTAAATACTTCCATTTTAAAAGATCTTTTATTCTCCAAGAGAAGGACAAAATAAATCTAAAGTAATGGCTAACATTAAAGGGACAGGGACACCTAGTATTTGTGTTATTTATCAGCTTCTAGATAATCAGGGGTGGGCTGACAGATAACATAAATAATGTAGTTAATCATGGATTCCATTGTATAAGAATTAGTCCTGGTGAAAAAGAATCAGGTAGTTGGAATTGAGTAGCTTATTGATGACTGCACTTTCCTATTTCTCATGGCCTGAGTAATTTTCCAGTTTTTCCTCCATTCTTCTCTTTGATTTTTATATAAAATATTAAAGTGTTCTTCCTTGCCTTTGGCCCAGTGATAAACACAAGACACACCACTTAGAATCTTTGGTCTGGGAAAAAGTTGTAATTCTTTCTACTCATGTGGTCCCTTTTGGGAGCTAGTTAAAAATGCAAAACCTCAAGTCCCACCTCAGACCTATTGAATAAGAACCTGAATTTTTGAGGTTCCCTCAGTCCACGGGGTAGGGAAGAGTCGGACACGACCGAGCGACTTCCCTTTCAGTTTTCACTTTCATGCATTGGAGAAGGAAATGGCAACCCACTCCAGTGTCTTGCCTGGGGGAGCCTGGTGGGCTGCCGTCTATGGGGTCGCACAGAGTCGGACACGACTGAAGTGACTTAGCAGCAGCAGCAGCAAATGTGTTTTGCATATTAAAGTTTGAGGAGCCCAGCTCAACCTAGAGTTTCCACTGTAACAGTAGCTTTAATAATGGATTGGGTGAGTGGTTAACTAGTAGATAACTATTAATAATTCTGATGTCCCAGTCACATGACTTCCCTGGGTCTCAGTGTCCTCATCCCTAAGGCAGAAGAACTGAAACAGATGATTTCTAGTTCCCATGATTGCTAAGATATTTCCAAACTCCTTTTTATTTCTGAGATTGTAGCTACACCATAGCCAGGAGAGAAAGGATTATCCAAAATCATAGATCAGGTGACACATGATCCCTCCCCTCAGATATCTTGCAAATGAGGAGATAAAACTGACACGTGTAAGAAACGATGGGGAAAATATCTATGTATATTATTCTGAGTTTCACTGAGAGTTATACTGTGTCAACATGAGCTTGCATTCTAGGGAAAAGTCAATAAGAGCCTTTGAAAGACAAGAATGATTTATGTAGATGAAAGGGGAGAAACTGGGTTTTCCAGGACTTGAGGAATAGCATTAACCAAATACAGAAAAGAGTGGGGGAAATGCCTCTAAATAAGTAGAGTGAGGCCAAATTGTGGAGATCACGACAGGCAGAATGGGAGTTTACATATGATGTAACCCTTTGAATTGAAAAATAGTATTACTAAAAAGGTATTGGGGATAGGAGTCGCCTGCTGGTGTCTCATTGAGAACACAGGGTTAGAAAAGCCATGAGGACTGTTGTCATGACACATACTGACATCCTCGTAAGAGCATTTATTCTTAAAATAGCAACTAAAGCGATAGAGGGAAAGGCCTGGCTGAGAGTATGATTTGAAAAATGGGTCATTAGAACTCACAGACCACTTGGTTATAGGTAAAGGAAAAGGAGAAGTAAGGGGAGAAAAGGCATTTATTATGTTTCCGAGGTCAACAATAAGGACCTGGCGTCAGAGAGACCTGGAGTGTGAATTTACACACAGCATATATGTGTCTGGAACACAAGGGATTTGGCTGTAAATTTAGGGTGTTTTTCTCAGTAGTTAAAATATTGAGAGCCAGGCGAAATATGGAAAGAGAGCTTATGAACAAAAGGACCTTACACAGGCCTTCCTTTCTTCCTCTGTAAGATAGAGAGCTAGGGAGAAGGTGATCTAAGGTCATTCATGCATTTCCACTGGAGCACTTATTAACTGGGTAACAAGTGTTTTGTGGTCACAAACAAGCTTTTCTTGGTTTCCTAACTAGGAAAAAGATTAATCTGGTTCAAAAGGAATTTTAAAATATTCACTAAATTGGTAGCTTTCCAGTGATCTGTTCATGTGATCAGTAAATTTGGTTCCTTATTGGTAACTTGTATATATAACATTAGAAGCCCCAAAGCGAATTATTTACCGAGTGAGACTTATTCCTAAAAACATATTTGAGTTATTCTTACTAATTACTGTAAATAATTGAACTCCAGAATGCATTATTTAGGTAGGTTAAGCCTGTGAAAATTATTACACAGTCTCTGTAGTAATTAGTATGGCTGTAGTCTCTCTTCACATTGAGTTAGTAATATAGGTGTGTCTGTTCCCAGATACTCCCTGTGGCTCAGAATATCACATTATTTACATGGCTAAATGAAACTTGAAAGTGGGGACACTCAGTGAGGTATCTTGAAGTTCAAAAAGCGATAATCCTAATCACAAACCTAAAACAACTATTTAGGCTTGGAAGGGCATATAATTTTAGAAGAATCTTTATACTTAAGCATTTTTCTATATTTAGAAGTGTAATTTATATCTCACCTTAGAAGAATATGGATCCTTGTTTTTTGAAGGAATAAGAGAGTGATGTTGAGATATGAAGTTATTGAATAACTGAAAATGCAGTTTTTTAGCATCTCCCATACAGAACATTCTTGGTTTATATAGTTTTGAAGCCTTCTGAATCTCAGTTCTACTTTATTTGACTAAGTATCCCTTTCTAGAGTTAGTCAAAATTATATAAATTTAATCTAGTAAAGCTCCCAAATTATGACTCCTTAGGTAGCATAAATTCAGTGTTTAGGCACAGAAAACATAGCGTCCATTATATAGGTAGCTTTCTTATAAACAGTCACTCAATGAGATAACAAATATAACAATGATAATTTTTAAAACTTTTATTTAAGAAACATTTATGTTTGCTTCTACCACTGCAATACCCTCTCTCCAGCCCCAGGGTTCCTATTTCACACATTATAAATTCTAGTTAAATTCTGTTGATATATGATAAACTTCTATTAATATAATATACTTAGCTAAAATTGCTAACCTTTACTCTTTCCATTATGGAATTAATTTTTGCTATGTAGATCAAATCAATATAAAATCAGCTTGTTAAATTCTAATACTTCTTTGTATTTCTAGTATATGAATAATAAATGGTAAACTCTAGCTCTTTGGTATTTCTTGATGATGCAGTTTAATTTATCAAGCTACTTTCCTATTTTGTATGTTTTTGCCTCACATTTCAACTAAATAGACTTAAAATATACTTTAACAAAAGAATAACATATAATTTTTGAGATTTTTATGGTAATGGATCTCCCAGATCCAAAAAATATTACAATAAATTGTCATGTCCTGGACATGCTTGTATGATTACATGCAAGTCTATTCTTTTTGTTATGCAGCTTCAACATTAATATTTAACAAGTTCCCAAACTTAATACTTTTCTCTCGTAATATGTAGACTGTAGAATACTTTAATTCTTATTATTGCTTCCTAATTTATATTCTATATTATCCAGCACTTTATTCTATCCCTTTCCACCATAAATAAGACACTATTATCACTTTATATTTTACAACTAACGCTTTTTAAAATTTACTCTGTTTATGCTAATATCTTTATTTATTATTCTTTCTTGTATCCCAGATCATCCATCTGGGATCATGTAACTTCTGCCTGCTCCATGTATTTTAAAATTTCCTTCAGTGAAGTCTACTAGAGGTAATTACTTGGTTTTAGTAGTCTGAAAATGATCTTATTTTTGGAAAGATACTTTTTGTTGAATTCTACACTGACAAATTTCTCTTTGTACAATGAAGACACTGTTCCTGCCTCCATTGTTGCTGTTGGAAATAAGCCTTCAGTCTAGTGACTGTTTCCTTGTAGGTGATCAGTATTTCTTTTCTAGCTTCTTTTGAATGCTTCTCCCACCCCAACCCTTTGGTCTTCTCTATGACTGATGTATGGATGGGGTTTCTTTTTAGTTATCCTGCTTCAGATTCATTGAACTTCTTGAATCTGAGAATTGGAATCTTTTAGTAATTCTGAGAAATTCCCTGCCAATATCTCTTCAAGTATTGTTTCTTGCCTGTTATCTCTTTTATTTCTATCTAGAATTCTGATTACCTCCTATAAAATTATCACATTTTCTTCTGTGTTTCTAATTCTCCGGTTTTTCTAGGCTGCATCTGGTTTATTTCTCTGTATCTATAGGATCAGTCCTGGGTATTCATTGGAAGGACTGATGTCGAAGCTGAAGCTCCAATACTTTGGCCACCTGATGCGAAGAGCTGACTCATTTGAAAAGACCCTGATGCTGGGAAAGATGCAGGGCAGGAGGAGAAGGGGACAACAGAGGAGATGGTTGGATGGCATCACCAACTCAATGGACATGGGTTTGGGTGGACTCTGGGAGTTGGTGATGGACAGGGAGTCCTGGTGTGCTGCAGTTCATGGGGTCACAAAGAGTCAGACACGACTGAGTGACTGAACTGAACTGAACTGACAGTTAGAATGTCTGATCTTATAGTTGCATTTATCCACTGTATTTCTCATTTAAATTTTTACATTTTAGTTTCTAGAGGTTCTGTTTTTTACTCTTTCAAATGGAAGTGATCATTTTTTATAATCTTTTTCTTTATTCATATATTCAGCTTTCTCATTTATGTTCTTAATATATTAAATGTAGTCATTTTATATTCTCTGTCAGAGCATTTTACTGTCTTTGAGGATCTTATTCTGCTACCTATTGTGTCTTTTGGTTCTCATTCATGTTGCTTTATCTCCTTATGTAATTTGTAATATCTTTTACAATGAAATGCTTATTTTCCCAAGAGAATTACTTGAGACCTGGATTGATGATGCATTCCTTCACAAATAATTTGCATGTGCCTCTGCCAGTTATCTGGAGCCATTACTCCACTTACGTTAAATACTCTGATGTTTCTCAGACCACACTGAGAATGTAGACGTAGACCAAAATCTGTATGAGGGCCCACTTTTGTTTATAAATAACCAAAGGAGAATTTAAAGAGAGACCCCATGCGTAAAGCTGGGGGGTCTCTCCTTATGCCCCCCATACTGCATTAAGCTATTAAAACAGCTGTTTAGGGGCTTCCAGGGTTTAGGAAAAAGCCTCAAGGCCAAAGCTTCCTTTGGTATTCCTTACTTCCTGAGATTCCAGCTTCCACTTTGTTTAGGTATCTGAATATTCTCTCTTTTCGTGCCAGCTCAGCAATGCATTGCAAAAGGCTTTTCAGTGCATTTGCCAAGTATTCTAGTTGTTTCTAGATAGAAATGAAATCTTGATATAATGAAACAAAGATTTGAATGAGCATATTTATATAATTTTTAAAAAAGATATAACATGATGGTTGAACAGTCATGTCTGACTCTTTGAGACCCCATGGACTCCTTTGAGATCCTCTAGGCTCCTCTGTCCATGTCATTCTCCAGGCAATGATACTGGGATGGGTAGCCTTTCCCTTCTCGAAAGATGTTCTGGACCCAGGGATAGAACCTGGGTCTCTGGCATTGCAGGCAGATTCTTTACCACCTAAGCCATATGGGAAGCCCATCTAAATGTTTAGTTATATATATATATATGTATATTTGTCATTTTATGTATTTATAGAATTTTATTTATATATACTTATAATAACTTATTTCTAGTTGCATATGTAAATACCTTGATATCTGCTATGCACTCTAATATTTTCAACTATTCTATAAAAATAATTGGCATGACTTTTGTCACTTTTCTTTGAAAGATAAAGCAAACCTTTGGCATGCAGTTAATTTAGGTTTAAGTAAATGTTATCAGCTGTTACCATATTTAAACATTCTCATTACATTATGTAGAACTGTAGAATTTTTCTAAACCTACCAAAATAATAGGGTCACAGAAACAGTCATATATAGGTCCAGTTATTATAAAGGGATTACTTATATTGAAAATGGTAGCAATATGTGAACTGTTGCACAAATGTTAAGGTTAAATATAAATATGATTTCCTTTGAGTAAAGAAGGCATCCTTGGGAAAGTTGTGTTTATACTGCATTTTAGAAAGTTAAATAATTTTAAAATCTATAGGCATTCAGAATTTCAAAAAAACTTGTTAAAAATGGTGAATCTCTTTATCTAATGAAGGTCTTCAGTAAAGCAATTGATTTTCCCCTTTAAAAAAAAAAAATCTTGTTTCTTACAAGACATTTTCTTCAAGTAACTACACATATCATTGCAATCAGTAAAGACAAGCAGCTGCAGCCACCCTGCCCTGCCCGCCTCCCTAATCAACGGTCATTTCTTTTTCTAGTATGTACGAGTATCTTTCGATACAAAGCCTGATCTCCTCCTACACCTGATGACCAAGGAATGGCAGTTGGAGCTTCCCAAGCTTCTCATCTCGGTGCATGGGGGCCTGCAGAACTTTGAACTCCAGCCAAAACTCAAGCAAGTCTTTGGCAAAGGTCTCATCAAAGCAGCCATGACGACTGGAGCATGGATATTCACTGGAGGGGTTAACACAGGTAATTGGAAGTGGGACAGAGAAGGACAGCATAAGATCACAAGAATGTCGTGACTAAGATCGCTTTCTTCTAAGGTTAAATACGTTTGCATATCCTCACCTCATCCCCTACCCGCGTCCTCAGCTGCTGGTTATTGCTCCTTTCAGTGCTTCTCACTCCTTCCTCTCCCTAAATGATAACTGTGCTGTCATTTCTCCACCAAGAATTACTTACACTTAAGACACAGACTGGAATACTTGACAATATAGAACTTATAAACATGACTGATGGAATTTGACAGGTTATTTTCAATACCTCAAATTGCCAAATAAGCATCCAATATTTTTTTAAGGAATAACTTTTGCTCTGAATTGGAGATTCCATACCTGTTCTTTAAGTGAGTTTAAGTTTGATGCAAGTAGCTTTAATTTTTGAAAAATGCCCTTCCCATCTAGGATGACAGCACACTCTAGAGTAGTATGTGTTTATCATTTAAAATATTTCGTTGAGTCAACTCTGCACCAACAGAACATATCCCACTCTGAAGTCCAAGTAGTTTTTTCTACCTGCCAAATGAGTTTCTATATTGTGATCCAGGGAGGCTGTCAAATCAGTTCTTACAAAGCCACTTAGAGTTAAATGCTTATCTGCAGAACATTAGGAATGTGCATTTGATAATGGAATGGATGCCTGTAAATTGTTTTGACATGTTTCCCCAGAGTGAATCAGAAGTGCCAATTGGAAGAGACAGGTATTGCTGCAGTAAGTTAATTCAGACTTGTTTTAAGACTCCGAGTCTGCCCATGTGGACATATTTGAAGTTAATGGGACATTCTGAACATAACCATGGACCAACTAGTTTTAAATGAAAATGTTATCTCAATGTTGTTTAGTCATTGGTTTGTAGTTTAGATCAGGGTCCCCAATCCCTGGGCCGTGGACCGCCTGTTAGGAATCAGGCCACACAACAAGAGGTGAGCAGCAGACAAGCTTCATCTGTGGCTCCCCATCACTCCCCATCACTTGCATTGCTGCCTGCACCATCTCTCTCTCCCCAACCCCACCCCTGTCCGTGGAAAAATTGGCTTCTGCAAAATCTGTCTCTGGTGCCAAAAAGGTTGGGGACCGCTGGTTTAGATGATGTTTAAGTGAGACCCGCACTCAGAATTCTTCTCCATATTTAGAATTTGTGGACATTCAGCCCACAACAACATAGGTGCATTTCTGCTGTGAATGCTGCAAATTGCCTGTGCCTATCATTGTCATGTGAATCCCTGACTCAGTCTGTAAACTGACATGATCTTAGAATGACCTTCCCAGCCAGCTGTTTATTTTATGGTGATCAAATAGCTACAGAACAGTTTTCTTTTCTTGGCTGTTCAGGTTTTAAGCTCCAACTTCCACTCACAGTTTAACAGGCATCATTTGCCTATGATTATTCAGTCTTTTGCTTTCCTGACATAACCGGCAACTCCTATGGAGAGCAACTCAAAAGTTTCTAAAAGAAATCCTTACTAGGGAATTCCCTAGTGTCTGGTGGTTAGGACTCAGCACTCTCACTGCCAGGGGCCCAGGTTTGATCTCTGGTCAGGGAACTAAGATTCCAGTAAGTAGTGCGGCACAGCCCCGGTTCCCACCCACCCCCCCCCCCCCAAAAAAGAGAAAAGGAAAGAAGTACTTATCTTCTGTTTGCAGGCACTTGGGACATTGTATATTGTTTTTCTTCTTTTGTGAAAAGCATCCAATATCAAAAGGAGAATTTATAGCATAAATATTGTAAACCAAAGAGTTCACCTCTACCTCTCTCCAGGCAGAGTGTTCAGTCCAGGACTTAAAGTGAGGTTCTAATGGTGGCACACTCAGCTTGAGTAAGAGGTGATAATGGAATTGTGGCAGATGGAGGGAGGGGTACCATGAAGTTAGCTTTCTTGTCCAGAACTGGACCCCAAAGGAGTTTTGCACATAAATAGGAAAAAAATTTCAGAGAAGGCAATGGCAACCCACTCCAGTGTTCTTGCCTGGAAAATCCCAGGGATGGAGGAACCTGGTGGGCTGCCGTCTATGGGGTCGCACAGAGTCGGACACAACTAAAGTGACTTAGCAGCAGCAGCAGCAGGAAAAAAACTTAACACTAATGTTGATAGCTTTGCCTTGTATTTGTTTTTGTTTATCAATACTCTCTGTGAAATTGATGCTCTTCTCAACACTCCCAGCACAACTGAACATGGATTAGTGACTATTTACACTACCCTGTTGTTTGATTTTTTAAGGGCAGCTCTTTCTGTTTGATCTTATGAATACTGCAGAATCGAGTTGTTCACACATGTCTGTTGTCTCCTGTGGTTAAACTGCCTGGTATGTTTTGTGTGCTTAGTTCAGCGACCAGTTCCCGGGCCCTCACTCTGTGCTGGAACCTAAAGCTCCTGCAGAGAGTGAGACAGGTATCTCCAACCTTCTCCTCAAAGAGTTTACTCTGAGCAGAGATATTCTTTCTCACATGTGATTATGAACCACAAAAGAATATGTTCAGTGACATACTGAACTATTCAAAATACACCAACTGCAACTCTGTTCAAATGGAGAAGAAATGAAATCCAACTAAACTTTCATGTAGGAGATGGCACTAGGTATGAGTTTTCCTTGAAGAATGTGTGCTGTTTTCCTTAAACGATAAGTGGAAACATCTCTTCTTAGAAAATATATTTCATATCTTCTATAAAAATGGTCACTTGAGAGGGAAGTTAAAAGATTAGAAATTACATCTTCTCCAAATAGTTTATTAAAAAGTAAATGTACGTTTCCTACCATCTTGTAAACTAAATTTTCTCACTCTTAACTATGGTGAGAAAGGTTGTGGTGATGGGAAGGCCATTAGGACAGAGAGGAAAACAATTACAATGATGTCTAAAAAGATATATTCATGTATTTTTAACATAAATTTTCCACAGACTATGTCAACCTTTTCTTTACAAGCAGAGTCTCCACATTATGTCTCTGTATATAAGAAGGTGAAATCAAGATTAACAAAATCCAAGTTAAGCAATTACTCTATTTGATGACCCTAATTCATATACGAACTTTGGTACAGATTTAATATATTATAGATGATGCTTTTTATAGGATATAGTCATGCTGTTAGTTCTTAGTTATGTTAATACATCATTATGCTTATAAGAAAAAGATTCTCTAAGTATAAAGTATTTTTCTTTTCACAGACACTGTATTCTTTTTTTTTCATTAGAGATAAAATAAGGAATTCATTGCTAGAGTTCATCTGTAAGTCCAGGAAATGTATCCAGCATTAGAGCTACAAGTTTATGTTCTCTCCTGAACAAGTGTAGTTTTGTAGAAATGTGTCATAATTTTGTATTCAATGCATTTAATCTTAGAAAAAAACAGTTACCACAGTTTCCTTCAGATCAATGGAAAGCAATGCTTTGAAAGGCAAAATTAACACTTCTCTTTTTCTGCTTAGGTGTTATTCGTCATGTTGGCGATGCCTTGAAGGACCATGCATCTAAGTCTCGAGGAAAGATATGTACCATAGGTATCGCCCCCTGGGGAATTGTGGAAAACCAAGAAGACCTGATTGGAAGAGATGTAAGTTCTGGGAGCTGCTCCTCCATGTTACTTCTCATAGAGGCAATATCAAAAGAGTAAAATAAAATTAATCAGGAAAGTCCTAAGTAAGACTTAACTTCCCTCTTGTTTTGAATCAGTGGGGTATCAATCAATCAAAATATCAATCAAATTTTGCAAGTACTGTTGGCCCAATTATGTTAAAATTAATTAACAAAATGAGCTCATTGACTGATACATAAAATGGGGACCTTTCTTCACCCAGGTCTCCAATTTCTTTGTTATTTGAGTGTCCTTCAACTAAGACAGGAGGCTACAGAGGGAGATTCTTTTCACTCAAACTTGTAGCTTCCCTCTCCTTTGCTAAATGCTTGGGCGAGGAGTGGGCACACTCCTGGAGATCTTTATTCCCCACTCCAGGACTACTCAGAAGCCCTTGACCAAACCCAGAAGAGTATCACCCTTTCTTTCCTATTCTGATGTGTAGAACCACACACTGAACAGAGAATTTGATCCTATTTTTTCTGAGTCATCATCTTATTTCTGTGCCTTCCAGGGTCTCATTTTTGTTTGTTTAAAACTTGCAAACAAGTCATTCCTTACCTCCCTTTTAGAGTTTTTCTCTTACTAACAACCAGATTTCCCCCTTAGGTAATGCTTTCCAAAATTCCAGGTGTATGAGTTAAACTATGCACACAGATTGCCAGGCATTATTCACTTCTTTGTCCCCAGTAATTTTAGCAATTAATTATTTATCAATGCTTCTCTAAATCAGATCAATACACTCCTTCATTTCCAATAAAGACCTGCAATACAGTATAATAAGTGTGCTGAGCAGTTTTTTCTTAGTAACATGAAGTCTGTTTGAGCCAAAAAAAAAAAAAAAAAAAAATTTTTTTTTAATCAAAGAGATTGAGAAGTAACTGGTCCTAAACCACTTCTTCTATTGTGTTTATAGTGAAACCATCCTATTTCAGTGAAATATATGCCATTTTTAAAATACAATGCAAAAACTTTGAATTTAAAATTCAAGATCATGAAATGGAATCAGTGAATAAATACTCTCTGAGTCTTTCAGAACCTTTAAGTAATAAGAAATGTCCATATCTAGGCTACCAAATAAGATATTTTATCAGTGTAGTATTCTCTTAACTAAAATGTACTTGCTGTTTCATATCACATACAAATTAAATCTTTCAAGCAGCAATTTCCAGTTTGTTATGTTGGCAGAACTGGCTGGAAGTAATTGTAATTTTTTTCAAAGTATCTGAGACTAGTCTTTGTGGAATATATTTTGGTTAATTCTTGCCTTAGATTCCTCGTTGACTTTTAAGTATATATCAATTGTGAACTAGAACAAAAATGGTTCTTTTTTTTGTGTGTGAAAAACGGTTCTTAAAGAATTAGAATATGCTAAAATGTCCCCTAATACCAAGAGCATCTAATTGTTCATTTTATTAACAAATGAATTAATTATTTAAAATGCTGTGATGATTCAAAAGTCATTTTTAAATGTTCATAGATTCACATCTCTCTTATAAAACTGAGTTGTTATTATTCAGCTTTGTGGAGGGAAAACCATTTTGGAACTTTCTCATGCAGATGAACTGTGAATAAATGAAAGCTAATTATTTCTTTATTCAAGATAGAGTAGCCATGTAATTACCTCAGTTGCTTAATCATTTTTCAAAGCATGCTGGCACTGCCTTTCTGTGTCATTTTGTTTGTCTGATAATTCTATATGATTACAAAAAGGAAGTACTTATATTGTGTTCGCTTGCCATGCTGGGTTAGAAAAATCGCTTCTAATTCATTTTCCTCCAATTCTAGCTTCTTGCCTTTGATTTTCCCTCCTCACATTCTCCTCTCTTTCACTTTCCTTTTCTTTCTGCCTGTATTTCTTACCAGTGCTACGCCTATAGGAACTTGTGCCTATGCCAATAGGGCTTACTTACATTATCTGGTTTCCCAGTGAAAAAATGGCCTTGATCCCAGTGCAGAGAGCAGAAAAAGCCACTTATAAGTTCAGTAAAATGTGCACATTCATTGTCCCTGCTTACAGGGGTCTAATCCAAGATCCAAGTGAACTTGCAGAGAGATTGAGAAAAGGAAATAAAATTGGCAGGTTGTAGAAAGCACAGGAATAACAATTGTATTTTTGTCCTTTAGTAAATCTTTGACCACAGTCTATTGTATTTCAACCATTCTGGCATATTTTCCCCCAAACTGGGAAACCAGACTATGCATAGGATTTCTCAGGCTTTTGTATAATAGTGTTTGTTTCTCAGTGATGCTATGCTATGCCAGATAGTGTCTGTTAATTATTTGGAGCAACAGTGCTGTTTCTGGTGTACAGGATTTATGACATAGCTTAAGAGACATTTTAATATGTGTTTATTATTCTAATGTGATAATTTAAAAGGAATATGATGTCAGGCTATCATAAAAAAAGTATTTGAATGAAATATTGGTAGTCACTGGTGAAAATCCGCCCAAAATTCATTGAAATAGAAGTGTTGTCTGGTAAGCTTTTTTAAGTCGTTACAATAATTTTCATAACTGGCTTGATTCAACACCTTTTATCTTTATTCTTCCATTTTCTATAAACAAACTCATATGTAATAAACATCAAAAAGGAAACCTTTTGATATCAGACATCAGGTAGCAGAGGAAAACAACCAACATATTATTAAAATTCCTGGCCATCTCAGAATTCTATCAAAATGCAATCATTTGAAAACAGGATTGTTACCTTTTTGCTCAAGTATATATCTATATCCCAAAATAAGATTGAAGTGGCACAAAATAAATGTCAAGGGGAATCTAGGACATTTACTTGAAATAAATAAAAATATAAGGATAAAAGAAAGGCTCTATATCTAATGCCAAATATTTTATTTCAGTAGATTTATATCTAGACTGACAGAAAATATAGATCATTTTATCTCTATGGGACTGGCTCTCAGATGAGCCATTTAGAGGCTGAAAATTCAATTGTTACCAGAGTTATGTTACTGATAGAAGTAGTAGACATCACAGTTGCATTGCTATTCATCTTAGAATTTGAATATACCTTTGGAATGGCACCATAAATGCAAATACTAGTCATAAAAATAAAGAAGAAAGTTTAATTTGCCTTAGGGAGTGCTTGTAGGTATTCTAAAGCACTTACCTCCCTTCAAGTCTTATCTCTGAACTAGGCTTGAAAGATACAGGACATGTATCTTTGGATTCTGACTTCAAATTAGAGCCACACGCATAGTAGATACTCAGTAAATATTGAGGAAGATGATTGGCCATGATGAAATTCAGGCTTCTGGGAAAACAAACATTATGGGGAAAATATATAATAATAAATCTTATCTGTTTCACAACTTTACCACAACTCCATCTCTACTCATTACAGAGCTTGAGCATACTATAGTAACTATAGTGAGGGATTGTTTTACCCAAGCATCTGCATGAAAAACTATTTTCTTACATAGTAGCTTAAACTGGGAGGTGAATGGTGAAAGCTCTACATGTTGGGTAGGGAGACAAACAAATGTGGAGGCCAACAGTCTCTTCTCTAACCCCTTTGAATCAGATGCATGATCCTCTTGTCTGAGTGATAGAACTAGCCTTAATTCTTTAAATGTGAATGCCTTCAACTCTGTTTAACCCAATCTTTTCAATTAATAAATAAAACAACAGACTTTAATGAAGAATAATGCTGTGAATACTAATATGATAACAATTTTTTACCCTGCTGTTAGACCTTAAAATGAATATTGTTCAGCTCTTAAGTTTAATTCTACCTCTGTGAGTTTCCATATTATTCCTACTGTTCCTTCCTTCCATGGCCCAGAAACCTATACTTCCCTCAAACGAAGCTCAAACCTCCCTTCCACCAAGACAGTTTCCCTGACTTCACCCACAATGTCATATCTCTGATTATGATTCTCCCACAACTGTCTTACTCCTCAACTTAATTAAAAAGTCATCAAATATAGGGATTAAATGGTTTTCTTGTTTGTCATTAACCATTATCATGACACTCTGCATGAACATGAGCCATTGATATGTCATTGAAACTCTGAAATTTGATTTCTTTGCCTCTAAATTGACTATAAAAATCACTTGCTCTCTCTGTTTTATACAACTTCCATGAGCATAATCATAATAGTAACTTTAATTTGTGTGTGTGTGAGAGAGAGAAAGAGAGAGAGCTCTTATTTGAGCAAGCTCTCTGTGATTATATATATTAACCTTCTGAGCTATGTTCTATTTCATAAGAAAAATGATTAGAGCCAAGATTCACTGTCTCCAAAGGCCATGCTCTTAATTGGTAGTATGCCAGGTGGTCTATAAGAAAATACTTAATGATGTTATGTTTTTATTGTTAGTTGAGATACTGGCAGGTATTTTATGCCTGTCGATTGAACTCAGAAGTAGAATGAAAAAAAAAAAAAAAAGTAGTCTCAATGAAAGTAACCAGAGCCCTTTCTTTGTCCCTAAAATACTCTCAATCTGCAATTATGATTATGAAAGTGTTGCCAGTGTGAACTGGTAAGAATATGATCTGGGAAACTGAGTGGCCTAGATTTACATCCCTGCTGCTGCTAAGTCACTTCAGTCGTGTCCAACTCTGTGCGACTCCATAGATGGCCGCCCGTCATGCTCCCCCATCCCTGGGATTCTCCAGGCAAGAACTCTGGAGTGAGTTACCATTTCCTTCTCCAATGCATGAAAGTGAAAAGTGAAAGTGAAGTCGCTCAGTCGTGTTCCACTCTTCGAGACCCCATGGACCGCAGCCTACCAGTCTCCTCCGTCCATGGGATTCTCCAAGCAAGAGTACTGGAGTGGGGCGCCATTGCCTTCTCCAGATTTATATCCCAGCTACACAATTTATTACTTCTGTAACATTGGGCAAGTTTGTTAATCACACTGTGTTTAGTTTCACCATCAGTAAAATCGGAAGGATGATAGTGAGACTTCTGAGTGCCATTATGAGAATGAAATGAATTGTGATTTTCATATGACTCATTTCAGATTGAGCTTCTTGCTTTAGAAAACAGTCTGACCAGAATTGTTTCAGGTAATTTAACAGTTTCTGAAGACTTTATGATTTGTCTTTTCCCAAATTTAAATTAATAAAACATGCCAAATGAAAAATCTAGACATGATTACCAGAAAAAGCACTTTTCATCTTAACCTGAGGATGAAAATTGTGTTTGGGTAGATTTTCAAAACAGGATCTCATGTGGTTGTTAAATTATCTTGAATTCAATGATAGCTTCTATTTTCCCTAAACTATACATTTATTTTCAGAATTTTATAACCTTTAAAAATTGTTACCTTTAATTGGAAAGTGTTCTTTCAATGTCATTTTTATAGTTTAAGCCAAGAAATATCAAGTTTAATAATGCAATTGATGGATAATTCTAGTACAGTTTTCAACTCAGTATATTTTTCACTTCAAATTTAAGCCAAATGTGAACTTCACATTGTAATCTCAGAAAACCTCCCAAGAGTGTCCTTACGTGATATTTGTTGGACTTCTATGATAGGTTAGATAAGATATATTCAGAGGATGTGAGAGGAGAAATTGAGACAAGGAGACCCCACCAATGCTGTGCAGTCATAAAGGAGCCAATGCTAGCTAACCCTGGGCCACACTCAGGTTCGGGACTACCTTCAGTGGCATGACAACGCAGTTTCAGTAAGCAGTGTTGGATTTGGATTTGGACATGTTGGTTTCAAAGTTCCTTTGAAATATCTATGTGAAATTGTCCAGCAGGATTGTGAGAAAGATCTTGTTACCCACTTAGTTTCAGAAGGTGTCTGCATATAGATGACAACTGCTGCTGCTGCTGCTGCTAAGTCACTTCTGTTGTGTCTGATTCTGTGTGACCCCATAGACAGCAGCCCACCAGGCTCCCCCTGTCCCTGGGATTTTCCAAGCAAGAGTACTGGAATAGGGTGCCATAGCCTTCTCCGAGATGACAACTGAAGTCACTGCAATACAGGACAGGATGCAGGGAGGGCCTGAGGATATCCCAGATCCTGGTGTTAGCCAATATTTAATGACTGAGCAGAGAGAAGCAGCCTGCAAATGGAGACCAGAGGAAAGGCTAAGAGGGAGCAGCAAAAGCAGAGAGTGTTATGGAAGTCAAGGGAAGAGTGTGCTTCAGAGGATAGGAGTGAAGGGTAATGCCCAGTATAACTGAGGGACTAAGGAAGATAAGGACTTGGAAGCATTCACTCAGTTTATCAAGACAGACATCATTTGCCTCACTGATCAAAGCTGTTTCAGAAGCCAAATGAAGGATCAAGCCACATTTCAATAGGTTGAGGAGGGGAAAAAAGTAGAGATGGCAAGTAGAAACTACCTTTTTGAGGTTTGGCTGAGATGAGAAGGGACATGAGTAGCCAAAGGGAACCATAGTTGGAGGGATTTGTTTCTTCAAAACTGGGAGAGATTTGAGTTTGTTTATGTTTATGGTATAAATGCAGTTAGGGATGGTGAGGAGATAATTGATGAAATAAGTCCCAGAGCGGCCCTGTGGTGATGAGAGCTAAAGGGGAGATTAAACATCTGTACCCTTGTAACCAAAGGAGAAGAAGAAAAACTATGTAGGCAAAGAATTGATGGTAGGATGTTGACGTTTAGTTGGAGGTTTATCATTATCACAGAAAGAATACTATCAACACTATTGTAGAGCTTAGTAAGTATCAGCATCCAACTAAGCACTTTACACAGACAGTCATTTAATTCTCATAATGGCACTCAAAAGTTATTTTTAGTATCCCCATTTTACTAATGAGAGGAACTAAACATGATGAAATTAAGTAACTTGTCCAGGGTTACATAACTAGTAAATTGTGTAGCTGGGATGTAAACCTAGGCCAGCCAGTACCCTCGACCATATCTTTACTTATTATGCAATATTACTTCTCCATATACGAGCAACTGTCACTTATTTGAGTTCATATGTGGATTGTTTCATGAGTTTTATATCTCACTGAACCCTAAAAGTGCCCCAATGAGGTGGCCTATAATCATAATAATCTCCATTTACAAATAGAGACAGTGACACACAGATAGTAAATAACCTGCTTAAAGTCAACCAACTGGGAAGTGTGTAAGCACAGGAGTCAGCTAATCTGCTGAATGAGGATATACAGTGTTTGGGGTCAGATATATGAGGAGAGTAGAGGATGGTGGTCATTGCCCCAGTGGAGAACGGGACTAATCGGAGCCCAGAGATGGCATGCTAGGCAATTCAGAGGACCCAGGGTCACTAGAAGTCATGAAATTGTGATGCATCAGTGAATCCAGCGTAGAGGAAAAAGAATACGTTTTGAAATCTCAAAGAAGATAATAACGATATACTATTATATTAGTTATCTATCACTGTATAACAGATTACCTCAAAACTTAATGGCTTAAGACATATTCATTATCTCACAGTTTCTGAATGGCTTACTTGGGTAGTTCTGAGTTGGGGTCTCTCTTAAGATCACAGTCAAGTTGTAAGCTGAGGCTGCATCATCTAAAGGCTTGAATGGGGCTGGCGTGCCTTCTTCCAAGATGACTCATGGCTTTTGGGGAGAATTCTCACCATGTCGACCTATCCAGAAGGGTGCCTTATTGATGGCACCTGGCTCACCCCAGAGTAAGTGATTCAAGAGAGAGCAAAGAGGAAGCCCCTTATGACCTAGTTTTAGAAGCCACACACCATCCTTTTTGATTCTATGAATGCTTAGAAGTGAGTCACTGAATCCAGCCATATTAAGGGAAGATTTTCAAAGAATTTCTAAATATATTTTAAAATCACCCCACTGATACATGGTGATTTCTAAAGCAGGGCACCCCTTTCAAAACTTAAGGTCTTTTCCCACAACCAGTAAACCCTGTGTCTGAGTGGTACACAGTCCCCCTCAGGACAGGGCAAAAGGAGGTGAGCCTATGTGAGCAGAAAGCCTGAAATGTGGATGGTGCAACTCTCTGAAGCCCATGAGTTGAACACATTTTCAAAGTGCTGTAAAATGATGCATTTGTTTTCCTATGGATTATAGTGGGAGTCAAGCAGCTAAAGTATCTGGGCTTTCTTTACAGATGGATTTCTGGGTTTGCTGGTTTCTTGTTTGGATTGCAGAGCTGAGAAATAGTGTCTGGGTTTCAGTGTGACCCTGCTTTATACCTAGACTTACAGCTGAGTTGCCTGAATAGGAAACAACAAGCCAGTGCCCTGTTAGCTCAGACGTCACTGTAATTTTAAGGTTGCACTGTGCCTTTCTTTTTTTCTTTAATATCATTCTCTCAGTCCCCTTGTTTCTTTATCTCAGACACAGAGGCCGTTTCCCACTGCTCTGCGGTATGCTCTTTTCTCTCCCAGAAATGCATGCCTGATCCTATGAGAACCCTGCCACTCCTTTTGTTTCTCTCTCTCCAAAGCACAAACCCCATTTTGCTGCTGCTGCCTTTCCTGACCTCTGTCTACTATCTAGTTCTAGAGGCCTCATCTGGAAATAATAGGATCAGCTGTCAGAAGGATTTTAATGCCTGGCTGAGTCACTGACAAAAATGTCCAACAGCAAAACCAACCATAGTATCGTTTAGAAATTTAAAATCAGGCTGGGTCCTCTGTCTTTCCTCTAAATGTCTCCTGTCCTGTCAAGGAAATTAAGGTCTACATGTGATTTAGAGGGAACAGTGTGCTTAGCGGGGCAGATTTGGCCAAGACACTCCACATCTCTGAGGTGCTATAGTTTTGTCTTTAGAATAAGCGTGAAATGGATTAATCCACTTAAAAGTGTCTATCACAGTGCCTGGCATGCAATAAGCAATAAAAAGAATGCTAATTTTCTTCCTGTAAAAATTATAATCATGGTGCTATTAGGAGGGAAAGAGTGATTCAGTGGGCTATACTTCCCCTACCCTGTTATTGCCTGGGCAGGTTGATACACACCTCACCGGGTAATAAGGTCTGGGATTGCAGAAGGCTTGTGATTGATGACTCAAAAACCTGATTTAGCTCAATTCAGTTCTATTCAGGAAAGAAGTCACAGATACCTAAACGACTCTTGCATTGTGGAAAGCACCACAAGATGGAAGAGATCCCCAAGATTTGAGCAAACTACTTTTTTTATAGCCAAAACACAATGCAAGGCATTGTTCAGTACTAACTTGGGAAAGGCAAGTGGATTTTTTAATACAGACTGTTCAGATTCAACTTTAGAGATAGAAAGCCTTTAGAATTTATAGTCAAGTCCTCTTCCTTACAGGTGAGAAACTGCCATCCAAAAAGTTTATCTTGATAAATATATTTTGAACATTTATTTCAGATATTACTTAGATACAAGATTATGTCTCTTTAAGCCAGTCCAGTACTTACCACATACATTTCCTAGAGAAATTCTGAGTGTGTGAATGAATGAATGAATATGTTAGGTAGTTAGAATAGGAAAAAAGGAGTCTAAAATGCCGGTGGATAAAAGACAAAGGAGGGAGAAGCATGAAAATGGAACCAAGGAAGGTCCGAGGACGGGAGTGAGAACCTCAGGTGAAACAAACAGCCCTCCTGGCTAGCCTAATTTAATAGGGCAGGCTTAGGGGGATGAGAAAAAAAACATAAAAAGAGGAGCCAAAATTGAGCCCCTCTATTTTTTTGGTTGACCCGCCCTCACGCCTCAAGGATGTATTTTCCTTTGCCTGCCAAATAAAACTGAGCAGCAACCAAACTGTAACACTGCTCCACCATTTCAAATTTTTGCTGCAGTGAGACAGAACTGAGGAAATTACACACTCCCCCTGACAAATAAACTGAAAGGCTTGCCCAGGGTAACAAATTAGTAATTGGAGGAACTACAACTTAAAGTTCCATCTCCTGACTTCCTACTAGGCACTCCCAGGTAAGACCAGAACGTGGGTAAAAATAGCTAGGAAAATTCCAGCCAGTGCCCTATATCAACTCCCACATGATTGATTTAAACCTATCCAAGTAGAACAGATGCTCCTGAACGATGTTCAATTCTTCCACAGTGTCTCTAGATCAGTTCTCTCCTGCCAATGATAATGGCCCTACAAATGTCCTGTATAAAGACCCTCCACCTCGTTAACTCCTTGAGCAATTTATGTTACATTCCCTCTTTGTTGAAAAGTCAAGGTACACAGAAGCCTTGGAACCAGACATTACCAAGCAGCCAATACAAAGTGGTGTACAATAGATTAATGAATGATATACTAAGTATCAAAAATCCATTTCTGTGCAGATTTCCCTTCTATGTATAGATACCAATGTCATTACCAGTCATGAAGATCACTTGATATGTAGACCTTTCAGACACCTTCACCCTTCTAGACACAGATTCCTCATTTGAAATGCAAAACACAGAATATTATTTGAGTGATTCTCTCCTCAGTTCTCTCAAGGGTGGTATATAACGTGTACCATCCTGTATTCTAAGGAGAGAATATGATCTGTTATGCACAATCAATACTGCAGAACATTAGAGTTTGATTCTCCCAGGAAACACTGGCTGAGAAATGTGCTGGAGCAATCTGTACACCTACAGGTCACAGTTGTTCTGCCATACACACATGCACATGCCCATACACACGTTTCCAAAAACATCCTCTTTTTATGAACTCTTAACAATACAAATGATGCATTACCTCCAGAATTTTGTCAGAGGGAAAATTCATTTGTATTCATGTGCTACAAAGACATTATTTTTTTCTACTTGAAAAACATAACAGGAAGATCAGCATATCTTTTGTAGATATGCAAATTGTAAGTTGAACAAAAATAGACTGCTGGTATGTTTGTTATGAGGAATATTAAGTAGATTTTGTAGAAAAGTTGGACCCAAGTGCATTCCTCTGAAGTATTTAGGAAGTTATTTCCAACTCTGCATTTAATCAGCAAACATTTCCAGAATATCACCATCTTAAATGACCTGCTGCTAGGTCACTTCAGTCGTGTCCGACTCTGTGCGACCCCAGAGATGGCAGCTCACCAGGCTCTTCTGTCCTTGGGATTCTCCAGGCAAGAACACTGGAGTGGGTTGCCATTTCCTTCTCCAATGCATGAGAGTGAAAAGTGAAAGTGAAGTCGCTCAGTCGTGTCTGACTCTTTGCAACCCGGTAGACTACAGCCCACCAGGCTCCTCCGTCCATGGGATTTTCCAAGCAAGAGCGCTGGAGTGGGGTGCCATTGCCTTCTCTGCTTAAATGACCTACGAGGACATAAAAAGAAAAAAACACTTGCATATTTTAAGCAACTGATTACTAATTTGTTTTCTTTGCTTATATTGATTAGCTTAAATACCTGTGTTAAAGAGAAATCAATGATTTGTCTCCCATCATTTCATTTTGGTCACTAGTTTGCAACTGGAAAATCAGTTTATAGTTGGTAAAATAAAGCCCAACTTGACAGGGAATTCACATTTGTAGATTGCCTAAAAATCTACCAGGCATAGTGCCAGTTACTTACAGTAACTGTACTTGCCAGTTACACTATAATCTTATCTAATCCCCATGAGGTAAGCAGTTTTATCATTTCCCTTTTACAGATTAAAAATGTGAGATTCATATTCACACACTGTTGACAGAACTGGGATTCAAATAAATTTCCATGCTCTAAATGTTCATGATTGTTCTAGGAGTCAACATACCTTCCTCCAGTGATGACTAGAAAATAATTTAGGACATTTAACTTACTTTTTTGATTTATACCCTCTATTATTCAGCAGAAAGAAATCTTTGCCAAAATATAACCACCTTTAAGTTATCTTAACATAAGATTCAAAGAAACAGGAGCAGTAAAATGAAGAAATTAAAATTCATGAGTGACACTGTAAACTTGACCCTCCTATCATAACTAATTTAGATGTTTAATATTTCTAAACAGCTGATGCACCATGTTTCACAAGCAAAGAAAGTAAAAACTCTGAAGACTGAAGTACCAGTGTCCTTGGAATATTGTGGTAGGGGAAACAGATATGTAGAATATCAGAGTGAAGCTGCTCAGTCATGTCTGACTTTTTGCGACCCCATGGACTGTAGCCTGCAAGGCTCCTCTGTCCATGGGATTTTCCAGGCAAGAATACCGGAGTGGACTGCCATTTCCTTCTCCAGGGGATCTTCCCAACCCAGGAATCGAACCTGGGTCTTCCGCATTGTAGGCAGACGCTTTTACTGTCTGAGCCACCAGGGAAGTATATAGAACATAGTCAGATGATTTAATTATGTTCTTTTAATCTCAGATCATGGTAATAATGTCAAGTTGGCCCAGAAGCATTTTCACTCCTTTATTCATTTGAACCATTCAACTTCAGCTTCTTCAGCAGTACTGGTTGGGGCATAGACTTGGATTACGGTGATATTGAATGGTTTGCCTTGGAAACAAACGGAGATCATTCTGTCATTTTTGAGATTGCATCCAAGTACTGCATTTCAGACTCTTTTGCTGACCATGATGGCTACTCCATTTCTTCTGAGGGATTCCTGCCCACAGTAGTAGATATAATGGTCACCTGAGTTAAATTCACCCATTCCAGTCCATTTTAGTTTGCTGATTCCTAGAATGTCGACGTTCACTCTTGTCATCTCTTGTTTGACCACTTCCAATTTGCCTTGATTCATGGACCTGACATTCCAGGTTCCTATGCAATATTGCTCTTTACAGCATCAGACTTTGTTTCTATCACCAGTCACATCCACAGCTGGGTACTGTTTTTGCTTTGGCTTCATCCCTTCTTTCTTTCTGGAGTTATTTCTCCACTGATCTCCAGTAGCATATTGGACACCTACTGACCTGGAGAGTTCCTCATTCAGTATCCTATTATTTTGCCTTTTCATACTGTTCATGGTGTTCTCAAGGCAAGAATACTGAAGTGGTTTGCCATTCCCTTCTCCAGTGGACCACATTCTGAAGCTGAATGGTTCTATGAAGACCTACAAGACCTTGTAGAACTAACACCCAAAAAAGATGTCCTTTTGATTATAGGGGACTGGAATACAAAAGTAGGAAGTCAAGAAACACCTGGGGTAACAGGCAAATTTGGCCTTGGAATACGGAATGAAGCAGGGCAAAGACTAATAGAGTTTTGCCAAGAAAATGCACTGGTCATAGCAAACACCCTCTTCCAACAACACAAGAGAAGACGCTACACATGGACATCACCAGATGGTCAACACTGAAATCAGATTGATTATATTCTTTGCAGCCAAAGATGGAGAAGCTCTATACAGTTAGCAAAAATAAGACCGGGAGCTGACTGTGACTCAGATCATGAAGTCCTTATTGCCAAATTCAGACTTAAATTGAAGAAAGTCGGGAAAACTGCTAGACCATTCAGGTATGACCTAAATCAAATCCCTTATGATTATACAGTGGAAGTGAGAAATAGATTTAAGGGTCTAGATCTGATGGATAGAGTGCCTGATGAACTATGGATGGAGGTTCGTGACATTGTACAGGAGACAGGGATCAAGACCATCCCCATGGAAAAGAAATACAAAAAAGCAAAATGGTTGTCTGGGGAGGTCTTACAAATAGCTGTGAAAAGAAGAGAAGTGAAAAGCAAAGGAGAAAAGGAAAGATATAAGCATCTGAATGCACAGTTCCAAAGAATAGCAAGGAGAGATAAGAAAGCCTTCTTCAGTGATCAATGCAAAGAAATAGAGGAAAACAACAGAATGGGAAAGACTAGAGATCTCTTCAAGAAAATTAGAGATACCAAGGGAACATTTCATGCAAAGATGGACTGGATAAAGGACAGAAATGGTATGGACCTAACGGAAGCAGAAGATATTAAGAAGAGGTGGCAAGAATACACAGAACAACTGTACAAAAAAGACCTTCACGACTCAGATAATCATGATGGTGTGATCACTCATCTAGAGCCAGACATCCTGGAATGTGAAGTCAAGTGGGCCTTAGAAAGCATCACTACAAACAAAGCTAGTGAAGGTGATGGAATTCCAATGGAGCTATTTCAAATCCTGAAAGATGATGCTGTGAAAGTGCTGCACTCAATATGCCAGCAAATTTGAGAAACTCAGCAGTGGCCACAGGACTGGAAAAGGTCAGTTTTCATTCCAATCCCAAAGAAAAGCAATGCCAAAGAATGCTCAAAATACTGCACAGTTGTACTCATCTCACATGCTAGTAAAGTAATGCTCAAAATTCTCCAAGCCAGGCTTCAACAAGATGTGAACCGTGAACTTCCAGATGTTCAAGCTGGTTTTAGAAAAGGCAGAGGAACCAGAGATCAAATTGCCAACATCCGCTGGATCATGGCAAAAGCAAGAGAGTTCCAGAAAAACATCTATTTCTGCTTTATTGACTATGCCAAAGCCTTTGACTGTGTGGATCACAATAAACTGTGGAAAATTCTGAAAGACATGGGAATAGCAGAGCACTTGACCTGCCTCTTGAGAAATCTGTATGCAGGTCAGGAAGCAACAGTTAGAACTGGACATGGAACAACAGACTGGTTCCAAATAGGAAAAGGAGTACGTCAAGGCTGTATATTGTCACCCTGCTTATTTAACTTATATGCAGAGTACATCATGAGAAACGCTGGACTGGAAGAAACACCAGCTGGAATCAAGACTGCTGGGAGAAATATCAATAACCTCAGATATGCAGATGACACCACCCTTATGGCAGAAAGTGAAGAGGAACTAAAAAGCCTCTTGATGAAAGTGAAAGAGGAGACTGAAAAAGTGGGCTTAAAGCTCAACATTCAGAAAACGAAGATCATGGCATCCGGTCCCATCACTTCATGGGAAATAGATGGGAAACAGTGGAAACAGTGTCAGACTTTATTTTGGGGGCCTCCAAAATCACTGCAGATGGTGACTGCAGCCATGAAATTAAAAGACGCTTACTCCTTGGAAGAAAAGTTATGACCAACCTAGATAGCATATTCAAAAGCAGAGACATTACTTTGCCGACCAAGGTCCGTCTAGTCAAGGCTATGGTTTTTCCTGTGGTCATGTATGGATGTGAGAGTTGGACTGTGAAGAAAGCTGAGTGCCGAAGAATTGATGCTTTTGAACTGTGGTGTTGGAGAAGACTCTTGAGAGTCCCTTGGACTGCAAGGAGATCCAACCAGTCCATTCTGAAGGAGATCAGCCCTGGGTGTTCTTTGGAAGGAATGATGCTAAAGCTGAAGCTCCAGTACTTTGGCCACCTCATGTGAAGAGTTGACTCATTGGAAAAGACTCTGATGCTGGGAGGGATTGGGGGTAGGAGGAAAAGGGGACAACAGAGGATGAGATGGCTGGATGGCATCACTGACTCACTGGACGTGAGTCTGAGTGAACTCCTGGAGTTGGTGATGGACAGGGAGGCCTGGCATGCTGCAGTTCATGGGGTTGCAAAGAGTCAGACATGACTGAGCGACTGAACTGAACTGATTCATTTGAAAATGTCAGTTTCACTTATGATCTTTAATTAGGTTCCCAAGAATTAGAAAACATGCCCTGTATCTCCACTAGAACGTGTCTAGGGTTCACCATCATTAACCTCTAGAAAATCTACATGCCCCTCACAGAACTGCTTTGGGGTTCCCTCCTTTTTGGCATGGAGCCTTGGGGAACTGCTGTTAGGAAAGAGACAACAGTAACCTCAAGTGTTTTCTTTTGTCCAAAAGTACGATGCATAGGCACTTTAAGAATAGGAGAAAGTCTTCTGCTAAGTCTTTTTCAACAAAGCATTAATATTTATTAACTTGCACTCTGCAGTAGAATGAATGTTTTATGATCAAAAACAAGTAACAACAAAATGGAAATTTTAATCACAAGTGACCTACTCTTTCAGTGATAAAGAACTCAGGATGGGGTTAGCCAGCCACTCTCTCTGTAATTCAGGGGTGAGGGGACTCTCATTCACTCATCTAGACAAAAGAGTAATTGAATACTGCTCCATGCGATTACTAGAAACAATAATCACAAATTTATGGGCTTCCTTTATCAATGAGAGCCAACAAGAATGAAGCCATGAATTAATGTTAAATTATGCTATATTTACAAATAAAGACATATTTTAAAAGACTGAAGGGTATTTCAAAAGCTCAGAATTACCCATTTTAAATTTAGATTAGATCAATTCCCAAACAATTCAGATGAGAGAGTTTTTAATTTTCAACTGTCTCAAGTTTCATTTAAATTAATTCATTCACTATTCATTGAGTAGATTCCGTGTGCCAGGCACATAGAAATGTGGGGTTTTGAATCAGCATCAAGGTGTAAAATATGACTTTTATGAGATCTTTTCTACTAACGCTGTCTTTATTAAATCACTTTGTAATTCCTTTATCAAACTACTCAATCTTACTAGAGATTTTCCTGATGAGTTATTTCATACCAAAAATGAATAAGAGCATCTCAACTCTATAATTAATGTATATACTGCATAAAGGCACAGAAATAAAAGCCCCTTCGCATTTATTTCTGTCTTGTCAATTTCAGTGATTCAGTACAGAGATAACTGTACGGAGTTTGTATAACAATGAGTTTGTTGAATGTCCCTTTTCATAGTCTTGAGTGAAGTTTTTACCTAAATATTCTAATACATCATTTCGTTTCCATTGTGTCTAAACAGTTTGGGAAAGGGGAATGAATAACCATGGATTTTGGAATCAGGCAGACCTGGATGTGAATTCTGGTTCTGTGTGTAGCAAACTCTTGTAAAACCTATGTCATCTCCATCTCTGTTTCCTCATATACACAATAAACATGACAGCATCTACCTTGCATGATTGTTTCAAGGAGGATAGATAATGTATAAAGCAACTAGTTCACAATAGGTTTTGTTTTTCTTTTTAGATCAAAAGTCTAAAAGACCATACTAAGCATTGTTCTGTTTTAGGTAGTATAATTCACCATGAAATTAAGATAACAAAACCAAAAACTACAACAGAGATGAACATTTTAAACCTGATTTATATTCATCTCATGGGACAGTTATTCTTACATTCAGCATTTCCACTTAAGGTGTCTAATAAAAACAGTGTAGATTTTTAAATAATAGACCTTCAGATTGCTGAATGAGAGCAGTCACTCCTACTCAATTCCCTACTCGCCATCCCTAACCCTCCACTATACTCCTGAATCATGGCTGCTCTTCTGTGCCTGTTAGAGTGTGGACACGATAGAGAGAAGAAACATAGAAACAAAATAAACCTAAAAATTATTTTTGGTTCATCAGCATGTATAAACAATCAACTTCAAAATGAAACAGACATTCACATGCCAGTTTTTGAGAACAATAAAATCACAAACTCTTTCTGTATAAATCCAAAAATTAAATAAATCCGTAATCCTTTAAGCATAATCATGCTTTGAATAGAACATTTACTATAAATCTTGCTTCTACCTGAAACAATATTAAAAAGAGGATATAGACTATTCTTTCACTGTCCCTAAGAATTTATCTCACTTCCCTCTCTCTCTTTCCTGTCTGTCTGATTCTCCTTTTCATATGTAGTACTCTTTTCTCTGACTTCTGCCCCTTCCTTTTGAAATTCTACAGGTGGTCCGGCCGTATCAGACCATGTCCAATCCCATGAGCAAGCTCACTGTTCTCAACAGTATGCATTCCCACTTCATTCTGGCCGACAATGGGACCACTGGAAAGTATGGAGCAGAGGTGAAGCTTAGGAGACAACTGGAAAAGCATATTTCACTCCAGAAGATAAACACAAGTAAGTCTACTGCTGTCTACTCATGCCTCATAGCAAATAAAAGTGAGGAAATTTCAAATGCAGACCATTATTTCTACGTGGCTAATGGTTAGAATTAGAGGAAGTCACCTAGAGGGGGATGACTGGAGGCTCAAGAAGTGATTACACAGTTAGTGGACTCAAGCTCACTCTTTACGTGTGAAATATCCAACCCCATCTGGAGTTTAAAAATGCAGATAAGCCTTTCTTTCCAAACTTTTTTCTATATCCTTTACACAATGCTCTAAGGAGAGAAAGCACCCTGGAGAAATTTTTTCCACTTATTAAGCTATTTTGGGTGGCTAAAAGAAAAGAAAACGGTTTTTGATCTTAGCATAGATCTGGCTGTGCAAAGGCATTTCAAGGGAACTGGCAGTCTCTAAACTAAAGCATAATGTCTAACCATCTTGATGAAACTTTAATTATGTCTCTTAATTTTATGTATGTATTTATTCACTGTCTCTAGATACCTACATATTTAGATATATGTGTGTATTTATAGGTACCATGTATACTTAGCCTATGGTTATACTAAAATTATCTAAGCACTTATGTGTTCTATGCAATATTTATTATGTACCCATATAACTATAGAAGGTAGCATTGTAAAAACAATGATGCTCCTGAAATCACTAAATGGCTTGCATTTAAATATAATAGAGATAAATAAACAATCTACTCTCCTTCCTCACAAAATACATTCATTTTGTGTTCACAAAGTAACACATAGCTTCATGGCAGATTCAGGTTTTATGGTAACTGTGTGTTCCATCAGGGAAACTTGGCTTTAATTGATTGAACTTTCAAAGCCTGCCATTCCAAATAATAAAAGATTTTCTTTGGCTCAGTAAGTTTTCAGAAGTTCAGTGTAACACAATTCAACAGATCCAAATGGCTTTTCTCATCTCTTGTCTTTTCTCTGCATCATCCAGAATGGATTGTGCTTGCTGTCACCACCTTCCTCCCCAGGACTGGGATGCCAGACCTGTCAGACCATAACTTGTCTTTCCTATAGTTTGTTTTCTGGTTCTACCTTTTACTACTTTACCATCTTTTACTACTGTTTTAACAGTCAAATTTCATACCTTCATCTTTTTCACAGAGAAGTCTGGAATAATAAATTGTGATGTAGGCCTGAAGTCAAAATTATATTAGAAAACTCTCTTCTATCTAAGAAACTTCAATAGTCTTTGGAAAGAGACAGCACAGGATTACCCAAAGATAACCATCTTTGGGGGGAAAAAAGAGTAGAAAAGACTAGAAAATCCATCCAGAAACCAGCAGAGATCAAAAGTAAAAAAGCACTATTGCCAATGGGTGGTTGTTATACTGAAATTGAATTTTATTATAATATTTGATAGAAAAGGAAATCTTATCTAATTAATGTTATCTATTTAGGTTTTCATAGGCTATAGGATTACTTTTTTTTTTACACCAGCAGGTTAAGAAGGAACCTAAATAGGAATAACCTGAAAGCTGAAGGAGATGGAAGGAGGATAGACAAAGAGCAAATGCAGGGTCAAGTTCAGTGCTTAGTAATGAGACCAAATTTGTCCAGACACACAAAGCATGCCATTGTGTCAGGTCCTGATGGCAGCTGGGCCAGATATATTCATTAGTGTTGTGAAGAGAGCTAGGCATGTAGTTGTGTAAATTGTATTCTTAACTATGGGAGGTGCCAGCAGGAGCTAAAACCTAGCCAGGGCTGTGTGTGCCAAACCCTGTACCGTATCAGCTGCCTGAGGAAAGATACTCTTTTCTACTTGGCCATTCCAGAGAAGGCACCCTTTTTTAATTTGGAGGTGCACCTTTCTCCAAAGCTCCCAGAGGTGCTATCTGCAGGGATGGCCCTGCAGAGGAGGTTTGTGGGCCGTGGCTGGGCCTCCATAAGGAGCAGAGCCCAGCAGAGAGTTGGAGAGCAGGCCAAGACTTGTGGCGTCAGGGGTTCTGGAGAAGCCAGGACACCAGGTGCACGCCTCATGCCATTCATGTGACACTAGACCCTTGCAAGCATATCGAGGCAGGTAGTGACATGCACACATGTTGACAAGTGGAGTCCCCGTCAGGGGTCTAGGCCACAAAGGAGGGAATAAGCACAGATCCAGCTTCCAAGCTGAAAGACAGGTCAGAGAAGCTGGCTTGAGACTCCTGAAAGGCTTCAAGTCCACAAATAAGACTAGACCTCAGATCTGGGGTAGAGGCCAAGCCCCTTGGTTAGGCTAAATGATAGTCGCTGGAACAGAATGGGGGTAGGGAGAGGCAAGTAGTCATTTCATTCATCATAATTTATAAACATAATTTTCCTCCTTGTTTTGGGGACTGTATTTGAGGCTTTAAGAAATCCATAGGCTTCCATTCAATGCAAATAGTTCAATGAGAAAAAGAGGGTTAAAGATGCCCAGAGGAGATCCCTAAAGTCACAAGAAGTTAAAAGGCTCAGGACCAAGAATGTGCCACAAGTTGTAGTGAATGATGCTATGAGTTAGCTCTTCTACCAGTTCTATCCCTGAACTTGATAGTGGGAGGATGGCCAACTTATTCAGTTTTCCAGGGACTTTCTTAGATTTATCGTTGAAAGTTCCATGTCCCGGGGCCCGCTCTGTCTCAGACAAACACAGATTGTACATCACCCTCCATATCAGACTCATGAGTCATTAGCTCTACTTCCCTTTTCACTGCATTTACCCCACAAAACAAGGAAGGAACAACAAGGACCTCAGAGCTTAAGGAGTAAGACTTCTGGAAGTAAAGAAAGACCTTGAGCTGTCCATTCAGTTAGCAGCAAAGCAAAGTGCCCACTAAGAACCCGGAAGTCTCCAGAAGAGGACTGACTGAGAAATAAGGGGGAAAAGTTGACCTATTTAAAATAGGAAACAGCAGAAGTAAGAATATAAACTGTTAATGCAATTCTGCTCTCTAATCTGAACACTCTTTTTTCTTTATAATTAACAATAGTTTGCTTCTTATTAAAAATAAATTTGTATTATATAACTATTCTAAGAATTACATCTTAATTTCCTTCTTCGAAAGTTTAAGAAATCTTTAATACAACAGGAGAACTCAAATTTAGGAAGCCCTAATTTAGCCTCCTGAAGATGAGACCCTCCACCAAGATACCAGAGTAATACTATCACCACCTTTTATGCCTAGGATGACTCCAAGGATGTCTGAACACACTCAGCATTTTCCTGATTAAGGTATCATTCCTCCTCATCACTTAGGGATGACCTACATACCACAGGAATCTTTCCACGAGTCTATTTTCTCACATAAATGACAATCTTCTGCAGAATATTTTCCTTAACCATTAAGTAAATCTTTCTCAAGAGACTTTTAAGCCCTTTCTCATCAACATGACAACTATGAATGATGACACACTACAAGCACCAGCATCTGAGGCTTCTCTCCGCGCTCTGGCATTCATTATCTCAGCTCTCCCCTCCCCCACTCATTCCTGCTGTCAGCAGTACTTCCTGAAGTGTTGTCATTGGTTACTGAAGGACTTCTTTGTTTTGAAAGGAGAATCTTTCTGGATGTGAGTGGCTGAAGAGCACACTTTCATTTGCAGTTTTCTAAACTTCAGATTTAATGTGCAAAGCTTTCCCCATCATGCCTTTAGAAAACAAATATTTCTTGAACTCTTATTATGTACCAGGCATGATTAAGGTCCAGAAAAGCAGCAGTAGATAATTCATTGAGCCAAGTCAAGAGGGGCAAACAAATTAATAAATAAATAGGCAAATACATGTAGTAAGAAAGCCATTAAGAAAAATAAAACAGAGGAAGGTATATATGTGTTTCTCATGAGTACATGTTCCTGCATGCATGCGCATATGTGTGTCAGGAGGAAAGTTTAGATTAGGTGATCAGGAATGGCCTCTAAGATGGTGTAATGTGTAAGCAAAAAATTGAATGAAGTGAGGGAGCCAGCTCTGAGAAGAGCATTCTGGGAAGAGTGAAAGCAAGAACAAAGACCCAGATCTTTGATGACAAGCTCGATCTTAGAGTTGGAGTTTATTCTAATAGAGTTTTGATCTGGCAAGTTACAGCATCTCCCTAATGGTTTAAAACATCACTCTGCTGTTGTATGTAGAGATCTGACTGACATGGGGGCAAGATTAAAGGCAGGTAGATGTTTCAGTAGACTGTTACCATAATGCAGGTGAGAGATGACAGTATTTCAAATTAGGATGGTAGTAAAAAAAGTAGTAAAAAGCAGTAGATTCAAATATATGCATATGTGGTAAAATATACATAACATTTACTATTTTAATATTTTTAAGTATATAGTTCACTGTGTGAAACACATTTACATTGTTGTATAATCATCACCACCATCTATCCTCAGAACTTTTCATCATTCTAAACTGAAGCTCTATATGCATTAAACACTGACTCCTCTTTATTCTCTCTCTTCAGTCCCTGCTAACCATGATTCAACTTTATATCTTTATGAATTTGCCTGTTCTAGATACCACATACATGTAGAATCATACAATATTGGTCCTAAGATATATTTTGAAGGTAGAGCTCAAGAAGAGTTGCTATAAATTGAGTATTCAGGAGAAAGAATAGACACATCAAGGTTAATGCACAGTCATCCTTACAGACGCCAGTGTCTTCTTAAAGAACAGGGCTACTGGGAGCCCCTAATGAGTAAGTTTTTACAGAAAGAAAAGGGAGTTGAAAACCAGACTCAAGGGAGCTGAGACAAAGTCCTTGAGAAGGAGGGAGATGATGAGATTCAGTGCACAAATGAAAAATGTGGCCCTGGATAGGACAGGGGGGTTGCATCCTGGGTAGACAGAGTGAAGGCAGAGATTATGGGCATAGATGTGGATGGGATGGAATATTTTCTGCTGGGAAGATTGGTAGTTCTCTATATATGCCTTCTGTATCTAAAGAAAATAATTCAGGAGATCATTGGCTAAGAGTGTGAAAGGGCAAGGAGTACAGAAGATTATGGAGAAAAAAAGAGAAAATTGTAGAGGCCCAGAGAGTGAGCCAACTAGGGAAATGCAGAATTGCCCACTTGGTATTTGTAGTCATAGTTTTACAGAGGTATGGATCATCATTGTTGTATGTTTTTTTCCCAGGGATGTTCAGCTTGAGTAGGAAAGTAAGCATAGAGTTAGACTGAGAGCCTGTTGGGATTTTGCTAAGCAAGTAGAAAAGAGGAAAAGAGAATCAAGGGAGTGAGGCTGTATGGACTCTATATACCCATGCTGCTGCTGCTGCTGCTGCTAAGTCACTTCAGTCGTGTCCGACTCTGTGTGACCCCATAGACGGCAGCCAACCAGGCTCCCCCGTCCCTGGGATTCTCCAGGCAAGAACACTGGAGTGGGTTGCCATTTCCTTCTCCAATGCATGAAAATGAAAAGTCAAAGTGAAGCCACTCAGTCGTGTCCGACTCTTAACGACCCCATGGACTGCAGCCTACCAGGCTCCTCCATCCATGGAATTTTCCAGGCAAGAGTACTGGAGTGGGGTGCCATTGCCTTCTCCGCCGACTCTCTATAGCCCAGGAGTATTTTCAGTATCTGAATGAAAGCCGTACTTCCTCACCCATATCTTTGCCCATTCATGACATCAGAAAATCATTCATCTAAAAGATCAGAATACAGTGCAGAGAAGTGATTAAGAGAATTCTCAAAGATGACCCACATCTTCAGTTAGTATTCCCAAGCATTATGTTAATTTCAGACTTTTGAATAAAAAGCATTCATCATAAACAATCCCTCATATTTATTTTATTGTTGTTCACATATTCATTTAAGTTGAATCAAATTAGCACAATGCGGGGAATATAGTAGCTATTCAATAAACACATGTTAACTGAAAGACCGAATACCAAGGGACAGCTCCAGAAAGTAACATATAAGTAACCTGATGAGACTTTAAAATCCCAAGCATATTTTCTACATATATTTTTACTGTTAAAAATTCCCCCCCCAAAAAAGAGAGAGAATATTATAATAACCCCTCATAAACTATCATCCACATTCCACATTTATCAGCCCATAGCCTATCTTGTTTTCTTTATGTATATAACCACCTACCTCTTTCTCTGGATAAGTTTGAAAGAAATCCAAACAGTATATCATTTCATCCATAAATATTTCAGTACCAAAACATTTCTTTAACTTATGTTGGCCACATATAAGGTAGATTTTTTTTTTAACTATTTCCTTAACTCAGTAGCAATATAATGGAAAATATTGATCCAAGAATCCTTTAACAATTCTTTCAAAAAATAAAAATTAAGAACTATCAATACATTATCACGTGCTAAAATCCATCTAAAATTTTGATAGTCATTTTTTAGTCCCAAATTTGGGGACTAAATTTAAACAAGTATTACCTTGCAATTCTTAAAAAGAAAGATTAGAAAAGTCCCCAGCAGCTGTGGTTTTCTTTGAAGTGTTTGAAGGGAAGAATATAACTTTTGGAAATAAAGGAAGTCTTTATATTGCCAGTAGATAAGCTGAGAGTAGCAGGGAGACAAGGGGTTCAGATCTTCATGGCTCTGTGACCTTAGGCAAATTACTGTATTTCTCTCAGACTTTGTTTCTGTGTCTGTGAATCAGGGATAATAATTTTCCACAGTGTGGTGATTAAACGAGTCAACACGGGAAAGGAGTCTGGCATGTGGCAATTCAGAAACATTGATTACCTTCCTGCCATCTTGGTGACACGCACAGCAGCTCCCCGTGGGAAACCATGTTCTGTGTTGGTATATCCTGATGGGCTGCCATAGGGTCCAACCTGAGACCCAGATCTACCTTCAAAGCCCATCAGAGTCTAGAGTGTCTGGCAGAACATCTTTACCACAAATCAAACCTAGCTCTGCTCATTAGGGAGAAGCCATGTATCCCTGGAATTACATAAAGGGCCCAAAGAAAAAAATGAGGCTCAAAATTATATTCTGAAACGTATTAGCAAGACTCTAATAACTTCTTAAAGAATACATTTAAAGTCTTGTTTGTTGCAGCAATAAATAGAAGACTTTTTTTTTCAATATTGTTGAAAATATATTCTAAACTGTAGTTGTTCCTCTTTCCTGAATAAAGAATATAATGGAGAAAATTTAATGTTTCTTTAGAGAGTAAAGCTATTCTAGTGTCCTGGAGCAATCATTATGAATGTCAGTTAAGTTTGCTGAGAACTCTTATTTGGTGGAGGTGTTAGGATTTGGGCTAAATGTGACTTGATTCAGAATACATAAGTTTGGATTTGTATATAAAGTTTCGATTTGGACCAATATCAGATTTCCTGCTTATAATTTACCATTTGATTTTAAAAGATTGGAGGAAGAGGACAGAAATGTAGTTCTCTTTGTTCTCTGGTTGATAAAGTGTTACTACTTTTGTTTGAATTTTATTTTAGGTTCGGCTGAATGCACAGTTTCATTCAGATTATGTATCTAATTACACTGTGGACAATAAATTTGTAGGAGATTTCATTATGAGACTAGACTTTTCCCACTTTGTCCTCTTCATATGATAAAGTGAATCTACATCAGAGTAAGTGCAGTCTAAGGGGACGCTGTTCCCCTGGCAGGTGTTGTGCTATACCTGCTCTGCACCATTAATGAATGGGGTTGTCTGGGTAGGTTCAGATTTTTGTAACTGGTGTTTTTGCTACCGTCAGGGTTTTCTTGAAAGAGAATTTGATGTTCTGCATTTTCTTTGCCCCAGAGTAACAACTGACATTTGAGCATAGCCTCATCTAATGAAGCCACGAGGAATACTTTTGTCTAAAGCAGCAGATTAAAATGGGCTTGGCAGTTCTAAGTAAACAAGTAGCAGAAATGATCACAGAATTCATAAAGCACAATCAAATTTGGTATTTGAGGATTTTACTATTTAGAATTCTCTGGGAAAAAAAAAAAACCAGATGTTTTGTTATGCAGTCCCTTGGCTAATATACCTATTTATGTGTGATTCTGTCTTACACAAACTAACAAAAATAATGACAATAATAATGTCACCCAGTAGCACAGAATGTCATAGTTCTGCTTTATAATGGGAACAGATGTCTCGCTTTCCACTGAGTTGTTTGGTACAGGAGAACCATGAACAGGCTAATCACACAGTGATTCAACCAAGCTGGTAAAGTCCTACAGGTTCCAGGAGAGTTTATTTTAAAAAGGTCATCTCCATGATATGACACTCATCAATTTAAAGCATTTTATTTCTGTGAGATTTCCATAATCAGAAAAAGTACTCACAACTATATTCTTATTCCTTTACCAGCATTTCATGGTGATAATTCTTACACATGGCCATAGTAGTTTTCAACTAAGGTGACACTGCCTCCCAGAGGAGGTATTTTAAAATATCGGAGGGATGTGGTTGACAATTTCTGGCACTCCCAAAAGACACAAAGGAGGAGGCAGAAATGTTAATATTCTCCTACAGGACAATTTCACATGAAGAATTACCTGGACCAAATGCCAATCACATCTCTTAGAAAATACTACTCTTAGTATATTTCCTTGAGTTTCTTTTCTTTTTCAAAATCTCTCTAGTACCCAGCACCTAATTCAGCAGGGTCACAGACATCCAAAATACTCTGTCCTATTCTAAAGACTTGTAGAAGAAGCAGCAATAGGGAGCCAGTGGTGAGATTTAAAATATTTAACATTCTGTGAAGACTTTAGTATACTCTATCCACAGCAGAGGCTGGGTGCCAGCCCTGTCCTGTCCTTCAGATCCTAACATCCCTTGCTATTGGGAAGCTCTCACTTTTATTCAATTTCACCTGCTCTGAATCTATTCTTTTCTGGATGAAGACCAAAGTCATCATCTGTGTTAGAGCTCTCAGTGTATTTGAAAACTGTAAATGGACTTGAATTGACGTCTTTGCCATAATGGCTCTAAGGAAGCTGTTTTTCGTTTGAACAGACATACCAACCTGCTTACCAGCAGAACTGACTCACAAAGTGAATCAGAATTTCTAGTTCAGCAACACCCTCTCTTAGCACTACTGCTTTGTATGTTTCAGGCTCAGTGACTCCAGAAATGTGCTCGATGCTAGGGGCTGTCCTGTCAGAGTCCTTGGTGTTCAGAGAAATCCTAGAATCCACAGTTATTAGCTGACTTGGGGACAGAGACAGAGGCCCAGAAATGTGGTTGCTTTACTTGCAGGCCCTTGAATAGCCTACTCACTAGAATTCATTGCCAAGGGAATATTTTGATGCACCAAGGTCCTAAGAGAATAAAGAGTTTAAAACTGAATACAAAGAGACCTCTAAATTTAATCTATAAATTGCTGGGAATTATTTTGGAAATAAAGACACAGAGCAGTAATATAAGCCTTGAGTGAATGAATAAAATCATGACATAAAATGCTAAAAAGTAGTGCTTTTTATGTCTCTGATTTCCCTGGACTAAACTTATAAGTCCTTAAGTCATTTCTGACTGTTTGCGACCCCATTGCAACACGCCAGGCTTCCCTGTCCTTCACTATCTCGCTGAGTTTGCTCAAACTCATGTCCTTTGAGTCAGTGATGCCATCCAACCATCTCATCCTCTGTCACCCCCTTCTCCTCTTACCCTCAATACTTCCCAGCATCAGGGTCTTTTCCAGTGAGTTGGCTATAGATCTCTTATATGTATTAGTATTTTCATCTTGTTAAATTATGAAGATGACTTACCCTGGAAATTTGACATAGATCATCTAAAGAATATTATTGACATCCTTAATATTTACGAACCTCTCTGACGCCAGAACTGGCATGATATTATGCATAGTAAGAGCTCAGTAAAGAGTTGTTGATTTGGCATTAAATACATTTAAGTGATTTTGACTCATTCATATTTTATAAGAAATGTGCAAACTTACAATTTCCAAAAAACTCCAGAAATATTTTAGCAAAAGCAGCATTATTGAAATAAGCAGATAGTTTCCTGGGTAGCTATTTTAAAAGATTTTAGTCATTTATATATAAATAAATAATTTATATCATAAATACTACATATATTATTTATTCTTATTATGACTGTTAAGTGAGTCTCATTGTATTGATGCAACACAAAAGACCAGGCCTAAGTGTCAACAATAACAGAGACGGAGGCAGAAGGCAAAGGTGTGAATTACGTCAGAGTTTCCTTGGACGGTTTTCCATTGTGTAGTAGGTTGGATAGAAATACAGTAAGAAGTTGGAATTAGCATGGAACCATCATGTCCCTCACCCATGATTGACACTGCAAACCTAATGAGACATTTTTCCCACTGAGCCTTGATACAGCTAGGACCATTTCACATTCATGAAGACATAGGTTCTGCTGCTGTAACAGTGACTCAAAACAATGGATGCCTCAATAAGACAGAAGTTTGTTCCTTATACATGTGTTATTCTGAACGTGAGTCCAGTCTGATGTAGTACCCTCACAGTGCTGAGTACTCAGATATCTTCTCTTTTTGTTCGCTCCATACATCCCTATTTTCATGGTTTGTGGGAACACACTACCGCATCTAGATTCTGGTCAGGAGGAATCAGGAAAAAGTCGTAACCCTTCCCCTTAAAGGCACAATGAGGAGGTCATATACAGGATTTTGGCTTACATTCTATGTTCACATCTGGCAAAAAGTGGATTCAAAACTGTATCTTAGGCAAACAGCTAAAATTCTATCACTATGAAGGAAGAGAATAGATATCAGAGTACAGTCAGTAGTTTTTGCCACACCTTTCCAGCATAGCATTTCATATCATTATTAAGAATCGACTGGAGTTGGCACGAGGTAAAGCTTACCTGCCATTCATAAGTAAGATACACCTATATGTTTCAGTGTGTTCATTGAGGAGCTTTGTCTATAAATAACATCTGTATTATATGCTTCATCGTGTGCCCTTTCACTCTTCACCTGTGTGTTTCTTGGTGATATATAGTTGAAAAGTTTTGTACTGGCTCTGGAGGTTGTAATTTCCCCTTGAAATTGGATTGAGATATACCATCTAAAATTATATACATTATTTTAGACTATATTGATTTAATTAACTTTTTGGGTTAACCCAAACAGATCCTCTTAGCCTCCAACTGATTGCACAGGCTGTGCTGGTATAATTTATATACATTCCATAATAGATCTGTAGCCACATATATTTTGCACATCATTTCTAACTTTTAAATGCCTAAGTATTGAAAATAAATAGAACAGATTCTGTTCTGTGTTTCTATGATGTTGTGTTTAATATTTTAAAGATAAAACCTGAGAAATAATTTTCATGTGACCTACACAGGATTATACTCTTGGTAACAGGCAGTAGAATGGAGATTGGTCACCCCTCAGATCATTCCTGAGGAGGAAAGGTTGTAACTGAGTCTTGGCCTAGTTGGGGGAAAAAGGATGAAAAATCCTTCTTAAGGAATAAGAGCAACCTATCTTCTCACTCGTTGAGAAAATGTTTGACAAGATCTGAAAAGCAGACGCATTTGTGTGGGATTTAAAGCTTGCTTGTTCCAGTTATCCAATTTGACATTCCTACATTTTATAAACCCTGAGTGATAACTAGCAGTTTGGCAAAATATAACTGAAAGGCTCTTAAAACCTGAATGCCTGAAAATATATAATTAAGATATTTGCTGACCCTGACAGTTATAAAAAATTAATTAGTAGAACTTTGCTTAACAAATGGTAAATGGTCACCTTGTTTTAGAGACTGAAATACGTGTGTCATTACTGATCCAACCCTAGTTAGCTTTTCTTTTGATGTTAGTTTTTATTCATAAAACTAAAAAGATAAAACTAAAATAGCTGTGGTTTCTTTTCTGTCTTGTTAAGTGAATAAACCTAGGAGGATCTATTTAATAAAACCATAGGCCAGCACTTTGAAAATAGACCTTACCTTTCCTCTGTAGATACTCTTTGTATTGAATGGTTTCTTGGCCTATTTTTGTGCTTTGCCTAGTATCTTTTTCCCTCATCTGTTTCTAATACCAAATTCAGAGCTATTGTGAGTTTTTCATTCAGACAGACTGTTTCTGTAAAAAATAGATTCAATGTTTAGAAGCTCCATTAGAAATTAGTATGTAGTTGTTGTTCCATTGCTCAGTCATGTCCGACTCTTTGCAATCCCATGGACTGCGGCACACCAGGCTTCCTTCTCCTTCACCATTTCCTGGAGCTTGCTCAAACTCATGTCCATTGAGTCAGTGATGCCATCCAACCATCTCATCCTCTGTCATCCCCTTCTCCTCCTGCCTTCAATCTTTCCCAGCATCAAGGTCTTTTCCAATGAGTCAATTCTTCACATCAGGTGGCCAAAGTTTTGGAGTTTCAGCTTCAGTATCAGTCCTTCCAACAAATATTCAGGACTGATCTCCGTTAGGATTGACTGATTTGATCTCCTTGCAGTCCAAGGGACTCTTAAGAGTCTTCTCCAACACCACAGTTCAAAAGCATCAATTCTTTGGCATTCAGCCTTCTTTATGATCCAGCTCTCACATTCATGCATGACTACTGGAAAAACAATAGCTTTGACTATACAGACCTTTGTTGGCAAAGTAATGTCTCTGCTTTTGAATACACTGTCTAGGTTTGTCATAGCTTTTTTCCCAAAGAGCAAGCATCTTTTAATTTCATGGCTGCAGTCACCATCTGCAGTGATTTTGGAGCCCAAGAGAATAAAGTCATATATTTCCATTGTTTCCCCATCTGTTTGCCATGAAATAATTGGACAGGATGCCATGATCTTCACTTTTTGATTGAGTTTTAAACCAGCTTTTTCACTCTCCTCTTTCACCTTTATCAAGAAAATAGTATAAATAAATTCAAAAAATAAATGGAAAAAAGAAAATATTTGCATCCATGACAAAGAGCTCATTTACATAATAAGCAAAGGGCATCTACAAAGCCAAAAGGAAAATCCTGTAAGACAAAGGGCAAAATATATTAACAGGATAATTGAGGGGCAGGGAGGGGGTGTGTGGAGTGCTCAACTTCACTTAAAATTAAAGAAATGAAAGCCAAGCCAACAATGAAATGCTTTCTAACCTATCAACATGGACAAAAACCAAAGTTAAAATTATCTGGTGTCAATAAGTATGTGTGGAAATCTGTATGGGAGGGTGGACAAATATGGGCAACCTTATTTGGAAGATAATTTGGCTACCCTGTTAAATTTTAATGTACATATGCTTTTTTTAAAATAAGTTTTTATTTTTACTTTATTTTCCTTTACAATACTGTATTGGTTTTGCCATACATTGACATGAATCCACCACAGGTGTACACTTCTAGGAATTTATTTTATGCATATTTATTGCCATATTGTTTATAGTAATAAAAATGGAAATAATTCAAAGATTCACCAATAAATGACCAATTAAATTCAACACACACCACTAATCTTGCTGGGAAAAATCCCTTGGACAGAGCCCATGGAGTTGCAAAGAGTTGGGCACAACTGAGTTGAGTGACGGAGCACACAGGCAGATTACATGTAGACATACAGTGAAGTGCTTTGAAGTTATTATGAATAATGTAATACTTCTCTCTGGGCTCATATGGAAATATATCCAGTGGTAGTTTTATGTTCTTTTTCTCAAGTGAAAGCCTACTGAACAACAGTATAACTGTGCTTATAAGCACATTTACATTTTCTTAATTATATGTAACAGGTTTGATGCTTATATTTGAGGGTAGCTGAAATCAGAACCAAAATTATCTTCCCTGTTTAGATTTGGTAAATGACAAAATAGCCTAAATTTATTCCCAGTCCCTAGCCATAACCAGATATCCTAGTGTGATGGGGCTACTGGAAATACCCTACTTTTATATCTCTACTGTGAGCACAATTTTATAGGGCTAAATTGTGCATTTTCCTTTTACTACGCTCTTGGGCACCCTATAGTCCAGCTCCCCTCTTCCTGGGTCCTACTCCCTATGATGGAGCAGGTCCACACTCAACTCAGTCAAAAGCCGTTTCATTCTGAATATTGTCCGTAATGCTCACACTAGAAAAAAAGGCTCCCACTATATTCCTGACTCCACTATGCTCTTAAGATGTTTTGTATGGAGACAAAATACATGTCAAAAGTTCTTCAGCTTTTCAAAATGTGGCAAGAAGGAGAACTCAAAAAATCTGTCGCCTAAAATAAATAGTGATCACTCTTTCTTAATTTCCCCTTGATAGTTCTTCTGTCACTCTACCAATATTTACTTGTGTATCTTCAATATACAACGCACTGTAGAGGTGGCTAGATAAATAAGACATAACCGTGCACTCGAATGGAGAAGACAATGGCACCCCACTCCAATACTCTTGCCTGGAAAATCCCATCGACGGAGGAGCCTGGTGGGCTGCAGTCCATGGGGTCGCTGAGATTCGGACATGACTGAGCGACTTTACTTTCACTTTTCACTTTCATGCATTGAAGGAAATGGCAACCCACTCCAGTGTTCTTTCTTGGAGAATCCCAGGGACAGGGGATCCTGGTGGGCTGCAGTCTATGGGGTCGCACAGTGTCGGACACGACTCAAGTGACTTAGCAGCAGCAGCAGCCGCAGCAGTGCACTTGAAGAAGAGTTTTGCAATTAAGTTAACAATAACTAGCTATCAAGTGCTATTCTAAAAATTTTACAAGAAATAACTGATTTAATCCTTATAACAACCCTATGAAATAAGTACTATTATTATTCCCATTGGCCAAAAGAAAAACTGAGGCAAAGAAAGGACAAGTAATAGCCCCCAAAGTCGGACTGTGAGTAAGTGGCAGATCCAAGAAGTCTGCCTGCATCCACGCCTCAACTGTTGTGCTCCATGTCTTCTCAGTATGAAAGGGCTGCATTGAACAGCAGCAGGTGTTAAATGCCCTTGAATGATATGAAATACAACAGGAATTCAGACCAAAAGCTTCTGATGGAATGTTTGTGGAGGGGGAGTGATCAGGGAAGATTTTGATAGATGGAATCAGGGTAACAGAATGCAAGCACCATGCAGGTGAAAGCTTTCAATATTTAGAAAGGTAGTGCATAGCATGAGTCCACTTACATTTATTTTACTTTCATTAAATTGTTTTCCCTACCTTCATAAGCAAAATTTCAGCTGCAAATATAAGGTTTATATGTGAACTAGCCTTAGTTTGTTTTTTAGGAAATACGATCATCAAAATCATAAGGATAAGATATGGATGTTTCATTGTTTCCCTTTTATTGACTCTTCTTAATAGAATGTTGTCAAGATACAATATCATATAATATGATAAATAGGACTTATGTATGCATAGATTAGATGGGGCAGAAGCAGAGCTGTTCATATATTCATATTCTATATTTGATAACTGTAAATTATCATAGATATTATATATACATATATATTTCATCTAGTTCATTGCGTTCATTTCCCAGATAGGAAAGCTCACTTGGAAAAGGTCAATCATGTGTCCTACCTAAATTCATACAGTGAATTAACTGGCACAACTTTTACCTGAATTCAGGACTCCAAACTTCAAATCTGGTACTCTTTGCTCAGCATTGTTACCCCCTTAGTTTGGGAGCTACTTCTCTTATTCTTTTTAACAAAGCACCAGGAGACCTCAAATAAGAAAAGGTTCTCCAGCCACCAGAGGAAGGAATAAAAGCAGGGCATTTGGGATATCAACCTTATTTGATGCAAAATCCTTAGCCCTTTATTCTCCCATTTTTCCCCTTGAGACCATTTCTCCACTGCATCCTGAAGGGTAAACAAGGCAGTATCAAGAGAATTGGAATCACAGTCAACTGACAGCAGATGTTCAGACATTTCCATTTTTAGCCATGCAACAAATCTGGTTGATCTGCACTAAAATGTCATTTAACTTTTGTTCATTAGGGCTTGGTAACTGTGGAGGGAAAAAAAGAAAGAAACTAAAAATACCAGTGTGCTGTTCAGTCTGCAGGAAGATGCAGCTAAGCCAATTTTGTGCTGGGTTCCTTAAACAAGTGCTTTTGTGTTAAATTTCCAGGAGGATTTGTGTCATCAACTCTTTGAGGTTTTGCTCATAGTATTTAGCAAGTGGTCTAATTGTTGCATTTAGTGAGTAGTAGAGCAGCCTTGGGAGGTATGTGCTCCCAAGCTGAATTTCTGTTCTCAGGAATGTGCTGATTAGTAAATTTAGGGGTTCAATTCCTGGGTTGGGAAGTTCCCCTGTAGAAGGAAGTGGCAACCCACTCCAGTATTCATTCTTGCCTGGAAAATCCCATGGACAGAGGAGCCTGGCAGACTACAGTTGATGGAGTCACAAGAGTCGGACATGACTTAGCGCTGTCTTTGGAAAACATACATTAGTTACTCTTAGTTTATTATTTTGCAACCTATTGAGAATCCAGAACAGCCAACCCTTATATTTTGTGCTTCAAGGAATATTGCTATGAAAAGGCTATTCTGCCAAGTTACAGGCACTGAGGAATTACCAAATAATGTTCCCTGAAAAGTGGGATGGGACCCATCTATGCCTCTCACCAATCAGTTACTCCCTGCCCAACCAACAACAACTGGCGCGCTCTCTAGAAACCTAAGTTGATCCAAGGAAACTAAGTCTGGAAGATCTCACTTGAGGATCTGGGCCCCTCTGTAAATGCTGTTTTAGGGAAGGAGCAAAAGGGGGCAGAGGCAGATTCTCCTGAGGCCTAGATTTGAAATGAGATCCTGCCTGAGGCATCTAGCCTTTAACTAGCTTGTTAATAAGTTACCATTCCAGAGACATGACTCACCACTAAATTTATCTAGTATAGGTAGAATAGCCAAATTGGTAGGAAACCTATTATAATGAAATGTCTTCAACTTCTTTTGAAGATAGATAGATGATGGAGATAAATAATCTATATGACAGATAGACATAGAAATAAATGACTCTATCTAACTGATCGTTTTCTTGGCTGATAAAAAAAGAAGAGACGGAAATGTGGGGCTCTCTTCAGTAAATAATGTTAGGTATGTTGAGTGACACATTGGCGTTGGTTTCAGTTCCCCTTTAAAAGAAAATAAGTACATTGGCCTCTAAAAAAAAGTACTTCTTTTAGGTCAAAAGTAGCTAATTTGTGAGAATAAGACACATTTCTAGAAATTAATAAGACTTTTTAAAGGAGGGTGGGAGGAATCCATTTCTTGTTTGGTCTCAGAAGACATATTATTAGTATAATTAGTATAACAACAACAAACATTTCTTGAGGATTTACTGAGTGCTAAGTATTGTAATAGGCACTTAACATGGAGTGACTCATTTAACCCTTTAACTCCTATAGCAGTTACCTAGGCTGAAACAGAATGATGAAGGATACATCCAGCAAAGGGGATGTTTATTTTAAGGGCCAGTTCAGCTGAAGGAGCAATGAGGCGTGGTATAGCTGGTACAGAGTGCTGTCTGATGCTGTGCATAGATCTGAATATGCAACCTGAGTTGCCATCACATGTGTACATTTACAAATTGGGCGATCAGTCTGCTTTAATAAAATGTGTATGTGACGGTTGGGTTGTAGAAATTTCAAAGATTTTATTTTTTGACAGGATGCCTGCCGTTTTTCTCTCTTGACTCCCGCTTGTTTTATTCATTTTGGGGTAGTTGCCAATTAGACCCAATTGGTAAGTATAATTAATGGACAACATGAATCTCCTCTTAAACCCCAACCAAGAAAATTAACCATAGAAATAATAATTTCCTTTATAAATTCCTAACACTATCCCTCCCTGTGACTGCTGTTTATCTCTATCTCTTCTAAAACATCCAACCACATCAGAGATTAATTACTCTCTATTACTTATCATCCTAATAATACCACATAAGATGGAGAAGAGAGAAGTGAGCATTTATTGAAGTCCTAGTATATTCCAGGCACTGTGCTAGCATTTTCATGTATACTATCTCTTTTAATAGTCACAAAAACCCTTCAAAGTAGGAATTATTATCTACCTTCTTTATAGTTGATAAAATGGCATCTCAGGGTAGTTAAGCCCTTGTTTTATTATCCACTTAGTGGCACAGCCAGGTACAAACCTAGGCTGATGGGATTCCAAAATTGTTGCTCTTTTTGCCCTCATATAAGGAAGCATTATTTCATTCAAAAGGACTTTTCTCTAAAATGTTGTTACCTTGGAGGGTTTAGGGGTCATGATTTCACTCAACAGCTGTTTGAACATGGAATCTCCGTCAGGAGTGGGTTGAACATTGATTCAGTTGGGGTTAAGGATTGGCAGAACTTTTGGGTGGAGGGATTGTGGTTAGTGGCAAGATGGTAGGGGAACTGGCAGGAACAGGATCAGGAAGAAGTAGGATGGGGTGGTGGCATGGGCGGCAGGGGTGAAGACAAATTGAGGAGCTCCTGGTCGTGTGCCCATGGCTACAGTCTTTCTTCATGTGACTCGTGGACTTCCCTTTGTCATCCTATGCCTGAGAATATATGAAGGAGGCTGGGAAGGCAAAGGGACGTTCAATTGTCATCACCGGCATCTTTTTTGATCATTGCACCATCATCCAATGCGTTGCGGGTAACCATGACATGAATTTTCCATCACTAAGCTCATAACTATTCCATGAGATAAATAACAAGTAAAAGGTTATAGCAGAACTGCATCTGGGGAGCCCTGAAAGTAGGAAGCAGTGAATTTAGATTCTTATAGACTGATAGCCCTGGATTCAAATCAAGTGACCTGAAAAGGATGTTAAACTTCCTCTGAGCAGCTTACATATACATCAGGAACATCTCATTGTCTTTCTTGGATGCTCTGACATGTTCAGCCTCATCACTGAAAATTGTTACTACTGGTACACTCAACCATTCAAGTAGAAGACCATCCAAAATACATGGTCAGTTAACTGTGGACTGTAATAACTTGCCATTTTCTCGATGCTGTCAACTGAATGTTGTTTGAAGTTCTCTTTGCCTTTTAAAGAATTTTCCCTTCAAAGAATAGGTTGTGTGAAGAAGACAGTTACAGTTTAGACATCTGCCCTCTCTTCATGACTTGACAGAAGTTAGCTGTGATGCTGAACTGTTTGCCATGCTTCTTAATGAGAAGTCATTTTGTCAATCAAGATAATCTCGGAGTTAAAAGAATAATATTGAAGGAATAGAACAAATTTTAGTGAAAGCTGTTTCTCGGTATTTGTCTGTCTTGTTTATCTGACTTATTTTCCAATTTGAGCTAGGAGCACTGTCTTTTTTAGGAAAGACCTCATTCCCCATTGGAACTGTCTATTCTGGGACTGGGACAGTTCCTGTCAACAAATGAGTCTGAACTGGGGAACTGACCACCATTCTAATAAGATCTACTAGGTTCTTCTACATGTAGGAAAGGATGCTGAGATCGCCTTTCAGATTAGAAAGATTTGGGTTGCAAATATTTGACTGCAACATTTCCTTTTACTGGCAAAACTAACAGCTTCCTCTGATGATAACATAAACCTCCTTGATGGAACTGTCTTTCCCTCCTTTCACTGCTAATTGGAAGACCTTGCGTATCTTTTCATTTGTTTTTCTAGCTTTCTTCTCCTTCCTAATGCCTGTGGACCTTATGTCCCACCCATTCCAAGCTACTTGCAGTTTCTCTTAAATGACATACCCTGTTGGATGTGTTTTTGTCCCATGTTGACATTTGTGGAAATTCAGCATTTCCCAACTCTGCTTACTGGCAAAATTCTACACTCTTAAATCTCAGCTTGAAAATCTTCTTTTCTCTGAAATCCTATCAGAAATCCCCTAACCTGAGACACTCACACACACACAAGTGATTGTCTTAGACTCAGCTGTTTCTCACATAGCCCTCGTTCCCACAGCACTCCATAAACCTGTGTTGTAGCACAGCCTCTCTGATAGAGCGGTTGTTTGTGTGTTCCACTTCCCCATCACCTGTAGATTGTGAGCTCCCTGTGAGCAGAGCCTGAGTCATCCTCACCTTTGTCATCATCCAAAGGCAGCACAGTGCCTGGCACATGTGGGTAGGTAGGTGATCAATAAATTATTATAAACATCAATATTTGATTTTCTGGCCTTATTTTTTACTCTCATTTCCAGCCTGTTGTAAAAATGTAATAGACATGTTTAGAAACTACAAGCTGTATAGAAAGGACACATAATAAAACAGTAATACCTAAACTCAGGGAGGATAAATAAATAGAAATGTGTACAGGCAGAGACCATCATGCATACTTCCAACTATCATGGGCATACAAGCATTTATTCTGGAAATTTGACTGTCTTTCTGTTGACTCGGGCTTGTGGTTAAATCATTTCTATCTTGTAGATACAGATAATCTAAGGATATACATGTTTGTGGCAACCAGTGCCAACATGACTTCATTATTTCCACTTACATAGAAGCAGAAATAAGTATTGATTTTTCCCACTTATCTAAAATGATAATTGCCCTTGGCTGCTTTTCAGTCTAGATTAACCATTCAGTAGAAATGCGTAGTTAACTTTAGAAAGTTAGACAAACATAAAATAGATAGGAAAACTTGTGCTGACTGATTACTTTTATGCCATAATTAACAATTTTACAGTGGGATATAATTGGAGAAAATAAGGTGTCTCACTAGGGGGTCTTTAAAAAAGGCAGGCTGAGATTTTAATTCACTAATGATGGATCAGGCTAGAGAACTTGTCATAGGACCTTTCAAAGCCCCTTCACAGGAGCTTTCAAAATAGTGTTTGGTACCCACCTTTCAAAATAGTGTTTGGATCATTTCAAGCCATTTAAACTAGTGGATAAAAGTCTATATTTCATATAGACTTGGAAGATGACTAGAAATAGTACTCCCAAGATGTCAGTAATAAAGCTGTTGTAAGTTTTAACAGAATAAAATAAATCTTTTAACTTAAACTTGTAGCTGAAGATCACTAACCCCTGAAAAATATGAGAAAAATAGAGATGTTATGCCCTCATTTTGGCCAAATAAGCAAGCAGCTTTTTCTGTATTTTTGGCATCCGTCGCTGAGGCAAACAAGCACTCTTACTCTCACTGAACAGGCTGTCCCTGTTCTGCAAGGAGGCCAGATTTCACAAGCCGTGCAGTCCCACATGCCACAGCCCTGCAGGCAAACACTCAAGTCCTAAATCCCAGGCAGAGGAATCAACAGTTCTTGCTGGCTAATGAGCCTTGGCATCTCTGGGCCCACATGGGCTCTCTGGCCTATCCTGGTGGAATTAGGCAGGTGCACATTTGCTGAAACAGTGGGGTGGGGGGTGAAGACTGAAGAATCAGCTTTTCTAGCCACCAGACAAATCTGAGCTGAGCCCTTCCTCATTACCAGCATTTCTTTCACCCAAAAGGAGAACACAGGAAGTGAATATTGACTCTGGTGCACATCAGAATTTAATATGAAGTCATGGGGGAGTTTGGGAAGAAGTGGAAAGTTCACTTCACCCTGTATGTCCTTCTATCCTGTTTTCTTGGTATGCATGGAACAGAGTTTGTTTTGTTCCGTTGATTTATTTATTTCCGTTTTCAAATAATAAGAACTGTTGTTGGGTGTATGAATTATTGTTCATAAAGCTGGGCATGTAGGGAATGTCACATAATAGTTTTCCTTAATTTGAATAAATCCAAGTCCCCTTTCCATCTAGTTTTGGTAAATTTAATCTTTATCTATTATGTCTCTCCAACACTGTCTCTCTTTCCCTCCCCTCCACCTCCCTCCTTCCCTCTCCCTCTCCTCTCTCTCCCCTCTCTCCTCATACCTCTTGCCTCTACCCTTCTCCCCTCCTGCTTCCTCTTTCTCTCCCTCCCCCATCTTCCTCTCTCTCCCCCTACATCTCTCCCTCTTTCTTCTCATCTCTCCCCTCTCCACCCCACTCTCCTCTCTCTCTCCCCCTACCGCTCCTCTCTAATGCTTATGGCATACCAGGAGAGTTGAATAAGAGCCTCTTAACTTCCCTCAGCCAAGGTGACCAGTGATAACAGCGACTGTCCAAACCTGCTTGGTCCCAGGTGGAAGGCTCTGATGCTCCCTGGCTGAGGAAAGCCAGCAGCATCTTTGCTGAAGTTGATATCCCCATGCCCAGGGCTCTGCCGACCCAGACTCAACTCCCCAAGGCACACTTCACAGCAGCCTGGTCAGACCAGAGGTCTGTGCCAATCCTGCCCTTATGGAGCTTACATTTGGGTGGAAGGTGACAAAACAAACAAACAAACAAACAAACAAATAAAATACATAGTGTATTTCATAGTGAAATGTGCTGGGGAGAGAGAGAGAAAGCAGAAAAAACAGAAAGGGGAGTTCAGGGAAGGGGCTGCAATTGTCAGCAGAATGAGAGGAAGACTCCCTGAAAAGGAGACATCTGAGTAAAGACTCGGTGGAAGTGCGGGAGAAATCCATGTGATGTCTCAGGGGAAACCATTTCCAGCCGCGGAATCGGCAATAAAAAGGCATGGAGGTGGGAATGTGAGCAACACATTTGAGGAGCATCAGGAAGCCTGTGTGGTCATATGGATAAAAGAGAGGAAAGGAGGCCAGAGAGGGAACAAGGGCCAGAGAGGACAGAAAGACCTATGACTTTCACGATCACTGTGTGGCAAATGGAACTTGTAGAGTTTTGAGCAAAGGAATGAAGTGTCTTGTATGTTTGCTGTACCTGCTGAGTTGAGAGTCATCCAAATCGGCATCAGGAATGACAGCAGAAAAGCCAGCCAAAATGACAATAATCCAGGCAAAAGCTAGGGGTGGCTTAGACTAAGGGTGGCAGCAGTTGAGGAGGTAAGTAGTCAAATTTGAGCTGTAGTTTGAAGGTAGAGCAGGCAAGATTTACCATAAGATTGGATATGGGGTATGGCTCCAGGTTTGGTGGGCTGATCAGCTAGAAGAATAGAGTTGCCATTTCCCAAGTAGAAAAGACTGTGAGGATGGGGATGGTGGGGATGAGACAATATCAGGAGCTTAACTTGGACATATCAGATTGGAGATGCTTCATAGTATGTGTGGAGACTGCAAGAGAAGCACAGTTATGTGAAACTCAAGTTCGGTGGAGATATTTGGCCTGGATTCATAAGGATGGAAGTTGTCCATGTGTTGATGGTATGGGAAACCATGTAAGTGGATGAGATCACCAGGACAGTGTGTGAGGAGAGGACAAGACAGAGAGAACCATGAACCGAGCTTTGAGACAGTACTTCTATAAGCAAAGGAGATGAAGGAACTGCTTATTAAGTGAAAGAGAAACCAGAGGTGAATGCTATTTGGAAACCAAGCAAAGAATGTATTTCCAAGAGGAAGGAATGACCAACCATGTCAAATAGTTGAGACCTGGGAGCTGATCATCAGGAATGTTGCCAGTCATTTCCGGCAACAAAATATGAATTAACTACTAACTCAATTATTATTGACTTTTCAGCAAAGTACCAAGTAGAGAATATATTAAGTACAGATGAATAATTTCCAGCAGTTCAGTGAAACCCCTGTTGAATTAGAGTGAAGTGGTGAGCCATTGGATTTTAAATAGTTGGCTGTAGGGGCTGAATTGCAGGAAGAGTACCTACTTTCCAGTGTGGGCAGTAGTCTACCAACCATGTGCAGCTGATACAGGTGTCAGTGCTTGGCTGACACAGGTTTCCAGCTTGGTTGGTTTCTCATTGATCATAGGCATACTTGGACTTGGCAAACTAACAGATGTTGCCTTATATGAATCATTTTTAACATTAGTTACTCAAAGGTTGGCAAGCTATGGCCTATAGGCCAAAACCAGCACATTACTCATCTTGTAAACAAAGCTTTATTGGAACATAGCCAGGTCAGTCCTCCTTCTTTCCTGTACCATCTCAGGCTGCTTTCATGCTGTAGTGGCAGAGTTGATCACTTGCAACAGAAATCATCTGGCCTGCAAGGCTGAAAACATTTGCTGTCTGGCCTGTTATAGGAAAAGTTTGCAGACTCTTGTTTAGACTTTGGAAATATAACAAGGATGTTTCAGTAATGCTGCAGGGGCTTTCATGTTAATTTACTCCAAGGGGCACATCTTGGGTTTCACTTATTTTCAAAGGCCAAAGTCTCTACTCCCTGCACTGTGAAGACAGTAGTTCTCAAAGTGTGGTCCCTGGACCAGCAACAACAGCATCACCCAGAAACTTGTTAGAAATGTACACCCTCAGGCTTCCCTTGTGGATCAGCTGGTAAAGAAATGCACATCCTCAAGTCCCATTCTAGACCCACCGATCAGAAGCTTTGTGTATTTTCGCTGATCCTCGGGGTGATTCTGGAGCATGCTAGGTTTGATAGCCATCCTGCTAGAGAAGACACTGATGGTAAGAAGAGCCGAGAACTGAAAAATGGGCATTTCCACCCACCCCTTCCTGTGATAATTTTCAATGCACAAACTAGTTCTTTGCACATTAGAATCAGGGTTTTAAGAACAGTCCTTTGAGTGTCACACTCTCTTATATATATATAAAACATTAGGATAACCCTAAAGTGCTAACCCTAATAAGTTAGCACTTATTATTGCAGTCAAATGACTCTTCATGGCAACGGTAGTAAAAAGCCAAGGGGCTACTTCCCACCAACTTGACAGAGTAGGATAATGAGGTTAACCACCTCCAGTGATTAAGGACCCAGAATACCCCCTGCATGCCCCTAGGTTTTGACTATATCCAATTTCTCATCACGACACTCCAGTGTGCATAAGTGATTGAATATAATGAGGCATTTATTTATAAGAGAGAAAAGAAGATATTTATTTCCAGCACCAACAAGGATATGCTAGAACATGAGAAAAACTTTAAATTGATCATTTCCCCCTAAAGGATTTATGCAGGTGCTGCTGATATTGTTGTTGCTATTTTCCTTTGCTTAATGATCCAATCCTTCCTTGGAGCTTCATCCCTCTGTGTGTCTAGAGGAAGAAATATCTCTGATAATGAACAGCTGTGATTTATTTAGATGGCACTAGAAACTGGATCTCAGGAATCAGGGAGGGGCAACTAGTGAGTCTTGGCTTTTGTAAGCCAGGAAGAGGCAAACAAAGAAACAGTGAATAAACTCAGGCTCCTTTCTAAATATCTGAAATTGGCATCTGTTTTAAAAAATCTGCTAGAAATTCATTTGAGACCTTAGAGAGATCATATGTATGCTGCTGCTGCTAAGTCGCTTCAGTCGTGTCCGACTCTGTGTGATCCCATAGATGGTAGCCCACCAGGCTCCCCCATCCCTGGGATTCTCCAGGCAAGAATACTGGAGTGGGTTGCCATTTCCTTCTCCAATGCATGAAAGTGAAAAGTGAAAGTGCAGTTGCTCAGTCATGTCTGACTCTTAGCGACCCCATGGACTGCAGCCTACCAGGCTCCTCCGTCCATGGGATTTTCCAGGCAAGAGTACTGGAGTGGGGTGCCATTTGCCATGGTTCAGTTCAGTCACTCAGTCATGTCTGACTCTTTGCAACCCCATGAATCGCAGCACGCCAGGCCTCCCTATCCATCACCAACTCCCAGAGTTCACTCAGACTCATCCATCGAGTCCGTGATGCCATCCAGCCATCTCATCCTCTGTCGTCCCCTTCTCCTCCTGCCCCCAATCCCTCCCAGTCAGAGTCTTTTCCAGTGAGTCAACTCTTCACATGAGGTGGCCAAAGTACTGGAGTTTCAGCTTTAGCATCATTCCTTCCAAAGAAATCCCAGGGTTGATCTCCTTCAGAATGGACTGGTTGGATCTCCTTGCAGTCCAAGGGACTCTCAAGAGTCTTCTCCAACACCACAGTTCAAAAGCATCAATTCTTCGGTGCTCAGCCTTCTTCATAGTCCAACTCTCACAGCCATCATATGTATAGGTTTGTCCAAAACTAAATAGTTCTGGTTTTCATCCCCCAGAAATTATTAATGATGACCTCTTCACTTATGAGAACGCCCTGGTTTTTGTATGATAAATTACATAGTCACCATAATGAGAGACAAGCCAAGTAGAATGCAGAGTGCAGGCTCTGAATTTCCTAACAGACCTCTGTTTGAAACCCTGTTCAGACTTGAAATTTGCTCTCAATGCCTCCATTTATTTAACTGTAAAATGTGGATGATAATATCTCTATCTTAGAGTTGGTGAGCAAATTGAGTGAGCATGTACAGTCTGCCTGGCTGAGTGCCCAGCAACTGGTGGGTGCTCTAGCTATAGCTGCTACTTCACCTGTGGGGGAAAGAGCCTTCAGTCAGTTGGCTGAGTAGACTTCACTACATATAGTCATTCACTGCAACCCAAAAATTCATAAGTACCTTGTTTGGGCTCCATTTTTTGATAAGCTTTTTTAAATCTGTGGCAGTTGTTGTTTCCTTTTAAGGAACTATAAGGAAATTAAGGAAAAATTGTCTTCAGAAAAGGCTTTATTTGCATTTGAAAAATAAGATCATGCTCACAAACTTGAACCAGAGGCTCAAATTTGTTAAATGCTGCTTCAAAATGAATGCCAGAAACAGAAATAACAGCATTGTGATTCATGATTTTGGACCTTGAGGAAGTCCAGTAAATTATAACTCACTCTTGACAGGACAAGATTCAAATTGAGAGTTGAACACTAGAGTCAAGCAGATGGAGATCAAAATATCACTTTTATTAATGATGAAGTAGTTGGAGATAATGACTTAGTGAGAGGGCCAGATGGGTTTGCCTGCTCATTTCAGCCCATAGGCAGGCAACCAGAGAAGAAAATTGGATCTACAGAAGCAACTTTACTGATATCACTGACAGGCACTGGTCCATGGAGAAAAAGGAAAAAAGGTGATAAATCCTCCTCATTGAAAGACTTTTCAACCAGGTTGCTGCTGCTGCTGCTGCTGCGTTGCTTCGGTTGCATCCAACTCTCTGCAACTCCATAGATGGCAGTCCACCAGGCTCCCTTGTCCCTGGGATTCTCCAGGCAAGAACACTGGAGTGCGTTACCATTTCCTTCTCCAATGCATGAAAGTGAAAAGTGAAAGTGAAGGCACTCAGTCATGTCCAACTCTGTGCAACCCCATAGACGGCAGCCCACCAGGCTCCCCTGTCCATGAGATTTTCCAGGCAAGAGTCCTGGAGTGGAGTGCCATTGCCTTCTCCTCAACCAGTTTCCTCAATTCTATATGTGGAGATGAGTAAGAGAAGGACAGAAGGCTGGATGAGTCACCCACATGGAGCTCCCTCCCCATGGAAACTTGAAACCAGAAGCAAGAAGGTTCCCCATGACATTGTCACCATTTTCTCACTGAGAATTTAGTAACAGTCAAGTTTTGATCAGATTGGGCACATTATCTTTTGGAAAAGATGCCAGATAATCAAATAAAAATGTATTGCTTTTCCCAACTGCTGGTCAGAAATTGAATTAAATATCAGTACTAAATCCCAAATAATCAGTACCCTTCCATTGTCTCATACATGATAATGGCAGTCAGTTATCTTAATAACTATAATAACTTGGGTGGTAAATGAAGGTCATTCCTGGTCTACAGCAACTTAGCTGCTAATATGTATCCATCACGTCAGAGGCAGAATTAGGTTTCCACTTTAGTCATATAGTTCCCTATTCATCTCAGCCAGAGGAAGTAATAGCTTTTATGGACATTCTTCTAGCAGGGGAAGAATGTAAACCTTGCATCATTTACCCAGTGGCCAGGACATGTTGTCATTCTGCTATTGCTACTGCTAAGTCGCGTCAGTTGTGTCCAACTCTGTGCGACCCCCTAGACGGCAGCCCACCAGGCTCTGCCGTCCCTGAGATTCTCCAGGCAAGAACACTGGAGTGGGTTGCCATTTCCTTCTCCAATGCATGAAAGTAAAAAGTGAAAGGGAAGTCGCTCAGTTGTGTCAGACTCTTCGCGACCCCATGGACTGCAGCCTTCCAGGCTCCTGCATCTATGGGATTCTCCAGGCAAGAGTACTAGAGTGGGCTGCCATTGCCTTCTCCGTGTTGTCACTCTAGTTAGGTCCAATTCTGAGACATAAATAAGAATCTGGACTCTTCCAAATTTAATCCAGATGGACAGGCAAAGTGTGAGCACTCACCCAGGTTTCTGACCATGTTCTCTTCTAGGTCTCTAACCACCACTGAGGCCAGTAGTAAAAGCCTGTGAAAGAGCACCAAGGGCCATTTAAATGGCTGCCATCTCTACTTCAGCAGTTTTCATCAATAGTATAGAGATATGATACTCAGTCTCTTTACAACAACCTATTTATTTAGTCACTCCTTTTCAGGTGTGCTAGTCCCAAGGTATGGAGAAGAAAACGGCAGCCCACTCCAGTACTCTTGCCTGGAAAATCCCATGAATGGAGGGGCCTGGTAGGCTGCAGTCCATGGCGTCGCTGAGGGTCAGACACGACTGAGCAACTTCACTTTCACTTTTCACTTGCATGCATTGGAGAAGGAAATGGCAACCCACTCCAGTGTTCTTGCCTGGAGAGTCCCAGGGACGGAGGAGCCTGGTGGGCTGCCGTCTATGGGGTCGCACAGAGTCAGACATGACTGAAACAATGCAGCAGCAGCAGCAGCAGCAGCAGTAGTCCCAAGGTATAGACCCTAGACATTGTACTTTCTAATTTTGTTTCATTTCAGAAGTATTTATTTGAACTGCCTTCTAAGTGTGAGGCACTGTAGAAACTAGAATGTTATCTCTGTCCCAAAGAGTTTACAGTGTAGTGAATGAAACTTTCATTAAAGCAAAGCAGAATTTTAAAAGTGCCATAGGATATGTAGAAAAATAAAAAACTAAACAATGGGACTACAAAGGAATGAATAATTAATATTGCCTCGGGGAGTTAGGAAGGGCCTCAGGAATTGGTAAAATTTGAACTGGACTTGGAAGATTGAGTTAGAGTTTATAAGGGTCCACAATAAATAGCACCTCTAGTCCTCATTCAAGTTCTAAACACTTTGAGAAATAAAAGAAGTAGTTGATGGAACACAGAATATCATTTTTAGTTGAGGGACAAGTTAGCATACATGACTTTTAGACTGTTGACCAAGTGGGTTTATGGACTCACCAGCATTATGCAGAATTCCACAGTAAGCCTTCATCCCCCATCCTACTGCACGCATCCTCAGGGGCAGTACTGGGGGAGTTGGGAGATGTCAGGTTTCCTGCAGGCAGGAAGATGCCAAGAGAAAGAAGAGTGAGCAAATCCAATTCTTCTTCAATTTACCAAGTGAGTAAAAGAGCATAGGAAACCCAAGGATGAGTTTAGGAAAAGTTCTTCCTCATGAAACCCAGATTAGGGCAAGATAACCCTTTCTGAAAATTAGGATAGCTGAAGAGAAATTTTAAAATAATCCTAGATGAAGGATAGAGAAAATAGTCTGGATGAGACTAGAATCAGAGTGAACAGAAAGTTCTGGAGAGCTGAGGCTGTGAATAAAGATTGGGTTCAGCATATAGGGAGCCTTGTCTGTCATACAAAATGATTTGGACTTTTATCTATAAGTATTGGGAACCCACTAAAGATTGTTACAGAGAAGACTATTTACAGATGATAACTAGCAGTTACATGATGTTTGTTGCAGAGGCAGAGAAATCAGAAAGCAATCTCAGTAGTCCACAGGAAAACTAACAGCACAGAAACTGGGCATTTGGCATAATTCCTGATTTCATGAGGGCTTCCCTCATAGCTCCTTGGTAAAGAATCCACCTGCAGTGCGGGAGACCTGGGTTCAATTCCTGGGTTGGGAAGATCTCTTGGAGAAGGGAAAGGCTACCCACTCTAGTATTCCGGCCTGGTGAATTCCGTGGACTGTATAAGTCCATGGGGTCGCAAAGAGTAGGACGTAACTGAGTGACTTTCAATTCACTTCACTTCACTTCCTGATTTCATGAGAATTGAAATCAGATCGGAATGCCTTGAAACTCAGATCAGTTGACTGAGGGAAACTAGTTTATACCATAAAAGATTTGAACATTTCTATGGAAATAATTACATCGTTTTCTAATATATGAGCAATCAGGATATACTTGAGGAGATTCAGTATCTTGTCTTCCTTCTGTACCCAAATTTTAGTGAGCAACCACAGCATGTAGAACACTATATGATATGCTGTGGATACAAAGATAAACCTACCTAGAGAGAAAAGAGATGTCCAAACATGGAATTTAATGAGAGATATATAAGGTACTATGAAAATTTTTTCTTTTATAACAATATAGTTTGTTGACAAATTTATAAAGAATATCCGTTGGCATGGGCTTCTTAAAAAAGTAAGTACTATAAGAACACACAATGAGAATAGTTAGTTCTGCCTCGTGGGGGGTGAAAGGGGGGCATAAGGTAGACTTGTCTTTGAACCTGGGAACTGCAGGATGCATGCAAGTTCTCCAGAAAGAGTAAGTTAAAAAGAATATGCCTCAAAGAGAGAATCAAACGTTTCACATTTAGAGCAGGGAGAAATAATTGCAGACTCCTTCAAATGATGCAGAGAGATTTTTTAAAATTATTTTGGAAGGGCAAATTGATATACCATTTTGCCATTACCAGCAATATTTTCCTTTCTCTTACCATTTCCCTATCCTACCCAGGTATGCCCTGCACTGTGGGCTAGGTCTGTCCATGTTTTTTCAATTCATAATTCCCCTGGCTGCTCTGCTGCTTATGAATTCTGCCAAGAAGCCAATGGAACTTGTAAAAGCTGTGGACTTGGTTCCTGGCACATTTATAGGGGAAAGAATTAAAAAGTAAAATGAGTTAGAACCACTTTGATTACCTTATATTTGAGAAGGCAAGGAATGCCTTTTGATGTGGCTTTTGAACAGAGCAGACTAAGAAGGCTATAGCTTTGTTTGAGTGAGTTTTCTTGTAGACTTAGATCAATTACATTAAAACATTCAGCCTGCAAACAATGGCCTCAAAGAAAATAATGCTGGCGCTCTCTTTTTATGAAAGTAATACTTGCCTTATAGCCTTTGGGATTGGCTGTTCCCTTTCTTTTGAAATGATTCACATGGGATGTTGTTTGGATGTCCTAAAAACATACAGACATTAATAGCAGAACATTTCAGTCAGAGCTATCTGGCCTTGAGAGGATAACTGTTTTCCATTGACTAAGTCAAAAGCTAAGTTTGTTTATTAGCATTTAAAATCCTTGAAATCAACTTATGGGTTCTGTTCCTTGGCATTTACATCTCTGTCCAGCCCAGAGAATTCAAAAGACTTAAGTTGATTGAATCACTGAGGAGAAGCCCCTTGGTAGAAAGCATTTGGAGAATGACATGAAAGATCACCTACACCAAAGCAGACTTCTAGTGTTTTGATACAAGATAAAGGAATTGGGCTTCCTAAGCATATTATTGGAGAAGGCAATGGCACCCCACTCCAGTACTCTTGCCTGGAAAATCCCATGGGCAGAGGAGCCTGGTAGGCTGCAGTCCATGGGGTCATGAAGAGTCGGACACGACTGAGCGACTTCACTTTCACTTTTCACTTTCCTGCACTGGAGAAGGAAATGGCAACCCACTCCAGTGTTCTTGCCTGGAGAATCCCAGGCATGGAGGAGCCTGGTGGGCTGCCGTCTATGGGGTCACACAGAGTCAGACACGACTGAAGCAGCTTAGCAGCAGCAGCAAGCATATTTTTGGTCTGCATGAGAGAATATTCGGACTTCAGAAAAGTGTGTTTCAAAATATTTGTCTGAGCATTCTTTTGGTTTAAATACATAAATTACATTTATCTTCATGAATCATTTATACATTTAATAAATATAAATAAGAATCTTTATAGTTGTGTTTGTTTAACCACATAGTTCTCAGTAAGTGCCAGGCTCTGTTCTATGTGCTTTACAAATAGCTCAATTTATTACTCTAAACAACCCTATGAATTGTATGCCAACTCTGTGTATTAGATGTGTGTAGAATTCTAAAATATATTTTTGGTTTATCAATTCATATCAAGATGCATTTCTGCATAATTCCAGCTACCATGTTAGTAGTTTTGTGTAAACATATTGTCAAAGTTTATAGTAGTAAGGGGGTAAAACAGAAGAGATTGAAGGAAATAGAAGAAATGCTGAGCCGGAAAGTGGGGGTCAACAGGAGGCAGCAGATAAATGAAGGTAGAGGCAGTTGTGGAACTGAGAATCAGAGGTGGGGGTCAGGACAGGATAGGTTCAGCCCAGTTCCAGACAGGCATCCTGTGAGCTAAAGAAGAGTGTCGTCTGAGAGAGTGAGACAGGGCCAGGCTTCCGGAGTGTAGGGCTGGGGGGGCTGGTGCTGTTGCATGACAAAGTGCTTCCAGAAAACTTCACTGAAATCAAGGCAGAACCCCAGTCTTGGGGCCCACGTTGCCCCAGCCTAACTGGCTTGTAGAAGAGAGTGCCCCTCTCCAGGAGTCAAGGGTATTCAGAGTGGTGTGATCACTGTCTCTGCCTTTGGACTTAGGACTCTTGGAAAGCCATCTAAATCCCGTCTGCTGTTGAAGTTCCTTGATAGACTTTGTGAGTGAGAGAAGCAGAGGAGTCACCATGACTGGTGATCAGGCTTCCCACGTGAGCATCAGCTATGCTCCAAAATGAAGGCCTACCTGACACCGTGTAGATGGTATGTTTACACTCAAGTTAGACCTGAATATTGCCTCTTAAAACCCTACCACAAAAAAAAAAAAAAAAAAACCCACCAACCTCTTCCATCCCCGATTTTTCTTCTCCAAAGGGCCCCCAACTACTGTCTCCTGCCAGGGTCCTCACACTGAGAAAAGAGCATCTGAGGACTTTCCATATAGTTAAGGACAGGCGAAGGTGAAGGCTAGATTAAATGTCTAAAAGTGAAGCATCTTGTTGCATGTGATTTTCTTCTGACTTAATAATTTGTGCTGCTGTTGCTGCTGCTGCTAAGTCGCGTCAGTCGTGTCCGACTCTGTGCGACCCCATAGACAGCAGCCCAGCAGGCTTCTCTGTCCATGGGATTTTCCAGGCAAGAGTACTGGAGTGGGGTGCCATTGCCTTCTCCAATAATTTGTGCAGTATTTTATATTTCCAGATAATTTTCTAAGCATCCATTTAGGTGCAGAATTATAGTGACAAAAAATTGTAATAATAATGATACATGACATTGGTTTGAAGTGGAATTGGCATTTACCAATTGAGTATATGGTCAGGATTTGTTAGAACAAATGGGTTTATTACCCACTTCCAAGTAAGATCAGGCACATTCCAATTATAGTTCTGTTCTCTTGGATAGATAATGTATTCTATCTCCAAAACATGAAGGCAGTATCTAAAACATCTGCTTCCTTCGAAGACTGAAGAGACATTCTAGTTAAAATGAGGTGCATTTTTTTATATCATCCCTAGATATTTTCTTGGGCTCATGCTGCTCCTTAGTAGCTCAGAGATTTCCAATCATGTTTATTTTGGGGGGAAAAAAGCATATTAAAATATTATTCTCTGTAGAGTAATATTCTACAGTTATACCTGAATATTCATGTTCTGGTAAACTGCCTAATTGTAAGAAGCACGTTAAACTTAATAACAAAGAATAGCATCGAGTGTTGTCAAATATAGCTGATTACCAGCTTTATTTAATTTTCATAAATCCATCCCAGTATTTCCGGACCACAGAAGAGTTGCATTAAGAGTAGCAAGAACCTAATTCTAAAACTATTCAATACTTGTAAAAAGCTGTAGCATTATGCAAAGTTCAGTCACTATTTCTCAAGTAGGCAGTAAACTGGTACCTATTAAAATCAGGTAGATACTAATAGCTTGACTGCTTCTTCTCCCATCACTACAGTAATTGTTGCCACCCACCCACCCCCCGATCTGTATAAAGTTCTGTTTGTAAACTACAAGACCTTAATGGCTTAGTGAGTTTATCACCCCTTTATAGTCCAAATACAGGAGACAGTGACCAGTATATCTATTGGTTGAATCAACCATTGAATCAAAGACTAGACTATTCAAATGAGAAATGGGATAAAGAGGATGCGTTCAGTGCTTTTTAATGATGTACAAATTTTACTAATATAAATTTATAATTGTGCAGCATAAACTATGTTGACAAACTCTTACTATGTGCATACTTTCAAAGCATATGAATTCTCTTGACAAACTTCTGAATCATTAAGAATTGCATAATCCCAGAACTGGCAAGGCCAGTGAGTTAACTGTGTCCACGTTACTGCTAAACAATTTTATCTGGTAAACAGAAATGTCTACCCATCACTGTCTTGGTCTCAAAGTGACTAAGATCTTCAAGAAGTCATCTCTCATGTAAAGTTTCAAGCCCCTTTTCCAAATGATCACATGATGTGTGGCTTTGGTCACTGACTTAATATCAATCTTCTATGCTCCATCATTATGTAAATAATAAACTGTTTTCCAACAAAAAATACAGTATTTCTGAGCCCATTGGCATTTTAGGTCATATACAGTAAGGTTGACAGTAAACCAAAGGATTAATTTAGTTGGATCAAATTTCTAGTTGTCCAAGAATTTCGCTACAGTACACCAAGTATTTTTACTTGTGGCTGAACTGATCATAGACTATAGTCTCATGCCAATGAAGAAAGAAACAGGAAAAACTCTTTTGGAATTTTAAGATGTTCTTCTATCCCTTCCACCTCCCTTCTTCACAGTACCCAACCTGTTCTTTGTTTAATGCCAATTTTGACAATATTTGAATTATTGGTAGCCCAGGCTGAACTGCATAGCAGGTATAACAAAATGAGACAGAAGTCTAAAAGGTTATCTTCTGCAAAGAAGCATTAATTGGGGCTCAGTTTATAATTTAAAAGCCCTGGGTCAACCTGGAATCCCCTAGATTGCTAAGTCCATTACTCAAGCTCACATGTTTTTTTATAGGCTATAATGCCTCCAGTTCCAAAATTACAAAAACTATAAAGAGTGTGGCAAACATCTTGCCTCTTCCTAATTAAGCAACGTTGTGTTGCTCTAAAATTAAATTCTAATGGAAATCTCTAAGAAGTTCTTGGTTCTGGTAGAAAATGAAAAATTTTCCCCAAACCAAAAGAGCAAGTATTAACCAAAAAAAGCCTCTGAGGGACCTAGATAAAATGAGAACTTTTTGGTAATAATAAAGGTTGTATTTTTAAAAAACTATAAATCTAAACTGCTTTTTGTGACTGGTCCGTCAGTAGTTTCAGATGAACAAGTACATTTGTGAAGCTCTTTAGAATAATTATATTACTTCCTTT